>NC_069706.1:7700000-8325000 GCF_023699985.2 Odocoileus virginianus | reverse complement strand
TTTCATATCCTCTTGTTAGAAGATCATTGAACAAAGGTCTGTAGTCTGACAGGACAAAAATATTCCAACTCATCTGTTAATTGCAACCAGTTACTAAAGCTTATACAGGACTGGGGAGTCTGGGAGTGATTACAGACTCATAGAAGAGAGTGCATGGAGATTAGCAGAGTCTGCATGGGTACCAGCGCTTCCACAGGAGAGGCTGCTGGCAATGAGTTTACACCTTCTCAGCGTTACACGGATGGTGGCATCTGCTCATGTGTCTGAAACCTCTTAGATTTTCCCTTAAACATTTGTCTTTCTCCCTTCCTTTCTCCAGATTTATGGTCAATGTGACGTGGGATGGCAAAGACTTGTCCTTCACTGAGGAAGGCTACCAGGTGCACCCCAGACTGGTGGTCATCGTGCTGAACAAGGACCGTGAATGGGAAAAGGTGAGCACCCTTCCACGTGCCGAATGCAGGGGAGGCAGGAGAGTATGGGCAACAAGCTGGCTCAAACTCCTCCTTTTTGCAAAGCTTTTCCCCCAGAGCGGCTCCAGATGCCATCTCAGGACCCCACTGGGATCAAGACAGACAGATACTGTCAGATGTGATGGAGGTGCTTTCCCTGAGTAAACTCTGGCAGTTGTGTGTTGTTCTCTGTGTTGGGTTCACAAATCTGAGTAGGGAGCATCCTGGAAAGACTTGGAATAATTTAAAGTCAGTGGAGTTTGGTTCGCATCCTTACAGTAGCAAGTATTGACTCTGGCAGTGATCACACCCACTTGTCTAAGCCTCATAACTTGCTGCCATAGTCACACATTTGGCCCTATGAGTGAACCCTCTATATCTTCATTTGTTTGGTCTTTTGCTTTGAGTCGAATCACTTCCAAAACTTAAACGTATCTGTTCTTCAAGTCATGGGTTGGAGAGGGATGTTCTGTTTCTCGTAAAGCACATTTTCCAGCGCATGTATGTTAACTATTAAAAAATATAGAAACTCAGTGTATAGGAAAAGCTATCTAACATACCACACACAAGTCGTGTCCTGAGTCAGAGAGGAGAGATTTCACAGGGAGTTTGGAGATGATCCTGTGCGTATAGTGGCAACATCTGGCCCAGTGGCGTTCCTCCGCCCCCATAACTCAACTCTCAGCTCTCAAATTAGTCATCACAATATCACATAGAAAGCAGAATAAAAGATAATGAAAAGGAAAAAGGACTAAATCATTATCACGTCTTTTTATACAAGCAGTGCCACGTCTCTGAACCACTTTAGCAGCCCAAGATTTGTCTTTACTTGGCACATCAGACCCAGGGGGAGGAAGACATGGGGTATAGTGTGGAAGTCATATCATAGTTAACTAGGATCAGAAGATAGTACTGTGCAAACAGAAACTTTGCCTTTGTGGTAGGGGGCCAGTGACAGATTCCTGCGGGGGGGATGATGAAGAGGAAGCTTTGGAATTTATGCTGCTACATCCAGTAGCTACAAAGTTCACATTCCTTCCAGTGCACTTGAAACAGTGACCAAAGTAGACCATATGCTGGAGCCTAAAATAAGTCTCAGTATATTCAAAAGGGTTAAAATAAGCCCAGTGCATTCTTTGACCATAGCAGCATTGAAATAAAAATTAATGATAAGAATATATGCAGGAGACACATGTTCAATTCTTGCATCGGAAAGACCACTGGAAGAAAGAAATGGCAGCTCACACTAGTATTCTTGCCTGGGTAATCCCATGGACAGAGGAGCCCGGTGGGCTGCAGTCCATGCAGTCAGTAAAGAGTTGGACATGACTTAGCAACTAAACCACAACAATGAAAGCACAACATATCAAAATTTGAAGAATGAAGTTGATGACATGCTAAGAGGGCAATCCATAGCTTTCAATGCTTATAATTTTATAAAAAAGAAATTGTAAAGTCAACGATTTAAGCTTCTACATTAAGGCACTAGAAAAAAAATAGAGCAAACTAAACCCAAATGAGGTAGAGGAAGAATATAATAAGAGTAAAAATCAACAAAGTAGAACATAAAGTATTGAGAAAATCAACAAAGCCAATAGACAATCTGAATAGTTCCTGAGAAACTTGATTCGAAACTAAAACCCTTCCCATTTAAAAAACAAAACTTCAGGCCTAAATGGCTTCACTGTAAATTCTATCTATCAAATATTTTAAAAAGAAATAATGCAAATCTACACAGAGATTTTCAGTGTTTTAGTAATCATAGTTCAGCAATACATTGGAAAAGGAAACTGCATTATGGATAAGTGGGGTTTATTCTAGGAATGCAAAATTGGTTTAACATCAAAAAATAAATCAATATAATTTGCCATATTGACATAATAAGGAGAAAATTATATAATCATCTAACAGATGCAGACAAAGCATTTGACAAAATCTGATATCCGTTTTTGTGTTTTTTTTTGACTGGAATATGATTGCTTTACAATGCTGTGTTGGTTTCTTCTGCAAACCTCATGACCCAGCCATGTGTATACATGTGTCCCTCCCTCATGCGCCTCCCTCCCACCCCCTCACCCACCCCTAGGTCATCACAGGGCCCTGAGTGGAGCTCCATGGTGGGCAGCCGCTTCCCACCAGCTGTCTGTTTTACACGTGGCATTTGTACCAGTAGCCATTCTCAATAAACAAGGGCCATTCCTCAATCTGATAAAAGTTATCTATGAAAATTCTATAGCTAATATCTTGTATAATGATGAGATAATGAAAATAGGTTCATAAATATATATTCAAATGATTTTTGATGAATAATTATAACAATGGGAGAAAGGAAAGCCTTTTTAATAAGTGCTGCTAGGTCAACTGGATATTCTTAGTAGGAAAAAAAAAAAAAAGCAAAACAAACAAAAAGCAACCTTGACTCAGTTCATACTATACATGAAAACTTAAAATAAATTTCAGACTTAAATGTAAAATTTCTATAAGACAAAATTAGGAAGATATTTTTGAGCTATAAGAAAGCATACTGTAAAAGTAATAAACTGAACTCCATCAAAATTTAAATCTTTTTCCCATGTATAGACACTGTTGGAAAATGAAAAAGGCAAGCCACACATTCAGAAAAAATATTTTTAAAAAATTATCTGTATCAAAGGACTCATATCCAGAATATATAAAGAGCTCCTATAAATCAATAATAAAAAGAAAATCAACACAATTAAAATGGGAGATTGACTTAGGAATTTTACAAAAAAATTTAGTCAGATGGCCATTAAATACCTGAAAACATGCTTAATATCCATGATAATCAGAGACATGCAAACTAAAATCCCAGTGAGCTACCACTTCATGCCCCCTGCTTGGCTAAAATGAAAAGGACCAGCAATACCAAGTGTTGTCAAGAACATGTGGTGGTTTGGTCACTCAGTCATGTCTGACTCTTTGTGGCCCCATGGACTGTAGCCCACCAGGCTCCTCTGTCCATGGGGATTCTCCAGCCAAGAATACTAGAGTGGGTTGCCATGCCCTCCTCCAGGGGATCTTCCCAACCAGGTATTAAACCCAGGTCTCTTGCGTTGCAGGTGGATTCTTTACCATCTGAGCCACCAGGAAAGCCCTTATGATGCAGCAGTTTCACTCCAGCAATTCACTCCTAGGTATTTACTCCTGGCAACCAGCTCTAGTGTTCTTGCCTGAAGAATTCCAGGGACAGAGGACCCTGGTGGGATACAGTCCATGGGGTCACAAAGAGTCAGACATGACTGAGTGGCTAACAGTATGATCCAGCACTCCTAGGTATGATCCAGCAATTCCACTCCTAGGTATTTACTGCAAAGACATGTGAACATATACCCCAAAAGTAATATTTGTGAGAGACATTCCTAATAGCAAAACATCAGGAAGAAATCAAAGATTCATCAACAAGGATATAGATAAATATACTATATATATTCATAAAATGGATTGAAAATGAAAGTTGCTCAGTCCATGGAATTCTCCAGGCCATAATACTTGAGTGGGTAGCCTTTCCCATCTCCAGGGGATCTTCCCAACCCAGGGATCAAACCCAGGTCTCCCACATTGCAGGTGGATTCTTCACCAGCTGAGCCACAAGGAAAGCCCAAGAATACTGGAGTGGATACCCTATCCCTTCTCCATCAGATCTTCCTGACTCAGGAATTGAACCGGAGTCTCCTGCATTGCAGGCAGATTCTTTACCAACTGAGCTATCGGGGACACCCATAAAATGGATTGCTACACATGAATAAGTTGTGAGCTTGTAATACCCACAACAGTGTGGATGAATTGCAGAAGCATTACGTTGAACAAAAGAAGCCAGACACAGAAGATGATACTGTATATATCATCTTCCATTTGTATGAAGTTCAAGGAGAGACAACACTAGTCTGTGGGGTCAGATATTAGAATGACGCCTGGAGGAGGGCGTGACAACCCACTCCAGGATTCTTGCCTGGAGAATCCCGTGGACCAAGGAGCCTGGCGGGCTATAGTCCATAGGGTCACACAGAGTCAGACACAACTGAAGTGACTTAGCATGCACACAGCAGAATGATGGTTGCTTTTGTGGAGGAGAAAATTAGTAGGAAAAATGCACAGGAAACTTTCTAGAGTTATGACAATATTCCCTGTCGCGAATGTTTGTCAAAATCCATCAAGCCACCACAAAAGATTTGATTATTTTACTGCATGCCATTGTATCTTAATTAAAAGATATGTTTTGAAGCCATTCAAACTGAGATACCCTGTACAATTAATTACCAATGTTTACTGAGTTTTCATACTCAACTCCCTGACATGAGTGCTATTGATGACACCAATAGCCATTGCTTATTGAACATTTGCACAGTGTTTCCTTTAGGTGGTACACCCAAGCTCTGAGTGACAACTTGGTTGATTCATCCCTTCCACAAATGTTTATTCAGTGCCTGGTGTGTGTGCCAGGTGCCATTCTTGGTGCTTGGAATCTGTCAGGGAACAGAAGAGACAAGAAAGCAATTTCTGATTCACTGAGCTTAGATTCTAGTGTGTGTGGAGAGGGATCGGGTGGGGTTTTGTGCATTTTTGTGATGCTTCAGGACAGCATTGGATTTGGTCCCTAGGAGTTAGCTCCATTATTCCCTCTGATGTACCCTATAGCCCACTGTCCTAAGTGGCTCACATCTCCATGTCTGAGCTGGTTCCTGTATGCATCTGAGACCTTGAACATGCTTTTTATTTATCTTTCCTGTAATGCTTCCCTGTATCCTCACTCTTTTATTCATCTCTCAAATTCTGGCTTCTCTTTCCTCTTGCAAATGGAAAGTCAAAATGTAAGTTACTTTTTTTTTTCTTATCCATAATAGGAGGTAGAGAACTCAAGCCTGTCTGCCTTTGGCAGTTACACTTGTGGGTTTTTTTTGCCACCTTTTGAAGTTAAAGAGTCGGAGGATCACTCTCAGAACTGTAAAATCATTCTCGTTGGTCAGATTTCACCAGTCCTGGGTCAGGCTCAGCTCACACCTGTGAATTCTCCTTGCTGTCTTTGGACCTGGCTCGTTTGCCACAAAGCATGTTTGCAAGGGAGGTCCCTGAAGTGCAGTTGATAATATTGCATAAAAGAAGGCTGCCCTTGATAGATTCCATTTCCATCTACAGAAAAAAGAAAAAAAAACTTTTTAATAGTTTGCGTGTCCTCCTTCAAATTTCTGTTGAAATGCAGCAATTTCCCCAAAAGAAGGCAGCTCGGGGAATTGCTGCTGAGTCAAGCTTAGAATGTACAAATGCTTCCTGTAGTTGGTCTGTTCTCTCAGCGCTCAGGGGATCCAGTGCTTCAGAAATAGCTCCTTGTGCTTCTGTCTTGAAGAAAGAGGAAGCCAATGGAGCAGGTAAATACCCATCATGTTATCCTGCAAGCCGCCCCCCCAGCAGCATAGTCTGATAAGGCAGGTCAGCAGAGGAGAAGGCCTGTGGAAAGGGGCAGCTGTAAGTCTGGGACTCAGAGGAGATTTCTTTTCATCTCCAAGGTCACTCAGTAGCATCCTTGAAAGCAGCAGCGTGTAATGAGGGTGTCTTGGAAAACATGACAAGCCCATAGAGGGACACTGGCTTTCTGCTGGGCCTTTGTGTGCAGCCGGTGTGGACGGTTCCAATGCCGGGCACAGCCTGCTTGTGTTCAGCAGACACGGGGCTCAGGGCTGAGCAGGCTTCCCTCCGGCACATTGGAACCTCCACGCCCTTTGCGTCTCTCCCCCTTTCCAATGGCTTAGCTCTGCATTGGCGCATAATGAGTGCCAGCCTTGCCAGTTGTTGTTCAGTGACCCAGTCGTGTCTGACTCTGCGACCCCACAGACTGCAGCACGCCAGGCTTCCCTGTCCTTCACCATCTCCCGGAGTTTGTTCAAACTCCTGTTCATTGAGTCAGTGATGTCATCCCAACATCTCATCCTCTGTCATCCCCTTCTCCTCCTGCTCTCAATCTTTCTCAGCATCAGGGTCTTTTCCAATGAGTCAGTTCTTCTCATCAGGTGGCCAAAATATTGGAGCCCAGAGGTGCTTGAAAATAATGTCCTGGATACAAGCAGCCTGGGCCAACTCAGTGGCCAACATTTCATCTGCACTAGGGAGGAGGACAAAGATGGATAGGAAACCACCACCTCTCCCCAGCCATCTCCAAAGAGAAGGGGGTGGGCTTGACTTGGTCAGTTGGGGAAATCTTCTTGAGGGTGGGAACATTGAGTAATAGGTTGGATTTCTCCACATTGAATCACTTTCTTATTAACTACTTGAAAAAATCCTTTGGAAATAGTTCCGTTTACCATTTTAGGGTTATATCAGATTTAAAATGAAAATGTGTGTGTGTGTGTGTGTGCATACAAATGTAACATACACACAGACAAGGGTTGTGTGTGTGTGTACTCATTCGTGTGCGACTCTTTGCGACCCCACAGACTGTAGTCCGCCAGGCTTCTCTGTCCATGGGATTTCCCAGGCAAGAATACTGAAATGGGTAGCCATTCCCTTCTTCAGGGCATCCTCCTGACCCAGAGATTGAACCCTGGTCTCCTGCACTGAAGGCAGATTCTCCACCATCTGAGCCACCAGGAAAGCTAATTGAGGGTGATGGAGATGCCCCAGAAGACAGAAGGGAGACCCATGATCACATCTTCTTCAACTGAGGGTCTCTCATGCATCCACGGCTCCCTTTGATCTCACCACTCTGTTTGCATTCTCTTTGGTGCCCTTGGTCTCAGCTGCTTTCCACACTGTGATCACTCCCAGGGCCTTGTCTCCAGCCCAGATCTCTGGTCTACCAGACTTGCCACCAGGACACCCTAACATGGACAGCCCATAGCCCTCCAACTTTTACCTTGTCCAAAACCAGAGCCATCATCTTCCTCTCCCAAATATGGTTATTCTCCTGGGTCCCATCACAGAAAGCTTCATTCTTATCCTCCTAAGATCTTCCAAGCCCTTATATTTGCTTGTCCTCTGCTCACTCTCTATCTCAGATCCTATCTATTTGAACATTTTCCTCTTTTTGCCAAGGACACCCCTTCCACTGATTCTTCATCTGGATAATCCAAAGTGAGTTGAGTCCTTTCCACTTTGTCCTCACCTATATACTAGCCCCTAAGAGTGTGAACAACTTACGTTGTAATTGTTTACTTGCACATTCATCTTCACCTGGACTGTGAGCCCCACCAGGGAAAGGTCTCTTCCTTCCACGTGCTTCTTCAGTTTCACCACAAGGCACTGTTCCCGTGCCTACAAGGGCCTCTCTACAATCTGCTGAGAATGCTGACTTCAGCCAGTATTTACTAGGATCTACTCTATATCAAGAACTGTGCTGAGCAGTTTATATCCATGATCTCATTTAGTCATTGCAACACCTCATCTACGGTAGGTATTCTTTTTCTTGCCTCAGAAATGGAAATTCAGGTTCAGGGAGGCCAGGGACTGGATTCAGATCCTGCGTGTGACAGAAGCAGGATGTGAATGGAGGCTTGCCTGACCCCACAGGCTGTGTTCCTAGTACATACATCATACTCAATAACGGGTAGTGGGAAGGGATATTTTAGAGGGGAAATGAAGGGAGTCCCTCCCATCCGTAGAGTGACACCGCCTCCTCATTCTCACTGGATGCAGCAGGTTCCACTCAAACCCAGCCGATTGGAACCTGGGGTATCAGCATTTATCACATCTCATAGGTGCTCTGTTGTTTTCATTCTACAGAAGTCCCACCTTCCAATCTGGCTCATTGAAGTAGGGAATTGTACCCTGTCTCTGAATCTCATGCATAATGAAGCAGATGACAATTAAAGAATTCCTAGTACAGATATGATAAAGGAGATCTTAGAAAAAGCTAAGATTGATCCCCTGTCCTGGCTGTGGCATATCATTGTGTTACCAGCTCTCTCGAGGCTGTCACCCACAATGATGTATACATGGGGTGCAGTTCTTTCATGATGGGATTGCTCATTATAGAAAGTTGTAACTCCCTCCCTTCTAAATCATTCTATTTCAACTACCCCTCTATCACTTTCCTATCACATTTAACGTAGATGGCTGAGTGAGTCTCACGATTCACGTGCAGATTTCTAATGTGTGCGTTTGCTTGTGTGTGTGCGTGCGTGTGCGTGCAGTATCAATTACCTGCCAAGAGGTTCATCCTGCTAAAAGACGGAAGTATTTATGCAAACATTATGCTTGGCATCTGCACACACTTACTCCAATGGTTATGTTGAAGAAATTGTGGAGGAAAATTGTAATTGAGAAGACACCAGTAAGTGACAACTGATAGAGCAATTGTGCGAATTGTTAAAGCTGAAGTGCATTGTTTACATATCCTACAAGCAGCCAGAAATATGTTATGCCTTCTCCTATGTGCTCGCTTTGCTTAGAAAACCTATGGTGGCACATTGATGAAGCCATGAATTCTGGCTGTGACAAGCGTTGAAGGAATACCGTTTGTTTTCAGGTTCTTCCTTTGCCGTTCTATCTCTGGCACTCAGTAGCTGAGGCTCAGTAAGTATTTGTAGAATGGATACAAGAATGAAAGAACTTTTTTTTTCTCATGAACCTTTCCAAATGAGGAACATCTTTTAATATGATCAATTTACAAGTGTGGTACTGTTATTACTTTGATTATTATTTTTATTTTGTGAGTATTTCTATGTTGTTCTTGCATCTCAAGCTCTCCAATAGAACACCCAAAGATGACTGAATAAAAATCCCATGGGCTAGCCATATCAGAGTCACTGTGGAAAAGATGTCAGAGTATTAGCACTGCCTGAAACCTACGGGAAGAATCATTTCTGATTCTGCTTTGTCATAAGCTCCCCTAGTGATGCCCATTAAAGATGTAGAACTACTGCTTTAGGACATGAATTTACTCTTTGTCATCCTAAAAAAAAAGTGGTTTGATCTAGGTCATCCTAGTTATCAAGGCTTCCTGCTTCTTAGCCTTTGTATGTCTTTCTTCTTTTGGAATACACTGCTTAGTAGCAATGTTTAAGAGCAGAGGTGCAGGAGAAAAGGAAATAAGCAAAGTGGTGTCTTGTTGCACCGAGAGTAATCTCTGCTGCGTGGGACAGTAACAATGCCAAGTAAAATGTTGTTTACGGATGCAGTACAGTCCCTGTCACCTGGTGTGTCTTCCGTAACTATTGAGTTATTAAGTGATTGATTTTTTCAGTTAAATCCATCCCCTTTAAATAGAGACGGTTGAGTTTGGAGCATATAAACCTTATTTATTCACACATTCATTCCATCAAACAAAATTTCCTGAGTACCTACTATGTGCAAGTCATGCTGAGGGGTGCAGTGAGACATAGACCATCTTTAGAGGGTCATAGGGCACAAGGAGATGCTCAGAACTACAGGACAATATGAAACGTGCCACGGAAGATGCTCTGATCTAGAAGTCTGTGGTGTTTAGAGAAGGGACCTGTTATGTGTAGGCAGGAGGATCAAGGGCATCCACACAGAGGGCTTCTCATTTGAACAAGGTCTCAGATTAGACCTTCTGGACACATGTAAGGAGGCTCTTCCATGAAGAAGGACCATCGAAAGCCAAAGTCCAGAGGCAAGCATGCCCACGGCTCACTTGCGGAAGAGCTCAGTGAGATTGAAGCATTCCGCCTTGTATGGCAGGCAGGGTTCTAAGAATGACTCCCAAGGACCCTCACTTTGCTGTAATCCTCTCTTCCTGGAAAGTGAATATAATGAGACATGCCTTCTGTGACTGTTATGTTAGATAGAAAGGAAGTTTTTCAGTTGATTCTGAGTTAATCAAAAGGACTGTTAGCAAGGTGAGCTTAACCTAACCACATACGCCTTTTAAAAGTAGAGAGTTTTCTGAAACTAATAGCAGGAGAAGAAGTCAGAGAGATTTGAGCCCAAGCAGGAATGGTCTGACTGCTGGATTTGAGGATTGAGGGGCCCACATGACGGGGAATGTAAGTGCCCACTAGGAGCTGAGTTTAGACTTTGGCCAACAGCCAGCAAGGAAACAGGAACTTCAGTCCTACCACCTCTAGGAACTGCACTCTGCCAATGACCTGAATGAGTCTGAAAGTGCATTGTTCCCAGATCCTGCAGCTCTGAGCCCAGCTGGCTCACAGCTTGGTTTTGGCCCTGTGAGATCCCAAGCAGAGAACCCAGCTGAGCCTGGCTGAACTTCTGACCTGCAGAACTGTGAGATAATAAAGGGGCATTGTCTCAAGTAGCTATGTTTGAGGCGATCTGTTACATGACAATAGAAAATGAATGCAGATTGTTCAAAGAGAAATTATGGGAATGAAGGACCATGCTGGAATTTGAATTATAGGCTGTGGGGTTTTATTTTTGGGAGTCATCTTGGGAGTACTGTTGAGGAGCCAAATGGGAGAGCAACATAAAAATAATAATAGTAATAGCTAATACTTGTTCAGTACTGATGATTTACCATGCAGGGTGCTAAGCGTTCAAATATATTAAACTTATCTAACCCTAGAATAAACACTCTGATGCAGATGCTACTCTTCTCTTTTATATATGTAGGGGATAAGTGTTAGTCGCTCAGTTGTGTCCAACTCTTTGCGACCCCATGGACTGGAGCCTGCCAGGCTCCTCCATCCATGGGATCTTCCAGGCAAGAATACTGGAGTGGGTTGCCATTTCCTTCTCCAGGGGATCTTCCCAACCCAGGAATCGAACCCCAGGTCTCTGCATTTCAGGTAGACTCTTTACCATCTGAGCCACCAGGGAAGCCCCATGTAGGGGATAAGACCCCGAGAAATTCAGGAACTCGCTCAAGATGACAGAGCTAGTAAGTTGCCAAGCCAGGATATGAACCCCACAGCCTACTCCCTTAGACAGAAACTAAACTGCTTCTTTAAAACTGAAGCGGTGATTGGCATGAGTCTTTGGGAGATTTTCTAAGGGGCTATTTAAGTAGCTCAGGTTAAAGGGAATGTGGGTGTGAGCAGAAGCATTGGCAGTGGCATCTGAGAAATTTCAGAGACAGAACTGAAAGCACGTGGCACTGACTAGATGATTTGCTGAGAGGTTCATGAAAGAGAGAAGTCAGTCAGATTAAAATAAATTTTTTTTAGGCATGGGTTTGGGCTGTGGCATTTCTGGACTGAGTATTTCCAGAAGAAATTTGTCATGCAATTGACAGGACATGAACCTGTAAGTGACATGGTTCATCCCTCCTTCTCCCCCTCTTTCCCTTTCTCTGTATTTCCTTTATTCTCCAAAAATCCACGGCTAATGTTCATGTTAAGTGCCCTTTTGTAAGATGGGTTTTGTAATATCACTACCTTAGCAGAAGCTGTGTGATATTTCATTTGTTTCCTTATATAATGATCATTAAGTTTCTCAAATGATGTGAGCCCCGAGAGGGAAAGTTTAGCCGTTACAAAAGATTTAAAATTATCCTCTGACTTCCCTAAAGTCATACACAGTGACTCTTTTAAATACCTATGTGGTATACAGTGAGTTAGGTCACAGTGGGGAGAAGACAGTAGGTGTCTAGCAAATTAACACATCAAAGTGAAATGAGTGATGTCATCTTCTTGTGTGCGTGTGTGTGTTTCTGTCCTGCGTGGTTTATTTTTCTTTCTTTCTCTTTTTGCAGTTGTAACATAAGTCCAACTCCACAAAGCACAGATTGAACTATGCTTTTCTGCAAGGCAATATTCTGCTAATAGTTTTCTAGATTTCTAAAATTTTTTAAAAATGCAGTGCATAGAAAATATATCTCTAGGGGAACATGCATTGATGGGAGTGTTGATAAAGATGATTGATGATGATGGCCATGACAACGATGGTGCTTTTAATTGATGTGAGGATCAAGGAGACAGCAGCTGTCATTAGTATGAGCTCCTGTTATTTGCCAGACACCATGCAGAGTGTTTTCAGTGCCTTATTTCACTTAAATATCACAACATCCCCTGCATTTTTTCTCATAATGTAAAAGGAAGGTGATAATACTGCTTACCTCAAAGAGTTGTTGGGAAAGTTAAAATAATATGTCAAGTGCTTAAAACACTGACTGGCACATAGTAAAGTGAAAGTCACTCAGTCGTGTCTGACTCTTTGCAACTCCATGATGGTAGCCCTCCAGGCTCCTCTGTCCATGGGGTTCTCGAGGCAAGAATACTGGAGTGGGTAGCCATTCCCTTCTCCAGGAGATCTTCCCAACCCAGGGATCGAACCCAGGTCTTCTGCATTGCAGGCAGCAGATTCTTTACCATCTGAATCACGAGGGAAGCCCATAGTAGGTGATCAGTAAATGCCAGCTCCAGTTATTGTTGTTGTTCAGTCGCCAAGTTGTGTGCAACTCTTTGAGACCCTGTGGACTGCAGCACGCCAGGCTTCCCTCTCTTTCACCATCTCCTGGAGTCTGCCCAAGTTCATACCCATTGAATTGGTGATGGCATCCAGCCATCTCCTCTATCTTCCTCTTCTCCTTCTGCCTTCAATCTTTCTCAGCATCAGGGTCTGTTCCAATGAGTCAGCTGTTCACATCAGGTGGCCAGCGTATTTCCAAAGAATATTCATTGTTGATTTCCTTTAAGACTGACTGGTTTGATCTCCTTGCTTTCCAAGTTATCATTAAAGCTCCACTGTATAGGAGAGAAATTGATAGCTGCATGGGAGGAATGACTTGCCCAAGGTCATATAGTAGTGAAGGCAGAATTTGAACCTAAGCAATATTATAATAGAGCTAGAATTAACCAGCATGTCATCTGCAGTATCCATCTCTACCCTATTCACAAATGCAGCTTGATAAGGAAACTGTCTGAGGGTGATGGGGGCATTTTTAAGCTGACAGATGATACAAATGTAAGACAAAAGCCATACCCTTGATCATTTGCCATTGCCATCAATTATGAAAATGAGTGAATAGATTATTGAAATGATCTCAGATGAGTAAATTATTCAAACAGCCTCTCAGTCAGAAGTATTTCTAGAAACTCCTGTACAGACGGATGAAAACCATTTTTATTTTCGGACTGGGTCATCAACTCATCTGTATTGTAGATGAACAAAAAGCCCTGAGAGCCTGTCATAGAGGGGAAAGAGATGGATGGCGGGCGGGAAGAAGAGAGAGAATGAGAGAATGGATACCAGGCTTTAGGCAACACTGCAGAGCCTAGAGTAGACTTCCTCCTTTATTTGGGGAAAGTTTGTTGTTGTTTTTTTACTATGTTCCCTGGAATGCTATGTTCTTTCAGAGTACCGCAAGGGCCTCTGAGTGGATTGAGGTTAATGAGACAGAATACAGCTTTAAGCAGTGATGGTAAGGCTTTATCTGTTTGCTCTATTGGTGCTGCAAGAATAAATGGAAAAAGAAAAAAAAAAAAAAAGAGAACTTTCATTTGGGGAAAAGATGGGCTATTTCTAAAATAAATTTGTAAACACAAGGAGATTCACTTTAGTCATCTTATGAATATAATGCAGATAAATAATAAGCATTTCCTGAGCACCTGTTATAAGCTGAACCTTAGAATATTGGCTTTATATTTACCCTTCTACTTGAGCGACAATGATAATCCTATGAAGTATTCTGTAACTGTTGAGTAGGGAAGATTTGGAGATATTTTGTGGCCTTTTTTTCAGTAGCTGAGAAAATATTCAAATTTAGATCTTGTGGGTCTCCTAGTCTGGTGCTCATTCAGACACTTGACACAGTTTCTAGGATTAATGATGGAAATTTTCATAAAGGACCTAGAGGCTCTTGTCGGCGTTATCTGCCTTGGAAGCTGAGTGGAAGGAAGGAATGAGAGTTGCTGTAAGCAGACTCAAATCTTACTCCTTTGTTGTTTTTGTCATTCAGTCACTAAGTGGTGTCCAGTTCTTTGCGGCCCCGTGAACTGCAGCACGCCAGGTTCTCCTGCCCTTCACTGTCTCCTAGAGTTTGCTCAAATTCATGTCCATCGAGTCAGTAATGCCATCCAACCATCTCATCCTCTGTCACCCCCTTCTCCTTTTGCCTTCAGTCTTTCCCAGCATCAGGGTATTTTCCAATGAGTGGGTTCTTCACATCAGGTGGCCAAAGTATTGAAGTTTCAGCTTTAGCATCAGTCTTTCCAATGAATATTCAGGGTTGATTTCCTTTAGGATCGACTGGTTTGACATCTTGCAGTACAAGGGACTCTCAAGAGACATTAATTATTAACAATGAGTGTCTGATATGATTGAACTATATGTCTATTTATCTGTCCACCCAGCCAGTCGTCCAGAGACCAGTCACCTAATAAACCATCCATTTGTCCATTCATTCATCCATCCATCAACCCATCTGACCAACCATCTTTCATCCATCCATCTGGTCCACCACTCTCAAACCCACCACTTGCGCACTGCTGATCTGTTTACCTTGTACCTACTCTGTACCAGGCCAGTGGCAGGTATAGACGAAGCCAAAATGAATAATACAATATCCCTGCTCTCAAGAAACTCACAGTCTAGCTGGAGAGACAGAGAAATAAAACTTTCAGTTACAGCGTAGATGAGTGCTAATAGTAGCAGCAAGCCCAGGGCAGTGCAGGACATCTCCCCAGCCTGGGTGTTAAGAGGGGGATGAGAAGAAGCTTCCTTGAAAGAGCTAACACGTGTCATGAGTCCTAAAGGATGAAGAAGACTTATCCGAAGGGTGAGAGCCATTTGATCCATTTTATTAACTGAACCACCAGCATTCGAGGCTCCTCATTTTTTCTTGATTTCACAATTTATCCAATTAGCTAGGTGTCCCTGGACGGCTTCCCACCACCTACAGCCACCAGACCTCCATGATTTGTTGTCTGGACCCGCTCTCTACTTTCTGAGCAGTGTGTCTGTCATTTTTGTTATCTCCCCCACTTGCACAGTGATGGTGCAGACAGGAATGACATTTGTCGGTAAGAAAAGAGGCAGAACAGTACACTTCAGTGTACCACCGCGGCAATCTGCTTCTGGCTACAAGTGGCTGTGTTAGGCTGCCTTCTGTAGCCACACTTTGGTTTTCTCATCTGTGTTACTGGCAACACTTTCCACGATGCTGTTTTTCTTGGCTTTGGAGCCTGGGTTAGACCAGAGAGAGAAGCAGATAGAGAAAGACTGAATATTTCCAGCTCTCAAAACTGTGGAAGACTTACTGTGCTTTCTACTCTCTGAAGACAAGAAAATCGGCTATCTGATACCTTGAGATCTTCCCCCACATTTTATTAAATAATCAATAATAAAGAATACAAAGTACAGCATGTTCTCATTAATTATCTATTTTATACCTAGTATTAATAGTTTATATATATGTCAGTCCTAATCTCCCAATTTCTCCCATGCCCTCCTTTCCCCTTTTGGAACCCATATGTTTGTTCTCTATTTCTCCTTTGCAGATAAGACCATCTATACCATCTTTTCTAGATTGCACATATATACATTAATATATGATATTTGTTTTCCTCTTTCTGACTTACTTCACTGTATAAGACACACTCAAGACTTTCTTCATCTTTGTTATCAGTTATTCTTGTCTATAAAATAAATGTCTGCTTATAGATGAATTAAAAAATATGATTTCTGTGTCCTAGTTATAGCTTGTGTGTGTGTGTTGGACTCAGTCATGTCCAACTCTTTGCGACCCTGTGGACTGTAGCCCGCAGACTCCTCTGTCCATAGAATTCTCCAGGCAGGAAGACTGGTGTGAGTTGCCATTTCCTACTCCAGGCTGTCTTCCCAACCCGGGGATCGAACCCGTCTCACTTGCCTCTCCTGCATTGGCAGGTGGATTCTTTACCACTGTCACCACCTGGGAGGGCTTTATATCCATTACTTTGACCCCATTTTAATAGATATTCAACATGAATCCTATCTTCCCTTCCCCAATTTATATATAAAGCAAACGAGGCTCTGAAAGAATTGATGACTTGCCCAAGGTTACAGAGTCAGTAGATAGCAACTTCTAGATTATAGCTCAGGTCAGTCAGATGATAAAGTCCATTTTATTTTGATGACACTGGGTGGTAGGTGGCATTATTTGTGCAGTGATAGTGAAGGTTGGCATTGCTATAATTACGGACACCTACCTTGGGAGCCCCCATCCATGCCTGTTTTCAGGGTGTGCATGATGGTCTGTTAGAGGTATGAGATTCTCCACTGAACCAGGCATCTCTTCCTGAACTTAGCCCATAACATTCCACTGAGCTGTGTGCAAATCTGCCATGTCATCAGTCTCTTGCATCTTTGTGCAAAACCAGTTAACATTCTTCTGCAAATCTAAAGCTATCAGTCACCCCCCATTCTTGCAATGTGCTACCTATTCACCACTTATTACTCCATCATACATTTATTATCTGTAGCCATTATCTTTTGAAAATACTTTTAAAAACTCATTGCAATCATATCTATGCTGTGTGCTTATCACTCAGTCATGTCCAAGTCTTTGAGACCCCATGGACTGTAGCCCACCAGGCTCCTCTGTCCATGGGATTCTCCAGACAAGAATACTGGAGTCGGTTGCCATGCCCTCCTCCAGGCGATCTTCCCATCCCAGGGATTGAACCCAGGTCTCCAACACTGCAGGTGTTACTGCCTGAGCCACTAGAGAAGCCATCATATCTACAGAGTCCCTGGAGTCTATTTCCCTTCCTTTTGAGTTATAATTCTGCAAATTAGAAAGACAGAAGGACCTGTTTGAGGAGGAAGAGGATAGGGACAGAACCATCCTGATTTCTCTCTTTGTGCACATGAAGACTCCACTGGGAATGCATATGAGGGGAAAAACACTGAAGTTGAGAAAAGACAAGAGTCAACTCTTACTCCCTTGGAGGAAGTTTTTAAATGACTTGAAGAAACCAGTGTCCCCTGGGTTATATTAAGTTTAACTTTAAAGTTGAAAGAGACAATCTGAGTTGTCTCTGATTCTTCATATCGTTTTTCATCATAATGTCCTCTATGTGCACAGCAAATTATAGCTGATGGCATGTCTTTTTTCTTTCCACAATTAAAGTGTGTTTGAAGCATAGGCAGTTACATGGTAGAAAAGGAGGGCAAGAATCTGATTTGGATACAGATCCTAACACCCACCCTACTTAGAGGAAAAGCAGGAACATTTACCTCGTTTTAGAGGTAAAAGCAGAGAAGCAGATGTTGAGACAGGGTAAGATGCTCAATCAGGGTTCCTTGGTAGAGACTGTACACATCTCTGTCCACAGAAATATTTGAGTTGGTGCCTTGAATCCACACAGGATTTAGGTTTCATTATCAAAATGACACCCTGACCTTTGCATTCAGAAATTGTCATCTCATAGAAAATGGATGGGGATTCAGAAATGTGGGACACCCATCCAGTTATACTATGAAATCAATCAGCACAGAAGTTGCAGACAAAGATGTGTCTAATCCAGAGCCCAAATCCTGAATCCGTGTCCAAAGGTGAGGGAGTGAGTGGTCCATGCAGCCAAAGTGAGGTCAGCACCATGGTCAGCAGACAAGGCCTGATGCCCCGGTTGAGCCTGGCACTGGTTGGTAGCTGAGACATTTAGGAGAGTGGAGTATTTGATCAACTTTGTAGGAGCTGATAGGCTTCCCTGGTGGTTCAGTGATAAAGAATCTGCCTGCCAGTGCCGAAGATGCGGATTTGATCTCTGGGTTGGGAAGATCCCCTGGAGAAGAAAATGGTAACCCACTCCAGTATTCTTGCCTTGAGAACCCCCTGGAGCCTGGTGGGCTACAGTTCATGGGATTGCAAAGAGTTGGACACAGCTTAGCAACTAAACAACAACAATAAACAGGACCTGATAGTTGTGAGACCCAAGTCAACACTGAAAAGTTGTCATTCCTTGTATTTCTCAGATTGATCAATATCTCCATCAGTAAAATGGAGCCAATGGTAATACCCACCTCATGGGGTTTCTGTGAGGATATTGATGCTACCATTTATTAAATGCTTCTTGCATGTCAGAAAGAGCTTTAAGTAAAAGATCTTTCTTAATTCACACAAAACCTAATGAGATTGGTACTACTGTCATCCTATTCTATAAATGAGAAAACTAAATAATACAATGGACAGGTAATATCCAAGAATCTGAACTGAGTTTTGACCCCTTCCTATTTGTCTGATTCTGAAACCCATGCTTTGACCACTAACTCTGTTATCTTCCTCAATTGAATTCTAAAATGCAGGGACATCACCCAGTCCTGCTGGAGGTCGAGAATGCTAGTGAGAAAAGCACACAGTTTGTTTTTCTGACATGATTTCAGATACTGAAAGCACAGAGCCTAACAATTTCTGAGCAGTGACTATGCCCCAGGCCCTGAGCCAAACATATTATATACATTATCTCAATTTATGTTCACCAGAACCCTAAATGGTAGCTTTCATAATGATTTTTATCTTACAGATGAGAAATTGAGGCTGAAGAAGTGAATTAATTGCAGCATGGTCACCCAGCCACTTCATAACTTGAGGGATTATAAATAATGTATGTGAAACAGCCAGCAAAGGGCCTGGTACATAGAGGAAAGAGTGTAACAAATGGGAATTATTATGCAAAGTGCAATATGGATTCTTTAATGACAATTACCAGGTTTGGGGTTTTTTAATGCATTTTGAGTGGGTTTCTGAAAACCTGTTGCTGATAGTCTCTTTTCTCAAAGGAGTTCTGCTCCAAGTTCAGAGGTGAACATACTAAAGAATCATTGTCCCTTTGTTTTCTGTTTGAGTCCCACACAAGGAGTTGAAAACTAAAATGCAGACCATTAAGCAAGTCCTGGGCCAGCAGTCAGAAAACTGTCTCTAGTTCTTTCACACATCTGCTGTCTTTTTCTGGCCCATGTTACTTGGATGATCACTAGTTTATGGCTCTGAAAAATTGTAACAGTATCTCCTCTACCTTCATGTGACTGTCTGCAATGAAGGTCAAATGAAATGAGATAATAAATAGCAACTTGTAACCCACAAAAAGCTATATAAATTCTGGGGATTTTATATTATTAACCTCACAGTAACATTCAGCACTTTGGCCAGGGTGATTGTTCCAAGTATGTCTTGGAAATTTATCTGAAATTTCCATTTTATATGTCTTTTCTTTTTCATCCCAACACAGCTTCTTCACCAGCTGAGAATTCAAAAGTATGTTCATAAGGTTGTATTTTGGGGCATAAGGATCCAAGAAGGCTTGGGTTACATTTATAGTTACGAAATTAATGATATGCATTAATTCTGCAGAACCTCAAACCAGCAAATGGAATTAAAAATAATTGTCAGGCCTCTGGATTTATTACTGGAGCTAAAATAACACTGGGCTGCTTTTGGCAGGAACTTCTCTGTGCACAGAATTATATTAATAGGCAATATCAGTTCTATCTAAGCTAGAGTAAGTGAAGAACATATCTGTTTCCCTTTGGGGGGAAAAAGCAAGTGCATTTCCAAAGAGTTATCTTGGTGTAGAACACTTGGGCTTGGAGTTTTGGTAAAATTAATGTCTTGCTCTCTCCTATTCTGAAGATACAGTCTGTGCCCTACATTTAGGGGTTAACGTCAACTTCAGGAATACCTTCACACTGTAGATGGGAGGGAACTAACCTTGACTGAATACCTACTATGGGCCAGGCTGGGAGTTTCCCATAAGGAACTAATGTAATTCTCACAAGAGCCCTGTGTATACTAAAACACCCAACACTGGTTGAGCAGCAGTGATCATGTGGCACACAGCGTCATAAGTGTTCCGTAGGCATGGTTTTATTTAATTCTCACAACAGTCATATGATACAATTACTCCTATCATACCCACTTTACAGAGGAGGAAACTAAAGCCCAGAAGTAAACGCAGCCAAGGTCGCACAGCTGGTGAGCATAACAGCTGCTATATTGAGGCTCAAGTTCAGCCAAGTCCGAAATCCACATTGTTTTCAGTACTTATGACCAGAAGAAGCCAAATAAAGTTGACGAGTTACTACAGGAGGATCATGGTTATGGTGGGCATGTTGGGCTATTGATTTATTCAGTTGTCTACTTGATTAACATTTACGTATCTACTCTGAAAGGGGCCCCGGACTGGGTGTAAGGGATACTAAGGCAACAGATCACAGTGCTCACCCTCCGTGGGTCTGCTGGGCAGATAGCTGAGAGTACAGGTACTTATAACACTTTCTGAGATAAGCAAGGAGGTCACCTGGCCAGTTTTCTGGGGTCATCAGGGTCTGCTTCCCGGAAGAGCTGTTCTCTAAGTTGAGTTCTGAAGGGCAAGTTGAAAGGTTCCAGGCAGAGTGTGGGAAAGGGTATTTTTTTATGTGTGCAGTGTGAGGAGCATGTGTGGATACCTGTCTCTGAGACAGGAGCTTGATGTACTTGGAAGCCTAGGATTAGTTCTATGGAATCCAGGAGTCCATGTGTGGGATCTGGCCATCAGAAAGGAGGCTGGCATGAATGCAGAGAACTAGAGACGCCTGGGGATGAGCTGGGTCATAGTCAGGCATGTTCACTTGATTTCGAGTGTAGAGAAAAACCATCCAAAGGCTTTAAGGGAGAGACTGGAATGATGATATATGCAGGGATATTTGGAGTGATGGCTGGGTTGCAGCTGGGAGGAGAGGCTGGAAGGAGTGCTGTCTGGGCAGGGTGGGGGTGGGATGGGGGCAGTCTGGTGACAGTGGCAGAACCAGAGAGAGGTGAAGACCAAGATTGAGTGGTGGTCTGACTTAGGAAAGAAGTGGACAAGGGGAAAATATTCAAATATTAAAACTATCAAGGCTTGGCAATTGATTTAACATAAATGGAGCTGGAGGGAGAGGGGTGACTTAAGCACTGTTTCCAGGGTTGAGATTTCAAGAACTCATATTTGGCACATGGAAAATATTGTGCTTTTTTAAAAAATAAAATAAAATCACTGAAGGTAAGATGATGAGTTCTGCTCTGACTCTATTAATAGAGTTTGAGCTCTCCTGGAGGCTGTGAAGAGGAGCTGGTGAAAGACAGCCATATCTGAGAAAGGTCAACATAGAGATGATAACTGAAGAGTGAGTAATAGATGCCTGAACATGAAGTCCGCGGGCAGGAGGGAGGGGCAGGGAGTGTGAAATGTGTGCAGAGAAAGAGGGGCTTGGATTTCGGCAGAGCTGGGGAAGTCAAAGAGGTAGGAACTCACCCAGAAAGGGGAGGATCGTGACTGTCTGGGACAGGGGACTCAAGGACAATGCGAATGACTCTCAATGTCAAGTGGATGCACCTGTTGGCTTTCATGATGAGAAAGCCACTGGCAACCTTGATGAGGCCTGTTTCAGAGGAGAGATCGGTGCAGGAGTATGTCTAGGTCACAGCTGATGAGATTAGTAGGAAAGAGTTCCCTGTCATCAGTGGAGGAGGGGTGAAGGATGACAGGTGTGCAGAGACAGGTAAGCTTGTAGGGTTTATAGGTCACCCACAGACTGTGAAATCAGAGGCAGATTTATCAGCTGGGAGTAAGGAGGGAGCTGGCGGAGTTGTGGTCCCTCGTGGGCAGCTGTGAAGGTTTGAAATAGTTCCCAAACTATTTCAGAGTTTGGAAGATAGCCAGTCAGGAAAAGGGAAAAGAACTGCTGGTCAGAGAGGGAATCCTTACATTCAAAAGGGTCTCTGTGGTTCTGTGATGTTCTCCACCTCTATATTTTGGTTTACAGAGTGATTTACAGAGGGGGAAGTGGCCAGATTGACTGAGTAGGTGAAAGATGGTGCTGGGCAGGTGTGGCAGGAAGACAAAGTGGGGCATGATGGCTGTGGAAGTGGCAGAACATCTATTGATGTGCTAGATGAAGAGGTCTGCGCTGGAATGGGGAGGAGGTGAAGGCTCGAGTGAGTGGATCAATGGACAGAAAAGAGAGGACCCTGGGACCACGGCCAAGTGATGCTGGAAAAGAGACATGAGAGCATGAGAGCACTGTGGGTTTATCTAAATTGAGGATCATCGGAGTCAAGCATTTCTAAGTGAATTTCCCCTCATGGGGATGAGTGGCTAAAATGCACTGGAGGTGTCCAGTGGAGAAGAGGTCAATAAACTGACCTCTAATTTTATCCAGATAGTCTGGCAAATAAGAACGTATTTATGAAGCAAATGGTGCAATCACTTGAAAAGAGGACAATGCTGAAAGATGTGGAAAGTGATAAGTACCAGCCACACAAGTATGAAATCACCAGTATTATCTCCGGTGCTCAGTCATCAAGGGATTCCCAAGGCCAATTGCCATTTTGAACTCAAAAGCAACCAGATTGCAGTTTGCTTGTAGCGATTTCAGCTCAGTACCCGGGGACCTTCTATAATCTTGTCCCTCTGCATCCTTTTATTCCTCTTTCTCACTCATCCCCTTTGTACACTGTGCGTTTCATCCCATTGCGGCAGCTTCCTTGTCCACAAACATGTCCCTTAACCTCCCTTGCTGCGCTTTTGTCCACACTCTTCATTCAACCAGGAAATCTTGTCTCTCCTTGCTGATTTTCCAACTTCTCTGCCAGCTCTTCAGCTTCGCTCAATTGCTGTTCCTTTCGCAGTGTCTCCCCTCTCTCTTCAGATCTGCCCTTCCATTTCCGATGGTCCCTGCTGTATTTATTTCACCTTTCCTTTCTCAGTACCTGCCATTTTCTCTTTTAGTTTATAGCTAATTCTGAGAGCATTGTATTGTATTGTATTTTCCCTATTAGTAGGCAGGTCACTTACAGACAGAGACTTAGATCAGGGCTTGGTAAATACTTTATGCAAAAGACAGCTAATAAATATTTTAGGCTTGGCGGGCCATGCTGTGTGTATGACAGGAACTCAACTCCTGCTGTTTTAGTGGGGAAGCAACCGTAAACAGCATATAGGAAAAATGAACTTGGCCGTGCTCCAATCAGACTTTATTTATGGACATGGAAACTCAGATCTTGATTCATTTTCACATGTCACAGAATATTATTCTTTCCATTGTTTTCGACCATTTAAAAATATAAGATCCATCCGTAGCTCACTGGTCTGTACAAAAACCACTGGCTCTGGGGTCTGAGTTTGTTGACCACCAGCTCAGAGTCCACTTACTACTATATCTCCAGTGCTAAGATAGTGTGTGGTACATAGTAAGCTCTCAATAAACATTTATTGAGTGAATTAACCAATGGATCAATGTCATCCAACCTTAACTGACCGAAAGCCTAGAGAACAGCTTTGCGTGTTGGTTGTGAACACTCAGAATCATCAGGCAACTTGGGCTTCTACCTTTGACTACAATGTATGTGAATCTGAAAAGTTTTTATTTCATTAGCATGACATAGCTCAGAAGTATCATCATTGAACTTGAATTTGAGTCTTCTGACTTCAAGTCTAGGGTTCTTTTGAACTATGAGTTTGCCAGTAGGATTCGATAAGGAATGCTCACTAGCTCCCTGGATGGTGACCGAGATTCTCATTTCATCCAAGTAACTCTGCGGGATTCTGGCATTGTTAATTAGTGTCTAAGATGGGGATAATTGGTTTGGATGAAATGGGATTGACTGTGGAGGGCTACTGAGGCTCAGTTTACTGAATAGAGCGAGTCTTATTTGGTCCATCCCAAGGGGATCCTCATCTCCCTCACCACCTTCTAGTAATCCTGTTTTTAACAGTGGACAAAGCTGTGGTTAAGCTTATTGCTGTTTCCTCACCATTAAATCTTCTGTTGGCTTTAGTATTTCAAAGGATCCTCTCCCTGGAATACTTTTGGGCTCAGACAAGCCTGGAGCAAAGTAGTTTGGGGCCAGAGTTGCACTAAGAAAAACGACTGTGAAAATACCATCTTATTTAAAGTGAATTGAAATTCTCATCTGTGTGTATTTCATCACAGGGATGGCTTTCGTTAGCATCTTTGTAATAACCAGCAGGGCCTCAGGCACCAACCCCTGGCTTGCCCTTTCGTTTAGAAGGAGGAAGATGTCCATCTCAAAGACTTAAATTTATTATCTTGCCCCAGATATGAAAGAACCAATGCCCGTCAGGGACCTGACACCAAGTGTTCCAAACCCGTCAACTTTTACAAACCAAGAACTTTTCACGGGCGAGGGGATGAAATGCTTTGCCACTGATCGATACCCCCAGGTCTTATAACCTTATTTTAGAACTCTGCAGACGCTGTCAATGAGGTTAACTTTGAATGTTCAGGCTGAGATCCAAATGGAATTGGCTTCTTTACATAATGCTGAGTGAGGAAAACCATGAGCCTTTGGCCTGTCTTATCCCTTAAGTCAGGTTTGATGCATTAAGGTCTCTTGCTTCCTCACTCTGCAATTTAATTACCTGGAACTTATCTCCTTTTCAGGCTCCGCTGGTGGCTTAGTGGTAAAGAATCCACCTGCAATGCAGGAGACCCGAGTTCAGTCCCTGGGTTGGGAAGATTCCCTAGAGGAGGAAATCGCAAGCCACTCCACTCTTCTTGCCTGAAGAATCCCATGGACAGAGGAGCCTGGCTGGCTACAGTTCAGGGGGTCACAAAGAGTTGGGCACTACTGAGAAACTTTCACTTTATTTCCTTTTAGAAGCTGTTACACACAAGGCCCCCCATTTTTTTTTTTTTTTTTACCACCTTGAGAGGTTTTCATGAGAAAAAAAAAAGTTGTCCAAGATTAAGAGGAGTCATGTCTGTATTCATATCCAGCCTAGTCATAATTTTCAGGCTGGTGAGAATGACTTGCGAATCCCAAGGAATGCAGGACCCTCTACGCTATCAGCCCAGTTTTGAAGGGCTCCTAACACCTCCTGGGCTTCCCTGGTGGCTCAGAGGGTAAAGATGCTGCCTGCAATGCAGGAGACCCCGTTTCAATCCCTGGGTCAAGTAGATCCCCTGGAGGAGAAAACGGCAACCCACTCCAGTATTCTTCCCTGGAGAATCCCATGGACAGAGGAGACTGGCCGGTTACAGTCCATGGGGTCGCAAAGAGTCGGACACAACTGAGCAACTAACACTTATCACTTTCTATCACCTCCTAACTCTTACTGGCGACTCTGCCAAGGGAACCAAGAGCTGCTAAATATCCTTCAAGTAAATATTCAAAGAAGAGCTATTTACTCTGCCACATTGCAAATGGCATTTCATTTATCTTACAAGTAGAAACTACACTGATCTTTGAAATTTACCCAAAAGTACATTAGAAGGTCAAAAGAAAAACCTCTTCTGTATTTCCAAATTGTCTTTGCAAAGGTGTCAAATAATATTTGTGGTTATCACGGCTGCTATAATAGAAGACTGATCTTAGGCCAAGTTCTTGTCCAATATTGGGTGCTTATTTTCTCCAACTCCATGTCCTGCCATTGCCCCATTTCCTTCACATCTCCTTCTAAACTGTTTTTGCAGACCTAGAGTCATACAGAGTGACCCTTTTAAATACCTATGTGGTATACAAAAGGGAGAAGACAGTGGCGCTACTGTCAGAGGCGTGTTCCAGGGTGGAACTCAAGGTCCTTAGAAGAATCAAGTCACAGAAACACTGAAGGCATCAGCAAACATGAAAGAAAACCATGACAGGTGTCCTGGCTGTTGTCTCCTTTCCTCCTGTATTTCACGGGAGAACACCTTGCCCCTCTCTAAAGAGGACAGACCATGCATGTGGGGAGGCTGAGCTCAGGCGTCCCGGCTCCCCGGGGTATGGCTATCTGCAGTGAGCTCTTGCCACTTCATCCACAGAATGTCCCCTCTTTCCTCTTGTTTGCCTTAACATCTCCCAGACCAGGTCTGATGCCACCCTGGGGAATGTCAAGCAGCGGTGATGGCCTAGGCTCTTGAGTCAGATGGCCTGAGCTCAGCCTCCATGCGCTCTCACTGGGTTTTTTGATCTTGCGTGAGTCACATCAGCTCCCAGTTTCCCAGTCTGTAAAATGGAGGTGCTGATGGCCTTTTCCAGGGTTGTGAGGGTAAAATGAGAAAGTCCATGTTAGGGTGATCACCGTTCCTCAAGACATACCAGTCATTATACTTATTAATTATTTAGTAATTATTATTACAGCCCCTTGGAGGGCTGGCTGATACAGAAGTTTCACAATGAAGGACTCCCAGGAGTGGGCTCAAAAATTAATTAGTATTAATAATTGTGAGAGAGGTCTCCTTTTTATTTTTTGCTGGTTTTTCAAATCTCTGATGTTAAATCATTCCAACGTGAAGTCAAAGAAAAGAAAGAAAACCCTATTAACTGTTTAGCTAATCACCAGGACCCATCCCTTTTTTTTTTTTCAGAGATCCATTTATTTATTTAGACTTTAAAACAACATTTCAGTTTAAACTAATTTTAGGCTTGAAAATGTTGAAAAAATACTATAAAGTGTTCCTTTATATCCCTCACTCTGCTTTTACTTATGTTAAAGTCTCTCATCACCATTATAATTATCAAGAATAGGAGATTAACATTAATACAGTGTTAGTTACTAAACTATAGACTTCATTAGAAATTCACAAAGTTTCCTACAAATATCATTTTCCAGCTCCAGGATCATATCCAGAACCTCACATTGCATTTTGCCTCCAATCTAGGACCCATCCCTTTTTAAAAGCAGGCAGGAGTCTAGAAAGACTATACTGATGAGCCTATCTGCAGGTCAGCAGTGTAGACGCAGACAAAGAAAGCAGACTCATGGACACAGTGGAGGAAGGAGAGAGAGGGGCAGGCTGAGAGAGTCGCCTGGAAACATACGCACTACCACATGTGAAATAGATAGCAGGTGGGAATCTGCTGTATGGTGCAGGGAGCCCAACCCAGGGCTCTGTGACAACGTAGAGGGGTGGACGGGGTGGGAGGTGGGAGGGAGGTTGTAGAGGGAGGGGACATCTGTGTACCTCTGGCTGATTCATGTTGATGCATGGCAGAAAGCACCACAGTATTGTTAAGCAATTATCCTCCAATTAAAAATAAATAAATTTTACTGATTCATGTCAATGGATGGCAAAAAGTCCCACGATATTATAAATATATTCTTCAATTAAAATAAATAATAAAAATATTTAAATTTTTTAAAAAGTAAAACAAAGAAGTAGAACTTATCTCCATCCCCAGGAACCTGGGAGCAGGCACTTTGGAGAACTGAAGATAATAAATGGAATTCTGAAGAATATGGAGACTCCTTGTTCCAGAGACTTTTAAATCTGAGGTTTAACCAGCCTTGAGCTCTTCACGTGTTGGCTGAGCCTCAGGAGAAGAATGGAGGCAGCAAGTCGGCAGGTTGTTCATGGAAATCACAGCGATCAAAACACGTTTGAATTACCAGTTCAGTGCTGAGTCCTAAGACAGCTGACGCTGTTATCCATAAAGATATTAGATTATCCTGAGAACAGTTATTATAGGAGAAAAAAAAAATCAACTGCTCCAATGCGAGCTGTATAACAATTAGGCAATTCTGAAATTTCAACTGAGAGGAATTTAATTAAGGCTCTAATAGCTGATTAAACTCATTTAGATCTGCTGGCAGTTGCTACTGGTGACATAAGAAACCCAGGAAGAAAGACCTTCTTCTTTCCTGTATGCTGTATTTAATCCTGTTGGTAGCCACAGGTATGATCCTTTAGGTGCTTCTCAAAATGTGGTCCTTACATCACCTAGAACAGAATGACCTGGGATCCTGGTTAAAAAGTTAGGTTCCTGGGCCTCTGTCATCCCACATCTACTGATACAGAGACTCCAGAGATCTACGAGTGTGCATTCATTCATTCACTCATTTTAATTGAAGTATAGTTAATTTATCACACTGTATCAGTTTCAGGTATGCAGCAGAGTGATTCAGTTACACATACATATGTATATATATTTTCAGATTCTTTTCCATTATAGAGTATTACAGGATATTGAATATAGTTCCCTGGGCTACACAGTAGATCCTTGTTGTTTATTTTATATGAAACGGTATGTATCTGTTAATCCCAGACTCCTAATTTATCCCTCCTCCCTTCTTCTCCTTGGAGTTTGCATTCTTTTTTTCTTTAATTTAAATTTTATTTTATATTAGAGTATGGTTGATTTGCTATGTTGTGTTAGTTTCAGGAATATGGCACCATGATTCAGTTTTGTATCTGTGTGTATATATATTCTTTTTCATATTCTTTTCCTGTATAGGTTATTACAGAATATTATGTAGAGTTCCCTGTGCTATAAGTAAGTTCTTGATGTTGGTGTTTTTAATTAGTTTTTATTGGAGTGTAGCTGCTTTACAATGTCGTGTTGGTTTCAGATTCACAGCAGAGTGAACCAGCTATATGGACACATGTATCCCCTTTCTCTTGGATTTCCTTCCCTTTTGGGTCACCACAGAGCACCGTGTGGAGCTGTCTGTGCTATCCTCATTAGTTATCAGTTTATACGTAGTAGCGTATATATAGAGCCTGCATTCTTAATCAGCCCCCAAGGAGAGGTTCTTCTTCCTGCTAAAGTTTCAAAATCTGACAACCTCTCGTAGTTGCATTTAAGACCATGCGTTCCAAGGTGCTCTACTTCAGCACCTGAAAAGCAGTTCTTGGTTTCACTCTGCCAGTGGCTATCTGAGGCCCTGTGACACTGAGGACAAAGTAGGTTTGGTCCACACCTGCTTTCCAGCAGTTTCCTTGTAGGAGCTGGTTCGACTGTAGGGTGCAGTGGAAAGCTGGGGTCCAATGTGACATCTAGTTTCACAGATTCCTGCTGTCTTGAAGGAACCATAGATTGAATTGATTCACAAAGAAACTGCTAGACTCAACTGCGAACTACTCCAAATAGAGTGTATTTCAACTTAGTATCAGGTCACAGTTGTGGCTCAGACATCTTTGCTGTGAAGTTTCCAGATCAATCAAATTCAGGTCTGCTTTTGGTTTCAAGCAGCAGCCGAAGACACAGAATTACTCATGCGTAAATGTGCTATCAGCTCACTTGTGTGTTAGATTTGCATGGGAGTGATGTTAATCGATGATGCTGTTTATGCTAAATACAGACATTAAGTCATTTTAAATTCCCTTCACGGACATTAATCTTATGTCCTTTGAAAAACTTTATATTTCAGGTGGAGAGAAATTGGCCTCCTGGTTGCTCTGTTTTTCTCCTTAAATTCATCTTCCTGAAGAGTTAATTCCTCACATTTTCTCCGGCTTGGGAGTAAATCACTGCTTATTACCCAGAGTGAAATGTCTTCCGGTGTTTTTGCACATGTAAAGTGTTAGCTTTAAAGGCTTCTTCCCCCACCTGGTTATGAAATCACCCAGTGAGCTAACTGGGGCCGGTCAGGCTGGAGCCCAGGCAACGTGAACTCTGCTTTCATCATCGGTTTTAATAAATTCCTTCTCTGATTTTTAATTTTGCAATCCCTATTGTCTTCTCTCCAAGGAGAGGATCTGAGTAAACAGGCAAGCTTCCTCTTCTAACTTTGAATTCGCAGTAAAAATTGATGCTGTGCTACAGTCTGAATCGAGTTCAGTTCAGCAAATGTTTATTGAACTGGCCTGTGGTGAACCCTGTATAGCTGATGTGGGTCAGGTGGCATGAAAGTCTGGTTGGGCCAGATATTCTATAATTCAGGGCAGACTGAGCCCCTGCTCCCCACCCCTAAGCAGTCATACAGTTGGTCTCTAAGTTGTATTGATTCCACCACTTTGGGATCTGGACAGTTCATGCCAGTCCCCTCCCACCACCTCGATATGGCCCTATAACAGGTTTCTCCAGGGTACCTGCCTCCTGACCAATCACTCTGTTCAGAATCTTCTAGGCACAATCCCTTTCTCTGCACTGCATTGAAAAGAAGTGTTCTAATACATCAGGCTGATTTTATCCCTCCCCTGATTAAAAGTCTTCTTGTAGTACCCATCTCCTTCCCGCTAGACTCATCTATCACCCTGAGAACAAAGTTGGAAGTCCAGAGCAAGCCACGCACCAACTCTGCTGCTCTGGCTCATGGCTGGAAGTCACTTCCTGTAGGAGCATCTTTGGTTTCCTTGCAGAGCGGGATGTCCTCCGCTCCAGTAGTATCCTGTGCCCACCCCAGCACAGCAGTTATTGCATTCATGATTTCTTGTTATCTCATGAGATCCAGGGTGCTCCCACTCCTCTAAACAGACAGGAAAGTCTGAGGACAAGAACCAAGTCTGGATGAGTCACAGCTGCAGCCCCGGAGGCTCCTGCAGAGCCTGCCGTGGTGCAGAGCCCTGGATGCACGTGTGCTAGCTTGTGAATGAACACGCAAGAGAGTTCAAGGGAAAAAGAATGTTCAAAAATGCACTCTGGCTGGAGAATTAGGCTGCAGGGGAGCAGTGGTGTTTAAGCTGGACGTGGAAAGAATGGACAGGATGTCAGTCAGTGGAGATGATAAGGAGAGGGATTTCAGGCAGAAGAGGTAGTGCAGGCGAAGAAGGGGCACGGGTGTCATTCAAGGTGTGTGCGGTGAGAAGGGAAAAGTGTACGCGTCACTGTGGCTTGGCGTTGTGTGTGAGTGGAGGTGTGTGTCGCGTATGTGCTTGTGTCATGGTACATGTATGTGAGGTGAGCTTTATATGCGTGCATAGCGAATTCAAGTAGCTATGAGTGTAGCTGTATGCATAGATGTATAAGTATATGATATGTGTGTGTGTATGAGTGTATGATATGCATATATTCATACACACCCTGGTGGCTCAAACGGTAAAGAATCTGCCTGCAATGCAGGAGACCCGGGTTCAATCCCTGGGTTGGGAAGATCCCCTGAAGAAGGGAATGGCTACCCACTCCAGTAAGTAATCTTGCCTGGAGAATCCCATGGACAGAGGAGCCTGGCAGGCTGTAGTCCATGGGGTCGCAAAGAGTCAGACACGACTGAGAGACCAACACGTCACTTTATATACATATATATATATGTATATAGTTGATGCTTGAATAACATGGGTTTGAACTGAGTGGATCTGCTTCTGTGGATTTTTTCAGTAGTGAATTACTGCAGTACTGCACAATCCCCAGGGATTGAATCTGCAGATGTGAAGGAACCATGGATATGGAGGGCCACGTCCTCACTGCCTGCACGCAGAGTCAGTGCTCCTAAACCCCACATTGATCAAGGGTCAACTGTACCCACATATATACATACATACATGTGTGAGTGTGTGTAGGTGTTAGAGTGTCTGTGTTTGAAGATGTACATGTATACATTTTAGTGTGAAGGTATGTATAGAGTGTGAGCTCAGTTGGTAAAGAATCCACCTGCAATGCAGGAATCCGCCCACAATTCAGGAATCTACCTGCAATGCAGGAGACCCGGGTTCGATTCCTGGGTCTGAAAGATCCTCTGGAGAAGGAAATGGCAACCGACTTCAATATTCTTGCCTGAAAAGTTCCATAGACAGAGGAGCCTGGTGGGCTATAGTGCATGGTTTGCAAAAAGTCGGACACGACTTAGCAACTAAATTACCACCAAGTATAGAGTATACAAAAGAGAGATGGAAAAAGTGATAGGAAGAGAGAGAGAGTATTGGGGTTGGTGGCGTCTATATTGTGGAGTCCATTAACGTATGAGGAGACTGGATTTGATTCTGTGGGCAGTATATGTCATGGAAGTGTAGAGAGTAGAGATAAATCTATGATTTTGGTGTTTAGGTGTACATTTTTATGGGGTAGCTTGGGAGAGACCAGTTGTGAGATGGTTTTGATTGTATCTTGTAAGCACTTCATTGGATATGAATGAAATGATTCATTGGAAAAGACTCTGATGCTGGGAAAGATGGAGGGCAGGAGGAGAAGGGGTGACAGTGGATGAGATGGTTGGATGGCATCTCTGGCTCAATGGACATGAGTTTGAGCAAACTCTGGGAGAGTGAAGGACAGGGAAGCCTGGTGTGCTGCTGTCCATGGGGTCACAAGTTGAACAGGATTTAGTGACTGAACGACCAAAAGCATTTCATGAATAGCTTCAATACAATCAGTCACGTCTCTTTGAAGAGAGAGTCACGAATATCTATTAACCTCATTTCTTCCAGCCTTTTGAAGCCTCTGTGACACTTCCATGGGTTTACTCAGATATGAAGGGATGAATACTAACTTATGATAGTTTCTGGAGATGAAATTATCTTTTCTCTGAGAAAATCTTGGCTGAACATTTTGATAAGTAATCACTGCCCTTTCACTAAACAGCTCCTTTTAGGAGCTGAAGAGCAATTAGGTTTCTAAAAGCACAGCATTTAAATTTTATTAATAAGAATAGATTTAAAAAATCACTGCAAAGTTGATTTTCCTTTTCTATACTTCTTTTAACAACATCTCTTTTCTCCATTAAAGGTTAATTATTTTTCTATGTCCTGAAAACTTCAGTTTATTTGCTAAAAACATTTAAAGGTTTATTGCCAAAATTCAGTTTATTTTGAAGGTAAAGATTTTTTTTTCCTTCTCCCAAACAACCTATTTGGGTGAATTTGGGACTGTTTTCAAGTAACAGAAAAAAAAAATTCATGATAGAGATAAAAATCATCTGGCCACACCTTTTTCTTGTGTATATGGTATTTATAAGAATTAAAACAGTGCTAAGAATGAAAAGTGAAAAAGTGAAAGTGTTAGTCTCTCAGTCATGGTTGACTCTGCGACCCCATGGGTTGTAACCCACCAGGCTCCTTTGTCCATGGAATTCTCCAGGTAAGAATACTGGAATGGGTAGCCATTCCCTTCTCCAGGGGATTTTCCCAACCCAGGGATTGAACCCAGATCCCCCGCATTGCAGGCATTTTCTTTACTGTCTGGGCCACCAGAGAAGCCCCAAGTGCTAAGAATAGAGCTTATTAATCTCTGGACCTAGATATTATCATACTAAGTGAAGTAAATCGGAGAAAGACAAACACCATATCACTCATATGTGCAATCTAAAAAGAAAATGATACTAATGAACTCATTTACTAAGCAGAAATAGACTCACAGACATAGGAAACAAATTTACCAGAAAGCAAAGGGAAGAAATTAGGAGTTTGGCGTTAACTGATACAAACTACTGTGATCTAATGTTACAGACTCTGCCAAGTGTGGTATGTTCATTCATTCCTTCAACAACTATCACTTAAGTCCTCCTTTGTGCCAGGCCCTGAGTTAGAAGCTGTAGACATAAAAACCAATTAATATGCATATTTCTATATATGCATATATATATAATATATGTATATATGTCTATATATATAATATATTGGGTTGGCCAAAACGTTTCTTAGTTTTTTATACCTTCTTATGGAGATACTGGAATGAACCTTTTGGCCAGCCCAATGAAACATAGACACAAACATATAGATTGTGAAGGTATAATATTGTTAGGCAAATAGAAATTAGATGCTTCAATCAAATTAAGGATTTGTAAATGAAATGTTATGATGTCTGGGATTTCCTTCAGTATTATATCGGAGGAGTGGTTGGGAGTATAAATGAGATAAGATTGGCCGTGAGCTGGTCATGAATGAAGCTAGATAACGGGAAGATGGAGATCCATTCTACTATTTTACTTTTGTATGAGTTAAAATTTTTCCATCATAAAAAAAGAAAAAAAATGAATGGAGGAAGTAAAAAGCTTCCACTTTTAGGCAGATTATGTATGGACACATATTCATCATGATTTCTGCATTTCTTTCTCTGTTCCAGATAACAGACTAGATTAACTCTCAGGGTAAATCTCAGCTCCTTAATAGGACCTACAGGGCTTCACATCATCTGGCCCCTGCCTGCCTGGAGTGCCCCTCCTCCATCCCTTCATCCTTTCATCTTGGATTTCCAATCTCAGTTTAAGTGCCACCTCCTTGGGGAAGTCTTCTGGGATTTCTTTCTCCCCCTTTCCAATCTGAGACCCATATTTTATTTTTTTCCTCCTAGTTTGTAGTGTGTATATTCTTGTGTGACTATTCGACTCATGTGTGTCTTTCCAATTAGCCTAGAAATTCAATGTAAGTAAAAATGTTGCTGTTTACACTACAGTATCCTTGGTGCCTCGCACAGTGCTTGTCATCTAAAAGCTACTCAGTAAATATTTACGGAGTAAATGAATCTCTATTAAACCTGTCTACAAACCCCAGACTCAGTTACAGCCCTTTGTAAACAGGAATATAGGAGGGGAAAGTGAAGGTTGTCTGTTTCTTCCCTATCTGGTAGAAAAAATCTTAAGAGTTGAGATTTTTGGTGTTTGGAGCAGGAGATCATCAGACTCCGAGAAGGAGGTGCAAGTTCTCAGGATCCAGGGCAGTGTTGACACAGCAGCTTCAGCTCTGGATCAAGTTTTCCACCCACCGCATATTTCCACCCTCCTTGGCGGACCCATGGGTGCTTAGTTGGAAGTGTTAGGAAGGGAGGGAGGAACTTAGAGAAGATCTCAGAAGTTACTGCACTCTGGGGACTCATGAACCTTTGTAGCCTGTCTCTCCGTGAGTCAGCCTTCGGCTGGAACTTTTGCCTGCCTCCCACGGTGTAGAGTATGTGATATGGTCAGTGACGTCACCAAAGATTCTGCTCACTCAGTGGGTTTTACCTCTATTTGTGTTACCTTGGGATTTTAGGAGTTGTCTCTGCAAGGAAGAGAGGATCTTGGAGCAATAACATGATTACTGCAGATCAATTACTAGAAGCACTAGTGGGAAAATGCCTTTGGATTCAGATGATTCCATGGTATAGTTCTGGTTCCACCACTTAAAAAGCTGTGCATGTTTGGGCAGGTTGCACAGCCTCTCTGTGCTGTAGTTCCCTGACCTGTGGTATTGGAGTAATAGTCTTTATCATGTGGGATTTGTGGGGATTAAACAAAGTGGTAAAATTGGCACATTTCCTTAGTACATAGAAGTGCTCAGAAGTGACACTGTTATAATTATAGCATCAAATGCTATGGGGGAGCTGGGAGCAATGTTCTATATTACCAGGGAACATGGGAATGCCTTTGCAAATTAAGTCATATTTGAGCTCTATCTTACATGCTAACTTCCCAGATGGTGCTAGAGGTAAAGAACCTACCTGCCAATGCAGGGGACATAAGAGACATGGGTTCAATCCCTGGGCCAGAAAGGTTCCCTGGAGGAGAGCATGGCAACCCACTTCAGTATTCTTGCCTGGAGAATCCCATGGACAGAGAAGCCTATAGTCCACAGGGTCACAAAGCATCAGAAGCAACTTAGCACAACCACAATAATAACATAATAGTATCTGCCATGTATGTTCCATGCTAAGTAAATTCTGTGCTCAGCGCTTCATGTATATTTTTGACTCATTCAAATCTCACTATAGTTCTGAAAGCATATGTTGTGTCCATCCACATTCTATAGATAAAGTGAAGCTCAGAAAGGTTAAGCCACTTTTCCCAGGCTGCTTAGCTAATGGGTGAAACCAGGATCAGCATTTAGTTCCATTTGACTCCAAAAGCCATTGTCTTGGCCACTGAACTACCCAGTCTCTTAAAGGTTATGTTTGAGTTTTCTAAGAGAGATGGAAAAGAAAGGGATGGATGTAACATATTCCAAAAGGAAGAGTCTGAATATCTCTTTGTCTATTTGCATGTTTATTATTGTTGGCTTGGAAGGCAGGAAACGTTCAGTTTTATCCCTCATTGTTCTCAGGCACATGCCAGCACCTAGCCAGTGTTCAATAAATCTGTGTTGAATGAATGACAGATTTGATGGGCTCCACTTTCTCTCCATCCTGTGTTACACATCACAGCATGAGGTGATGAACGTGTTTATTTGTTCAAATTACCCTACCACCTTTCGTAACTTAAAAAGGAAGGTATTCGTGAAGCTGGGCAGTTTTGTAATTGGCTGCGTGGCACGTTTCTCAACAAGCAGCAAACATTTTCCAGTCCAGAGGCTGAAGTCATCTCTGAGAACAGACTGATTGCAGTCTCTCCCGACGCCCTGTCGCCTCTCCTGGTGTCCAGCATGTCTGAATTCTCTTTAAGGGTCTGAGATTCATTTCTGATGACACTTACATTACAGGAGGAGAGGTGAGAGGGTCACATCAACAAAGACAAGCCCGGACGCTCGGCACTTAGCTCTTCAGACGAGGTATTTTTCCTTGAGGTTGATGCTACAAATAAAGCGCTGACCTGTGGTGTCAAGCAGTTGCGTGTGGGAGCAGGAGTAGGAAGGAGAAAGTGCGAAGGTGGGGGCAGCTTTCCCCCCATGTGTATGTGAAGGGTGCCAATAAGCTGTCAAATAAAATCAAGGTTCGAAACATACAGCCTTCAATTTGATTTCGCTAAGATGCCAACTGCTGCAGGGAGGGAACACAATCGATTCTGTTTTGACAGGTCTTGGTGTTCGCTAAGCAGCAAAAGTCTCCACTCCATGCCTGATTGATAAGTTCCCCTGATTTGCAACTTAAATAGAACCCCATCCGAGCTTGAAGGGAGGCTCTCATCCTTTTACCAGACCTCGCTCCCTTTTGCTCTCGGACTTCCTCCTCCTCTCCCTGTTCCTCTTTCTCTCTTTCTTAGCACTTTTAAAATTTCTCTCCCTCTCACTGTCTCTCTTCTATACTTACAGGAAGAGTTTACACAGTCCCTAATACCTGCTGGGCATTGGGCTGTAGGCTTTTCTCAAAATGCCTTGTTTCATTCCCATGACATCCTTATAAAGTAGGTGGAATTGTGTCTATTTACAGATGAGAAAACAGATGTTCATCGTGATTAAGAGCCTGCCTGGGGTTGTGCAGCTAGCAACTGGCGAGAGTTGGGGATTTAAGTCCAGATCTGTCTAACTCGAAAAGTCCCTGCTGTTTTCTTCTTTCTTTGGGGCTATTTTTGGCCATGCTGGGTCTTCACTGCTGTGTGGGCTTTTCTCTAGGTGCAGCAAGTGGGGCCTACTCTCTAGTTGCGGTGCTCGGGCTTCTCGTTGCCGTGGCTTCTCTTGTTGCTGAGCATCCGAGGTGCACAAGCTTCCGTAGCTGCAGCTCCCGGGCCCTAGAGCACAGACTCAGTAGCTGTGGCGCATGGCCTTAGTTGCTCCACGGTATGTGGGATCGTCCCGGATCAGGGATGGAACCCATCCGTGTCTCCCACACTGGCACGCAGATTCTTAACCACTGGACCACCAGGGAAGCCCCCTTTGCTGTTTTCATGACATCAGTGGTCCTGAGCACTGGGGGGACATTACGGCATCTGTGCTTAGTTATCACCCCCGTATTTACTCAGTCTGGGGAGAGTCCAGGGCACGGGGGCTGCTTTCCTCTTTATCCCCATCTCTCTTAGCAAATAACAGATGCGTGCGTTGAGGTAGGTAACGGAAAAGCCCCGACGATGGTAGACTTCTTCTCCCATGCCTCTTCTGGGGGAGGGCTCCTCCTTCAAGAAGCCGGTGGTGCAGGAAAGCACACGTGTGTCTCTGTCTTTTTGCCGCAGGTGGGCAAGTGGGAGAACCAGACCTTGAGCCTGAGGCACGCCGTGTGGCCCAGGTACAAGTCCTTCTCTGACTGTGAGCCGGACGACAACCATCTGAGCATCGTCACCCTCGAGGAGGCCCCCTTTGTCATCGTGGAAGACATTGACCCGCTGACCGAGACGTGTGTGAGGAACACCGTGCCGTGCCGGAAGTTTGTCAAGATCAAGTGAGTCTGGGGGTGCGGTGGGTTGAACGTGCCCAATCCTCTACTGTAGCCTGCATCACTGATGACAACAGTATCTCTTGTTGGTCCATCGCTAAGTCATGTCCGACTCTTTGCAACCCCGCAGATAGCTGAGAAAGGAAGAGAAGCCAAAGGGAGAAAGGGAAAGATACCCCCAACTGAAGACAGAGTCCCTGGGAATAGCAAGGAGAGCTAAGAAAGGCTTCGTAAGTGAACAGTGCAGAGAAACGGGAAAACAATGGAATGGGGGAAACTAGAGATCTCTTCAAGAAAATTTGAGATACCAAGGGAACAATATCTCTAAAGTAATAATGAAATGTAATATAAAATATGCTCTATTATAATAGATATATGTAAGAATAGATTTTTTAAAAAGACTAGAACTACACCAGCTGGTTTGCATTTATTTCATTCCAACAATAGTAATAGGGGGTGCGTGGTTTTGCCCATTTTAAACACCATAAAAGCTGAGTTTACTGGAAGACTAAGAAGCACATTCAGAGCCACTCAGCTAGTAAGAGAGAGCCAGAACTCAAGCACTGGGCCATCTGACTCCACCACCATATTCTTAACCATATGGTGAATCAACCCTCCCCTTCAGTCCTTCTTAAAATAATTATTTCTCTTGTTCATTTCTGGTTGCTCCCTCCCCCAAACCATACCTTCCACCTCTTTCCTAATTTCCAGATCCACACTCCTCAGTATTTTCAAAACTTCTCTCCATTTTGGGGTCAACATCTCCCTTCCAAGTGACTTTCCGATGTGAACCAGGTGGAGCTGATCTCCTGGGGGGGTCTCCTTGATCACCAGCAGCAAAGCCAGCATCACATCTAAGTTGTTTCTTCTTTTATTATGATTGAAGAGAAACTGACAGTTAAATCAGAGCCTCTGGCAAAGGGCTGTCCCTAATCTATAAACCCTTTGGAGACTCTAAAGTTTCATAGCCAAGTCCAAGACGCTGATTATAGTCTTTGTAATGCAAACATAAACACAAATACCACCCTGGTGGGGAATTCACAAAAGAATAAAGCCTATAATTGGATGGAAATCTATTTTTTTCTGAGCATTTTGTGATTGCCTTCTTTCTCCTGGAAAATCCTTGCTTGTCCTTAAAGGCTTAAGCACTTCCTCCCCAAGTTGGGTTAGTTCTCCCTACTTCCACAGTACTGCCTCTGTCTCTGTCTCTTAATTCACTCAGGCTGCTGTGATGAATTACCATGAGAGGGTGGCTTAAATAATAGCCTCACAGTTCTGGAGGCTGGAAAGTCCACACTCAAGGTGGCGGCAGGTCTGGTGTCTGATAGGGACCCTCTTGTTTGCACATGACTGTCTTCTTCTTACCCACTTCTTCTTATCAGGGCACTGCTTCCATTTATGAGGGTTCCACCCTCATGACCTAATTACTTCCCCAACGTCCCACATCCAGATAGCATCACAGCAGGGATCAGGGTTTCAATATATGAATTTGAGGGGAGCATAAACATTCAGTCTGTAGCCCTCTCTTGTTTATCTGTCTCACTTGTTTTTGTGGCTTAAAGTGTGTCCATATTTTCCCCGGAGTATTAGCTTCTCTGGTAGCTTGGACAGTAATGAATCTGTCTGCAATGCAGGAGACCTGGGTTAGATCTCTGGGTCAGGAAGATCCCCTCGAGAAGGGAATGGCAACCCACTGCAGTATTCTTGCCTGGAGAATCCCATGGACAGAGGAAGCTACAGTCCATGGGGGTCGCAGAAGAGATGGACATGACTGAGCAACTGTCACTTTCACTGTCATTAGCTGTCCAAATACAGGGAACGTGGCGTGTTAATCCCTGTGCCCTCACTGACAAGCGCAGAGTGTGACACTCAGTGTTGGTGACGCTTGAACTGAGGAGTGAATGGATACTTTTCCTCCTACCTGCCAAATTCCAACCTCAGTTATTATCATACAGGGTGCAAATCCCCATGGCTCAGTGCTTTGGATAAAGATAATTTTTTAAAAATATGATTGCTAAATGTATGATGAAGGTGCATTTTGGTTTGGAGCAATTTTTATCAATGAGTAACCTTTATGGGGTTGAAATTCTGAATGGATCATTCAGTAAGTAATCATTGACTTTTTTTGGAGTCATCAGCCTCTACGGGGTCGAAATTCTGAATAGATTAGTCAATAAATAAATACACATGAAGCATAGTTTCTGTGTTAGTCACAGTGCTGGGCATGGAAGATTCATCAGTAAACAAGGAAGAATCCTGCAGTCAAGGCCTGCACAAGTGTTAAAAAAAAAAACAAGGCAGCCAATAAAGAACCAGAGCAGCTCTACATTAGGATAAACCCTGTGAAGGATCTGAGTAAGGTGGCAGCATCAGAGAGTAACTTGGGGCATGTGGGGCTCCTTTAGTGACACAGAAGGGAGGAGAAGGAGCCAAGCATGCGATGAACTAGGGAAGAACCACCCAGGTAGAGGAATGCGTACAGAAGGCCTTGAGGGAAGAAAGAGGTTGGTGAGTTTGTGAAACAGAAGGAAGCCTAGTGCAGTACTTGGAAGTGATGAGCTTGGGGTAGGAGGTGGGGGCAACGATATTGGATCGACCAAAAAGTTTGTTAGAGTGTTTCCATGGGAAAAAACCAAATGGACCCAATAGAAGGGATTACGTGGGAAAGTTGACAAAGGAGGTTTTGACTTTGGTGGGTGTTCCTTTGAGCAGATGATCAGATGAACTGGGTCTTTGAACTTGTCCAGATGAAGCAAGCAGAGTAGCTGACACAAAGCAAAGAGTATAACCCCAGTGGGGCAACTCCTTTATGATAACAGTATCTCCTCTGCTTCAGTAAGACTAATCAGGCAGGGCCTCTTATGCTTCACACTCAATCTTTGTAGTTTAAAGTCTTTAAAATCAGAAGCCTTGGAACTGAAAACAGTAGATTACCAAGTCCTGAGATGCATGGTCTGGAGGAAATGAGCCTACAGATATATTACTGTCTTTAAAAGAATCGACTTTTCAACGGAACAATATAAACCGACTAACTGGTTCAAATTCACATTTTGTGGTGGTGTGGAAGGTGGTGGCTTGCAATTTTTCTTTTCCCACTTGGTGACATGAGAAGCTTGCTGTGCTTCTAGGTGTAATTAAAGTCTTTTATTTACCTGAAAGCAATAGAAAATAAGTAGGATCCATTAATCCCAACTGTAACACAGATTAGATCAACTGCATTTTCTAAAGGGAACATCTTGAGGCAAGGTGATCGGTTCCATTAAGAACTCCCATTAGACAACATGATTGTGTTAGTTTTTCTTGGTGATATTCTTTCAGGGAAAGCCCTTTGTCAATCACTTCTGGTAAATGGCGGGATCTTGAGGACACAGATCAGTCTTCTAAAAAATCAGGTAGTAGGAAATGAGCTGAGAAACCAGACTTTTCTTCTAATCTGCTTTAGTCAAGTGTTAAGACATGAGTAGAAAATTGAGGAACAATTATCTAATTTGATATGTAGGGATAAATGGCTATTTGTTGTTGCTCAGTCGCTTAGTTTTGTCTGACTCTTTGCAATACCATGGACTGCAACATGCTAGGCTTTTCTATCCTTCACCATCTCCCAGAGCTTGCCCAAATTCATGTCCATTGAGTCGGTGAGGCCATCCAACCATCTCATCCTCTGTTGTCCCCTTCTGTTCCTGCCTTCAAACTTTCCGAGCATCAGGGTCTTTTTCAATGAGTCAGCTCTTCACATTGGGTGACCAGTATTGGAGCTTCAGCTTCAGCATCAGTCCTCCCAATGAATATTCATGATGGATTTCCTTTAGGATGGACTGTTTTGATCTCTTTGCAGTCCAGGGGACTCTCAAGAGTCTTCTCCAACACCACAGTTCAAAAGCATCAATTCTTTGGCGCTCAGCTTTCTTTATGGTCCAACTCTCATATCCATACATGACTACTGGAAAAACCGTAGCTTTGACTAGACAGACCTTTGTCAGCAAAGTAATGTCTCTGCTTTTTAATATATTGTCTAGGTTTGTCATAGCTTTTCTTCCAAGGAGCAAGCATCTTTTAATTTCATGGCTGCAGTCACCATCTGCAGAGATTTGGAAGCCCAAGAAAATAAAGTCTCTCGCTTTTTCCACTGTTTCCCCATCTATTTCCCATGAAGTGAGGGGACCAGATGCCATGACCTTAGTTTTCTGAATGTTGAGCCTTAAGCCACTTTCTCACTCTCCTCTTTCACTTTCATCAAGAGGCTCTTTATTTCCTCTTTGCTTTCTGCCATAAGGGTGTGTCATCTGCATATCTGAGGTTGATATTTGTCCCAGAAATCTTGATTCCAGCTTGTGCTTCATCCAGTCCAGTATTTTCCATGATGTACTTTGCATATAAGTTAAATAAGCAGGGCAACAATATATAGCCTTAACATACTCGTTTCCCAATTTGGAACCAGTCCATTGTTCCATATTTGGCTCTTGACCTGCATACAGGTTTCTTGGGAATCAGGTCAGGTGGTCTGGTATTCCCATCTCTTTCAGAATTTTCCAGTTTGTTGTGATCTACACAATCAAAGCTTTAGCGTAGTCAATGAAGCAGAAGTTTTTCTGGAACTCTCTTGCTTTTTCTATGATGCAGTATATGTTGGCAATTTGATCTCTGGTTTCTCTGCCTTTTCTAAATCCAGCTTGAACATCTAGAAATTCACGGTTCACACACTGTTGAAGCCTGGGTTGTAGAATTGTGAGCATTACTTTGCTAGCATGTGAGATAAGTGCAATTATGCGGTAGTTTGAAGATTCTTTGGCATTGCCCTTCTTTGGGTTTAGAATGAAAACTGGTCTTTTCCAGTTCTGTGGCCACTGCTGAGTTTTCCATATTTGCTGGCATATTGAATGCAGCACTTTCACAGCATCATCTTTTAGGATTTGAAATGGCTCAACTGGAATTCCATCACCTCCACTAGTTTTGTTCACAGTGATGCTTCCTAAGGCCCACTTGACTGCACTCCAGGATGTTTGGCTCTAGGTGAGTGATCATACCATCACGGTTATCTGGGTCATTAAGATCTTCTTTGTATAGTTCTTCTGTGTATGCTTGCCACCTCTTCTTAATATCCCCTGCTTCTGTTAGGTTCATACTGTTTCTGTCCTTTATTGTGCCCATCTTTGCATGAAATGTTCTCTTGATATCTCTAATTTTCTTGAAGAGCTCTCTAGTCTTTCCCATTTTATTGTTTTCCTCTATTTCTTTGCATTGATCACTGAGGAAGGCTTTCTTATCTCTCCTTGCTATTCTTTGGAATTCTGCATTCAGATGGATTTATCTTTCTATTAAATGGCTATACTGCCAGTTAATCCCCTAAACTGCCAAATCGTTGGTGAGAAGAGAGGAAATGTATTTTCAAGCACTTATGTGAGAAGTACTTTAGATATTTTATTTAATTTTTCCAACTAGTCTGCAAGGTAGGTATCAGCTTTCTCCATGTACGAGTACGTAAATCGCAGTCTGTGAATGAAGAGACCCGTCTGAGTTTCCATGCTTGTTAAGGGCAGACCCAGGATTTTAAATTCTGCCTGACTTGCAAGGCACATCCACTGGCCACCCTGGGAAATAGTAGAGCCTGAGAAGTGATGATTTATTGGATCCCTCTTCCTGTATATGTTTTGATGAGTCCCCCTGTCTTCTGGGTAATGGCAGAGAATGGAGATTCTCAGATGTCTATGTCGTTGTCACGCCCCCTCCACATACACACAAGGTCTGTGATAGAACCAACGCAAGTCCCCAGTGTGGTCTGCGTTTCCATCGTTTCCATGTTAAATCCAACTAGTGCACTTTCTGCTTGTCTTTTTCACTCCACGTCCCCAGGATCTCGTTCCATGTCTTTACACAGAGTAGCTACCCAGGGGGTGCTTGTGGGGTGAAAAATACATCAGTGACCACTGGCATCTAGAATACACTGTTAGGGAACTTGGGGAATAATTAGCTTAGACATTGACTGAGGTTCCCAGTGAGGTCAAAGAAGCAGTGAGGCCGCTATGTGGCTGTGACTTTGAACCTTAAACCTTAACTCCAGTCCAGATTGTCCCAGGTGAAGGAAGAGCCTGCAATAGAACAAGGGAGGAAGCAGAGAATGAAGGGGATACAGATGAAAAGAGGTACTAAAGAGGCGTTGATGCACAGCCTATAGTGGCCAAAGAGAAAAATAGAGAATTTGATATGGGCCTGTTTTTCAAAGAGCCATAGATACCAAGAAGAAAATCATATTTGGACATGCCATTAACTGAATGTACTTAGGACATACTTCTTTATTTATGGTGATCATAACTCCGGCTTGACCCTTTCTGCTCTGGGAAATCAGTGGGGAGAAGGAAGGTCTCTACTTCCTGTTGTGCTACAGAATTGTCACCCAACCATCTGTAAATATATGTGGTGTGGCCTCCCCTAGCCCCCAGGCTGAGGGCAGCAGGGCCTGAGCAGGCTGTCCAGCCTCAAGGCTGGAGAGTGAGGTCTCTGTGGTGGTCCTGGCTGGTAGATGCAAGCGGGTTGAGCAGAACTCAAAAACAGGATCGGAAGGGGCAGTGGTGAAGGGAGCAATTCAGGATAGGTGATCTGTGACCCTGAGAGAAAGAAAACATTGGAGGGGGGAAGGTTTCATTCTGCAACTCACTTCCATTACTCAAAGCTAGATTGTCAAATCTATCCATATTCTTGGATATAGACGTATACCAATGATGCTTACTATGTTTGTGTGGTTAGCCAATTATGTATACATGTCTTACCATTCAAAAATAGCTCTGCTTCCTATTTCATTGTTTTTCTATCTAACTACATCTTAAGCTCATTTGTTTTTATATCACTTTGACTATTCTGTATGTTATCACTGTGTAACCTACTTTTATCATGTGATATGGAAACATAAGTATTTTCCTATTATGCTGTTAGAATTCTGTAGACATCATTTTAGTGCTTCAGCAATAGTTCATTGTAGTGCTTAGATGTGCCAAGAATGGAATGTTCAGGGAGCGCGTTTCCTGTGATATGCATGTGTCAGCACGGAACGCCCCAGAGCAAGGTGGAACCAAGGGCATTACCCAGAGAGGTCTTGCTCTTCCCACATGAGTTGTTTAACTAGTTTTTATTATCAGTTAGGAAGACCTCAGTTTCCTCCCCTTTTAAAAGCATTTCTGGTTTTTCTGTGGGTGTCCTTTGAATATGACTTGGTCAAGTAAATAAAGCACAGTGACTGGTACAAAGCAACGAGTGTAACCTGGGTAGGTTTTGATAAGTTTTAAGACAGCAATGCCTTCTGTATTTTAATAGGGCTTTTTCCTGACCAAGGGCCTTGCTATTTAATAGTGTCACCGTTTCCCTTCCCACCATGTAGGGGAAATGTTATGAATGAGCCTTCATTTGACATATGACTCAATCAAGAAACATTACATTGATAGACTCAGGCACAGAGTAGATCCCAGGTCTCCTGATTCTTAGCTGAGAATTTCTAGTTTTCTTCAGCAAGGGAAGTGCCTTTCCTAAGGAAGTAAGGCACCCATTTTTCTTCCCTTTGGTTGCTAACCTCTATCTTTAGTGAAAGAATAAGGCAAAACTCACCTTGCTCTGATAATTTCATATCTTCTTCTCCTCCATTTTCCACTGTCTTTTTAGACCCAGAGGGATCGGGTAGAAAGGGAGGTGGGAGGGGGGATCGGGATGGGGAATACATGTAAATCCATGGCTAATTCATGTCAATGTATGAAAAAAACCACTACAATATTGTAAAGTAATTAGCCTCCAACTAGAAAAAATAAATGAAAAAAAAATTCAGTTTAGATCACATGACTAAACTGATCTAAAGAGATTTGGTGTCTTACAAGCTTTAAAAAAATAAAAGGTAGTAATTCTCATCTGTATAATGGGGATCTGAATACTACCTAATTAAGAGAATTGTCATGAAGATTAATCCAACAATTAATATAAAGCATTTATCACAGTGCCTAGCAAACAATAAATACTCAATAAACATGACGTGTTGTCACAATTACTGTCATCATTAAGAACACTTTCTACTTTTGCTGTCATAAACCTACTGCTTGTCCTTGGAAAAGCCACTTCCTCATTTTAAGCCTCAATTTCCCATGTGAAAAATAGCAGAACAGTGTAGATAATGACCGTGAACACATTTCCCACTGCTAATCCTCTACCGTCCTGGGATTTTCTCTACAGCAATTCAACCAATGAAGGCATGAACGTTAAAAAATGCTGCAAGGGGTTCTGCATCGATATCCTCAAGAAGCTTTCCAGAACGGTGAAGTTCACCTATGACCTTTACCTGGTGACCAATGGGAAGCATGGCAAAAAAGTGAACAATGTGTGGAATGGGATGATTGGGGAGGTACGTCATCTTTTCATATGCTGGGCCCTCAGGGATGGTGGGAAGGATAGATAAAGATGATTCTTTCTCTGGCCTTCCGTTCAGGTGGTCTACCATCGGGCGGTCATGGCCGTCGGCTCACTCACCATCAATGAGGAACGTTCCGAAGTGGTGGATTTCTCTGTGCCCTTCGTGGAGACAGGAATCAGCGTCATGGTTTCCAGAAGTAACGGCACTGTCTCACCTTCTGCTTTTCTAGGTATGTGAACTTCATAGTCACTCTTGCCTTCCTGTGAGGAGTCACAGGTATTCTGTTGTGCTTGCTCAAATGGCAGGACCAGTTAGGACCTTGTTCAGTTCCATTTAACCACATGAGCATATTGAAAGCATCTTGCATTTGAATTATCCCAATTTTTCCCCCTTTTAACATCTTTCATTTATCTTTTACTTGGAAATAGCCGCTAAAAATACAATCACATATTCAGATACTGCCCTTGATAGTGTAGAATATAGATTAGGAGATATATTGCTTAGAGCCTTGAAAGCATTTAAAAAATAAACCTGTCGGCCCACAGTTAATTTAAGTCAGCTCATAAACTTTTATTTAGCAGCCACATACCCATCCTCCATCCCTCATTAGAATGACAGTCATTTATTTACTGGATGTGAGAGTGAAAATAATGATGACTGTGCAGTGATTTATACCAGGACTCTGACAAACAAAACAGAAGCAGTCTGAAGAGGATATACCATTTTAAAATTAATGGAATCATATTTTAAATGTGACTATCCTTTAAGCTGAATGGTTTATAAGGGAGGAAATTCTTCTTACTCTCTTTTTAACTACATCATAAATTTAAGTTTTTACATTAAAGGTTTGTACTTTTTAAACCAAGGTAGTTCCAGTTTTTTTCTATCATCTAGTTTTCTTTAGCACCTATGCATTCGGAAGCCTGGCTGGTGTAGATGAAACTGCATGGGACATAGCCAAGCATTTTAAAATTTTTCTGTAAAGGAAACCATTGTGCTGAGTGTTTTGTCATCATAAACAGGTTTTGAGAGTGGCTGTCTTAAAGAACATAGGGTTCAGATTAACTTCCCCTTGGCATTCCCATATAACCTTCCAAATTTGGAAAGGTTAAGACAAACAGTGACCCCCTAGAAGAAAACTGCATGAGAGAGAGAAAACAGATTATGGTCAAGTGGGCTTCCCTCGTGACTCACCCAGTAAAGAATCTGCCTGCAATGCAGGAGACCCGGGTTTGATCCGTGGGTCGAGAAGATTCTCTGGAGAAAGGCGTGGCTACCCACTCCAATATTCTTGCCTGGAGAATTCCATGGACAGAGGAGCCTGGTGGGCTACAGTCCATGGGGTCACAAAGAGTTGGACACTAACACTTCGACTTCACTTTCTAGGGTTAGGTGAGTTTCTTACTTTTTTTCCCAAAAACAAACAAACAAAAACTTTATTAGAGAACTGAAATGCAGACTAGGACCAATTTGTGCACACTAGCCCCAAGCCCCTAATCGTACCCTTCCACTGTCTGTATTGATATGTGGTGTTAGCGTCTGTGCTTCATTCTCTTGAGTGAAATATTGACTAACAGGATTTTGGATACTGCCTGACTCACAGACACATACGGATTTACTGTTTTCATTTTTGATAATCCATTTAAGCTGTTGAAATCCTTACCACTCACTGGATTTGATTTTGCACTCACATCAGTTTTTGTAACCTTTGTTGGAATAACATGGACCTTGACAAATACACACCTCATTAGGTTCCTTTTGGGCCCGTGTCTGATATGGATCAGATAGTAAAGAATCTGCCTGCAATGCAGGAAGCATGAGTTTGATCCCTGGGTTGGGAAGGTCCCTGGAGAAGGGAATTGGCAACCCACTCCAGTGTTCTTGCCTGGAGAATTCCATGGACAGAGGCGCCTGGCAGGCTACAGTTCATGGGATCACAAAGAGTTGAACACAACTGAGAGATGAACACTTTTTCAGTTTCTGCCATGGATAATGATGCCCGTATCTTAATAAAGGAGCCTTACTGTATCATGAAAAATACCACTCACTGACTTTGACAACACGAGCAGACTGTTCGTAGCTATCAGATGTACTCTCACATTAGTCACCCCTAATCATTTTCTCACTATTTCCTATTGGGTCCTTTAACAGAAATCTTTGGTCCTAGAGGTTAAGAAAGGATTGGAGGAAGGGAGTTCATGAAAGAAATGGAAAGAGATCTGTTTCTTATCACAAACTATCCACTCATCTCCTTAGTGAGCTACAGAGAAATTTTGATCTACTTCAATCAAAGAGGAAAAAAAATATATCAACCAACTTGTCTCGTAAATATGGGTAACTGATATTGAATCTGGCCTCCACCCAGTTTCCCTAGATTTTTATCTTTACCTGCATTAGTAGAACATTTCCGTAAAAGTCAAGTATTTTTGCTCAACTTAACTAAACCTCTTTTCCACCCCACTCTTCCTACTGCACCTTAAAAGATAAAATAAATTGTAAGCAGAGCAATCTGTTTTCAATGCTGTTTTTACACAGTACGCTTAATATTCTTCCTAGTCACCAAATTGCATCCCTATTCGATTGACTTGCACCCCCTCATTTACGGTCATTATCTGCAGGTTTTGAAAATCATAATGAACCATACTAAGCTACATTTTTCCATTCACTGGCTCAGTCATCTGGAAGAGCCAAACATTTGCAATCTGATTGCATTGCTCTTCATTACTTCCTATTCTCTCTCCTCCGCAAAGTCCATTAACTCACATCGGAAACACTTGTAGGTAATGCCTCTGAGCTTTTGTGTGAAAATGTAACCAGTGACTCTTCAAGGACAAAGATGACATCTCTTGCAGTGTTTCCATTCAGTTAGCTCTAAAGACTTTCCAAGAAGGTTAGCGTCTTCGATCCACAGACATACTGAGCCGGAGTCTCTTCTGGATTAAAGTTCCTTCACAGACAGATGTTGAATCTGTTTTAAGCCAGTAGAGAAAGTAATGCAGAGCTATCTCGAAATATTTCTGGGTCACATCGGAGACTTGACAGATGGCGGCTCACCACTGCTCACTGGTGTGCTTAGTCATTCGGTCGTGTCCGACTCTTGGCGGCCCCATGGGTTGTAGCCTGCCAGGCTCCTCTGTCCATGGCATTCTCCAGGCAAGAACACTGGAGTGACTTGCCACTTCCTTCACCAGGGATTGAGGAGCAAACCCACGTCCCTTGCATCTCCTGCATTGGCAGGCAGATTCTTTACCACTAGTGCCACCTGGGAAGCCCCACCATTGTTCTAATGATTTGCTTTGTTGTGGTGTGTGTGTGTGTGTGTGTGTGTGTGTGTGTGTGTGTGTGTAAATAGCCATCCTTCAAGGCATTCATGGGTACCTGAAACCAGAATTCTACAGCAGAATCTCTCTGTGTGCTCATTAGTCAGGTGACAGATGTCATCGCTTCGAACTGAGAAAACATCTGGGATAAGTTGTTTGATCATTTTCCATCTGATTTTCTGAACAGTTAGTGAGTAGGACATATCAGGTGACCAGTGAAGTTCACTGCAGTCTATCAGATTCTGCCCTGTGAGGAAAAGAATTCAGGGAGGATTTCCCCTAATATTCTTAATAGTGTCCTCATTGCCCTCAAAGAAAAAGAGTTATCAGATTAGTAAGTATGCATGTTTTAAACTGAGCTTCCCTGGTGGCTCAGTGGGAATGAATGTGCCTGCAAAGCAGGAGATGAAGGTTCAATCCCTGGGCCAGGAAGATCCCCTGGAGAAAGAAATGGAAACCCAGTCTAGTATTCTTGCCCAGAGAATCCCATGGACAGAGGAGCCTGGTGGGCTACAGTCGTGGGGTTGCACAGTCAGACACAACTAAGTGACTGAGCACACACACGCCCTGTAATGAAGGTCCCATAAAAATCCAGAGGGACAGCAACTAGGTTGGTGTGCATGTGAAAGTGTCGGGAGAGCAGTGTCCCTGGGGAGGGCATAGAAACTCCACACTCTTTCCCCATGCCTTGTCCTGTATATTTTCCCATCTGGCTGTTGATTCATACCCTTTAACATTCCTTGTAATTAATGGGTAAATATACTGAGTAAACTGGGTTCTTGAGTTCTGTGAGACACTCCAGCGAGTTTTGTGAGACGATGTAGCGAATAACACCAACGTTTTAAACTAGTATTCCTTTTTCAGGACCCTGGACAGCACACCCCCCCCCCCCCCCCCCAATCAATTCTGCCTTAGACCATGGAACCAAGCAGCTATTCCATGTAATTTATTATGTGTACACAGTGGAAGGGCTTCCCTGATGGCTCAGTGGTTAAGAATCTTCCTGAAATACAGAAAACTCAGGTTTGATCCCTGGGTCGGGAAGATCCCCTGGGGGAGGGCATGGCTACCCACTCCAGTATTCTTGCCTGGGAAATCCCATGGAGAGAGGAGCCTGGCGGGCTACAGCCCATGGGGTCACACAGAGTCAGGGACAACTAAGCAACTGAGAATCCACAGTGTGAAGCACACCACCAAATACTGCACACACATGCTCCTTTACTCCTTACAGCGATCCTCCTCTGGTAAGATGCACTATGCCATTAGCACGTCCAACTTGGAGAATTACTTTAACATCTCTGTTCTTGAATATTAAGTAACGTTTAACCTCCTAATTTTTCATTTATGTCTCCTCCTTTTTGAATAAAGCTCATTACCAAATTGCTATGATTTCAGGGACATGATGTTATTTGTACTCAAGTTAAGAATAAGATAAATTTCAGTTATACTCATTAATTTCTTTGAGCTCATTTTGTATATTTAAGTCAAGTAAGTTGTGTTTGTACCTACTGCTTCTTAACGTATTTGCATTATCAAACTGCATTGCAAATTATCCCTTTAGGTTTTAAAATTATTCAATATAGTCAAGGCTTCAGACCTATTAACTTTTTATTATATATTATAAGCTCATTACATTGGAATTTGTGATGACCTGTGTTAGGTAATCACAGACTTTAATAAAAAGGTGGCCTGCTCTCAACCTAGTTCTTTATTATTATTACTAGCTTCATCAGAAAAAAAATTAAAAAATAATAAAATGTCTATTTTTCCAGAGGTATTGCTGTGCTTTTTATATTTTGTTCTTTGAAAATATTTGCTCATGATGAAAAAATTCTAAGTTCACTGGTGTCCAAGGGCAGTTTCTTCCCAACCGCAATCAGGTGGGAGCTATGTTCATTTAAAAAATGTTATTCTCAGTTGATTTTCTAGCAAATCTATGTCATACATGGATAAAATGACTCCATTCAGCTCAGTTTCATATCCTCTATCAGCTTTAATAAAAACGTTAATTTATTTTACATAATATCTCCTACCTATCTAATGTGATCTGAGATTTAGAACCCTGTGTCTCGCCCCATCCTTCTGAGACACCCACACAAAAATGAATTGATGAAAACTATTTTTAGGGGAAATAACCATCCATCCATCTACTACCTCATTGCCTCTGTCTTTAAGCGATGCATTCTCATTGAATTATCGTGTGACTGTAATAGCCTCAAATGACTTTTCAATTGCACTGAATCCCATTACCAACCTCAACAAGATTTTTGAATTGTAGAGATCTCATCTGTCTGAAGCAGAAGGTAAAAGGAAGAGGGGACTAGCAGAGGGGGCAGACTGTGACTTTCCAATATTCTTGTCACTCCCATCACTTTATGACCTTTTCTTGCAGGTTATAATTCTCCTTTTACTTCTGGGATTCCCCGCACATCATCCCTCCAGCATGTTAAGATAAAAATGAAAATAAAACTCATGCTGGTTTTGCAGAAGCCTTGTGGTTGACTATTCGAGTCTAGTCTTGTTTCTCTTTAGCTTTGGTTCCCTGGATGATGCCATAATTACCTACGACCCTGTGGCCTCTTTGTTTGCATTTTAACTTTCTCCCTTGGTTTTTTTATCATTCTGTTTTGTTTTTATTATCCTTGACCTGGTTTGTAAAATGTCATAAGCTCTTCTCTATTTTTATCCTATTGTATGTAGTCTTATAAAATACCTCAAGTATTTTGTAGAGTAGAGAATGATTTAAATGTATGAATAAGCAATGACAAGGGCTTCCTAGGTGTCTCAGTGGTAAAGAATCTGCCTGCCAATGCAGGAGATGTAGGTTCAATCCCTGGGTTGGGAAGATCCCCTGGAGGAGGAAATGACAACCCACTCCAGCATTCTTGCCTGGAGAATCCCATGGATAGAGGAGCCCAGTGGGCTACAGCCCATGGGGTCACCAAGAGTCAAACAGGACAGAATGACAGCTTCTTTTGAAAGATGAAATTCATACCAAAGTGGGTTTCTCAGTGAATCTGAAAATGGACCTCTAGGCTTCCTGCTTGCCCAGGTTGTGAGGAAGAGTAACCGATCACGTAACTGATCATGTCTCCATCCCTCTGGCCTCTTTTATCTGCAGAACCATTCAGCGCCTCCGTCTGGGTGATGATGTTTGTGATGCTGCTCATTGTCTCTGCCATAGCTGTCTTCGTCTTTGAATACTTCAGTCCTGTTGGATACAACAGAAACCTAGCCAAAGGGAAAGGTGAGGCTGCCTTCATATGCATGATTCAAAGTTCATGCCAGTTAATTGGCTTTCAGTGAAGATTTCGGATTTAGAACACATGATCCTCCATTGCCTTGCTATATCATCATATTAATGATGCCGTGTCATTAATTCTACATGCAATGTCATCCAGGTACAGGTTAGTCCCTTCAACTGAAAAGAAGGACAAGACTTAAAACATGAGACATTTTTAAGCTTGCTATAATGTGGAGTCAGTTGTTAGGTAAAAACTGCTGGTATTTGTTGAGAAAGCTTATTTGAAGCAGTTTTTTCTGGCAATTAGCTTTTAAAATGTGCATCAAAAGAAATGTTAAAACCACTATTGAGTCTCAACTTCAGTCTGTGCAAAGAAAACGGTTTTATAGAATCTGGGTTAAGAACATTCTCTAAGCTTCTGAATTGTGCTCGCATTCGTTTGATGATAAATATAATGATAAAATGGTGATTTTCCCCAGTTACATCTTCCTCTTGAAAATGTCTGAGTTTAGTGCATTAGTACTTGATAAAGTGGCAGTCAGTAAGCAGAAAATTGAATTGGGATGCTTTCGTTGGCTATAACTTATTAAGAGGCTCGCACCTGAGCCTTATGCACAAACACATCACATAATTTTGAGTGAATTTTTCTCAATGCACAACACATTCTAAGTAAATGGTATCAGAAGGATGCCAAGACCAAATCTGTTCCCTAAAAAATGACTTTAGATGATGAAAGATAGCAGATCTTCAAGGTACAGTTATTTAAAAAACAAGGCACTTTGCCATATGTTCTTTCCACTAGGAAGATTCAATGTTGAAAACAGCCAACAGGTCATAGGGATCTATTAGGAGCTTAGTTTTATTGAAGTCCTCCCACTTCTTCTTAACCGTTGAAGAGTGGCGATTACCACATAAATCACCTCCCATCAACCAAACATAGTAAAAATGCTGTAAATAATCGTGTTTAAGTGGGAGAGTTGCCAGTCTTTCACTGAACAGGTAATATAATTAACCTAGTAAGAAGCTTTCCAACAGACTGGGTCCTGAAGCAGTTTTCTATGGGTGATCATATTGCAGGAGAATAGATGTTTACATTTGCAAAATCAGAGTTTGTGTTGTGTGTGAATTCATGTGTTTATTTGATGATTATTTATTGAGTTCCAGGTACTGGAGCAGGAGGGTAATGTGATAAATTGGGAGAGTTCCTGACCCTTGGGGAACTGATAATTTAGTTGTGGAGATAATATGTCAACTGCATACATGAATAATCACAGATTATAGTAAATTTCAAGAGGAAGGGGGAAAAAAACGATGGGATATGAGCATGTCTTAAATGTGATGGTCAAGAAGGGCAGAGCTTCAGGAAGAGATGATGCTTGAGTTGAGAACTGAAGGATGAGAAGGATTCCAACCTATGAAAAACTGAGGGAAAAGCCTTCCATGCAGGCTTTACAAAGTCTTGTGTCTTAGCAGATACAAAGTCTTTGGCACAGGACCAATCTTGACCTGCCCAAGAAACAGAAAAGACCTAAGTGAGGTAGACAGTGGTATAAGATGAAGTCAGTGGTAAGCATTTCAGACTTTCTTCAAAATACAATGGCAGGTAAAAGGCAGAATACATACCTATACAGTGCAGAAAGGTCGCCTTCTATCTATCAAAGTCATTATATCAATATAAGCTGCCCAGTAAATGGGGTAGCAGAATCGGACACAACTGAGCAACTGAAGAATGACAGTCTGTGGAGATGATGTGGAAAGAGGGAGACTAGTTAAGGAAAGTGCTGAAGGTTTTCAAGAGAAAGAATTACAGTGGTTTGGGCTTGGATGGCGATGATGGAGATGGAAGTGAATGGATACGTTTGAAATGTATTTTGGAAGATATTAATAAAAAACTACCCAAAGGCCGTCATGTACAATACATTCTCATTTGGCCAAAGCACACATTGTTGTGACAGAAGGAATCTAGTGTCCAAATTCCCCAGCCCTTCCATCACATGGAGGCTTTTTGTTTTCTGCTCATCCACATGTAGAAACTCTCCGGAAATGACAGCTACTTATTTCCTTGCACAAAATAGTTTTCTGTTACATTTCAGTCCTTTGGGGGGCGGGGGGAATTATATGATTCAGTAACAGTCTACTTAATCAGGAATTCCTAAATGTCTTGGACTGCTACCCTGCAACTGCCCATTTCTGATTCCCAAATAGATGTCACTTCTGATCAACAGGCAACCCTAATAAAATTAAGTAGTTCATGGAGTTGACTGGATCGACTCTAATTACTTTTTGCAAAGAGTTCTCAGCCTCTTGGGTATAAGCCCAGAAGCTCATAAAATGAGGCAAAGAGAAAGCAGAGAGCTTGAGGTTGAGGATAAAAGAATTAGTTGCCTTCTCTTTAATGTGTTGTATATGGATATTGTAAGTATTGCTATAGCCTGAGTTTGCCCTCCATGTACAGAAAGCCTGCTTCCTAGTTAGGCTCTCTGCCCAGAACTTCATAACTTCCATCAATCTGGATTCACTTCTGCCTCTTTAATTTATTGCCCACTCCATGTGCATCGCCAACTGAAGTCTAAGTAGATCATTTTTTCACATCTTCATTTACTTAAATGACATAAAAATTAACCTTCTGTTAAAGGAAGACTCTTTTCCCCATGAAATGAGGGCATAAATTGATTTTTTTTCTCCTTGCACAAAACAGCTTGAAAGCTCTAACATGTGTGTTTTACAGCCTGCATATTCTCCTCCCCAATAAATTCTGGCATATTGTTCTGCCTCTTTAGTTAAGTCTGTTGCGAGGAACACTTAAGAATCTTAAGAATACGCAGAGGGAGAAGAAGTGCTGTGATGTCAGAGTTCATTTTCAATGACCCTGCGACCAAACGCCTCCCATCTGTGAAGTGTCAGGAGAATTAAGCGCTATTGTTCCGCTCCTTAACGTCTCTGTTTGGAGAGCGTTTTAGTTTGGTTTAATTTCTACATTGTGCACATCTTACATCTGAGTTTGAACAGGAGCCATTGCTAGGGACAATCAGATTAGAATATCAAACATCAGTCCCTCCGAATTGCATGGTTCTTATACGATATCACAACCTGTGCATGCCGAATCAGCCTATACGCACATGTTTTTTTGTAAGACCGTCCGTGTATCCCCCAAAAGGAAATCAAATCCACATTTAAAACAGGTCATAACACTACTTCTAATTCAAGCCTGCATTGTCATAACCATTTTCTCTTCCTCCCTCCCTCCCTTCATTCTTTCCTCCTTCCTTTATCAGTTTCTCTTTCTTCCCTTCCTCCTTCCTCCTTTGTTTCTTACTTCTTCCCTTCCTTCTTCTCTCCCTCCTCTGCCTCCCTCCCTCCCTCTCTCTCTGTCTTCCTTTCTTTCCTTTTCTTTTAAGAAATGTGGCAAAAAGTCAGCAATATGGAAATGTGGGAAGAATGCTAATTTTTAGAGAAAAAATAACTCGTGGTTGTGGCCCCGGGACAGTGATGAGATACACTGTCTTCTGACAGCCTTCAGGGTTGCTGGGGCCAGTGCACAGTGTCAAACGCTCCCAAGTGTGTGTTTTGAGGATGCACTGAGAATGTCCTTCCTGTCATTTGCAGCACCCCATGGGCCTTCTTTTACGATTGGAAAAGCTATCTGGCTCCTCTGGGGCCTGGTGTTTAACAACTCCGTACCTGTGCAGAACCCTAAAGGGACCACCAGCAAGATCATGGTGTCCGTGTGGGCCTTCTTCGCCGTCATCTTCCTGGCCAGCTACACGGCCAACCTGGCCGCTTTCATGATCCAGGAGGAGTTTGTGGACCAAGTGACCGGCCTCAGTGACAAAAAGGTGAGGTCACTTTGCTTTCGTCTCTGCCTGAGGAGTTACTCTCCAGTGTTCCCCGCTCAGAGGATGTTTTCCAGTGAGTTTTCCAAGAGCCGACTGAGGGCAGGAGGAGAGGGGGCTGCTAGGGATGAGATGGTTGGATGGCATCACCGACTCAGTGGACCTGAGTTTGAGCAAACTCCAGGAGATGGTGAAGGACAGGGAAGCCTGGCGTGCTGCAGTCCATGGGGTCACAGAGTCGGACACGACTGAGTGACTGAACAACAGAGGAAGTAAATCAGGCTCCCGCCACCCAAATCGTCAACTCTAAAGCACAGATCTAGGGGGATTTTCTTTTCCTCTTAACTCCATTGGGTGCATTTTGAAAGGTTTCAGGAACAGAAGCTTAAGCTTAGCTCTCCTAAGTCTTAAAAAGTCCAAATCTAAGTTGGGAACATAGTTTCCCCTGGTAGTCATCCCTCATATTTACATGATTGTGTTGACGATGCTTTCTGAGCTCTGACTCAAGTCACAGCTTAGGGCAGAGGCTTCCCTGGTGGCCCAGACAGTAAAGGGTCTGCCTGCAATGTGGGAGACCTGGGTTCGATCCCTGAATCGGGAAGATCCCCTGAAGAAGGAAATGGCAACGCACTCTAGTACTCTTGCCTGGAAAATTCCATGGATGGAGGAGCCTGGTAGGCTACAGTCCATGGGGTCGTAAAGAGTCAGACACGACTGAGCAACTTCACTCATCTTGTCATGGAGAGGACGATGGTGAGGAAGATCCATTAACCTTGGACCAGGAGAATCCTGGGTGAAACTCTCGGCTATAGGTACCTCCCAGTTCTATGACTTTGTATGAGTCTCTCATGCTCCTTGCCTTGGATTCTTCATCTCTGACTTGAAAACAAAAATCCTCTCTAAGCCCTGCATGCATGCTCAGTTGTGTCCGACGCTTTGTGATCTCACGGACTGTAGCCCACCAGGCTCCTCTGTCCATGGGATTCTCCAGGCAAGAATACTGGAGTGGAGAGCCATTTAGTCCTCCAGGGAATCTTCCTGGCACAGGGATCAAACCCAAGTCTCCGCACTGGCAGGCAGATTCTTTACTGCTGAGCAACCAGCGAAGCCGTTCTCTGAGCCCTGCCCAGATTCAAAACTGACAGGTCCTTTACACCACGTAACCAATCAGCCCATCGCCAGCACTCCTGACTCACCTGAAATTTCTTCAAGGGATGCAAAAGGAATACAGAACTGGTTTGTCACTTCCCACTGGTTCCGTTTACTCAGAGACACCTCCAGGCCTGCCTCGTGTGTCTATGCGTCCCACCACCAGGGAGACAGGGATGTTAACACCTGTTCTCTCCGTTCCCCAGTGCCATGTAACGGCGGCTGTGGGGTGTGAGTAGCTACTCAGAAATGCACGGGGCGGAAGAAAGGAGGTAAACTGGGTACATCCTTCTATTGGAATTTTAGTCTCAGGAAGCAGACCCTGACTTGCTAAGCTCAGCAGTGTGGGGACTTGCTGCGCTGCAAAGATTTTCTGTCTTGTGTGCGAGTATAATTTGTCTCTTTATAAAATCTCACTATCATGTCTTGTTGGCATAAGGCTACATATATCCTTTCGGCATTCATCAGCAGACCGCTGAATAGAAAATCAGCCCATGAAAAGCCTTTAACAGCTTATCCATGACTTACAGGGTGGTTGAACGAAGTGCAGAGAAGCCTGTCATCAGAGAGATGGTGGGGGGCGGGGGTGCTGGGGTGCGTCACCGTCACAGAGGCACCATCACCCTCTGGAGTCGTTGGCCTCTGATGGCTCCCCGTCAGAAATGTCACTTGAGTGAATGCCACTGTCCTCATTGTGCTGACAATGCCCTGCGCTAGCTGGCCCATCCCCAGGTGTCCCCTCCCTCTCGCTCGCGGAGGCCCCCTCTCTGTCCCTTAGACATCCAAGTGTTTCCACCACAGTGCCCTTGCACTTGTCAGGTCCCCTGTCTGGAATGTTCTTCCCCCTTTATTCTCATGGCTGGCTCCTCCTGGACATCCAGGTTTTAGGGGAACTACCACCTCTTGGGAGAATCTTGCTGGTCACTGTGGTCAACTTGGCAGCCTGGGCTTGTGGTCTTGTGAAACTTAAATTCCAGTAGGAAGAAATAAACAGCACCTGAGTAAATGTAATGGACAAGGAAATTCCAGGCAGGAGTAAGTGCTGTAAAGGAGAGGATACTGATGAGATTAAAATAGACGGGGGAAGGGGTAGCAGGGTTCTCTGACACTTGGTGGATGCTCAGCGCACACTTGCTGACTGAATGAGAAGGGCAGGGTGTGTTGGGCACTGCAGGCACCCACCCGGGGCTCCTTGGACCCCATGCCCGGCTCTGTGTGCCCACCCTCACCTTTGCTGATGAAGGCTCGGGGACCTTCAGAGGGTGATTATCTTGCAGCAGCAAAATGGTGGGTGCCTGGATATTATTGTTGTTGTTCAGTCGCTGAGTCATATCCGACTCTTTGTGACCCCATGGACTGCAGCACACCAGGGTTCCCTGTCCTTCATCTCTCCTGGAGTTGGCTCAAACTCATGTCCATCGAATCTGTGATACCATCCAACCATCTCTTCCTCTGTCTCCCCCTTCTCCTCCTGCCCTCAATCTTTCCCAGCATCAGGGTCTTTTCCAGTGAGTTGGCTCTTCATATCAGGTGGCCAAAGTATCAGAGCTTTAACGTTGGCATCAGTCCTTCCAATAAACATTCAGGACTGATTTCCTTTAGAATTGACTGGTTTGATCTCCTTGCATTCTAAGAGACTCTCAAGAGTCTTCTCCGACACCGCAGTGAGAAAGCATCGACCATCCTGTAACCATGACTGACCAGGGTGAGAATATGAAAGCCAGGTGTTCTGCCGCTTCCGGGCAAACTCCGAGGTGCGGTTTACTCTCCTTGTGGGTTCAGGCTGAGGTTAAGACTTTGCCCGTAGTCACACCCTTGCCTGGCTTCCTCCCCTTCCCTAACCTCCTTCCCCTACTTCCTTTCTGATTTCTCCTGGAGCCCTTACTTCATAAATCATGTTCACTCAATTCCCTGGCTCACCTTAAGTGTATGGCTCACCTAAAGTGTATCTGGGGGTCAGCAGAGAAGGCCATCTACTTGGAGTCAAGAAAGGGGTGTCCTTCCCTCTCTGCCATGTACCAGCTGCGTGATGCCCTTACTGCTGTGTAACCTTGCTGCGCCTTCTAGCTCCTCTCTGAACACTGGGGCATCATAGTTGCTGTGAGGATGAAAGGAAGCTGCCGATGAGATGTTCCCCATAGCCAATGAAGTCCTTTACAGATCCAGTTACATCATATATGGGAACAAATGCATAGCTCCTAGAATAAGTGACCAGAGGAACATTGGAAGCAGTGGGAAACCATGTTCTGGATGAGAAGATTTTTCAAGAAAGTATTAGTAATCGGTAGGGACTTCTTTGGACTTCCCTGGCGGCTCAGTAGTGGAGCTGAAGGAGATGTAGTTTTGATCCCTGGGTCAGGAAGATCCCCTGGAGAAGGGAAGGGAATGGCAACCTGCTCCAGTACTCTTGCCTGGAGAATCCCATGGACAGAGGAGCCTGGTGGGCTACAGTCCGTGGGGTTGCAAAGAGTCAGACATGCAAGGACTGCTTGGTGGTCCAATGGCTAAGACTCTGTGCTCCCAGTACAGGGGGCCCGGGTTCAATCCCTGGTCAGGGAACTGGATCCCACATGCCGCAACGAAGACCCGGCACAGCAAAGTAAATTAAATAAACACTTTTTAAAAAAAGAAAGTAGTTGGCAGTGTATTTTACTTTTTGATGCTATTTTCAACAGCAAGGAGAAAAAAAAAATCCCTTGCTACCTAGCTTTAGGTCTAATAACATGACTGCTTGTGGGAAAACTAATTAGAACCACTAATAATTCAACTGACCTTCTCTGAGTTGGAAACACCTAGTAACAGATACTGTATCCTCATGAGACCCAGCTCAGCTTCCAAGCTCAGAGCGTTAGCAGCAAGCAGATAGCTCTTTTAATTAAATGTTTGATACAATTAAATAAACAGCAAAACTCCTAGAGTAAATAAGCTAAGTGCTCCCAGAAGATTAATGGCAAATACACCAAGAAAGTCTGCAAAATAAAAATCTATATTGAATCAATTTATTTTAGTACTGTATGCAAGTGTGTTTATTTTTTGTTTGTTTTAGTCATGAGTATCTATGTAACAAGTCAGGTTTGTAATACTGTTCGGCCATCTGCAGTATTAGTACTTGCAGTAGGAGCCCATGGTGTGCTCTGATGACCTGGGGTTAAATTATTCACAGGGGAATTCATTCCCCTCGAAATTATTAAAGAAGTTGCAATGTTGGTGGCGACCCTTTTCAAAATGTTGGGTGTTACCGTGGTTGCTGAAATCTGTCTCTGGGAGACAGATTGCTGTAGTGGAAAAAGCAACACCATAGTGGTCAAACGAACCCAGGTTCAAATCCTGACCTACCATATAATAGCTGTATGGCCTTCAGAGTGTCCATCTCCCCATGGCCTAATTTCCTGATAGAGGGGTTTAGTACCATTCTGGCAAGGTTGATATGAGGATTAGGGATAATCCTCACACCGTGCCTGGCACGTGGTAGGTAATCCTATTATAGATGTTATTTCTTCCCTCACCTCCCTGCTCCCCCAGCCCCTCTCTGCTGCCTCTCCCCACTCGGTCGTCTCATCCCTCTCCTCCCCCTCCTCTTGACCATCACCATTGCCTGATTCGAACCATCCCTCGTTTCTGGGGTCTGGAATGTAATTGTGCCGAGTTGGCCTTTGTGACAGCCATGGAGGGAGTTGGGGACTGGACCTTGTAAGTGAGCCCATGAACGTGTTCTCATGGAATCACGCTGGGTGAGCCTGGATCACCACCCTCACTGGTTGAATGGAGGCCTCTGAGCCTCTCCTCCCTCTTAAGGGCTCAGAGAGTTTGATGCTGCATCCGGAAGCATGTGGCTTCCCAGGTGGCTCAGTGGTAAAGAATCCCCCTGCCAGTGCAGGAGACAGAGAGACATGGATTCACTCCCTGGGTTGGGGAGATCCTCTGGAATAGGAAATAGCAACCCACTCCAGCGTTCTTGCCTGGGAAATCCAATGGGCAGAGGAACCTGGTAGGCTACAGTCCATAGGGTTGCAAAGAGTCAGACATGACTGAAGCAACTTAGCATGAACACACGTGGTCTTATTGATGGGGGAGACCTTTGCACCACCCCTTCCTGGGCTGGAGCCCACATTTGTTTCTTCTGCACTCGGAACTCTCTAGAATAAAGTTACCTTGGAAATCCATTCCTGTAAGAAACACATACAGAGCACATCATGGGAAAATCAGGGCTAGATGAAGCACAAGCTGGAATCAAGATTTCCAGGAGAAATATCAACAACCTCAGATACACAGATGACACCATCCTTATGGCAGAAAGAGAAGAACAAATAAAGATTCTCTTGATGAAAGTGAAAGAGGAGAGTGAAAATACTGGCTTAAAACTCAATATTCAAAAAACTAAGATCATGGCATCCAGTCCCATCACTTCATGGCAAATAGACGGGGAAACAATGGAAACAGTGACAGATTTTATTTTTGGGGGCTCCAAAATCACTTCAGATGGTGAATTCAGCCATGAAATTAAAAGACACTTTCTCCTTGGAAGAAAAGTTATGACCAACCTACACAGCATATTAAAAAGCAGAGACATTACTTTTCTGACAGAGGTCCATCTAGTCAAATTTATGGTTTTTCCAATAGTCATGTATGGATGTGAGACTTGGACTATGATGAAAACTGAGCACCAAAGAATTGATGCTTTTGAACTGTGGTGTTGGAGAAGACTCTTGAGAGTCCCTTGGACTGCAAGGAGATCAAACCAGTCCATCCGAAAGGAAATCAGTCCTGAATATTCATTGGAAGGACTGATGCTGAAGCTGAAACTCCAATACTTTGGCCACCTGATGCGAAGAACTGACTTATTGGGAAAGACCCTAATGCTGGGGAAGGTCGAAGGCAGGAGGAGAAGGTGACAACAGAGGACAAGATGGTTGGATGGCATTGCCAACTCGATGGACATGAGTTTGAGCAAGCTCCAGGAGTTGGTGGAGTTGGTCGCAAAGCGTTGGACACAAATGAGGGACAGAACTGAACTGAAGGAACACAGAGTGTGCCCTTAACACTAGGCTCTGGGCTTCCTGCAAGAGTCATTCTTGCCCCTAGCTAGTTTTCACACTGTAGGTCAGGACCCCTTAGGGAGTCATGACGTTAATTTACAGATTGTGGTTATTAAAAAGGTAGTTCACCATGGCTGACATTAGAGGATAATCCCAGGTAGAAAGCGTACTGTGATGTGGTACTTGTGTGTATGTGTGTGCAGGGCAGAGATGGAAGATGTATCATGAGTCATGCTTTCAAGTTTGACATCCTTTAGTTGAGCAGGAAAAGCTTCCTCCATCTGGGTGCCAGGCTGAGTTTAGAGTGGGTGATGGTACAGTCAAGGCCAGAGGAGTGTAGAAATTCATCCCGGAGGTGGACTCCCTCTCTCTATTGTTCTGCAAACCAAAGGCTAAGAAGGAAAGGATCTCAAAGAGCTGCATGCCTCCTCAGCTGCAGATGGAGAGTGAAGGCGAAGGCAGTTAGGCAAACAGGCTATTGACGTCTCAGGAGATTGGGAGCGGCTGCTACAATGCCTCGATTTATGAGCAGAGCCACTGCCTCCGTGCCCTCAAGCAGACAGCTGCCGTGCCAGCACTCTGGGCTAGAGCCTCCACCTCCGAGGTGATGGGTTGTGACGCTGCTTGCCTGAGTGAGTGCAAAGAGCATTCTGTCATTTGCACACACACGCAAACACACCCACTCCCAACACAAGGCTCCCAGCAGGAGGATCTCATTTGGACAATGTATGGCCACATCCCCCCCCTCCCCAATCCAGTTACAGATGCTTACTAGGCAGCAGCATGCCTAATTTAAGGGGGTCGATCTGCAGCTGGAAATTTTAATTAACAGTGAAATGAAGTGTGAGTCTAGAGAAAGGAATAGTGGTTTCCATGGGCCTCACCCTGGGATAAACTTGGACGCGTCCAGGGGCAACTCTCAGTTCCGTGGAAGACGTGCTGGCCTGGGACTCTGAGAGACCTCTGGAGCCCAGCCGTGGTGCTGCCAGAGGTTTATTAGCTGTCCTTCCCTCTGGGTTTCAAGGTCCTCACCTCTAAAAGAGGAGAGATCACTGGTGAGGGTCCGGGAGAAATTATAAAGTTCAGACCTGAGGCTGCTTACAAGAAGTGTAATCTTAAGAACACTTTGGCCACCTGATGGAAGAGCCAGCTCATTGGAAGACACACTGATGCTGGGAAAGATTGGGGGCAGGAGGAGAAGGGGACGACAGAGGATGAGATGGTTGCATGGCATTACCGACTCAATGGACATGAGTTTGAGCAAACTCTGAGAGATGGTGAAAGACAGGGAAGCCTGGCATACTGCAGTCCACGGGGTCACAAAGAGTCAGACATGGCTTAGTGACTGAACAGCAACAACAATTTTAAGAAGGTCATGTAACCTCTCTGAACCTTGGTTTCCTCATCTGTGAAACGAAGCCTCGAAGATTAGTTACCTGGCAGAATTGTTTTAGGGCTTCCCTGGTGGGTCAGATGGTAAAGAATCTGCCTGCCAATGCAGGAGACCTGAGTTCAATTCCTGGGTCAAGATTCCCTGGAGAAGGAAATAGCAACCCACTCCAGCATTCTTGCCTGGAGAATTCCATAGACAGAGGAGCCTGGTGGGCTACAGTCCATGTGGTCTCAAAGAGTCAGACACAACTGAGCAAGCAACATACACACAGGGTTGTTGTATTAAATGAGCCAATATTTGTTATGTTCTTGGCACATTGCTGGCCCCAACCGAGTCCCCCAAAAGTGTTTAGTCATATTACCATCACTTTCTGGTTCCAGAATTCCATATTTCATAGAAAAATAAGGTCCGGGTTACAATTTTTTTTTTTTTTTTTGCCCAGGATGATGGTAGAAATGAAAAAGAAGAGTTTTATTTTCTTTTATTTAAAATTTTTTAAATTTATTTTTAATTGGAAGATAATTGCTTTATAATGTTGTGTTGATTTCTGCCTTGCAACAAGACGCATCAGCTATAATTGTGTGTATAGCCTCCCTCCCACCCCCTCATCCCACCCCTCTCTGTCATCACAGAGCCCCAGGCTGGCGCCCTGTGCTATATAGCAGTTTCCCACTAGCTATGAACAGTTTTGTTTTGTGAGTGCTTCTTCTGTTCCAGACACTATTCTCATTACTTGACAAACATTGCAGTTTTAGATCTTCCCATTGACCCCAAGAGGGAAGTACTGGTGAGTTTCCTACTCTGCAGACAGGAAATAAGTGGAAGCAGCAGGAAGGGAAGTGACTTCTCTAAGACCCCACAGTCTGTAAGGGATGAACCTGATTTTGGAACCTGTGAAGCTGAGCTCACACTTGTAACCGTCACCTTGTGCTGTCTCTAGATTTTAACTGTATTTCCAGGATTTCGACGCAGTTCTCTGGATGCCTAATCTGATTAGATTACCCCAAACACTGAAGGTGTGAGCAGATGTCAGAGAGGAAGAAAACCTTTCTCTGTCCTTCTGGATTCTTCTGCCTGGTCTTAGAGTTAAATTGACGTGAGACAGACCAACAGGAGAAAACCTCATTTAATTTTGTATGTACAGGAACCCCCTCCCACCCCCCACCACCTTACATGAGAGGGTCAGAGACAGAAAGATAAAATCAGGAAGAAGTGCCGTCCCAAGCTAAGTAGAGTAGGAGCCGGCGGCCGCAGAGGGAGATGGGTGAGTCACAGGATGATGAGAAGAGCAGATGTTCAGTAATTAAATGTTTGCCTGTCATAGGTCATAAAATCTTATTTCTGATAATCATTCTTCTTACGGGCAAGGCCCCCCAATTTAAATTCTTTAAGGGAAGGGGGGAACGTTTCTCTTGAGCCCATGGGATCTCGAATGCCTTCAGCTCAAAATAATTCACATGCCAAATTGGTGTATCTGGGGGAGGGATAAATTAGGAGTTTGGGACTAGCAGATACAAACCACTGTATGTAAAATAGATGAACAACAAGTCCTACTGTATAGCACAGGGAGCTATATTCAATATCTTATAGTAAACTGTAATGGAAAAGAATATGAAAAAATATGTATATATAACCAAGTCACTTTGCTGTTTACCAGAAACTCACACAATATTTTAAGTCAACTCCACTTCAATAAAAAAATTTTTTTTTAAAGAATGGAAGCATTCAGGACCAGACAGCTTCACTGGTAAATTTTACCAGTTTAAAGAATCAACACCAATCCTTCTCAAACTGTTTAGAAAAATAGAGAGTAAGGGAATACTTCCTAACTTATTCTATGAAGCAAGTATTTTTCCTTGACAGTAAAGTAAACAAAGATATCACAAGGAAAAAAATGATGGGCTGATATTTTTTTTTTAATTGGAGTATAGTTGCTTTGGGTCTTCTCAGGTGGCTCAGTGGTAAAGAGCCTGCCTGCAGGAGGTTAAATGCAGGAGATGCAAGAAGTGGGTTTGATCCCTGGGTTGGGAAGATCCCCTGGAGGAGGAAACAGCACCCCACTCCAGTGTTCTTGCCTGGGACATTCCATGGGCAGAGGAGCCTGGCGGGCTGCAGTCCATGGGGTCGCAGAGAGTCAGACAGGACTGAGCGACTGGGCACAAGCCCACAGCTGCTTTGCAAGGTCGTGTTAGTTCCTCCCACACCGCAGAGTGACTCCCCTCCTCACTGGGTTTCCCTCCCATTTAGGTCCCCACAGGGCATTGAGCAGAGTTCCCAGTGCTCCATAGTAGGTTCTTGATAGTCATCCGTTTCATACATATTGCTATATATTTGTCAATCCCAATCTCCCGATCCATCCCACCCTCCCCATCCTCCCTCGGTGTCCATATGTTTGTTCTCTCCACCTTTTTAAAATATTGATGCAAAAATCCTCACCAAGACACTAGCAAACCAAATCAAGCAGGAGCATGTAAAAGGAATGAGATGTCATGACCAAATGAAATTTATCCAAAGAACGTGTGGATGAGAAAACATGAAAATAAGTTGATGTAATACACAGCATAAATAGAGTGAAAAAAATAACCGCATGATCAAAGTGGGACATCTTGGGGAGGACTGTTCTGAACAGACAACCTCAGCCAATCAGGGCAGACGAGGGGAGCATGGACAGTGAGCCATCACGGAGGCTTAGGAGCCGTACTGGACATGGGAATGCCCGGGAAGCTAATGGTTAGTATGGATTCCAGTTCGAGAAACCTTCACGGAGCCTGCCATTGTGCCTGGGATGGGTTGTTGTTTTAGTTGCTAACTTGTGCCTGACTCTTTTGTGACACCATGGACTGTGGCTTCCAGGATCATCTGTCCATGGGAATTCCCAGGCAAGAATACTGGAGTGGGTTGCCATTTCCTCCCCCAGGGGATTTTTCCCAACCCGGGGATCGAATCTGTGTCTCCGCCATTGATAGGCGGATTCTTTACCACTGAGCCATCAGAGAAGCCCCTGGGATGTGTTAGGCCCTCCATAAGTACTGCGTGCCTGCATGCATGAATAGATGAATGAATGAATGATGGCTAGAGAAAGAGTAAATGATAACATAGAATCATTGTGAGGGAAGAAAAATGACTGTCCATCTACCCTTCTAGGTTGTTGGTTGAGCCCTCCACCCCCCATAGAAAAATGACAGATTAACAGGAGAAAAACATGTATACCTCCTGTATATATGGGAGATACCCAAGAAAACTGAGTAACTCCCTAAAATAGCCCAAACCACCAGCTTAAATTCTATCTTCAGCTGAAGATATAAGAAAGATGTAGGGCGGTGAGGGTTGGGGACATGTGGCAGGGGGGAAGGAAGGTCAGGAAAAGCAGGAAAAGCACAGTCAGTAAGCAAGGGTATGGTCATGATGCAGATTTAAGTCACTGCCTTCTCCACTGATAAGAGTTTTAGTGATTTAGTCATCTTCCTCTTCCAGGTTACAGAGAGGAAGACTCCCTTAAAATGTAAGATTTTTGCTTCTTCCAAAAAGGTTAACTGGGACTCAGTTTTCAGTTTCTCCTGTGTCTGTTATATCTTAAAAAGAAGATAGCCAGCCCCCCAAAAATCCATATGCCAGAGAGGCATATTTGGGGATGGCAAATTCTGCTCCCCTTCATCATCTTCTGATGGAATGTATTGGAAGGAATTGTAAATGGAGTCCAGAAACGAGAGTGATTGGTGAGGATCTCAGAAAATGTCACTGCAGAACTGATGAATGAACTAGAGTCATGCATTAACTCCAGCTCAACTAGCATTTCCCAGGTTCTTTCTGTGTCCCTACCACTAGGCCAGTCTCTGTAATGGGACCTAAAAATGCCATCCCAACAAGTTTCTATTGCACACCCCACCAGGCCCTGTGCTGGGCTCTGGGGAACAGTAAGGAACGAGACAGACTCTGTTTCTGACTTCCTGGAGCTCCCAGACAACTGGAAGGTGTGATTAAGCAGAAAGGAAGCCCAAAACTGAACGGGTTTCTTCTGTCCTGTGCTAACGCATGCCGATGTTTGATGCCTGACCCAAGGCAGAAGGATGGCTGACTCTTCTTTCTCCTCCTGTTCTCTTTCTCTCTCTGTCTCTCTGCAGTTTCAGAGACCTCACGACTATTCCCCACCCTTTCGATTTGGCACGGTGCCCAACGGCAGTACAGAGCGAAACATCCGGAACAACTACCCCTACATGCACCAGTACATGACCAAATTTAATCAGAAGGGAGTCGAGGACGCCTTGGTCAGCTTGAAAACAGGGTAAGGATGGGGTTTTTCTTTTGCTCTGCCCATCCATGTGCCTTACAGACAGTGACTGCACGCCTAGGTGCTTGCCTGCTTCTGTGTTGTACTTTCTCAAGAGCTGGAGGTCAAGGAGGCCCCCCGCTGAGGGCTGCTTTTTTTTTTTTTTTTTTTTTGTTAATCTGATGAGAATTCAAGCCTTCCTTCTGAGTTGTGTTAAGCAAAAAGCAAATCCAGGACACTTTGAAATGCAGAGAACCAGTGGGATCTCTTAAACTGATAAAAAAAGTTGGCCCAACTCAATGGGATTATTTTAGCCATAGGAAGATCTAAGGAGATGGAGTTTATATAAAGTGGGGAAAACACAGTGCTATCGATTTTTATCTGATTTTGGGCAGGAGTTTATGAGGTGTAGCCTTCTGTAGAAACTACAGAGTGTCACAATGAGGGAGGAGAAAGGAAATATGGAGAGAAAAGCAGTGAGAAGTCAGTCTCTCTAGAGGTACAGTGAACATTCTTGTCTACCTGTTGGCATTGTGGGAGATAGCAGATGCAAAATAACTGAGGCTGTAAACAGAAGACCTGTTTTATGCCCTCGGACAGTTAATCAATCACCCTCAGTCTCATACGTGAAGTGGGAATAATGATAAGACCTCATTCATAGGGGTTTTATGAGGATTAAGAGCAAATATACTGTAAAGCGTTTCAGAGTGTGCCTGGCACTGAAATGGGACCTAATTGCTAGTGTTATTTGGTGTAAATGTTAAATTCTATTCCATGGACTCTTCAACTTTTTGAAAAGTCAGGGATGTGTGAAATGTGTTTTTGAAAGGTTCCATTAAAAATAATTCTGTTTCAAATGATGGGATTGTTTAAAGAGGAAATTTTTGCTTATCCAGAAAATTAACTTCCCTGGACCATCCCAGCTGTCAGGAATTCTGAAGTAAAACGGGCTGCAGTGTACTCTCTTGCAGATTAACACATAGGCCTCTTTCCCTTGGCTGTTCTGCCAGGCATTGAGAAGGTCTTGCTGCTGCTTTTTTCCTGGTGGGGCAGAGGGACCCCTCTAGACCATCAAGCCCACATCTCTGCATCATTTCCAGGAGCTGTGGCCAATGGCATTTTGTCTTTCAGTCTCCTTAGGATCTCTTGGTATCTCAGCAGGGGCTGGGAGAGCATTTATTTAGCAGTCGAGCCTATTACTTATGCAAAACTCGTTCACACACTGCTCATGACTTTTAAAAAACTTACTGAGAGGCATAACAAAAATTCAGAAAATGTGCAAGTATTAAATATGCAGCTCGATGACTTTGTCCAGGTGACCTAACCACCCAGATCCTTCGGCTCTCCCGTCTCCCACGTCTTCTCCCTCCTCCGGTCAGTACCTTTTCTTGCCTGTTCCCTCGATGCCAGCCTCTGTGTGACAGCTGTTGTCCCGACTACAGTACTTTTCAAGGTACTGTCCGTAAGATTGGAAATGTTTTCTTTGTTTTTTGTGCTTGTTTGTTTTTTTTATGCATTATTTGCGTGAAACGTATCATAAACCTATTACAGTACAGTACTATATAGCCAGTTGAGTTATCTGGGGACCTAAGCTAACTTTGTTGGACTTACAAACAAATTGGACTTAATGAACTCGCTTTCAGAATGGAACTTGTTCGTATGTAGGGAACTTACTCTACTGTCTTCCATCTACCATCCTCACTTCTAAAACCGTAGATTCTTTTGTCTTGTTATTCTAACATATAATGAAATCACACCATGGTTTTCTTTGTGGATTGCCCTTTTTCTGGCTCACCATTCTGTTAGTGGGATCACTGCATGTCTTTCTGGTTCTTTCATTCTCACTGCTATGCAGAATTTTTGGTGTGGGGACATAGCACAATGCACACGTCTCTTCTAACCGTGATGGACGTTAGGGTGGTATTCCACGTGGGGCTATTATGAGCAAAGCTCCTTAGGGCTTTTTCATACATATCTTTTGTTGCGCCAGTGGATAACATTTTCCTTGTTATATACCTAACATTGGAATTGCCAAACTATAGGATATGGGATATAGTATATAGGATATAGGATATGGGATGTTCACTTTTGGTAGATATCAGAAAAGACAGATTTTTTTATAACTTTCCAGCTTAGCCATAGGCATGAGTTTTTATTTGTTTGTCTCCACTGTGGTATTTTCATCAATATATACTGTTATTCTGAACAGACCATGAGGATAAATGCAAGGACACTAGTTAGAAACAATGGTTGAAGGCTGACTGGTCTTCTCTTCATCTATCTGTCACCCAGAGGACAAAATAGGGTTTTTTTTCTTTTTCAATTTTTAAAAATAATGCAAACAAAAAAGAGTAGAGATATACAAACCATCCCTGGCCATAAATTGTATGAATTGTTCTCGGGAAGCCATAAAATGATTATAACATCCATCTTAGCAAACTTGGACAGATGGTGAGTTTACTCTATGTTCAATCTCCAGAGGGGGGAATACGTGGCATTGTTACTTTAAATTCAGAAACTGGAGCTAAAGGGGTGCGTCTTTTTTTTAAAGAAATAACTACACATACTGTTACAGATGAGGGCACTCCTGCTTATAGCTGGAGATTCTGTCTCAGTGGAGTTAATATTAGGGGAAATCACTTATATGTTTAACAGGCTTCTCAGATAATTATTTAATTCAAATTTTGAATAGATACTTCATTTACACAATTCAAAAATAAAAAATTAAACAATGGAGAGCCTCCCTTCCACACTGTGCCTTGTCTGCCTAGCACCCTCCGTGTGTGCGTGCTAAGTTGCTTCCGCCATGTGACTCTTTGCAGCTCCATGGAATGTAGCCCACCAGGCTCCTCTGTCCATGGGATTGGCCAGGCAAGAATACTGGAGTGGGTTACGATTTCCTCCTCCAAGGGATCTTCCTGACCCATGGATCAAACCCACATCTCTTGTGTCTCCTGTATTGGCAGGCATGTTCTTTACCACTATACCGTCACCTGGGAAGCCCCACTACCCTACATAGTAGTCACCTTTACTGCTTTTCCTGTGTATCCTTCCAGATCTTTCCCTATCAAAGCATAAACAGCTGCAGAGATTTTTTTTTACAGGTTTATAGTTTTTTTCATTGTGTGAGTGTACCATATGGTATTTCATCAGTCCCCTACTGATGGATATTTAGGATATCATTTTTTTGTTGTTGCAAGCAATACTGCAGTGAATATCCATGGGCGTCACATCCAGTGTAGGAGAAATTTCTCAGATTGCTGGGCCAAAGACTACACACATAGCTGTGATTTTGACAAACATTGACAAATTTCCCTCCCAAGGAAATTCACCTTAACCCCTTGCTGTATAAGCATACCTGTCTCCCCAAAGTCTTTGCCAACACAATGTGTCATCAATCATTGAAAATTTTGCAAAGATAATAGGTAAAACATGTGCCAACATTTAAATTTGCACCATTTTTATTATCTGTAATTTTTTTTTTTTTACCAAATGTAACTAAAAGCCTTCTGCAATTACTTTTTTGAAAACATTCATTATTTTTTTCTCTTGTTTTGATGATATTTTCTTATTAATTTATTAGAGAAATGAGCCCTTTATTTGTGGTGTGATTACAAATGTTTGTCCCAGTTTTCTTTTGTTGTTACTTTATCTCTTGAGCTTGCAGATAATTTTTTTTCCTGTGGAGATTTATATTTTGTATAGTCACACTCATCAATCTTTTTTTTTCCATCACTGATTTTGAGTTGTAATTCAAAACTCCTTTTTACTCAGATAAAAAATAGTTTTATCCCCTTTTATTTTGGTTGCATCTTTAATATTTGGAATTTTTCTTGGTCTAAAGTATGAGAGGACCTTCCCTGGTAGCTCAGATGGTAAACAGATTACCTGCAATGCAGGAGACCTGGGTTCAATCCCTGGGTCAGGAAGATCCCCTGGAGAAGGGAGGTGGGTATCCACTCTAGTATTCGTTCCTGGAGAATTCCATGGGTAGAGGAGCCTGGCAGGCTGCAGTCCATGGGGTCGCAAAGATGACTCCAACTCCTTAGATGATTATGAGAACTAAATTTGAGAACTGCCGTCACCAAACTGCACCAAGGTCTGACAAACTCTCTGTGTTGATCGTATCTGATCATCATCCCATTATGAGACTTCTGTCTTTCAGAGGTCTACATCACCACACTGAGTTGCCTTTTCCCTTTCCCATCTCATTTTCTTTTAAAATTTTTCATTTTGAAATATATTACTTTAAAAAAGGAAGCATATTATGAAATTATTTTACAAGAGTAAATATCATGAGGATATGCAGTTTAAGGAATAATAAACTCCTCATGTAATAATAATAATAAAATAAACCCCAGCTTTAAAAAATAATAGACGTTCCCTTCCTTCACTGTGTATAGCATCTCTAGAAGTTTCTCTTCTCAAAAGGTACAAGGAGGTGCCCTATATGCTTCTAGATTGTTGGATTTCAGGATATTCCCTTTATGCTACCCCCAATATGCTAAAATCCAGCGGGGCTTGGCTTAAAAAACCCAGAGCAAATAGCTCAGCTGCTGGGTCCCGCCTGTCCACGCGCAAGTCTCAATGACATCTGTGGTTAGTGATTATGTGTATCTATACAGCAGGGTCAATGGAACAGGGAGGCTCCTTTATGAATTGTAACTTACTAGAAGAGTCTGGAACACAAAAGGGACTTTGAACTATGGTTCAGCAAGAGTCCCAGTTCAGTCTGAGTCTGGGCTCTATCGTTAGCTAGCTATGACCTTGGACAAGTCATGTCACCTCTCTGAGCCTCAATTTCCCCCATCTGAAGAGTAAAAGGGCTGGATTCCTCAGTCTCTGAAATAATTCTGAGATTCTTTTACTTGTGTCAGCACTTGAATCCTTCTTTAGAACTTTCCAAAATGCAAAATCCAGACAAACCACAATTAGAAACAGTTGTCAGTTTTGCAGAAAGGATTTAGAATAACTCTCCACAGCTAGGTGTCTCCAACCCTGGCCAGGGAACCAACTCTACCTGAATCAAGTGTGTGTCTGTGTTAGTCGTTCAGTTGTGTCCAACTCTTTGCAACCCTGTGGACAATAGCCCACCAGGTTCCTCTGTCCATGGAATTCTCCAGGCAGGAATACTGGAGTGGGTTGCCATTTACCTTCTCCAGGGGACCTTCCCAACCCGGGGATCCAATCTGGATCTCTTGCATTGCAGGCACACTCTTTACTGACTGAGCCTCCAGGGAAGCTCACCTAAATCAAATGGTTACTTGTAAAAATGTAAGGTTTTGGACTCAACACAAGACCTTCTCTTTAGTGGTAAAGATTTTGGATTTGCATTTTAACAAGCATCCTGCTACTCCAAGGTGATTTTGTTATAAGGTAAAATCTGAGAACTACTGTTCAGAAGTTCAATAAATACATTGTGCACATAAAGAGTAGGCCAGCCAATATAAACATAAGGCTTGTCTTCTGGATCCAGAATCACTTTAAGAGTCTTGGGGCACAGAAACATGAAACTAAGTTTTCTAAGTGTCATGGTTTGTTGAAATTTATAATACATGGAGATAAAACATCCCGGAAAATATCAAGCAAATCAGTGAGAAAATAGGGTTGATCCGCAAACATTAACAGGTGGGGTTTTCAGGAACAGGTCTGTTTTGACACTTGGGGTCTCCTGAACCAAAGGTGGACAAGCATTTCATGACCCTGGGTTTCTAGGCCAACTGGGTCTGAATTAGTTGTTGTTGTTTAACCACTAAGTCATGTCCAACTCTTGTGTGACCCCGTAGATTGTAGCCCGCCAGGCTCCTCTATCCTTGGAACTCTCCAGGCAAGAATACTGGAATGGGTTGCCATTTTCTCCTCCCGGATCTTCCCAGCCCACACCCGTGTCTCCTGCATTGGAAGGCAGATTCTTTACTCCTGAGCCTCCTGGGAAGCCCACCTGAGTCAGCAGGGATGCTAATAAAAATGTGAATTCCTGAGCCCCACTAAGCCAACAGAGCCCAATCTCTGGAATTTGGAGATTCGAATTCTGGATCTGCATTCGAATTCCAGATCCTGTGCTTGGGAATCTGCATGCTTTAACAGGTTCTTCAGGTGACTCTGATGTACAGTAATCGAATGTGGGGCCCATGTGCTTTAGAAGAGGGAACTGAAGCTGAAATGAGTGGAGACAGATTTAGATTTATAAACGCTCAGTCATCAGAAGCCAATGTTCTCCAAGCAGTTTTGGCAAGTAGGCAAAACTGCAAGCATAGCACTTACGCCAGATTTAAATTAAACAATCTACGTTCTTACGACTCTGAAGAGCCTAATATTTGAAGACATAGTCGGATGGTTTATGTTTTCTTATTTTAACTGACTTTCATGTCCAATTATGCGTATATAAATTTATGGAAAAGTCCCAGTTTCCTTTAGAAGCATCAGTCAAGCCTCCCTCCACCAAGTCCCTTTGCTGGTTTCATTTCCAGTCCGACAATGTTGGGAAGCAGACAAGCATCTTTTGGCTTCTCTTACATTGAGTAGTTTGGAAGGAGAATTGGGAATACTCAAACTGCTCAATGTGTCTGTATACTAAAAGGCAGAAGGTGGTCACATCTATTTGCAAGTATCAGAAACGTTGTCATAGAAAAGGTGAGCATTGAATCCCTGTGCTAGAACCAGCATCTCCAAGTCTGTAGGGGTCAGGAGTCCCTGTTTTAATTGGCACTTCCAGTGACTCAGATACAGGCAGTTCCTGGGCTTTGCAAGGTTAATTCATTGAGTATTGAGAACTGGTGTTCTGTCTGGAGTGGACAGGATCAAGAAGATGGGTTCAGAAAGAACAGAGGCATGGAGGAACACACGTTTAGGTTTGGGTGAGGTAAGTTGAAAGTGCCTTTGGGACAACATCATGATACTTCATCTTTGCATTGACTGAAACGTAGCAATCTGTGAGATGTGGCTCCAAGCACTTCAGGTGCTTAATCTCGTTTCATCCTCAGAAGATGCCAGTGAGCTGGGTACCATTACTGCCATTACTGGGTACCATTACTACCATTACTCAGAGGTACTATTATTCCTCTGAGCTGGGTACTACTATTGCTATGACCTGGTACTCTTACTGCTATGAGCTTGATACTCTTACTGCTATGAGCTGAGTACTATTACTTGTATGAGCTAGGTACTCTTACTCCTATGAGCTGAGTACTGTTGCTCCTGTGAGTTGGGTGCTCTTACTGCTATGAGCTGAGTACTATTATTCCTATGAGCTGGGTGCTTAAAGAGATGAAGAACCTAAGGCTCTATAAGGTTAATGAATTACCCAACAAGCTAGTTAACTAAGTACTTCACACTGTAGAATTATTGACTCTAGGAGTTAGGTTTGTTTCCCGACACGTCAGTGTCAGTGAGGCAGTTGGATATATGAGATTAGAGTTCAAAGGAAAACTGAAGACCAGAGTTCTGTGTTATGTTATTGTGGAGAAAGAAATGTTGTGCTTCCTTTCTAGATTCTCGTGGCTAATCTAAGAATTAAATTGACATGAGACAGATTAACAGGAGAAAGTCAAACAGAAGTTTAATAACATGTAAACCCTGATGCTGGGAAAGATTGAGGGCAGGAGGAGAAAGGGACGACAGAGGATGAGATGGTTGGATGGCATCACCGACTTAATGGACATGAACTTGGGCAAACTCCCAGAGATGGTGAGAGACAGGGAGGCCTGGTGTGCTGCAGCCCATGGGGTCACAGAATCCGATGCAACTTAGTGACTGAACAACAGCAACAACACAGGATGTATGTGTACATATATTTAATATGATGTATAATATGCAGATACTATATAACATATATGTGTCAATTGGCAATCTGAGAGTTGATAAGATCCTAGTATCCTCCTTTCCATCCTCAGAAGAAACTGGTCCAGGGATGCTAAAATCACCAGGGCAAAAGTAGACCAGGAAGGCCTGAGTATCCTCACTGATGCTGAGTTGACATGCAGAGCAAGTTCTTTCAAGGGTGTCATCTGAGCACATTTTATTAGCTATATTTTACCAGTCAAGCAGAATCCCACTCAGAGGGTTCCTTTCCAGCTGCTGAGTTCGAAAACAGGCATAGATCTCAGGGTTTGGTGAGCTGTTCTGCTAAATGAAATAGCACAGTCTCCAGAGAAAATCAGATCGACAGTGACCTGGTTTCTGAGGTCCACCCCCACACGGCAAATAAAGCTCAAAAATAATTGCTACCACATCAGAGGGTTAGCAACTTTACCCTTAATAAAAACTCAAGAAAGCAGAGAAATCTTTTTTGCTCTTGAAATTATTTCTTGTTAAACTCCATTAAAACTATTTTAAGGGATGTTCACGACCACCCATAAAGTATTAAAAGAAATTTTTTTTTATTTTCTTCTTCTTTTTTTTTTTTCTAAAAATGTTTTAAATGGCGGAAGAGTTGAATAAAATAGGATCTGAATTCTATAAATTCAGAGAAGAGAAAGAGGCAGAAAGGAGACTGAAATGAAATACATCAAACATTATGAGAGATATTATAGTTGATGAAGATTGTGGGTTTTCTATCTCCTCTTTTACTTAACACATTTTTCTGCAACAAAAGTGTTACTTGTAGTAAGAAGGAAACAGTGTTTTTCTGAACATAATTCTTCAGTTCTTCTTACATTTCCTTCAGACATTTGTCCACATGTTCATAGTTTACACACATTGAACCGGTGTCCTTGCAAACCTGTTTGGCTTTTCTCAGTTAAATCTATACAGTTTTGTTGGACAATTATCACATTTAATGAGTAGGTGCTATTTCAGTGAAATAGAAAAAGATTAATTAATTTAACTTTTCCTGCCGTGTGTTTTCATCATATGCTGTCTGGCACTGGAGGGCCCTCCAAGAAAACAGTTATTTCAGAAGGCTGGCTGATACTGTTACTGTACCAGTTTATTCAGACTGTCATCCTACATCACGTCTCAGACTTCTGTGCTGTGAGCAACATTGTTTTTCTTTGCTGTAAGGTGCTTTTATCTTGTGGACAACAAGTCCTGTAATTCCTCATAGTGCTCTTTTTGCTCGGGCTTCTACATAACTCAAAGCTTAATTTATGATCTTCTGTTAGCAACTACAGAGAGCTTATGGCGTGAATATCTGCTTTCTGACTTTCCCTAAGGCCTTACCTGCTTTTCCATCTCAGAATTCAGTTCCCTCAAATTGCTTTCTCCGTATGCTGGAAACTTCTTCTACTGCAGTTTGAATAACCTGCCTGAATTGTTTTGGAAACCCAGCGAGGTATTTCCAACTAACTGATATCATTTACCTGTGTGCCAGGCACTGTTCTGAATGCATTGCCTGAAGCATCTTATTTAAACCGCATAACAACCCTGTGAGACGACAATGATCACGATTTGCATTTACGATCGAGGAAACAGGCCACCGGAAGCTTAAAGAACTTGTCTGCGGCCACACTTGCTCCAGAGCCCAGGCTTTGAGTCATGACTTAAAAACACTAAATATGAACATTTCTAGAACAGTGCAGAATTAGCCTATTTCTGATTGCTCACTGTTATAAAAACCCAGAACTAATTTTGTCCATGCTTTAAAATGTCTCTTCCTCTCTTTGAAAGTGTTAGTGCTGCTTTTAAAATGGTCAGTGTTTCTCCTTCTATTGAAATGGGGGAAAGAAATGAGCTCACGGAGAAAAGTCACCTGAGCAAAGGATGCATTCCTTACGTTGGGAGCCGCGTGGTTAGGAAATTCTTCCTGGGGCGACTGAATGAGCCACAGCTTCCCGGCAGATTCCATCTCCTTGTCTCCATAGGGGTCACCTCTCCTGATTGGTTGCCAAACTCACACAGTTGAGTTGCCAAACTCAAACTTCAGATATGACATCTCATTTCACCCTGACTCAACTCTGCCCAACAGGAGTTCTCTCCATTTTATGGAAGGTGAAACTGAGGCTCGAGGAGCAGAAGCAACTTGTCCGAAAGTTAAGCGAGAGACAGAGCTGGCACTCAGACTCAGCCCAGCATCTCTTTGCCTCCATGATCCTTTCCATCCATGATGTCTGCCTCTCTGCTTGTCCTGACAAGTGAACGATTCCCTAAAGTGCTGGCACTTTTGTTGTGAGGTTTGAGGGCTAGGACGAGAGAAGCTGATGCTCCTGCCCATCGGGGGCTCAGATTTGGAAAATCTCGGTAGTGTGCCCTCTCTCTCTCCACTGTGAAAATTGTGAACAAGCTCCCACTGACCCAGGTGCTAAAATGGTCTCCGTGTTAACGCATCAGCCCTGAGTGTCCTCTTGCTCTATCGAGCAGCAGTGGGGGGACGTGTGAGTTTTCCTGCTGCCAGGTTAGCTCTTAGCACAGGTCGGGAGATGCTGTCCACACCCTGTGGTGAGTGCCTGGGGCCCAGGCAGTGGCCTCTGCCCTCCTTCCATTGAGAGAAACGCAGGTTGAGGAGCAGTAGAAACTCGGGCACCACTCCTCAGGTTTCCCTGTGGTGGCACTTCCCTAGTGCTGCAGTAATAAATAACCACAAACTTGGGGGCTTAAAACAACAGAAACATCATCTCTCCCAGCTCTTGAGTCTGCATGTCTAAAAGCCACGTGTCAGCAGGGCCACACTCCCTCAGAAGACCCTGGGGGAGAATTCTCCTTGTCTCTTCCCACGTCTGGCGGCTCTTGGCTTGGGCAGCATCATTCAGATCTCTGCTTCTGTCTCCAGGTGACCTCCATGTCTCTTCTTCTTATGAGAGATGCTTCTAAGTCAAAGGATTTAGGGCCCACCTAAGCCCAGGATGATTTTGTCTGGAGATCCTTAACTAATTACATCTGCAAAGACCCAGCTTCCCAATAAGATTGCATTCTGAGGTTCTGATGGATGTGAATTTTAGGGAGGGGCAGTGTTCAACCCACCACACTCATCTGGGCACCAGCGTGGTTTTCCCAACAGCATCCTCTGACAGGTGTCTGACATGAGCACTGCCACAGAAGGCTCTCCTCTGGGTTCTGGGGTCTGCAGGGGAGGCCTTCTTCCAGTACGTGCTTGGGGGGTGACCTTGTATTTCACCCCAGTGATGCTCGGTGGACAGGATGCAATACGGATTCTTGCATGTAAACCACCCCACCCCTGGGTGATGCAATCATTGTATTGGCTAGTTTCCATCCCTGCTTCCTCATCTCAAATGCTTAGTTGTTCTCTCTCTGTGCCAGACGCTCTTATAAGCACTTACCTATAATTCTTCATTTAATTTCACAGCCGCCCCACGAGGGTTGACATATCCAGCATCTGCACTGGGTACACAGAGAGACGATCGTCAGGCATGGGAGGGGGAGAAATTTTTCCCGACTCTTCTAGTTTTTTCCTGGCTGGTCGAAGAATTAAACTGACATGAGACAGGTTAGCAGGAGAAAGTCAAACAAAATTTCAATAATGTCTATATGGTAGAGACCCAGGAGAACTGGGTGACTCACCCAAAGGGCCCAAGCCTCACCTTAAATACCATCTTCAGCTAGAGACATAAAGGATGTTGGAGGTGGGTGGGTTAGGACTTCCCAGGAGAGGAAGGCAAATGACATGGAGATAGAAAAGCAGGTGTTTGGTAAATAAATGTTTGCTGGGCCACGGGAGACGGTGGGACACACCGGTCTTTAACCCCTGCTTGGTCTCCCCCAATACAGTAAGTCCATGTTCTTTGCAGGCAGCTCTGGTCGTAGCTCTATTCTGGGAACAAGCCCTTCATCTAAATTCTTCAGTCAGTTAAGGAGGAGGTAAAAGGAAACATTTCCTGAGTCTCTTCTGTCTTAAGAATAATCAGCCTAACTTAGTCCTCATGCCAAAGAGACACCATTTGAGATGGCAAATTTGGCTCTCCTGCACTATGTGTGTTTCCCAAGTGGCTTGGAGGTAAAGACTCTGCCTGCAGAGATGCAGGTTCAATCCCTGGGTCAGGAAGATCGCCTGGAGAAGGAAATGGCAACCCACTCCTAAATTTTTAAGGAAATTTAAATAAGCTCTCTGAATCTTATTTCCCACATCTTCCAAATCCTGGAGGAAATAGCTACCCACTCCAGTATTCTTGCCTGGGAAATCCCATGGACAGAGAAGCCCGGCAAGCTACAGTCCGTAGGGTCACAAAGAGTCAGACATAACTGAGTGTCTAAGCACACACTGCCATGCACAGCTTAAGTCTCTTGCTGGTGAGCTTCAGAGATGGGATTTGAAGTGGCTTTGGCATCTCTGCCATTAATCACTGTGCTCTATCACTTCTCACAAAGGAAGATATTCTTGCTGTAAAAAGTACAGATAAATAGGCATCCATTTGACTGTGTCCCAATTCCAAATCACCCCCACTCCCAGCAGGTAAGCAGTATGCTCTCTTTGATATATGTGTTGTTTCTCCCAGACCTTTGTCAGATGCATTTGCAAATATTTGTGGGTTCACATATAATTATAAAATTTTGTTCTGTGGGGTGCTGTCAAACTCTATGAGGTAAGGCACAGTTTGGTTGTTCAATTAATAATGTGTGTTGAAGCACCTTCCATGTCCGTAGGTGTCTTTTGCCTTCATTCTCTTCTATGGCTGGAAAGAATTCCATGGTTTGCATATAGCACAGTTTATTATATTAGTTCCCTCTTGGGGGCTCTTGGTAATATGGTCATGTTAAAATCTGTGATGAGGTGTCTGTGCATTTCAGCAAGTCATTCTCCAGGAATGATCTCAAGAAGTATGATTTCTGGGTCAGAGTATTTATACTTTCTAGAAAAGGTTAGTCTTATTCAGCTGATTGATTGACTTATTTATTTTCTGAATGACCCCATGATTCAGAGCATCGACTTTGAATTGAGAAATACCTAGTTTCCTATTCTGACTCTGCTAATTACCAGCTGTGTGACTTTTGGAAATTTAAATAACCTCTCTGAGCCTATTTCCCACATCTCCCAAATCCTGGAGAAAATAGCTACCCACTCAAGCATTCTTGCCTGGAAAATCCCATAGACAGAGGAGCCTGGTGCGCTACAGTCCGTAGGATCACAAAGAGTCAGAGAGGGTTGAACACACACATTCAGAACTCCTTTGAGGATTGAATGAATTGACTTAGGGGAAGTTCCTGGCACTGTATCAGATGCATAATAGGGTTTCATTGATTCTTTCCCCAGTCCCTCATTTTTATATATTTTCTGGCCTTTGAGAATCCTTGTCTTTCAGTCCTACTATGTGACAAGTTCAGCAGGATCACCGTCTCTACCAGGAGTGTGTGGTGATGCTTAAGAGCCAAGCATCCTGGATTCGAATTCCCTCTCTGCTGACGGTCAGCTGTGGGATTTTAGACAAGCTAATTAACTTCCTGGACCTCACGGATTTTGTTTATAAAATAATGCTAATTATGGTTCCTTCACCTAGGAACTATAATTTAGAAACTTGCATTTAGAACTGTTGAAAGGATTAAATGAGACAGGCAGGCAGAGATCAGTGTCTGGCACACAGTAAGCATTCAAGAAAAGTCTGTAGCAGAGAACATTCTTTGTAATATGAGCATTTTAAATAATGTGCTGTGCACCATGGAACTTTTGCAATAGTTGGGTTACTCTGATTTCAACCCTTGAAGACTATCTACTAAGAAACTCTATAAAAGACTGACATGTCAGCAGGCATCAGTACTTTTCCTGGGTCTGAACATGAGTAGTAGCATGAAGAAGGAATAGCATTTGCATAGCGCTTTATAATCCATCAAGCAAATGTACCTCCATTCCTTCCTTCAACCAGAGTACAACCTCTGGAAGAGATTGTTTTTCCTTCCGGTCCAACGGGGAAGTCAAGGCTTAGGTATGAGCACAGACTCACCCAACGCCCCACAGCAGCGCTTCTCTGACTCCATCCCCAACCCGAGGACAGGCCCTCCGATTCAGGAAGCCCATGACAGCCTTGCCCTGAAGGCACATTGCTTTGGCACGTGGTAGATGGATCTGGAAGCTCTGATGCTGTGGGACACCCAGGGCAGAAACCTCCTCTGGGCTTTGGTTTTCTTTCCTGAAAAATCAAAACGTTGCAGTACATGATCTATCAATATCTTGGATAAGGTTAGATTGTGAAATTCGGTATTAAATTCATCAGTAATGAAGAAGAGGGGGTTTGCTGTATCATTGGAACCTTGTCCTGTTTTTGAGGTTGTTAGTAGGCAAACTGTTTGCCCTGTTTCCTTTCCTCTGTTTCTTCCTTTCTTCACCCTCTCTCCCTCCTTCGAGAAGACTCTTGAGAGTCCTTGGACTGCAAGAAGATCCAACCAGTCCATCCTAAAGGAGATCAGTCCTGAGTGTTCATTGGAAGGACTGATATTGAAGCTGAAACGTCAATACTTTGGCCACCTGATGCAAAGAACAGATTCATTTGAAAAGACCCTGATCCTGGAAAGATTGAGGGCAGGAGGAGAAGGGGATGACAGAGATGAGATGGTTGGATGGCATCACCGACTCAAAGGACATGAGTTTGAGTAAACTCCGGGAGTTGGTGATGGACAGGGAGGCCTGGCGTGCTGCAGTCCGTGGGGTCGCAAAGAGTCAGACACGACTGAGTAACTGAACTCCCTCCTTCTCTTTCTTTCCTCCTCCTTTCCTTCCCTCCTTGTTTGTTCCCTTCCTTCTTCCTTCTCTCTCTTTCTCCCTCTCTTGGCCTCCCTTTCTCCCTCCCTCTTGTCTCTAAGTCTCTTCTCGTGAGTCTATCTCCCTCTTTTCACTCTCTCCATCTCTGCCTTATCCTCTTTCTCCTCCCTCTGTCTCTCTCCCTCACTCTCTCTTTGCTATTCTCTCCTGTCTTTTTCTCTCCCTGTCTTCCCATTTTCCCTGCTGCCTGCTTCCATCTGTATTTTTCCCCTCCCTTATTTTCTCCCTCCTTCTCTGCCTCTCTCTGTCTCAATCTTAACAATACTGCTCAGAATGTTCTCAGTTAAAAAATAAATAGTCACCATCCGTCTTTTTTTACCCAATTCACAGTGAATATTACTGGAAGAATTAATCAACACAAATTAAACTGACAGCAGCAAAAAGCACACAGGGTGAAATTTGTTATTGACTGCAAATCCATAAATGACTCAAATCTTCTTGGCCAACTTTGCCTCTCTGCACAATTTTGACCCAGGAGAATTGGACTTGATGGCCACCATCCCCATAAGAGAATGCTCAAGATGGCAGAAGTTATAAATTAGTAAAATTTGTTACTGTCCAAACACTGATCAATGAATCAAATCCTCGTAAAATTGCAACACAAAAAAATTGATCCCCGTGAAAACAGTTTCCAAAAAAAATTGGAAATAATTCAACTATGCTACGTGAGGCATTGATCTAGGAATTAAATTAGCTTAATGGAGTTTGCTCTGAAAAATGCTTCCTTAGTGAAAAGGCATCAGGGTTGGTATAATTCTGAATTTGAAGTTTGTACTCATAAACTTCAAAATGTGGTTCTGGGCCATTTTCCTAATGTCTATTTCAGACCATCCCATGCTGATGGCAGGTACAGTCTCTGTATATATTGAGTGTCCCTTGCCCAAGCAGACACTTTAAAAGGCTGTTGTGCCTCAAGGGTACCTCTTCTTGGGCCCATGAATGTGCCTCACCCACCGGTAGTGCTGTATCTGGATGCTTTGATGGTAACCTGCACACCATGGCTTCTCTGCTCACTGATGTCACCCCTGCCCCTGGATTCGTACCAGGAGACACAATTTCCAAAACACCTTCACCCCCATTTTCATCCATCCAGTATCCAAGGAAATCAACCCTGCATATTCATTGGAAGGACTGATGCTGAAGCTGAAGCTCCAGAACTGGCCAGCTGATGCGAAGAGCCGACTCCTTGGAAAAGACCCTGATGCTGGGAAAGACTGAGGGGGGGAGGAGAAGAGGGCAACAGAGGATGAGATGGTTGGACAGCATCATCAACTCAAAGGACATGAGTTTGAGCAAACTTGGGGAGATGATGAAGGACAGGGAAGCCTGGTGTGCTGCGGTCCAGGGAGTCATAGAGATTCGGACACAACTGAGCAACTAAACAACAAGAACTATCCAGCCCCATTAAAGAGCTGTTATTCCCCCATCTTACAGATGAGAAAACCAAGGCTTAGACAGGTCCCATGACTGGCTCTCATTCGTAGCGCTGGCCAAGGTAGACCTGAACCCCATCCACTGTCCCACATTCATCCTGCTGACCTGCCTGAACTGCTGACTGTTGTGTTCCTCTTCCTAACAAGGCTTTGATGAGCCCCCCCACCCCAAAATACAACCAGCATCTCATCCAAGAGATGCTCAGTTCTCACTAATGCTTTGCACTAGACCTCCAAAACATACACGCACACAACACACATACACACACGTTCTGGTTTCATTAATTCATCAGAACAAGTCGGTCTGTAAGTTAAAGACTTCTTGAATGTTAATGAATGAATAATTAACTTTAACTATATAATTAGCCTTTAAATGTGCTGAGACCCCCTAGAGAGCCTCTGAAAACATGCACAAGGAGATGACGAGCTAAAACCGGAAACTTTTGATGAGGAAATGTCAAGCCACTTGACAATACAAGCCCCTTTCCCCAAAGGAGCCATGCAGTGACTGGAGGCCACGGTCTCCCCGTTTGCAAGGGGGAAATCTGCTTGGCTGGCCGACAGTCTTAGGGCAGGAGTGAACATTCAGCCCATTGTGTAGCTACGAGAGAGACCCGCTAAAATAACAGGGTCAGATCTACACACTGGAGAAAGCCGCAGCAGCTCCTCAAAGCTGTCAAAAATGCGGCAGGAAGCCGCTGGGTGAAAGTCGCATGGGACACACACGAGAATCTTCCTTTGCTGCTTTGCAAATTTGCGGAGAGGAGGTCTTATTTCCCCCTCTCATTCTGAATCACTGTCATTTTTAATCATCTGCTTTCCTTGAGGACCGCAGGTGATGGGGAGAGGGTGCCAGCACCCACACAGCCTCGGTGATGCCTGGTGGGGGGTGGGGATGTCACACAGCCAGCACCGCACAGCGTGACTTTTCAGGCTCCGGTTGTGTTCCAGTCCTCGCTCTGGCAAGCCGAGGCATCGTTTCATTTGTCACAAATGTTTGGAGAAGAGCTCTCCCCTCTGTAGGGAGCAGAGGGAGAGGGGTGGGCCTGGCAGGCACCCTGTCCCCATCATGGTTCTCAGACGGGATCTCTGAGCTTCCACCGCCCCCAAGTGGGAGAAGCACTGAGCCAGTGACAGCCACGCGGATTGGCAGGAGCTGGGATGGCAGGGCCATAGACATCTCCACTTAAAAAGCAGGAGAAAAAAGGCTTCCCTGGTGGCTCAGTGGCAAAGAATCTGCCTGCCTATGCAGAATACACGGGTTCGATCCCTGGTCCGGGAAGATCCCACATGCTGCGGAGCAGCTGGGCCCCTGCACAACTTCTGAGCCTGCGCTCTAGAGCCGGGAGCCGCGACTTCTGAGCCCACGTGCCACAACTGCTGAAACCCGCACGCCCTCGAGCCTGTGCCCCGCAACCAGAGAAGCCGCTGCAATGAGAAGCCCATGCACCACAGCAAAGAGTAGCTCCCGCTCACCGGAGCTAGAGAAAAGCCCGTGCAGCAACAAAGACCCAGCGCCAAAATAAGTAAATGAGAAAATTAAAAAAAAAAAAAAAAAAACAGGGGAAGAAAAAAACCAAGCAGAAAAACATCACTGGCTCCTCCCTGTGAGGCCTGAGGCTTCCAGCCATGCTCTGAGTTCTGAGGGGTTCTTCCTCCAGTGCCCGCCTCTAATGTCCGTGTTGTTTCATTCCCAGAGCTGCCAGTTACCACTCTGCAGCCTAACACACCTCTCTCTCACCCACCATCGCAGTTCCAGTCCGCCCAGCACTTTTGGTCTCAGTTGGGCTTCTCTTTCTGACGCTCCACCCTCAACAAGAAGCTATGCCTAAACGTCTCCCAAACGAGGAGAGTTAAGATGTGTTGGGGGCAAGAGATGTCTCCTCTGTCGGTGACTCCAGACCTCACACGGCCGAGCATCTCCTGGGAAAGAGACAGGTGAAACTGAACAGCCCAGAAAATCTTTTTAAAACCCCAATGGCTCCGGTCTGATCCTTTCCCTTTTTTCATCATGGTGGGCTTCACGTCGAGCTGGAACCCCCAGCCTGAATTTCATAAGTAAGACAGAGCTGCTTCCGTTCACTCCACAGGGCTATGGATAACGTGTCCCAGTGGTTATGTCCGTGGCTTCTGTCGTCAGGCTGTGTTAAGCCCAAGTGCCGTCTGACACTTACATAAGCTGGCCTGCCACGTCCCTCACTTTACCTCTCGGGGCCCCCGTTTCCTCATTTCACGGGGACGGCAGGCGTGCATCCAACTTTGCTCAGTTAGAAGAAGTAAGTGAAATGTGATAATGTCTATAAACTATTCAGGACCGGGTTTGTCCTGCATGATGCATGGACGTTGTAAGCCCCTCTGCTGGAAAATCAAATGCAGAGGGATCCATCGGTGTGTGTTCAGCATTTGTTCTATGCCGGGCACTGCACACACACCTCCTTACGTAACCTCCCTTTATGCCCAGTGGCCCTTGGAGGGCAGCTCGTGTCTGCCCCACTTTACAGGGAGAAGAAGGAGGCTGAGAAGCACAGGGGCCTTGTTCAAAGGCTTTGACCACAAAGCCCGAGCCGGAGGGCGTCCGCGAGTTTTACGTCTTTTCTTTTTAACAATGGAAACATTTTTCCTTCAGTGGGAAGGAGATCAAAGGCACGGGTCTCTGAGTCGGAGCCAAGGGAGGCCAGGGCCCCGCCTCCCCCGCCCACTGGGAGCCACTTCAGTAGCCCCCGACCACGTGTGGCCATTTATACCAGAATCTGATTTAATGAAATGAAATAAAATGGACAGCTCAGGTCCTCAGTTGCACTAACCGCATGTGAAGTGCTCGATAGTCATAGCACAGACATGGAGTATTGCCATCACTGCAGAAAGTTCTGGACAGTGCTGCTATAGACAGTGTGTGTGCGCAGTAAGTCCCCTACGTACAAATGAGTTCCATTCCGAGAGTGTGTTCATAAGTCCAATTTGTTCCTAAGTCCAACAGAGTTAGCTTAGGCACCCAACTAACACAGTCAGCTATATTGTACTGTACTATAATAGGTTTATAATACTATTCATGCAAATAATGCATTTAAAAACAAGCACAAAAATAGAGAAAGTATCTTTAATGTTATAGTACAGTACCTTGAAAAGTACAGTAGCCCAGGACAATAGCTGGCATACAGGGGCTGGCATGGAGCGAACAGGCAAGCAGAGTCACTGAGGGAAAAAGAGGTGGGAGATGGTAGAGCTGAAGGATATTCAGCCATAGGAGATGGAGGGTAAGCTGCGACTTCACTCTTGCTTAACACTGATGGAATGCATGTTAGCATCTTTGAAAGTTTGTAACTTGAAGGTTCCTTTGTAAAGAACTTCCTGTACAAAGTTCGGAAATACTGCTGGGGAGCTTCCGGCAGCCTTCTGTTGTTGCTCAGTCACTAAGTCGTGGCCTGCTCTTTGTGACCCCGTGGACTGTGGTATGCCAGGCCTCCCTGTCCCTCACTGTCTCCCGGAGTTCATCCAGGTTCATGTCCATTAAATCAGTGATGTGGTCCAACCATCTCATCCTCTGCTGCACCCTTCTCCTGCCTTCAATCTTTCCAGCATCAGGGTCTTTTCCAATGAGTCAGCTCTTCCCATCAGGTGTCCAAAATATTGGAGGTTCAGCTTCAGCATCAGTCCTTCCAGTGAATATTCAGGGTTGATTTCCCTTAGAATTGACTGGTTTGATCTCCTTGCTGTCCAGGGGACTCTCAGGTTTTCTCCAGCACTACAATTCCTTAGCCTCTAAAAATCTCACCTGTTCATAAACAACACAAGAAAATAAAATAAATAATAATAATAAATGTCCCAACTGGGCATTTGTGAGGCCCCACTGGGACAATGCACGTAAAATACAGTGCACTTTTGTGAAGCATTGTGCAAACAATGGCTGTGTCTGTCTGTGGGTATTGTGTGAGCCCTAAGATGTTTTTGAACATGCAGGTTTCTGTGACCAATGCATTTAGACTCCAGCTGTTTAGAATCCTCCGTGAGGGACAGAAATCAAAGTTGCATAGCCCTGTGGTTTCCTTCACATGTTGTCCTCCTTTGGTTCAGATGTGGCCCTGAGACCACAGAGAGTCTTCCTGGCCAGACTTCTCTACGAGTACTGGTGCCAGTCCACCCAGATGTGCCAACGTGTGATTGCTTTGCTCAGAATTAACTGTGTCTTTTGCAGTTTTCCTCCCTCTGACTTGATGACATCTTGCTTATGCAAGCTTCGTTTTCCAAGTAAACTTCCCCTTCTTCTTTGGGCTTATCCAGCTGTTTTTTGCTCAGCTCAAGACTTGTCATGAAATATATGATAATGATTTGCAGAAATCTGTGCCTCTCCATAAAATACAAATTTAAACTGCTGTTGGATAGCCCTTATACGGGTGCCAGGTACAGATTTAATTTCCATTCCAGAAATGTATCAGCATGTGGTAGGTTAGCAGAATGGGTGGGACTTTCACCCCATGAATATCAACAAATGGCCTTAATAGATAAATACCCTTGTACACACCGAGGCATTTATTTTTGTTTGCTTTTTGAGGAATTGAGGTCAGAGAGATGGGTGAGTCTTAGAAAGTTTCAATAAAACCCAGGTTCTTAGCATCCCCATGGCAATATAAAGCATTGGAGTTGCAAGTACTCCAACTTCATTAAGAGGACACATGCCATCCATTTGTCCCAAAGACCCCAGGACATATGTTATCCTAAGTCTCAGTTTCCCTATTCAGAGTGACAGAAGATGACCCAGCTTGCAGAATTGTAGAATTCCACAGTTCCACAGGACCACGATGACAACCTCATCTCACAGATGAGAAACCAGCAGTGCAAAAGAAAGTAGTGACTTTCCTGAGGTGGTGCTGTCATCCAAATGCAGAGAACGAAGACAGATCCCTTCCATCTGCTCTTCCATGGCTCCTGTCACATGCCCTCCTGCCATCATGCACAAATCAACCTTTAGCAACTACTCCCTCCCCACCCCCGCAATGTCCATGGGTCTCAGAGAAACCTGTGTACAGGTCAAGAAGCAACAATTAGGACTGGACATGGAAAATAGACTGGTTCAAAACTAGGAAACGAGTACATCAAGGCTATATATTGTCACCCTGCTTATTTAACTTCTATGCAGAGTACATCATGTGATATGCTGGGTTGGATGAAGGACAAGCTGGAATCAAGATTACAGGGAGAAATATCAATAACCTCAGATACACAGATGACACCACCCTTATGGCAGAAAGTAAAGAAGAACTAAAGAGCCTCCTGATGAAGGTGAAAGAGGAGAGTGAAAAAGTTGGCTTAAATCACAACTTTCAGAAAACTAAGATCATGGCATCTGGTTCCATCAATTCATGGCAAATAGATGGAGAAACAGTAGAAACAGTAGCAGACTTTATTTTCTTGGGCTCCAAAATCACTGCAGATGGTGACTGCAGCCATGAAATTAAAACACACATGCTCCTTGGAAGAAAAGCCATGACAGAACTAGATAGCATATTAAAAAGCAGAGACATTACTTTTCTGACAAAGGTCCATATAGTCAAAGCTATGGTTTTCCCAGTAGTCATGTACAGATATGAGAGTTGGACCATATGGTCCACGTTCTGGACCATAAAGAAGGCTGAGCAGTGAAGAATTGATGCTTTTAAACTGTGGTGTTGGCGAACTCTTGAGAGTCCCTTGGACTGCAAGGAGATCAAACCAGTCAATCCTAAAGGAAATCAACCCTGAATATTCATCAGAAGAACTGATGCTGAAGCTGAAGCTGAAGCTCCAATACTCTGGCCACCTGATGGGAGAAGCCAACTCATTAGAAAAGACTCTGGTGCTGGGAAAGGTTGAGGGCAGGAGGAGAAGGGGGCAACAGAGGATGAGATGGTTGGATGACATCATTGACTCAATGTACATGAGTTTGAGAAAACTCTGGAAGATGGTGGACAGGGAAGCCTGGCGTGCTGCAGTCCATCGGGTCACAAAGAATCGGACACAACTGAGCAACTGAACCACAGTAGCATTGCTGGCTCTCCAGAAAGGCTGTTTCCTCTTGGTTTGTCAGCTGTGTTCATCATCACCGTTGACGATACCCACTTTTTCCCACTCTTCCACTTGGATCATCTGATGCCCTTTTATAGTCTCAGAGTATAAAACCGAGTCTCCAACCCTACAGCCCTGAGATGAAAGCTTCAGAGTCTGTTGATGAGACACGTCCTGTAGTCTGGCCTCATCTCTAGCCATTAAAGAAACAAAAACATTAAAATGAAGAATGTAGCTGTAAACCTTCCAAATAGTTTTGTTCCCACAGGGAACCCTTCAGCAGTTGTCTCTGGAAGGATGCAGCACTTTACATGCTCTTCCTGCCACTTTCATTTTTCTTTGCTTCACTGTTTTATGTCTTCTTGTTAAGGAGAGAAGGGCAGTAAAGCTGAAAAAGTGTCAGGAAGTTGAGCACTCATCAACTGACTTTTCTTATAACTGTAGAGTTTATACTTTCATCTCTGTTTTCAAGGGTGGTTGATCATTTCAGCCTTCTTAAATAACTTAAAAAATAGGAAACAATATACATGCCCACTAATAGGTATGTAGGTCATGAATTAGCCACAGCCATGTCTTTGAACCCCTTCATGAATCACAGCCTTGGCTTGGTGAAGGGGCTTGTGTAACTCAATGAAGCCATAAGCCATACCTTGAAGGGCCACCCAAGATGGATGGGTCACAGTGAAGTTCAGTTCAGTTCAGTCGTTCAGTCGTGTCCAACTCTTTGCGACCCCACAGACCACAGCGCGCTGGGCCTCCCTGTCTATCACCAGCTCCCAGAGTTTACCCAAACTCATGTCCATTGAGTCAGTGATGCCATCCAACCATCTCATCCTCTGTTGTCCCCTTCTCCTCCTGCCTTCAATCTTTCCCAGCATCAGGGTCTTTTCAAATGAGTCAGTTCTTCACATCAGGTGGCCAAAATATTGGAGTTTCAGCTTCAACATCAGTCCTTCCACAGTGAAGAGTTCTGACAAAATGTCCACAACAAAATCTAGACAGGGTATTAAAAAGCAGAGACATCACTTGACCAACAAAGGTATATGTGGTCAAAGCTGTGGTTTTTCCAGTAGTCATATACAGATATGAGAGTTGGTCCATAAAGAGGGCTGGATATCAAAGAATTGATGCTTTTAACTGTGGTGCTGGAGAAGACTCTTGAGAGTCCTTGAGCAAGGAGATCAAACCAGTCCATCCTAAAGGAGATCAGTCCTGAATATTCATTGGAAGGATTGATGCTGAAGCTCCAATGCTCTGGCCACCTGATGCGAAGAGCCAACTCATTGGAAAAGACCCTGATGCTGGGAAAGATCAAAGGCAAAAGGAGAGGCCAGAAGAGGATGAGATGGCCATAGACTCAATGGACATAAATTTGAGCATTCTGCAGGAGACAGTGGAGGACAGAGGAGCCTGGTGTGCTGCAGCCCATGGGGTCAGAAAGACTCATACATGACTTAGCAACTAAACAGCGGCAACAATATCTTTGAGAGGATTACCGGATGCTTGCTTTTTGGAGGGTGCTGACTGGGAAAGGCGAACGGAACTTTTGAGATGATGGTGATGTTGCTTTCTATCTTGATCTATGTGATGATTTCAAGGATGTACACATATGTAAAAATTTATCTAGTGCTTTATTTCGTATAAGTTATACCTCAATAAAAATAAATGTACCAAAAAATTAAAAAGAGTGCTCTGTTTATTGACATAGAAACACATTCACTATGTGTGGGATGAAATGAGAAAAGAAAGACATTGGTAAAATGGTTTGCATGGTATCATTATATTTTGGAAATTGAAACAGTGTTGGCAAACTAATGTCCCATGGGCCAGGCTATTTTGTGTAAATAACCTTTTATTGGGACAGAGTTGAACTCCTTCATTTACATGTTATTAATAGCTGCTCTCATATTGTGTATAGTTTCCTAGGACTGTGATAACAAAGCATCACAAACTGAGAAGCTTAAGCAATAGGAATTTTTTTGTCTCATATTTCTGGAGGCTGGAAGGCCTTGATCAAGGTTGTCCATAGGGCTGTGCACCCTCTGAAGGCACCAGGAGAAGGGTCTTCTGGCCTCTGGTGGTTCCTAGACTTGTGGCAGTCTCCCTTCCCATGACAATCTCCCTGTGAGCACATCTGTGTCCAAATTCCTTCTTTTTACTCTTTTAAAACTTTTTGTTTTGTACTGGGGTCTAACCGATAACAATATTATAATACTTTCAGGTGTGCAGCCAGGGACTCAGCCATACATGTACACATATCTATTCTCCCCTGGTAGCTCAGATGATAAAGAATCCGCCCTCAATGCAGGGTTCCATCCCTGCATTGGGAAGAGCCCCTGGAGAAGGGAATGACAACCCACTCCAGTGTTCTTTCCTGGGAAATCCTGTGGACAGAGGAGCCTGGTAGGCTACAGTCCACGGGGTTGCAAAAAAGTCCAACACAACTGAATCTCTAACACACATTCTCCCCCAAGCTCCCCTCCTCTCCAGGCTGCCACATAACATCGAGCAGATTTCCCTGTGCTGAACTGTCGGTCCTTGCTGGCTATTCACTTAAAATAGAGCAGTGTGTACATACACATTCCAAACTCCCTAACTATCCCTTCTCCCCAGTCTTCCCCCCGGCAACTATACATTCATTCTCTCCAAATCCCTTCTTTTTATCAGGACACCCGTGGTATTGGGTTAGGAGCCCCGCTTGCTCCAATATGACCTCGCCTTAACTAATCACACCTGCAATGACCCCATCTCCAAATAAGCTCATGTTCAGAGATACTGGGGCTTAGGACTTCAACATAAGAATTTTGAGGAAGCACAATTCAGTCTATAACTTGCTACAGCAGCGGAGTTGAGCAGTTGCATCAGAGACTAAGCCTAAACTATTTATTATAGTGTCTTTACAAAAGAAGTTACCAGCCCCTATTTTCAAAAGTGTGTGTATGTGTGTGTGTGTGTATACAAATGCATACAAAATTCGGAAGTTTGTTCACAAATGCATTAACAGAGGTTGCCTCTGAGTTACAGAATTATAGGCAATTTTAATTTCAACTGTACTCTTAATATTTTCTCCATTATTTGGGCTTCTAAAAATTATGATGTAATTATTTTTGTAATAGAAATGAATAGTAAACATGTTTCTTTGGGCAGGAAGGAACATCATTCCTGTTTAGTCTCTCTCTGCTTCCCACATCCAGCCACCAAATTCTCTCCTGTCCATTAATGGTTTGTTTTATTCCAACGCAAACCTCTCTAAATAGGCCACCGTTCTACACTGTTGGGAGCGCTGAGGTCTAACACTTAGCAAACCAGCAAACTCGACTGTTTACTCACTTGGGCATAAGGAGTCTTCATGTCTTTATTTAGCTGCCTCTTGTAACTCGGGGAGAAAAGCTTTTGGCTTTTATCTCCTCATTAAAAATAGATCCTTTTATGATGATGGGATGGAGCAGTCATGAGTCATCATCTCCTGGGTGATAGGGAAGTGTGCGATGCTGGATCGGGCCTCGGACAATGGGCCCCGAGATGGTACCTTGCCATCGCCTTGACTCCCTGGCTTCTTGTCATTGCAGGAAACTGGACGCTTTCATCTACGACGCTGCCGTCTTGAATTACAAGGCTGGGAGGGACGAAGGCTGCAAGCTGGTGACCATTGGGAGTGGGTACATCTTTGCTACCACTGGTTATGGGATCGCCCTCCAGAAGGGTTCGCCATGGAAGAGGCAGATTGACCTGGCCCTGCTCCAGTTTGTGGGTGATGGTAAGACTTTGGTTGACTTCCCCTACTTCCAGAGGACTTGAGACCCTCACACTCTCTGCTTCCTAACTGGCTTTCCAGTGGATCTTTGGGTAATGACTTAGCTCCCTATAAGTATTTACTGAGTGCTGACCACATGGTACCGTGGCTCTTTAGGTTGCTTATCATGGAAACCAATTACGGACAACTACGTCAATTAAAAGGTTATTTTGAGGATGCAGAAGTGTCTATCTCAGTGAATTTAGGAAAGAGTTGAGCAAATAAGTTCAGGGGGAAAAACAGGAACCAGGGCAGCCCTGGGGCTTCAGCAGCCGGAATTCATGGGTCCTCTCTCTGAAGGAGTGGTTCTCAGTGTGGGGCAGGGATTTCATCACCTGGGGATAGTTGGCTGCATCTGGAGATGTTTTTGATTGTCCTGACAAGGAGGTTATTTGATACCAACATCTGGTGGGTAGAGGCCAGGGGTGAGGGGTGCTGGCAAACATCTTTCAATGCCCAGGACAGCCTTCCTACAAAATCTCAAAATACAGAATTCTCTGACCCCAAGCATACAGTAAAGAATCTGCCTGCGACACAGGGGACCCATGTTCAATCCTTGGGTCAGGAAGATCCCCTGGAGGAAGACATGGCAACCCACTCCAGTATTCTTGCCTGGAGAATCTCATGGACAGAGGAGCCTGGTGAACTACAGTCCATGGGGTCACAGAGTCAAACACAACTGAGCAACTTTCAGTTTCACACGTTTATAGTATCAGGATTAAGGGGGAAAGCTCTGCTCTAGAGCAGTTGTTGTTCAGTTGCAAAGTCTCTGAACACAGTCACGCTAAGTGTCTGACTCTTTGAGACCCCGTGGACTACAGCATACCAGGCTCCCCTGTCCGTCACTGTTTCTAGAGCATCATATATATTTCTAGATCATCACATAACTAGGCTGTAATAAGTCCCAGTCTCTCTTTTCCAAATTCTAAATTTCAAATTCCAGAGGAAGGATTCCTGATGGATTTTGGGTCAGAGATTCTCTCCTGGACCCCTCAGGAGTGAATAAAGGGTGGGGTTGAATAAAGGGTTGTTCTAACATGACAGCTCCTACTATTTTCTTATGGGGAGATGAAAGAGAGGTGATCGCAACATAGGGAAGAGTTAGCAGAAATCCCAAGGGTTTCCACTACAATCCACCCCTTGCCTGCCTATCCTGAAAAAAGACCATTTCCACCCTCATGGACTTGCAGTCTAATGGAATGAGGGTATTTATGGAGATTCCAGCTAACTGGACTGGCTCTCTCCAGCAGCATTTCCTTCTGTCCTTCTCTACTTTTAGTTGGGGATTTCAACATAGCTCATTGCTCCAGGACATGGTTTTAGAATCCTGTCCTGGCTCAAATGGCATGCTGGTTCCCCTTGGTCTTGCCAACACTGAGATAGGAAAAGCAAAAGCAGCAGAGATGGCAGGTGAGCCCTAAAAATGAGTAAATATGAGTAGGAAACAGAAGTTCAGGGCGTAGGTCAGAAGCTGCGTTCAAGAATGGGTGGAGGCTATATTTGGAGATGGTTCCAGAAAATGCAGGGCTTCCCAGGTGGAGCTAGAAATAAAGAAACTGCCTGTCAGTGAGGGAGATGTAAGAACCTTGGATTTGATCCCTGGGTCAGGAAGATCCTCTGGAGTAGGAGATGGCAACCTACTCCAGTATTCTTGCCTAAAGAATCCCATGCACAGAGGAGCCTGGTGGGCTACAGTCCACAGTATCACAAAGAGTCGGACACAGCTGAAGCGACTGAGCATGCACATCGCCAAAACATACTGCTCTTGTCCAGGGCTGGGGAGGACAGTCTGTCAACCACTGTGGCCAAATACAGTGTTGAAAGAAGCAGAGGTTTGTGTGTGCAGTTGGTGTGAGCCTGAGTAAAGGGCATAATGCCTTACACCCTCTACTCCCAGGTTTAAACCTTAGATTCTCACAGTGTCATCAAGAAACCTAAATGTGTTTTATATTTAACTCCCAAATGAGAGCATCTGAATCTTTGGATTCTCTCTAGGGCATTGGTACCTTTCAGTCAGATCAACAGCCATGTTCTCTGCTGTGTCATAGTGACTTGTAGCCTTGTCGCCCAGTTATTGCTGTGACATCTTGGAAGCACATGACAGTTGGCATTTATTTTTCTCATGGGAGCGCAGGTTGAGTGGGAAAGCTTGCCTTAGGCTATGGTGGTGCCACCTCCTGCTGCTGCAAGCCCAGGGATCATCTCTATGGTTTCCATTCCACCCGTGTTTATTCTGGGTCTCAGGCTGAAAGGGCCACAGCTACCTGGGAGAAGCTCTTTTCCTGGCTGTGTTGGAGGCACAGGAGAAAGCACCCACCTGCATGGGCACATTGCAAGTCTCAGCTTTCTTTTTTAAATTCTTGATTTTATATGGGAGTATGGTTGCATCAGGGCTTCCCAGGTGGCTCAGTGGGTAAAGAGCCTGCCTGCACTGCAGGAGCCCCTGGGGATATGGGTTCTATTCCTGGGTCGGGAAGATCCCCTGGAAGAGGGCATGGCAACCCACTCCAGTATTCATGGGCTTCCTTGTTATCTCAGAAGGTAAAGAATCTGCCTACAATGCGAGAGATCTAGGTTTGATCTTTGGGTTGGGAAGATCTGGAGGAGGGTACAGCTGCCCACTCCAGGATTCTGGCCTGCAGAATCCCATGGACAGAGGAGCCTGGAGGGCTACAGTCCATGGGGTCACAGAGAGTCGGCCACGACTGAAGCGACGCAGCACAGCACAGCACATAGTTGGATCGGCAATGCCCTGTTAGTTCCAGGTGCATAGCAGAGTGATTCAGTTCTACAGACACACGTGTCTATTCTTTTTCAAATTCTTTTCCCATTTAGGTTGTTACATTGATTGTGCTTCCCTGGTGGCTCAGATGGTAAAGAATCTGCCTGCAATGCAAGGAGACCCTGGATTGGTCCCTGAGTTGGGAAGATCCCCTGGAGAAGGGAATGGCAACTCACTCCAGTATTTTTGCCTGGAGAGTCCCATGGACAGAGGAGCCTGGCAGGCTACAGTTCTTGGTGTTGCCAAGAGTCAGAGATGACTGAGCGACTAAGACTTTCTTTCATAATATTGAGCAGAGTTCCCCGTGCTATACAATAGGTCCTTGTTGGCGAGCTTTGTCACATTCACATCTGCTAACACCCTTCTGTCTGAAGCAAGTCCTATGGCCAAGCCCAGAGTATACTCTGGAGCAGGGGTGCCAACCTCTGGCATCTGATGATGATCTGAGTTGGAGCTGATGTAATCATAATAAAGTGCACAATAGATTTAATGTGCTTGAGTTATCCCGAAACCATCTCCCACCCCCATCCATAGAAAGATTGTCTTCCGTGAAAGTGGTCCCTGGTGCCAAAAAGGTTGTGACCGCTGCTCTGGAGCATGCTCAGCCTTGTAAAGAGGAGTTTGGGAGTTAGATAACCAGGCATGTGTGCACAGGGAAGGGAAAGACACATCTGCCACAGTGGTCGCCTCCCTGTGGTGTGAACTACCCCGCTGACAAGGGTCTTGTTTCCAGCAGTAAAAACCACAGAGTCTTGAACAAGACAAGTAACTGGTCATTGATGGCCTGGATGAATACATGCACACATGGGTGAATGGTTAGTGTCAGGATGTATTTCATTGGCAGGAAACTTAAATATGACGGGCAGTTGTCAAATCTGTCGGTTCTAACTCTACACCTACCTACCCCTGCTGTCCCTTCTTCAGCGTCTTTTATGAAACAGCAACATATTTGGGGAATAGGATATGCCAATCACCACACCAGATGTGTTCCATGTGTTCTTTAATTGAATATGCATCACAACTTTATAAAGTTAAATATTGCCTACGATCATTTTACGGAGAATGAAACAGCAGCTCAGTGGGCTTATCAGTCCCTTAGGGAGTAAGTGGCGGAGCCTCTACTTTAAGGGGATTAACTGCTGATGAGGGTCAGTCATTTCAGACTTTTGTTTGATCTAATTCTCCAGAACGCCTGTCTAAGTTTGCTAATTAGATGCTTGAGATGTATAGGTCCCGGTGTGTGTACGTGTGTGTGTGCTCTTGTGCACTCAGTCCTGTCTCTTTGCAACCCCATGGACTGTAGCCCACCAGGCTCCTCTGTCCATGGGATTTCCCAGGCAAGGATACTGGAGTGGGTTACCATTTCCTACTCCAGGGGACCTTCCAGACCCAGGGATCAAACCAGCATCTCCTTCCTGTGTGGGCAGACAGGTTCTTTACTACTAGCACCACCTGGGAAGCCCATAGACCCTTGAGGAAGAAGTAATTTAGTGTATGTTGGATGATATCTATTGTCCCATTTCCAAATGCTTCTGTGAAAAGGTTGATTTTTTTTTAGCCTCAGTTTATTCATCTGCAATTGAATACAGAAATATTTACCAGATAAGGTTGTCATGAAGATAAAATGAAAAATTATATTTAAACAGCCACCTGGAAATAGAAATGATTCAGTAAATGTCATTGTCACCACCACCATCATCACTGACTCCCTCCCCTCCTTCCTCTCTTCCTCCCCCCTCATCATTGTTGTCCATGAACAGCTCAAGGATTCAAAAAAGCATTTTTAGTGTCGTGTTGGTGATAATATGATCAAGTTAGCCTCATGGTAATGCCGTTCTGAACAGAAACCTCCCCTCTGTGGCAAATAAAGAAAACAGTAGAGGCATCCAGATAAACCCAAGAGCAGTTCCCTGTTTTAACAGAGTGTCTAGATTCTTAGAGGTATTTTCTGTCCCAGTTCAGGGCTTTCCTGGTCAGACTGTCTGGATTGGGGGATGTGTTCACAGCTTCATCTTCAGAGACCATCTGGAGGCCAAGCCACAGGAGACAAAATGACGTGGCTCCAGGGGGCGTCTTGAGATAATCTTCCCGGAAAGCCACGTCCAATTCTGAATGTCTCTCTAGGAGTAAATACATGAATTAACACAGCTGCATAAATATTTCACTTATCTTATGCAGCTTCGGCAGGATTAATTATACTCCAAAATTAGACCTGGAAAGAGCACGGTGCTGAGCGGTCCCTAATTATTATTCATCCCCTGGAATGGAGTGTTTATCTCTTGTTATAGAGTAGCTTCGGTGGACGATTACGAGTCTAATGAGTGTCAAAAGTATAAAAAATTTTCCTAATGAGCTGTGTAAATATAACCTTTTGAGTAGAGTGTTTGGTTATTGGGGGAACCTCTTATGTGAAGCCTACCAAGCATTTCCCTAGGAAAGGGCCTGCCAGTCTCCTGTAAGAGAGACACAGGGTCCCGATAAGACCTTACCCTCCTTTTCCTATCTGACTGTTGTGTCCTTTCTGCAATAGTGGAGTGCACCTGCACGCGTGCAGTTGTGTCCAACTCGACCCCCATGGAGCCCACCAGACTCCTCTATCCATGGGATTCTCCAGGCAAGAGTACTGGAGTGGGTTGCCATGCCCTCCTCCAGCAGATCTTCCTGACCCAGGGACCAAACCCGTCTCTTATGTCTCCTGCATTGGCAGGTGGGTTCTTTACCACTGGTGCCTCCTGGGAGTTCACTTGGGGACTCAAAGATACTTTTGAGTCACTCAAAAAAGTATCACTCGAAGATACTTTTCAGCATCGATCATCAATATCCATTACTGAGAAACACACATTCCTAGGCACTGATGTTCCAAGAAGGAATCCCATGGTCTTTTCCTTCCTTCCTTCATGGAGCTTACCATCCAGTTGGATGGCAATGTGTGGAATTAAAATATCTAATTTCAAAATAGGAATATGTGTGTAATAATTCATGTATATATGTTAATATATGCTATATATTCATGTTTATATATGTGTGTGTGCTCAGTTGTTCAGTCATGTGCAGCTTTCTGTGGCCCCATGAACTATAGCCCACCAGGCTCCTCTATCCATGGAATTCTCCAGGCAAGGATACTGGAGCAGGTTGCCATTTCCTACTCCAGGGAATCGTCCGAACCCAGCTATCGAACCAACATCTCTAGGGTCTCCTGCATTGGCAGGTGGATTATTTACCACTAGCACCACCTGGGAAGCCTACACACACACACACACACACACACACACACACACATTTGGTGTCTTTAGTAGATGAGAGAGTGGTCAAGGAGGAATATGAAATATATCATATTTTTAGTAGAGGAATGAAAATACAGAATAAGTCATAAAGAAAACAAGTAAGATTTAGACAGAGATTAGGATGGGCCAGAGTTCCCAAAGCCCCATTCATTAGCTTATCCAGCAGCCAACAAATAGCTGCTGGGTCCCTGGTATCATCCTGGCACCTAAGAGGTGACAGCTAACTGAGAACATAAAGAATGAGTAATGCCTTAAAAAATGGCATTTCTGGCTTCAAAGGAGAGGTTGAACAGAAAATCTCTTAGGCCCCATCAATCTCATGGATTTTGTAATTTTTATGTGATTCTGGGGTTTGAAGAGACAGAAGAAAATCATAGAGGTTAAAGGCCCTTTTGATGGATAGAAGCCAGCAAGAAGATATCAGGGAGAACAAGTTGATATTGTAACATTATTCAGAAACAGGTGGTGTTGAGAAAATAGAAGGAAACCAAGATTTTGAGTCTATACTCAATGGTCCGCTACCATGCCAAGTGCATCACAAATGATCTTTGTAATTCTTTGTACAGTGCTCTGGAGTAGATCTTATTACCTATGTTTTGCAGAGCAGGAAAACGAGGCTCATTTAGGTTACATGAGCTATAGCAAGGGGCTTCCCAGGTAGCACTAGTGGTAAAGAACCTGCCTGCCAATGCAGGAGACATAAGAGACGTGGGTTCGATCCCTGGGTCAGAAAAATTCCCTGGAGGAGGGCATGGCAACCCATTCCAGTATTCTTGCCTGGAGACTCTCATGGACAAAGGAGCCTAGAGGGCTACGATCTGTAGGGTCGCAAAAGGTTGGACTTGACTGAAGCAACTTAGCATGCACGCATGCATGAGTTATAGCAGAGCTTCTCAAACTTTAACCTAATCAGGACTCACCTGGTGATTGTTTAAAATTCAGTCTCTGTTCCAGTCAATCTGGGGAGCCTGAGAGTCTGCACTTCAAACAAGCTCCAGGTGATGCTGCTAATGCTAGTCTGTGGACCATGCCCTGTATAGATTTTTTGTTAGAGGTAAAAATTGAACCAAGTTTGCCTGATTCCCGCTCTGATCATCTTTCCATTCAACTAGGTTTCTGGAGAAGTCTTACGAGTGGCCAGATCACTTTAGCTACAAGTCATATATTTAGCTTTGAAAAGCATTTAATCTTCCTCTTGTATTTTGCTCAGTTTTCATCGTTGTTGGTTTCTTTTTAAACTCAGAAAAACATTACTTCTCTGGTGTCTAGTCTGAGTTCATTAAACAAATAAAATGAAATATATGTATTTATCAAATATTTTTATGAAATTTATAAGGTATATCCCATTGCACTTATATTAGATACATACAGATATCATATATGAATACTTGAAAGATATGACACGCATATATTCGTCTTGTATTCTAAGGTGACCAACTCAACCCATTTTGCTGGGACTCTCTTGGTTTTAAAACTATCTGGTGGCCCCATGAGAGTCACTAGCTGGTAACTCTCAATGTGTGGAATTAAAATATCTAATTTCAAAATAGGAATATATTTATAATAATTCATGTATATATGTTAATATATACTATATATTCATGTTTATATGTGTGTGTGTGCTCAGTCACTTCAGTCGTGTCCAACTCTGTGAGACCGTATGGACTGTAGCCCACCAGGCTCCTTTGTCCATGGGATTCTCCAGGCCAGAATTCTGGAGTGGGTTGCCATGCCCTCCTACTTCAGGGGATCTTCCTGACGCAGGGATAGAACCTGCATCTCTTAAATCTGCCTGCATTGGCAGGTGGGTTCTTTACCACTAGCGCCATCTGGGAAGCCCCAGTTGTATCATATTTGGACATACATAGTAGATTCATAGATGGACTATTCGCCAGAGCCCATCTATATCACTTCAGTTGGACTGGTTCCCTTTGTCCCTTTGGTACTGCAACTTTGTAAGCAGTCATCTTGAAGACTCATCCAGTTGATAACAAATCAGATGGGACCACACGTCTGCTCTAATATCACTAAGGAAGCACCACGCCTGGACAAGATGCTCACAGTTCTGGGAAGGGGGGAGTGCTGGGGGCTGACAGTGGAGAAGCCCACTCCCTGCTTCCGAGTGGCTCACTGTTAACATTCCTGATTCCTTTATTTGTCGGTAACTCTTGCATTGAACGTGCAGTTTGACTTTTGGTGGCGAGGGACCCCATGCAGCCAGCCAGACTCGAGTGTGTTTGTGTGATTGCAGAAGTCGTTTGTGTATCTAATTAGGACTCATAAATTGCTCTGAGCCATGAAATGGGTTGCTAATATCCTGAACACTGTCCACAACGAGCTTCCCAGCTTAATACCTTTGGGCCAATACGCGAGTCTTGGGGAGACCTGGATGCCCCTGCAACTTGGGTGGTGAGTGTCACCCATGCATCCCTGCATGGCTTTGTAGCCCGTCTTCTTAGGGCTGGCTTAATGGAGGGACAGCCATGTGTGTGGGGGAGATCGCTGCAGGCCACCTCACTCCTAAATATTTTCCCTGGTCATCTGCCTACAGTATCTGAAATTGCATCATTTGGATTTTATTTTTTCAGAAGCATGGATTCTTTTGTGCAATGTCCCCTTTAAACTCGGAGTCTCTCCTTCCATATTCTCCTGAACCCATTCCCTGCTCTGCTATCTGACCCATCCTTCAGCCCACGCACGCCTCCGTGAAGCTTTCCTTAAAGACTGCAGCTCTAGATATGCTGACAAACCAGAAACCCCTCTGTTTGTTGACTCAGTCAACCTCTGACTCTTTACGACCCCTTGGACTATAGCCACCAGGCTCCTCTGTCCATGGGATTTCCCAGGCAAGAATACTAGAGTGGGATGCCATTTCCTTCTCCAGGGATTTTTCCCAATCCAGGGATCAAATCCGGTCTCCTGAGCATCTCCTGCATTGCAGGCACCTTCTTTTATCACTGAGCCACCCGGGAAGCCTTTCACTCCATGAAACTGCTTTCATGGAGAAAGGAAACTCCTTTAACTCCATGCCTGTAGCATTTGTGCGCCATTTCACCAAGCGACACAAGGGAAGGGTGTGATGGAAGGTTCTGCAACTCCTAGGTGCATGGCCAGTCTGTTTCTCTGAGTTCCAGTTTCCTCAGTTAAGTGTGAGAACAGATGGGCTTCCCTGGTGGCTCAGTGGTAAAAGAATCCACCTGCCAATGTAGGACATGCAGGTTCAGTCCCTGAGTCAGGAAGATCCCCTGGAGAAGAAAAGGACAACCCACTCCGATATTGCCTGGAAAATTCCATGTATGGAGAAGCTTGGCAGGCTATAGTCCGGTGGGGCGGTCACAAAGACTTGGCCACAACTAAACACACATACACAAATGCACATACATGCTGTTCTCCATAGGGGCTGCACAAATTTATATTCCCACCAACACAGGCCACGCACTTTCATGTCCATTCTGTTGCCCTTTCCTTTCCCCTAGGACTCATTCCTGAGCTTTGCACATAGTAGATGCTCAAGTAAAACTCCTTGGATGAATGAATAAAGGAATACATGGATTAGAAAACACCATAGATAGACTTCTGTGAGGCTTACTTCATTCATCAGATACCTTCTCTGATGAAGTTCAGTTCAAGATGTTATTTTCTTTGGGATGAACATCAGGTGTCTCTAGGCAAGAGACACAGAGGAAATCACTAAACCACTGTCCAGGGTGACAGTCTTCCCAAGCCTCTGACCTATGTTTTCACTGCCACGCAGGCAAGTTCTCCTATTATCTAATTTGTGTGCTCTAGTAGTCAAATACTTCTGCTCTGTTCTTTTTAACACACTTTTCTGGGATGGATATAGTTAGCAAGATTATATATTAAGAACTGGAGTGGATCATAAACCCTGAGTGAGTCTGTGGTTTGTGATCGAGGAGGTAAATAAGAGAAAGAGTGTTACCGCCCATTTTTGAAAGTCCAGTTTTATTGAAACATAGCCACCTCCATTCATTCAGATATTGTCTGTGGGCTGTTTCCCCTACCACAGCAGAGTCACATTGTTGCAACAAAAGTTGTAGAATGTGCACAACCCCAAATATTTATTGTCAGGTCATTTGTCGAAAAAGTATGATGACCCTGGCCTTAGATTGTCTGGAAGAAGACAAGGAAGGCAGAGAAGACATGATATTGTAAGTTGTCCAGTTGTTCTAAGGGAAAGGAAAAGATCCAGATGGAGAAAGGAAGAAAGAAGGGGCATATAGGAAAGAGGGACAGGGATATATGAGGGGGAGAAGGATGGAAGAAGAGATGGGGAGAGAGGAGGAGGAGAAGGAGAGAATGAGGGGAGCAGAAAGGCAGAAGGGAGAGGCAGGATCAGAGAGAGAGGTGTGCTTGGGGACTGGTCAGGTAACAGGCCTCCTGCATCTACAGCACAGTCTGGCTTGATCACCTGAGCACATTGCAGATAACTCTGAACAAGCCTGGGAGCCATTCGCTGCCCTCTCTGGGCTCCATGGTGGAGCCAGGCGCAAACCCCAGGCTGACTCACTCCTGCCTGGGAGCAGTCTAATCTGTCTCCTGCTGGCCTCCCCTGCCAGCAACTCTTCGTGACATATGTCCCGGTGTCCTCAGATGACTCAGCAACACCCTATGTCAACCAGCAGCCTCGGTCCATTTAAAGAGATAAAAGCCAAAATGAGGATGGGGGATTTGGTGGGGGGAGGCTCTGAGGAGCTACTTTCAGGGGAAGAGACAGGTTTCCATGTGTTGAAAGGAAAGTCATTCAAAGCTACCATCATTAGTGTTATTTTTATCAAAGTTTTTAACAACAGGTAACATTCACCGAGGGGCAACTATGGGTCATAAGATAATCCGTCTTTATATGTATTAATTTCATGCAGTTCTCGTGGTTATTAAATGCCATGAATTATGACTATAAGTGTCTGCCTACAGATGAGGAAACTGAGTCACAGAAAGTTTGAGTCATGTGTCAAGCTATAGTAAGTGGCTGATCCAACCCGGGCAAGGAGGCTCTAGGGTCTTCATTTGAACCATTATGCAACATCGTGTCTCCTTTATCTGCTATAACCCTCCCAGACATCTCATTCGGCAGGTGTTCCCATCTGGAAAGGGGTAGAGTTGTGATTTAAAAGTACACAGGTCAGTAGCCAGGCTTCCTAGGTGGCTCAGTGGGCAAAGAATCTGCCTGTGATGCAGGAGATGCAGGTTCGATTCCTGGGTCAGGAAGATCCCCTGGAGGAGGGCATGGTAACCCACTCCAGTATTCTTGCCTGGAGAATCCCATGGACAGAGGAGCCTGGTGGGCTAGAGTCTATGGGGTCCCAAAGAATCTGACTTGACTGAATATGCAAGCACATATGCAGGTCAGTAGCCAGCCTCTCTTCCTTCCTCTTTCACTGAAGGATAAGTTGCCTGCAGGTGATACTGGACTAAATAACTTGGCAACAGAGCTTGAGGGTGGGAGAGAAAGTGACCTCTGTTTTTTCCATCTTTCCAAGGGGAAGGAGACTTGTCAATGCCCCGGGCCCTGGCACCATGGGAACAGGCTCAGCCTAATTTTTGAGATCATTCAACCCTGGCAGTTTGGGGAAAACTCAGGACCCAAAAGCAAGAGATGAGAAGGAATGAAACAAGGACAGAATGTAATTAAGAGGAGTCAGATGTTTGGCCCCGATACAGGCTTGCCGAGCAGCCTCTCCAGGTTCACAAAGACCGACTTACTTGCTGGAATTGCTTGTTCCCCACAGAGCTCCTCAGAGCTGCATAATCCCCAGCATTTCAGGAAGTTATTGTTCCTTGCTAAACGTATTTTAATCAAATTGAGTCTTCAAAGGCAGAAATCACAGTTTAGGCTAAGCAAAGCCACTCTGTAAATCACAAACTCCGTAATCAAGTGAGCAGGGACTGGGTGCTGTTGGCAAAACCCCTCAACTTATTCACACAGTTGCCCATTCATTCATTCTCCCTGTAGACATCCATCCAACAAAGAATAACTGAGCAGCTTCTAAGAGCCAGGTGGTGGGACATAAAAATGAGCAAAGGTTTTGCCATCTTGCCATCGACAGTTACCTTACTTTGAAAGACACTTTGGGCACTTCTGTATTCATCAGACTCAGTTAGGGAGATGTTGAAAGCAGGCTTTCCTGGGGGCTCAGACAGTAAAGAATCTGCCTGCAATGCGGCAGACCCAGGTTCAGTCCCTGAGTTGGGAAGATCCCCTGGAGGAGGAAATGGCAACTCACTCCAGTATTCTTGCCTGGAGGATTCCATGGACAGAGGAGCCTGGTGCAGATTCCTAATTACTCACCCTTCAGGGCATTTTTACATCTTCTCTGAGTGATTCTAATACACAATAAAACTAAGAACCACTCTTTATTAATTTTAAGAATTTTTTATTGATTTTGAGTTTTTACATTTGCATAGCCTTTGTAAATAGTAGTAAGATTTTCTTTATAATTTCTTTTTAAAATTAGTTTCTATTGGAGTTTAGTTTCTTTACAATACTGTGTTAATTTCTGCCGTACAACAAAGTAGGTCAGCTATATGTATGCATATGCCTGTATTTGTCAATAATCCCCTTTTATGGGTTTTCTGCCCACTTAGGTCACCTCAAATCACTGAATAGGGAGACCTGAGTTTGATCCCTGGGTTGGAAAGATCCCCTGGAGGAGGGCATGGCAACCCACTCCAGTATTCTTGCCTGGAGAACCCCCATCGACAGAGATGCCTGGAGGGCTGCAGTCCATGGGGTCATAAAGAGTCAGACATGACTGAGCAACTAAGCAGATACGATTTTTCTAGATCCCACATATATGCATTAATATGCACTATTTGTGTTTCTGACTTACTTCACTCTGTATGGCAGTCTCTAGGTCCCTTCATGTCTCTACTAATGATTCAATTTCACTCCTTTTTAAGAACCACTCTTTATTATTTTTTTAACTTTATTTATTTTTTAAAAATTTATTTTAATTGGAGGCTAATTACTTAAGAACCACTCTTTAGAATAGCAATATTTATCATGTAGAAGCCTCTTATTCTTCGATTGGCAAGTACTGGTTATCAATGTCAGTAGCCAACAGACCCCACCCATTTGGTCTGTGAAATTGGATCTTGGCTCTTATGTTTTATTCATCCTCCTTCTCTTAAAGCTCTTAGGCTTCCATTTCCAGAAACCTTGATGATTGTGCAAACCTGAGGAAGATGTGGTGTGGAACTTGTAAGCACCAGCCTGCACACTGACCACAAAAAGGAGATACTGGGTTAGACTGTGAGCAGAAGCGGTTGTTCAGAAAGGGATAAAATAGATACGAAAGTGTCTGTTGCTTCTAAAGATTTCATTTTCGTGTATTGACCATAATAACAAAGTTAAAAATAAAGCAGTCAAGACTGAAAGACCCACATTTAGGCAGAAAATGAGTCAGTGTTTCTATTGATTAAATTCTATCTGGAACCAAGTTTGGATGTGATGGTTATCCTGATTTCTTAAAGGTGCAGATGCAGTCTCATTGGAACCCACTAGGGATGTGTGGTCAGAGACCATTACTACAGATTAACTGAATCTAATTTTTTCCTATGGATGTCATGAATGCTCCTCACTCCACGTGGGTGACTTTTACATACATCCAAACCTCACGTATACACAGAGTACCATCTTGGATGATATATACCAAGTTCAGTTCAGTCACTCAGTCATGTTCGACTCAGAAATTCTATAGACTGCAGCACGCCAGGCTTCCCTGTCCATCACCAACTCTCGGAGCTTGCTCAAACTCATGTCCATCAAGTCGGTTGATGCCATCCAACCATCTCATCCTCTGTCATCCCCTTCTCCTCCTGCCTTCAATCTTCCCCAGCATCAGGGGCTTTTCCAGGGTATTGGCTCTTCGCATCAAGTGGCCAAAGTATTGGAGCTTCAACTTCAGCATCAGTCCTTCCAGTGAATATTCAGGACTGATTTCCTTTAGGATTGACTGGTTTGATCTCCTTGCGATCCAAGGAACTCTCAAGAGTCTTCTCCAACACCACAGTTCAAAAGCATCACCCAAAGGGAGTGATGATAAACGACTATTTTGATGCCTCAACCGCTAAGTCACTTTGAGTCTCCTATGATCTAAAAACTAAGTCCAGGGCAAACTACTCATTTGGAAATGAAATATTTTCAAAGAAAGAAATGTGCTGATCCTAAGTGTAGATTAGCAATAAAGGGCTTAACTGCTTCTTCACTGGCCTGTGACCAGATGGTACCATAAAAATTAGACTTGTTTATCTCCCTCCTAATTTTAACTGGAGACATATTTGGAATAATAACGGAATGGTACTTACTGAAGAAACAGATAAAATCTGTAAATATCCTAAAGAACCATCAATTCTCCCTTTCTGTTAGAGCTCCGAGGGTTTTCATCTGCGTGAGTTCACACTGAATTTCTCGATAGGTCTCTTGAGATCCGGAGTTGCAGTCTTTAGTATCAGTCTGACACCAGTATTAGAACAAGGTCAGCGGTGCCAAATTCTTGCCTGACAAGCAGTGAATCGCTCAAACCAGGGAGAGTCAAATGTCGAGAGAGCCATCAGAGGTGAAATAAGACATAATGAATGGTTTGCTGGTAAGTCAAACACTGATGTCGCAGAAATTTAGGTAGGATTTATGAGATGGATAAACAGTAACCTCAGATCCCTCTCAGTCTACATTTTTAAAAACATTTTAACTTGGAAAAGGTATATAAAATCACCCCAACCTACTACTTTACCATAATTATTTTCAATTTGTTTGTTATCTTCTGAACTTTGTTAATTGCAGACACATTTCTTTAAGTAAGTATAATTATTAATTATATACATTTTTATATTCTACTCTTTTCACTTGCCAGTATATTTTAAACATTTTTTTCACAGTATTACATAATCTGATCCTCACAATTATTTTAATTTTTGCGTAAAATGTCATAGTCATTATTAATGACTAGTCATTATTAAACCATAGTTCATTACATGGTTTTCCTAACATTAAACATTTCTTTTTTCTTGGTAGTATAGATAATGCTGGAATGAACGTCTCTCTGCCCATTTTTTTTTCTTTTGATTGTTTATTTGTAACAAGCCCTTAGATGTAGAATTTGAAGCATTAATAGCTATAAACATCTCTAATATTCTTATTCTATAGTTTGATATTAGTGGCCAGAAGGTTTGTTCCCACTGAAAAGTGCTTCCAGTTAAGAATCAATGGGTCAATTTTACGATTATCTAGTAACATTGAGTGTTGTCATTTATTTTGATATTTTAGAAGGTATAATGTTGCCTTAATTTGAATTCCTTCAAATACTGGTAAAAATGAAAAAAAAAATGAGCTGTCTTTCCATCTTTTGAGAATATCTAACTACTTCTAGGAGAAGGCAATGGCACCCCACTCCAGTACTCTTGCCTGGAAAATCCCATGGATAGAGGAGCCTGGTAGGCTGTGGTCCATGGGGTCGCTAAGAGTCGGACACGACTGAGAGACTTCATTTTCACTTTTCATTTTCACGCATTGGAGAAGAAAATGGCAACCCACTCCAGTGTTCTTGCCTGGAGAATCCCAGGGATGGGAGAGCCTGGTGGGCTGCCGTCTATGGGGTCACACAGAGTCGGACACGACTGAAGTGACTTAGCAACAACTATTTTTACATACAAATTTTAATGGACATTTTGTATATCCTAATCACTTACTGTAATGTTAGTGGTACTGTCTCACACAAAAAGTCATAAATTTAGCAGCTAGAGTTACAGTTAAGAACAAAGGCTTTGGGTTCAAATATAATAACTGATCTTTACCAGCTCTATGACCTTGGGAAATTCACTTACTCTTTTTAAGTGTCAGTTTCCACTTCTTTCAACTAGGGATTGTAATAGCACCAACCTCACCAAGTTAAACAGTATAATTGGTATATACCCATCAAGCAATAGGTACCTAATAAGAATCATAGATGATACCAATGACCAAATTAGGTTTTATTCCTGTTCATATTTATACATATAAATACTTTTAATCATTTTATTTCCTTTTTTGATTGCTTAAATCAGGATCCTGCAAATTGTGGCCCACATTGGCCCGTTGTCTGTCTTTATAAATAAAGTTTTATTGGAATACATCCCACCCATTAACACACTGTGTGTTTTTACAGCTGCTTTAGAGCTGCAAGGGCAGAGGTGAGCAGTTGTGACAGATACCATATGGCTCATAAAGCTGAAAATATTTACTAATTAGCCCTTTACAGGAAAAGATTGTTGACCTCTGGCTTAAGTTATAAAAGGAAAGCATGTTCTTATAATCCCAACAATATGGAAGAATTTAACATAGCTCGTGCCCCTTCATCCTTTAAGATATTTTTCTTTGTAAAAAAAAAACAAGTTCATATTTCTTTACAAATGATTTTTTTTCCTCTTTAAAAAATCTGCTTCCTTTCACTTTCTTGTTATTCCTTATCTTGACCCCCAAAGTAGAAAAATGCCTTAGACCTCTCCTATGCCACTCTTCGTTTTTCTTCCTTCTGTGGACTGTACTATAAGTCAACCCTGGTATCTTTGAGGAATTCCTTCCAGGATCCCCATTGGATACCAAAATCCACAGATGCTCAAATCCCTTATATAAAATGGGGTAGTATTTGCATATAGCCTACGCACATTCTCCCATAGACTTTAAATCATCTCTAGGTTACTTTTAATACCTTATACAATGTAAATGCTATGTTAATAGTTGTAAATACAATGTAAATGCTATGTAAATAGTTGCGGGTGCACTCCACATCCAAGGTTTTCTTTTTGGAATTTTTTTCTGAAAAAAATTTTCAATCTATGGTTGGTCAGTCAGTTCAGTTCAGTTCAGTCATTCAGTCGTGTCCGACTCTTTGAGACCCCATGAATCGCAGCCAGGCCTCCCTGTCCATCACCAACTCCCGGAGTTTACTCAAACTCATGCCCATCGAGTCGGTGATGCCATCCAGCCATCTCATCCTCTGTCGTCCCCGTCTCCTCTTGCCCCCAATCCCTCCCAGCATCAGGGTCTTTTCCAATGAGTCAACTCTTTGCATGAGGTAACCAAAGTATTGGAGTTTCAGCTTCAGCATCAGGTAGAATCCAGAAATATGGAACCCATGAATACAGAGGGCAGACGGTACCTTCACTGTATTGCCACATCTCAGTGCCCCATTATTTTCTCTATGGCTGTTCTAGATTGCAATCTCAAACATGACCAGCACCTCCAGAAAGCTCCCTCATGGCCTCTTCCAGCCAGTGTCTCCCCAGAGGTAACCACCATTCTGCCCCCCATGATCATGGGTAGGTTTTGCCCTCTTTTGAACTTCAAATAAATTTTGCAGTCATGCAACATATATTCATTTGTGTCTTTTGTGACATAGATCCATTTTATTGCCTGTACTTATAGCTTACTGTTTTTTCATTGAAAAAATGAAAGTGTTAGTCACTCAGTCATGTCTAATTCTTTGAGAACCCATGGACTATAGCCCACCAGGCTCCTCTGTCCATGGAATTCTCCTGGCAAGAATACTGTAATGGGTAGCCATTTCCTTCTGCAGGGGATCTTCCTGACCCAGGGATCAAAACTGGGTCTCCTTCATTGGGGCAGATTCTTTACCATCTGAGCTGCCAGGGAAGCCTGTTTTTTCATTATTGTATGGTATTCCATTGTACAAATTTACTGCAGTTTATTTATACACTTGCTATTGATGGACATTTGTGTTATTTCTCATTTTTGTCTGCTTTGAACACCCTTGCACATATTTTTGGTGCATGTCAGCACTTAATTGTTGAGGAATAATCAAGGAATAAGATTGTTTGACCATAGGATGTACATATACTCCAGCAGATATTTCCAAAGTTTTCAGAGAAAAAGTGCAACCAGTTTACATTCTTACCAGCAGTGCATGCAGCTCCTCTAATTTCTTTTCTGTTGTTCTCTAATCTTCCTAATTTAAATTTTGTTTTATATTGGTATATAAGAGATGCGGGTTTGATCCCTGAGTCGGGAAGATCCCCTGGAGGAGGGCATGGCAGTATTCTTGCCTGGAGAATCCTATGGACAGAGGAGCCTGGCTGGCTATAGTCTATAGCGTCAGTCGCATAGGGTCGCACAGAATCAGACACGACTGACGTGACTTAACGCACTCAGATGCATAGTTGATTTACAATGTTGTGTTGGTTTCAGGTGTATGACAAAGTGGCTCAGTTATACATATACATACATTTCCTCTTTTTCAGATTCTTTTCCTATGTAGGTTGTTGTAGAATGTTGAATAGCTCCCTATGCTACGCTGTAGGTCCTTGTTGAGTGTCTGTTTTACATTTAGTTACATGTCTGTGTTAATCCCAGCCTCCTAGTTTATCCCGCCTTTGTCCTCTGCATGCTCTGGTCTGTCTTTCCATACGAGACGTGCATCGGGCCTGCGTGGCTGAGGGGGGCTGTGTGGTTGGAGGCTGTTGGATAATCACAGCCAACAGTGGAGACATCCAGAGTCCTTTTCCAGCGTCTTTATCTTGGCCCCCGTTGTCTCGTTAGCAGAACGGGGAGAGAGGACCCTCACATCTGCCCCTCTTGCTCCCGGGTTGGAATCTGAACCTGACTACTTCTCACCCCACACTTTCCCAGGCACGCCCGGCCGTGGGCTCACCCCCATCTGGCACTTCAGGCTTGGGATGCGGCAGAGGAAGCCAGAGGAGCACTGTGCCCCTAACGGAGAGGAGGCAGCCTCCGCGTCACCCCCGCCACTTTCTGCCACTCTCCACAGAAAAAGAAGCCCTGTCTTCTCCTTCTTTAGCTGTGAATAGCTCTGTCTGCAACACAGGGTCCTTCCTCCGAAGGCCCCATTTCTCCCCTTCTTATTTTCTCTTTCCCTTTTCTCCCCTCTCTAATCCCCCATTTTCTCAATTCTTTTCTTTCCTTTTCACTCTCTCCTCTTTCTCCTTCAACCCACAACAGAGTCTTGAGTGCCTGGCCAAGCTCCCTCCAATGTCCTGAACGTTGGGAAATGCAGGCAAAAATGGACAATGGGTATGATCCCTTTGCTTCAGGGATCAGGATTTTATAGGCTCAGATAGCTTGTTGACAACACTTCAGTAAAACAGGGACACAAAGGCAGTGATGTCATATTACTTGCCGAAAGAGAGAAGATATTTCTTGGTGCAGGTTGTGGGATTATTGCTATCTTTTTCTTTTTCTTGCATTTGTAGACTCTTAAAACACAAGGATCTCTCTGTGATATTTAGAAGTCCTCACACACTTACAAAGTGAGTCACAGGGTTTTGAGAACTATTGATTGAGAAAATGTGCAGTGCTAAAAAGATCCTGTGAATCCATTTATGCCCACAAATGCGTACTCCTTTTAATTCATAACAACTTGACCATCTATCTGTGTGTGAGGCAAACTGGTGAAGCTGACTCCAGAAGAGCTTGGTATACATAGAATTTCCTGGACTTCTTGCAATTTTTCTGCTGTCTTACTCCACAGATTTATATCTCAGCAACTCCACTGACTAATGGAAAATTGTGACCATCTATACTCTTTGACGCTTGATGGAGTTGCCCAGTCCTCTCTCTTCTTTTTCCTTTTTTGTCTTTGAAGACACAGGTTGGGCACCTGTGCACATAAAATTCCCCAGCTCCCAACTTACACAGTTGATCAGGTGGCCTATGAAATCCCAGCCAGATGGTGACAGGCAGCCATGAATTCTGCAAAACTCGAGCTCCATCCGTAGAGCAGAGACCTCAGTTGGAAGGTGGTAGTGAAACATTTATGCCAAAGACAGCCCGTCTCTGTCTCTAACTGGGTACATTTAAGCCTAGCCCTATTTTTATTTTGGTTTTGTGACTTCTCAGCATTATACAGAAATGGAATATTCTGACATTTAAATAAGGGAGATTTATCTTCCAAATTCAGTCTATTTGTGTTCAGAATCTTGTACTATTCCTTTCCTCCCCCCAATGGTACGTTTTTTTTCCTCTCCAGCAAAATTGCTCAGTTTGGAGATCATGGGTATGGAAGTCCTAGGCTCTGGAATGCCATTATTTCCAAATCCAAGGTCATCTAGATTTCGATCAGATGAATGTGGAATTATAAAGCCAAGGCCCCAGGGTCAGTGATCAGAGGGTCTAGCTGCTCTCAGTCTGTTCCAAAGCCACAGACCGCCTCCCAGCTTGGACCAGCAGCTTCCTTCAAAGGCAAGTGGTGAGGAGAGTATTTGATCTCAACACCACAGCGCCCCCCCCCCCCAAGCCTTCTTCATTCCCTGAACCAGAGTTCAGAGCTCATAGAGGCCAAATCCATTCTCACTGAGGACATGAGCCTGCTGATGAGGATGCCCTAGATTTTCTACAAAGAAAGATGTTCCTTTGCCATTTCCAATTCCACTTGGGCTTCTAAGAAAGCCAAAATGCCTGGTCCCCGAGCAAGACATGAAACAAGATGGAAACGGGGTCAGCTCCCCTCTCGGTGTTCACCGCAAACCCTCTCTGGATCAACAGCAGCATCACCCCTGACGTCTTTAGGCTGTAGATGGAAGCTGTTTCTCTGCAGGGGACCACTGGATGCTGTCGCTGCGATCTTTGATTGAAAATGACTTGCCCCAAGAGCAAGCCTTGGTTTCTGTGTTTCAGAAACTATTCCTGAGCCCTCTGCCTAAGATTCCTTCCTCTCCCTGGCTCCAGCTGATTCTTGCTGCTGAAGCAGAGGAACCTTGTGTCATCTACAGTGAACAGTTTCATGAACCACCTACTATGTGCCAAGCCCTGTGCCAGGGACTAGAGACACAGGAAGAGTAAGACAAGATCTCCACCCTGAATAAACTCACCTCCCAATGGGGAGAACTTAGAAGCAAGTGGCAATTATATTCCAGTGGCAGTTCTCTATTGATGAGATATCCAGGATGTCACTGTCACAGAAGGAGAAGCTGTAGTCTCATATTCATATCCCTGTGCATTCAGGGAAGGTTTCCTGGAGATGGAGACCTCTGAGCTGGAACCCTAAGACAGGTACTCGCACGTTTTCAGCACGATACCATGCGGCTGGTAGATCCGAAGCGCATTGTTAGGGGTAGTCGTGGTACTGAAGACAGTTTACAATGGATCCTCATCAGCAATTTCTTGCAGGTGGGCATCTCCCAGTCACTACATAGCCTGGGAGCAGGAGAGTTTAGTCTGCATGGACTGCCTGCCCCTGAGACCAGGGCAGGACTCTAACAGTGTCATATCACTGGGATAGAATTTACTGGTGACCTTCCCATACTGCATGCTATAGCACTATTGTCCAAATTTGCTCAGATGGTAAAGAATCCACCTGCAATGTGGGAGACCTGGGTTCGATCCCTGAGTTGGGAAGATCCCCTGGAGAAGGGCATGGCAATCCACTCCAGTATTCTTGCCTGGAGAATCCCCGTGGACAGAGAAGCCTGGCGGACTACAGTCCACGGGGTCGCAAAGAGTTGGACACGGCTGAGCGACTGAGCCCAGCACAGCACACACCTGTAACAGCCAATCTTATATGTGGTTTCTGATCCTATATGTGGTTTCTGACCCATGTTGCAAAAACATAGGCAGCAAGTGAATAATCTTGGGTCCACCAAGCGTATAGCTGGTCTCATCCAATGACCCCACTGTTCTCAGGACAGCCCAAACGCCTTATCCATCTGGCTCCTGCTTCCAAGTGCCTCCTTTGATGGTTTCTTTCTCCTTGCCAATTTTGAACCGTTCTCTGATTTCAAAACATTTCGTGTTTCTCGCTGCCTCCAGCCCTATGCAAATTCAATCAACTCATTTTGCCATAATTACTGGTTTACACGACTGTCTCTCCCACAGGGCTCAGAGCCGGTAGACGCCAAAGACTGTGTGTTACTCGTCTCTGTGAAAATACAGATACCGACCTCGTGCTCAGTGCTTTAGAAACGTCCTTTTTTCCAGTGGCCGAACGAGTGAGTGAATGAATGAGTGAAGGAGTAAGACACGACCCAGTGAGGTCCTCAGAGGCCCCCAAAGCGTTCGCTTCCTTGACTGGAAATGAAACAGAACAGCAGACCCAAAACAAAAACCACACGCTGTTTCTTTCTGTGCCATCACTGCCTAGGGTCAAGAGCTTTGGCCAGAAACCAAGGGAAAAAAAAATATGTAGATGTGTGCCTGTGAGGGTATATGTGTGGGCTGATTTTAGAAGATGTACTGCAGTGAATTCTCAGGCCCTAGACAGAGCCTAAAGAGTACAGGTTCAAAATGGACTTTTTACAGCCAACCTCAGGGGAGAAATGCTGAGGCTGCCTGAAGGCGAGTCACATGGCCTGCTGTGAAATCCTTTCCTGAAGCAATCCCCTTAGCACTCAGACAGCTTCGCAGGATAGAATGAAATCTAATCTGAAAGGCAGCTGCAGTCCCTCTGGAAGCTCAGAGAATGAGTCTGAGGACAGAGAAGGAGCTGATTTCTCTGACGCTGGACACAGCAGGTTCTTACTGGGGGGCTCAGCCTTCCCTCTGGACCTGTATCTGGGAATCATGCTCTTGTCGTAGTTGTTGTTCAGTCAGTCAGTCGGGTCCAACTCTTTGTGACCCCGTGGACTGCAGCATGCCAGGCTTCCCTGTCCTTCATCATCTCATGGAGCTTGCTCAAACTCACGTCCATTGACTTGGCGATGCCATCCAACCATCCCATCCTCTGTCGCCCCCTTCTCCTGCCTTCAGTCTTTCCCAGCATCAGGGTCTCTTTCAATGAGTTGGCTCTTCACATCAGGTGGCCAAAGTATTGGAGCTTCAGCATCAGTCCTTCCAATGAATATTCTGAATTGATTTCCTTTAGGATTGACTAGTTTGATCTCCTTGTTGTCCAAGGGACTCTCAAGAGTCTTGGGATCATAGACTCCAGAATTGGAAGGGCCCAAGGAGTGTTATGTGATCCACCCCACCTACCAGCTCCCTGGCTTCAGGCAGGAACTAAAAGTATCTCCAGCGATGTGTTATTGTCCAGTTGCTCAGTTGTGTCCTACTCTTTGCGACCCCATGGACTGCAGCACGCCAGGCCTCCCTGTCCATCACTGTCTCCCATAGTTTGCTCAGATTTATGTCCATTGAGTCACTGATGCTAACCATCTCATCCTCTGCTGCCCCTTTGCTTCAGTCTTTCCCAGCATCAGGTGATAGGTACTGAGTAACCAACGTGGGCCAGGCACCGTATGCATGTAACCTCGCTTAATTCCGGTAGAACTCTTACCGGTAAATACTGTTGTGCTGCATTTGGTAGATGCCAGAACTGCAGCAAGTCCCTTACCCTCTTTGTGCCTCATCTGTAAAATGGGTGTGATCCTGGCCCCAGTCACATTACGTGGCCATGCGGCTATCTGGGTTAATTTGTGAAAACCTTAGTATATGCCCTGAAACAGAACAGAATTTATATAACTTTGTTAACTGAAAGAGTAGAAAAATAGATCAGTGAATGGATGAGCAGATGGATAGATAAGCAGACTATCAGATCCAAGATCAATTGGGTAGTGAGCGTTGAAGACGAATTGATCATAGGCAGTCTGACCCTTGTTCTACCTCCTGTGACTGTCTAGACCTTACAGGTTATTCAACACGCTCCCTAAACTCTTCAGGGAAGGGGAGGTCCCTTTTGTAGCTTATTCTAGGTATTTTCTCCCTCCCTGAAGCATTCTTTCTTGTGATTTGCTGGATGGTGTCTACTTGAATTTTCATCTATTCACTTTTGCAAATCTGAAAGCCCTGGCTTTGACTTTGTGAGGGGATGGATAATGTGAGAAGCCCCATGTTTGTGTGTGAGGCCTCACTGTCTGCATCCTTTCTGTCCCTTTTGTCTGACCAGCCCTGTACATTTCACATAGCCTCTTGCAACAGCACCATCTAAGAAGCGGATGGAAGTGGGTCTTCAGATGCCACACAATGCAGCTCAATTGTCCTCACCTGGTACTTTTAGACTTTGCATCTTTATGGCTCCTGCCTTTTGAAGCCCCATCACTCTGCCTTTTAACTAGCAACTGTGGGAGAAAGCTGGAAGAGAGAAAGGGAGAGGAAAGACAGAAAGGGAGGAAGGAAGGGAGGAGGAAAGAAAGAAGGGAGGAAGAAGAGAAAGGGAGAAAGCTGTGACGCCCTGCTCTGTGGTCAGGACGTCACAGCCTTCCTTAGGATGGCACAGACTCAGAGTCCGGCAGAGGGTGCATGCGGCTGGCAGTGGCGTCTCCCCTGAGGACAGATATAGCAAGAACACTGAAACAGGCGTGACCTCCACGCCTGCAGAAGTCTCTTCAAGTGCATGTACGCCTCCCATCATTGGAGGTAGAAACAGAGGGAAGGCGAGAGCTTCCGTGTCATGGAGCTGGGAGCTGTGCTGTCTGGAGGGGAGAGGAAGACAAGACAAACCCAAGGCTCTGCAGCCTCCCTCTGCATCAGGAGCCTTTAGCTTTTGTCTTCCAGCAAGAATAAGTCTGCTTCAGGAAAGGCATTTAATTCCCCCATTGACCGGCTCCATGTCCTAAGATCACCCCGACAAAGATTGTGGCCTCTTTGTAATGGGCCGAACTGACATGAACTAAGCAACACGGACTGCTTCCTGGGAGGGGAAAGCAAATGACATTTGGGCTTCTCCCTAGCCGAGGACATGCATACTCTCCAGCCTTTTACTCTCAAGCCCACTCCCTTTTGTTTTGTATTTTCTTTCTTTAAGTAAGTAAGTGTTTGTCACTTAGTCATGTCTGACTCTTCCTCTCTTTATGTGGCAGAAAATCTCACCCAACAGATCTGGCCCCCCTTTTTTTTTCTTGCAATGCTTCCCAATTTAAACCTGGAGAAGGAAAGAGACAGAAACAGAAAATATGGATGCAATGCTTACTACCTGCTGCAGGCATGAGAAATAATCAAAATCGCAAAATGTGGTTCCTGATCTCCCTCGAGATGACAATATATATGAGTAAATTAAAAACGGTATTAGAAAGTATTTGGACTACAGTTCAGTAGTAGAAGAGGCTAGGAGGCAGGAAATGAGTGGCTGGAGAATGACTAGAACACATTGTAACTGGTGTTGGGAAATGTGTGTTTGCCCCCCTTTCAGGAGGTGGGTCTGGCTTACCAAGTTGACTTATTTCAAAGAGAGGTGTTTGAGCAAAAGGCAGAGGAAAAATCTTTATATTTACATCCTGAAAGGAATCAAAATGATCCTCCTTCTACTGAGACTGACCCTATTACAGGCATTCTGTCTCTATTTGTGCATGTGCTAAATCTCTTCAGTTGTGTCCGACTCTTTGTGACCCCATGGACTACAGCCCGCCAGGCTCCTCTGTCCATGGGATTCTCCAGGCGAGAATACTGGAGTGGGTTGCCATGCCCTCCTCCAGGGGATCTTCCCGACCCAGGGATGGAATCCGCATCTCTTACGTTTACTTCATTGGCAGGCGTGTTCTTCACCTCTAGTGCCACCTGGGAAGCCCCTGTCTCTCTTTGAAAGTGAAAAGTAAGTGAAAGTGAAAGTCACTCAGTTGTGTCCGACTCTTTGCAACCCCATGGACTATACAGTCCATGTAATTCTTCAGGCCAGAATACTTGAGTGGGTAGCCTTTCCCTTCTCCAGGGGATTTTCCCAACCCAGGGATCGATCCAGGTCTCCCGCATGGTGTTGGATTTACCAGTTGAACCAAAAAGGAAGCCCAAGAATACTGGAGTGGGTAGCCTACCCCTTCTCTAGTGGATCTTCCCAACCCAGGAATCAAACTGGGGTCTCCTGCATTTGCAGGCGGATTCTTTATCAACTGAACCATCAGGGAAGTCTTAGGACAACACCAAAGGGAAGATGTGCTGGGAATTTGACAAAACGTAGTTAAAAGACCCATTTCTGGGTCCTCACAAACTCCAGCCAGTGGGAGAAAGTCAACAGCAGAGTATTTTTGGAAGGGTGGCATTGGTGTTTTGGGGAGAGGAGGAAGCCACTGTGTGAATCTTGAAGCATACAGCAGGCAGTGAATTTGGACGAGTCAATGGTGGCGCTGAGTGGACGATGAGGTCGTATTGCTGACTGTCCCCTGACATTTGTGAGCACAACACTGGAGACTGTTAGAGGGAAAAGAGCTGAAATCAAGGTAACCCTTCCCACTGCTTCCTGCATCACTGATCCACCAACACCCTTCCTTGTGAGTGAAGAATTTACAATATGCTATTTATTTGTACTTCCTCTTTTTCTCCCATAAACATGTATGCTTTTAAAAAATCATGATTTCAAAATTTACGGGGCTTCCCTGCTGGCTCAGCCAGCGAAGAATCTGCCTGCAATGCAGGAGACACAGGTTATAACCCTGGGTTGGGAAGATTCCCCTTGAGAAGGACCCACTCCAGTATTCCTGGAGAATTCTGTGCACGGAGGAGCCCAGTGGGCTACAGTCCATGGGGTCACAAAAGGTCAGACACGACTGAGCGACTAACACTTTCACTTTCACAAAAGTTATACATGCATATATGGTAGTGGTACACTGGAAACTTAACTGATGTGGGAACCCTTCATGCTACAAACTGCATAAAAATGCAGCCTTATAGGCATGTGCACACATACACATATGCAAGCCCATAACGCACAGCCAAGGCCAAAAGGAAGAGAAATCCTTCGGTGGCAGAAACAGAGGGGACGGGGAATCTCATGGTGTGTTTCAGCTGTGGTGCCAACAGGGAGACAGGCAAGAGGGATGGGACCTGGGGCTGTACCATCCGCAGGGGGGCCCTGAACTGTGCAAGGAGATGATACCATGGCTTCAATCTGAGACTGTCAATGAATCTGTGAAAAGGAGAGTAGAAAAAACAGTCCATCATAGCAAAGGAAGTACAAGGAGCTCAACATCTGTTTGAAGCTGAGAGATTAAAACTCAAATTAGGATGGAGGTTTAAATGTATGTTACATGGTGGAGTAATTATGGTCAGAATTATTTCACACAAAGGTGTAGAGAGCAAATGTATGAACACCAAGCAGGGAAACAGGAGGGTGGATGAATTGGGAGATCGGGATTGACATGTATATACTATTGATACTAATGGGATTGACAGGTATACACTATCGATACTATGTACTGTTATTGTTCAGTTGCTAAGTCCTGTCCAACTCTTTGCGACCCCATGGTCTGTAATACGCCTGGCTTCCCTGTCCTTCATTATTTCCCAGAGTTTTTGCCCAAACTCATGTCCATTGAGTCAATGATGCCATCCAACCATCCTCTGTTACCCCCTTCTCCTTCTGCCCTCAATGCTTCCCAGCATCAGGAAAATAGAGAACTAATGAGAGCCTACTGCATAGCTTAGGGAATTCTACTCAATGCTCTGTGATGACCTCAGTGGGAAGGAAATCGAAGGAAGAGGGGATATATGTATACGTGCGGCTGATTCACGCTGCCGCACAGCAGAAACAAACACATCATTGAAGAGCAACTATACTCCAGGAAAAATTAAAAACTGGTACACCCAAAGCCCCTGGAACCACAGCAGGAGCAGACCCAGAGCCCCTCCGTAAGGCCTGGTCTGTAACCCAGGTTGCTTGGGAGCCCATGGGGTTTAGGGGGAGAACAGCTCTGCTGAAGATGCGCTCATAATCAAAAGTTACAAATGCCACAAGGAAGTAATCCACCATGAGAGTCAGCACGCATGGCAAACAGAACAGAACCCTGAGAACACAGATGGCAGGGGGCAGTATGGGGCTGAGAATAATCTGAAACACTGTAAGTTTGAAATTACAAAATGTATAGCCATAACTGAAGAGTAGGACATTATGACAAATGAACAGGCAGAATTTTAAAAGAACCAAATGAATGTCACAATTAAAATAGATTAAAAATTAAAACATAAAGTCAAATATTACCAATGAAGGAATAAATGAACTGGAAAATAGATCTGTGGGAATCAGATAAATGCAAGACAGAACAATGAAGGAATGGAAAACATGAAAACAAAGTTAATAACCTAGAGGATAGAATGAGAACATCTAGAATATTTTTAAACAGAATTTAAAAGTAGCTTATTAGGATTTTTTTAAGGAGCCATGTGGCATGTAGGATCTTAGTTCCCTGACCAGGGATCGAACCCATGTCCTCTGCATTGGGAGCATGGAGTCCCAAACACAGGACCACCAGGGAAGTCCCCATCTAGAGTATTTTAAACAAAATTTTTTGAAGATAAGATTATCATGTTAAAGATTTGCAAAGGACTTGCAAATTAAGGATTTGCAAATTAAAACAATGTGATACACACCTTATTGGAATGGTCAAAATCCAAAATTATATCAGTGCTGGTGAGGATGTGTTATATGAAAGGAGCCTCATTCATTGCTGGTGGGAGTGTGAAATGGTACAGTCATTTTGAAAGACTGTTTGGCAGATTCCAAGAAAGCTAGATATAGTCTTACAATATAGTCACTGATAATGCCCTTAGGTATTTACCCAAATGAGTTGAAAACTTATATCCTCATAGAAACTTAACCATGAATGTTTGTGTTTCTTTCATAAATATCCAAACTTGGGAACAACCAAGACATCCTTCAGTGCATGCATGCGTACTCAGTTGCTTCAGTTAAATCCAACTCTTTGCAACCCCATGGCCTGTAGCCCACCAGGCTCCTCTGTTCATGAGATTTCCCAGGCAAGAATACTAGAGTGGGTTGCCATTCCCTTCTCCAGGGGACCTTCCTCACCTAGGGATGGAACTGGCATCTCCTGGGTCTCCTGCATTGCAGGTGGACTCTTTAACCACTGAGCCACCTGGGAAGCCCCATATCCTTCAGTCATTGAATGGATAAACAAACTATATGTCCATGCAGTAGAATATGGTTTAGAGATAAAAACAAAAGGTCTATAAAGCCAGGGAAAGATATAGAGGAATCTTAAATGCATCTTGTTAAGAGAAAGAAGCTTGTCTGAAAAGGCTACACAGTATATGGTTCCAACTATATGATGTTCTGGAAAAGGCGAAACTATAGAGACAGAAGATCACTGGTTGCCAGGAGGTGAAATGAGGGGTGATGGGGGATGAACAGTTGGATCACAGAGGATGTTTAAAGCAGTGGGACTATTCTGTATGGTACTGTCTTGGTAGATGCATGATGTTAAGTGTTGGCAAAACCCAGAGAATCGTACAGCACAAAGATTGAACCCTAATATAAACTATGTGAAGAGAAAGTCACTCAGTAGTGTCCGACCCTTTGTGACCCTATGGAATAGTCCATGGAGTTCTTCAGGCCAGAATACTGGAGTGGGTACCTGTTCCCTTCTCCTGGGGATCTTCCCAACCCAGGAATCGAACCCAGGTCTCCCACATTGCAGGTGGATTCTTTACCAGCTGAGCTACCGGGGAAGCCCAAGAATACTGGAGTGGGAAACCTTTCGCTTCTCCAGGGGATCTTCCCAACCCAGGAATTGATCCAGGGTCTCTTGAATTGTAGGCGGACTCTTTACCAGCTGAGCTACCAGGGTAGTCAATATAAACTCTGGACTTTAGTTCATGATCATGTATTTGGCTCATAAGTTATAAAAATATACCACATCAATGCCAGATGTTAGGGGAAACCAAGAGGAATGGGAAGAGGGACTGTGTGGGGATTCCACTTTTTTTCTGCTCAGTTTTTCTCTAAATTTAAAACTATTCTAAAAAATAAAGTCTGTTAATTTTTAAAAAGATGGGGAGGGGTAATAATCAAAGCAATGATGGGTGAAGTGCTTCCAAAATGAAAGTTATGAGTCATCAGATTGAAGAATCACAGAGTCCAGAGCAGAACAAATAAAACATATCCACACCTAGATTCCACACAAAGACAGAATGAAATTCTCAAAAGCAATTAGAGAGAAAATATAGATTGCATAGAAAGTAATGATAAATACATGATGAGCTGACCTCTCCACAATTACAATCTAGGTCAGAAGGACACTTAATAACATCTCCAAAAGGTCTAAGAAAAATAAGTGGCACCTCCGGTTCCATGTTCAGACAAGTGTTTCAAGAGTGAGAACAAACAGAAAGCAATATACACACATTTCATAAAACTTAAAGAGAGCAATGTGAAGGCAATAATTATGATTAAACTCTTCAAAGAAAATCAGACATTTTGAGCATTTCTTTATGTTTCTCTGCAAGTGTTTTTTTTAAATTGAAGTACAGTTGATTTACAACAGTATATTAAAGTGTGCAATATAGCAATTCAATATTTTTATAGATTATACTCCACTTAAATTTATTAAAAAATAATGGCTACATTCCCCTGTGCTGTATAATATATGCTTGTTGTTGACATATTTTATACATAGTCATTTGTATTTCTTAATCCTATACTTCTATCTTTTATATCTTAGAGATCACATGTATATGCAATATAGTTGTACTCTTTATTTAACATTCTAGGCATCTTTTTTGATTTTCACTGTTTTTGAAGGATAACTCTTAAAGGCCTGAATGATAGTCTAAGCACCATGGTTTAGTGAATTGCTAGACAGTTAGTATAATTACTAGACATTTAGACCAGAGAATTTCCTCCTAAATGGCAACTGGATCAAATACACATAAAAGAGAGACAAAATGATGCTTTTTTTTTTTTCCATTGAAAATCCCACCTGCTTCTTTAGTTGCCTGCCAAAGTGGGGAAGTATTTAGTTTGCAAGGGGCCATTTAGAAGCGATTGAGTTGTTTTCTTTGCAAGAAACACTTTGTTCCCTAAGTGCATTGCTTGAGGTGACTTTCTGGAATAATCTTTGATGTTCTAAACAAAGAAATGACTAATGTATACTTCTGTACAAACGTGTACCAGGCTCATGCTGGGTGCTTCCTGGACAGCAACCCTTGCAGGCTACTATTTAGGAGAACTTACCTACATGTAGGAATTTTGCATATGTGAGCTCCTTTGATCTTCCCTAGAACCAGAGGGAGTATGCACTATTATTCTACCCATTTCGTGGACAGGATCACTGTGGCTCTTAAGTAACACAGCTAGTCAGTGAAGAAGTCATAACAGGAATGCAAGTCTTCCCACTGCAGCCTACTGTCAGCTTATCCCATGTCCTGTTCTAGGCTTGGGTGGATGTTGGGGGTGGGGATACAGAAAAGCAGGGTGCTGTGTGCTTAGTCACTCAGCCGTGTCTGACTCTTTGCAACCCCATGGACTGTAGCCCACCAGGCTCCTCAGTACATGGGATTCTCCAGACAAGAATACTGGAATGGGTTGCCATGCCCTCCTCCAGGGGATCGTCCCAATCCAGGGATTGAACCCAGGTCTCCGGCATTGCAGGCAGATTCTTTACCACCTGAGCCAGCAGGAAAGCCCAAAGCAGGATGGGAAGAACATTATAATAATGACCAAAAAGAGAGAGATTCAGGGACTGCGCCAAATTCTCCCTAGACCGGATCTCATTTCATCCTCCTACAACGATGCTACGTAGGGTGTTGTCATCGTTATCTTCCGCTGACCAGGGAGTGAATGCAGAGCTCAGTCCCTCCCTTTGAGGTTGCGCGGCTCTAAGTCACACGTGTCTGCCCCAAGCGCAGGGCCGTCCGCCCCGCGGCGCGGGCCCTGCTCCTCACCTCCTGTGGCTCTTCTCTTCCGTCCAGGGGAGATGGAGGAGCTGGAGACGCTGTGGCTCACGGGGATCTGCCACAACGAGAAGAACGAGGTGATGAGCAGCCAGCTGGACATCGACAACATGGCGGGCGTGTTCTACATGCTGGCGGCTGCCATGGCGCTCAGCCTCATCACCTTCATCTGGGAGCATCTCTTCTACTGGAAGCTGCGCTTCTGCTTCACGGGCGTCTGCTCCGACCGGCCGGGCCTGCTCTTCTCCATCAGCAGGGTCAGTATCCCCGACCGCTACTTCCCTCTGCAGCAGGCAGCTCCAGAAAAGCACTGGGGCTCCCCGCGTGCTTTGGGACCCCTGGGCAGGGGGTGGGGGGTCTGCACACCCTCGCCTCACTCACCAACCCTTCTCGGATGTGTTTAAAGGGCCCCAGGTTCTGTGCTCATGAGCCAGAAGGCTGTGCAAGCCAGAAATGGAAGGTGAACAAATAAGGCAGGCCAGGCCTGAGAAAAATGAAACAAATGGAATGAAAAATAGCAGCTGGACCTGGGTGTCAAGGGGAGAGAGCAATGGAGACTGTGCTAAAATATGACATCAAACCCAGAGGCTATGATCATTCTCTACTCTTGCTGAGGATGGTCTTGGTGGAAGGCAAGGCCAGTTTTCAGTTTTTATAGGGGAAAATGGCCATCTGGTTATACAGGGAAACTTTCAATTTTTATTTTGAATTTTTTTGGTTGTTCTGTGAGGCAGGCAGGATCTTAGTTCCCCAATCAGGTATCAAACCTGCACCCCCTGCCACGGAAGTGGGGAATCAACTACTGGACCACTAGGGACGTCCCTCAATTTTTAAAATGTTAGTAACTAATTCCATTGAAAAGCAGAAAAACACCAAAACACATGGGGTAAGCACGGCCAGTCTACGGCCTCCCTGACAAGCACCCGGATATGCTCTAGGACGTTATTAAAATTCCTGTGCGGGATGCTACAATGTTTGCATGCTTCCAAGAGGTCCCATTCTTGCAAAACAGAATCACCATGTAAAGCCATGTGTATACCCAGATAACAAGCCACAAGAATGTGTATGATGCAACAGAGCCCGAAATGAAATAGAGGCTTGAAGAACCACGAGAAAATGCATACGCTTCACACAGGAAACAAAATACACGTTCAGCCCGACACAGACAGCAGCACGGAGTGCACATGCCATGGTCAGGGCAGTCACGTGCAAGCCACGGAAATCTCCTTTCATGCTGCACAACATGGCACACGTGTGTGGCCATACACAGGTGCACATGGGGAGATGCGTTAATCACAATGACAGCCATGGAAGGTGCTTCTAGCTGTGGGACACATTTATTTCCCAGGCACCATCTAAGGACTTTATACTCTTCATCTCATTTAGCCTACAAACCACTTCTATGAGATCGGTACTGATATGGTTCTAGAGTTGGGGAAACTCACAGTTACAAGGTTAGAGGGATCACTCAACCCCTCTCAGCCCCTTGCTGGAGCCAGGATCTGACTCTAAGTGGTGTAGTAACAACCTGAGCCCACAGTCTTACACAAGCAACAGATCATATACAAGCGACATAAGAGATTTGGTACAAATCATACTATACACATATATATGCACACAACTGAATGATGCTTACAAGTTAATCACAAACTAGTCACTTACTTGGATCAAATAAAAGCACATATATACATACATATTGTTCACTGATCTTCCAACACAGTATATAGGCTTCCCTGGAGGCTCAGATGGTAAAGAACCTGCCTGCCATGTAGGAGACCCAGGTTCGATCCTTGGGTCGGGAAGATCCCCTGGAGAAGGAAATGGCAACCCACTCCAGTATTCTTGCCTGGAGAATTCTATGGACAGAGGAGCCTGGTGGGCTACCGTTCATGGGATTGCAGAGTCAGACACAACTGACGCTAACACTTTCACTTTACATACATACATATTGTTCACTGATCTTCAAACGCAGTATAATATTATCTATCTACCTGATAATCAGTGTCATCTACCTATCCACCCATTCACCCACCCATCCATCCATCCATCCGTTCATTTATCCATCTATCCATCCATCTATTTATCTATCTATTTCGCCCATTTACTTGCCTTTGGAATTTGTTTTACTCTGAAAGAATTTAACAAATTAAGGTTTGAAACATGGTGAAAAATATGTAGTTAGAAGCATCTTGTTTTAGATGCTAATGTTTATTGGGAAAACAAAATAATCATTTAAAGAGGAATTTGTGTGTTCTTGGGGTTTGGTGGTTTTAAGAGATCCAGAAGGTACACACAAGCTTAGTCAGGAGGATTTATTTTCTCCATTCAGTGGCAACTAAACTTGAGTTCTATGCAAATACATATTTCCTAATTAGCTTGATGGCATCTAAACACACAGATTGCTTAAAAATAACAACGTGCATGCATGTAGCTAGGTATTAAGCCAACTTTAAGCTAATTCTCTCCGCCAATTACTGAAGGCGTTCCATATCCAAGTGATTCTGGGATTGCCATGAGCAAATGCACACAATTGCCTTTACTTGTAAATCCTGCTTGTTTTTGAAAGAGCGCTCCTTCTGTCTGAGATACCATTAAGTAAGCCAAGTGAGGATTGTTATTCTGAGAAATGAACTAAACCCCTCACTCCTGTTCCAAGCCTCTTGAGGGACAGGCGTGAAGGGGGAACTGAGTGTAGCATTGCTGTGTTGTGTCCTTGACAAGCCAGGACCTGAACTTCCATATTCCCCTCCCTAGTGGAGAGAGGACCCCATGTCCCATGGGACACCAACCTGAGGTGCCTGCCCTTTTGCGGTGGTCAAGGGCAAAAACCAAAACTCAGAGAGTCATTTATTTTACATTAGAACCAAGCTTCTCCCATAGCTGTGACTTTTGTCCATTACGACTTACAAAAAAGGCATCCTCTCTTCTGTGGGATGCTTTTAACTTTTGTTTCCTCTCCAAAACGCTGTCCCTTTCATTATAAAAAAAATATTCACTGTCATCAGCAAAGAGAACCGCTTCGGTTGTCTCCTAAGATGTGAGGAATGGGAGACATAGCAAAGCCAGAGACCAAGGAGGTAGAAATCATGACATCTTTCCAGAGAGCTCAGAGGAGAGCTTGAGGCACCTTCTGGCTGGCCTGCAATGGGGACGGCAGAATAGAAGTCACATCCCATCTTTTCCGGGGTATCCCAGGTGGCGCAGTGGTAAAGAGTCCATCTGCCAATGCAGGAGGTTCAGGAGACGCAGGTTCAATCCCTAGGTCGGGAAGGTGCCCTGGGGGAGGAAATGGCAACTCACTGCAGTATTCTCGCCTGGAGAATTCCATGGGCAGAGGAACTTCATGGGGCTACAGTTCATGGGGTCGCAAAAGAATCAGACACGACTTAGCAAATAACAATCGTCTTGGGCCATTCCGGCTGCTCTAACAAATTACCACTTGCTGGGTGCTTCATCAGCAATAAAAATGTGACACTCACAGTTCTGGAAGCTGGAAATCTGAGATGAGGGTGTCAGCATGGTGGGGTGAGGGCCTCTTCTGAGTTGCAGATGTCCCCTTGTGCTGAAGAAATGAAAGTGCTCTGTGGGTCTCTTTTATATAGGAAGTGCTCCTGCCAAAAGCCCCACCTTGGACCACATGACCTAAGCACCCACCTACTACTAATACATCACCTTTGGGAGCTGGGATCTCAATACATGAATTAGAAGGCTAGGGGGACACAAATAAGCAGAGGATACTGGACACTTTAGGCATCAGGCCCAGGTGCCAAGGAACCTTGGAGGACAGTCGTGCTCAGGCCCCACTGAGAATGTTCTGAGAGGTCAGGGTCCTCTGGGAGCTGGAGGATGGACGGAGCCAGTTGTCTGGGACAGCGTGTTGAGTCTGCAGTGCTCCCTTCATCAGAACCCTTCGTGGGGCCGAGAGGGCATATCACGTACACAATCCATAAAAGGTAGCCAGAGTCTGTGAATAATAGAGAGGAGGAAAGGAGGACCTCTGCAGGGAAGAAAGAAACCCCAGCCCAGGGATTGGCCTTCCAAGGTAGGGTTTGGGCAGCATATGGGATCAGAAAGCCACGGTGGCTTTCCGGAGCTAATGTGCAGTAGTGAAGGCTAGTACCTGTTTCCTGCAGCTCTGACCACGGGGCCGCTGTGTGATAGGACAGAGGGGAGAGGTGACAGTGGGGATGATGGAGCAGCTCACCCACTCACATCCATGGAGCCCTGTCCATGTGAGGTGCTCTGCTTGCATTGGCAGATGTTGCCCTGACATCCGCCTTAGAGTGCATGATTCCCATTTTACAGATGTGCAACTTGAGGCTCAAAAAGATGTAGTGACTGAGCCAAGGTCACAGAGCTAATAATGGATGATGCTGGATCTCGTGTCCAGTGGGCTTCTGGCCTCTGACTCTTCCTACCCTTCTGTAATACATACTCCCTGCTCCCCATCAGCCCATCTGGAAGATGGGTCAACTCAGTTGGAGAACCCCCGCCAACCCAACCTGGGGTACAGGCCAGGTCCATCATGTTGACTCCTTCCCGAGGCTTTGCCAGGCAGATCTGCACCTGGGAACTGCCTTAGCTGTGTCATGTGAGCCCCAGGGGAAACCAGGGATGAGAAAAAGCAGTCGGCCGCCATCCTCCCAGCTCTTGAAACATAACTCAGCTCCCTGGCCGCTTCTGAGGGCCTCCTGCAAATACGAGACAACGAGCTCGTCTCAGCATGCGGGAGCACACCACTCTGATGGGGGAGGTTGGAGGCGAGTTCTCAAAAATCTCTAAAAGGAAGACAGAAGCTCATTAAAATAAAATTGCAAAGTTAGAAAAACATGTAAAAGCTAATGTTCTCACAGTGCTAACAACAGGAAGAAAAGGCTCTGATCTTGGCTGATTCAGACATGTAGGAGACACGCTGATCTTCACCCAATATAGCAGAGTCCCTCTAGGTTAGCAAATGAGACGATTACATCACTGAATTGGTCAGGGAAAGCTTAAGTTAGCATAAAAGATTCAAGAGCCCTGCTCTGTGTGAAATACACATTTGTACAGTTTGACATCCAGTAGCCTCAGAAGCAAAAAGGAGACGCTGCTTCCTGGCAGGGAACAGGGAAAGAGACCACTCAGGGCCTCGAGAAGGAGACGAGAGGAAAGACTGCAGGAAGGTGAGAAGGGCCGTCCCCTTGTCCCGGGCAGCCTTCATCATGAAGCCTGGGATGGAGAGGTCGGGGGAAGAGATGCTCAAACACACAACTGTAGGCTTTGCTGCTTACTCTTCCTTGACACAGTGGAGACTGTCTCTAGAAGACAAGAAAGATGCAGGAGGGCAAACAGTGGTGGCTGTCACAGTTACATGAGCATCCCTGTGGGTTCTGAGCATCCCCACCATGGGGATCAATGGGGCTGCTGTCATCAGAGTCTACACTTCTCACACATCCTTCCCACGAGTTTACCCCAGAGTCAGCGGCAGCTTCTGCATCCCTTTCACAACCCCCTTCTTGGGCCAGACCCCTGTCAGTCTCTGGAGAACCAGGTCAGACCCTGAAGCCTGGACCTGATTGTTCCCTTTAGGTTGCTATTGTTGTTCAGTTGCTAAGTCGTGTCTGACTCTTTGTGACCCTATGGATTCTAGCCCCCCAGACTCTTCTGTCCATGGGATTTCTCAGTCAAGAATCCTGGAGTGGGTTGCCATTTCCTACTCCAGGGGATCTTCCCAACCCAGGGATTAAACCTACATCTCCTGCATTGCAGGCAGATTCTTACTACTGCGCCACCTGGGAAGCCCAGTTGTATGAGGATTAGAGGATATATTTTTTCCTCAAATTCCATGTATGACTATTGGCAAACGTGTCAGATAATCTTGATAATCTAAGTAAATCAGATAATCAAACCAGAGAGACAAGGGAATCCTGATGCTCTGCCACTGGTCTCATACACTTAAGAAACGTTACCAGGATTCAGACTGCATCTCACTGTTTCACCGGGGCGCCTATTTCTCTGCTTTGCAGAGAGAGTTCAGGAGTGACATAGTTTCATATCCCCGATACCGCTGATGGTGTTTCTGTCCCTCCCCACAGGGCATCTACAGCTGCATTCATGGAGTGCACATTGAAGAGAAGAAGAAGTCTCCGGACTTCAACTTGACTGGATCCCAGAGCAACATGTTAAAACTCCTTCGATCTGCCAAAAACATCTCCAACTTGTCCAACATGAACTCCTCAAGGATGGATTCCCCCAAGAGAGCTGCGGACTTCATCCAGCGAGGCTCCCTCATCATGGACATGGTTTCAGATAAGGGCAATCTGGTCTACTCAGACAACCGGTCCTTCCAGGGGAAAGACAGCATCTTCGGGGACAACATGAATGAACTCCAGACCTTCGTGGCCAACAGGCACAAGGATAACCTCAACAACTATGTGTTCCAGGGCCAGCATCCTCTGACTCTCAACGAGTCCAACCCCAACACAGTGGAGGTGGCCGTCAGCACAGAGTCCAAAGGGAATTCCCGTCCTCGGCAGCTTTGGAAGAAATCAATGGAGTCACTCCGCCAAGACTCCCTGACCCAGAACCCCATCTCCCAGAGGGACGAGGGGCCCGTGGAGAACAGGACCCACTCCCTAAAGAGTCCTCGGTACCTTCCTGAAGAGGTGGCCCACTCGGACGTCTCCGAAACGTCGAGCCGGGCCTGCGTGCCACCGGGAGCCTGACAACAATAAGAACCACAAGGCCAAGGACAACTTCAAGAGGTCCGTGGCCTCCAAGTACCCCAAGGACTGCAGCGAGGCGGAGCGCTCCTACCTGAAAACCAAGGCAAGCTCCCCCAGGGACAAGATCTACACCATCGATGGCGAGAAGGAGCCCAGTTTCCACCTCGACCCACCCCCGTTTGCGGAAAGCATGGCCCTCCCCGAGAACGTGGACTTCCCCGACACCTACCAGGAGCGCGGGGAGAGCTTCCGCAAGGGGGACTCCACGCTGCCCCTCAACCGGAACGCCCTGCAGGAGGAGGACGTGCTCCCCAACAACGAGCCGTACAAACTCTACTCCAAGCACTTCAGCCTGAAAGACAAGAGCTCCCCGCACAGCGAGGGCAGCGACCGGTACCGCCAGAACTCCACGCACTGCCGGAGCTGCCTGTCCAACCTGCCCACCTACGCGGGCCACTTCACCATGCGGTCCCCCTTCAAGTGTGATGCCTGCCTGCGGATGGGGAACCTCTACGACATCGACGAGGACCAGATGCTTCAGGAGACGGGGAACCCCGCCGCCCAGGAGGAGGTCTACCAGCAGGACTGGGCCCCGAACAGCGCCCTCCAGCTCCAAAAGAACAAGCTGAGGATCAGCCGGCAGCACTCGTACGACAACATCCTCGACAAACCCAGGGAGGTGGACCTTAGCAGGCCCTCCCGGAGCATCAGCCTCAAGGACCGCGAACGGCTCCTGGAGGGAAACCTGTACGGGAGTCTCTTTAGCGTCCCCTCCAGCAAACTCGCGGGGAACAAGGGTTCCCTTTTCCCCCAGGGCCTGGAGGTCGGCAAGCGGAGCAAGTCCCTCTTGCCGGACCACACCTCCGAGAACCCTTTCCTCCACTCCTACGGGGATGACCAACGCTTAGTGATCGGGAGGTGCCCCTCGGACCCTTACAAACACTCGCTGCCGTCCCAGGCCGGGAACGATGGCTATCTCCGCTCGTCCTTGAGGTCGACGGCGTCATACTGTTCCAGGGACAGTAGAGGCCACAGCGACGTGTATATTTCAGAGCATGTTATGCCTTATGCTGCAAATAAGAATAATATGTACTCTGCCCCCAGGGTTTTAAATTCCTGCAGCAATAGACGTGTGTACAAGAAAATGCCTAGTATCGAATCTGATGTTTAAAACCTTCCATTAATGTTTTATCTATAGGGAAACATGCCTAATGGCCAGCGTTCCAGACGGGTAAATGGTGGATGCCCCAATAGTGCCCCGACCAGAGGACGAGGATTTAGGAAGGTATTTTTCAGTTGATTCTTTTGCACATGGCTCCAAGCCGTAGTCTTCCACTCAAGGAATCTTGTGAGGTGTGTGCTGAGCACGCGAGAGCCCAGATAGGTGAGTCCTTAACCAAAAACCAATCCACACCAGGGCGAGTCTCCTGGACGTGCCCGCCAGATATGTCGCAATAACGACACATCGGATGCCAGTGGTCATGTGACGAGTTCCTATATTCCAAATCCCATTAAGACCAGCCCACCCTGTAATTCCCTCATCAGAAATGCCTCACGGTTTCTCTGATACAGAATAAGCAATATGGTATGCATGTAAACCTGACACAAAATAAAACAAGAATGCATCCGCACTGTAGCGAGACGGAGTGTGCCAGAGATTAGGAAGTTCGGCTTTCTAAGTGGTTCAGCTTTATTGTTCTTCCTCCCATGATGGCCCCGGCCCAACCCCAGAACTCCCGGCTCCCCCAAAGGATAGCAAACCCGAGTGTTTGTGGTTCACTCTGCTAGCTTCCTCATAGTCCATTTCCAAGACACATGGAGTGGCAGGCCCAGGAGGGCCCTCACGCAGAGAGCGACTAGAGTCTCTTTGGATGTCCGTTTGTGTATTTCACAGACACGCTCTCACCCTTGGCTTCGGTGGTCTTGCTCAGAGCTGCCAGACTCACACACGTGTGTCTTCGATACCGTAAGTGTGGATCTTCCATCTATGACGCAGCGGCCCTTGTAGTTGATCCCGGAGACTCCTGTGTACGTAAGTTTGCGTTTCCCCCTCTTCTGGTGATGACTCAGGGTTGTATAGTATCTGTTACTCTCCCCCTCCCTCCAGGAACCATCACTCGTTCAGTCCCCCTAGTCGCCGTGGCGTTTAATTCAGTGTGCGTTGCTGTTCCCAGCATGGTGAATGTGGGGGCACGTGCCGGCGGCCATGCGTGTGCCGTGATCTCTAAGAAATAAAATGCCATCTGTCTTGCTAAAGGCCAGTGTGGCCACAGGACGATCTTCCTCAACCCGTCCTGAAATTCGGCAGGACACGTGTCCCTGCTCCAACCTCCTTAAATCAACAGCCTTCAAAACAGGAGAGACACTCAAGTATCTACCCTGAGCATCCTCCCAATTGTGGATAATCTTTAGTGGGATGGATGATTCTTCTCTTCTGAAACAGTTGCTCTGCTGAAGGCCAGCTGCCTACCAGCACCAACAGAACTCGCAGAATTCCTCGAGGCATTTGTCATTTCCGAGTCACTTCCATCATCCCCTTCTCACTCGCCTCAAACCTGTGCAAAAATGATAGGAAATGATACTCACTTTTGTCCACTGTGGGGCAAGGCTGGGGAATCTTGACACATAAGCAGCTCTCAGCACAGCATCTTATGCATTCAGCGTGCCCCTGCTATGGACGGGCAAGTTGTTACTTTACAACACTTCACCAGAACAGAATTTTCCAGTTTAAAAATTAAACATGATAAAAACCACAGACAATACTCATTACATATTTTATACAGTTCAAATCTAATAATTAGCGTGTTTTAAATACATGAATATACCTGAGATGTTTGGGCTAAGTAGCCACTTGACTTGCACAGTCCCTGGATCTGTGTTGGTGTCCTGTTACAGAAGCCCTAGGCTAATGCAAACAAGCTGGACCATTCTCCGGGCTCCTCCTGCATTTTGCCCTGGGCTCTTGGAGGAGGGGGCAGAATGACGGCTTGAAAAGTTAACCCAGGTCTTAGAGCCCTGCCCTGTTGTGTCTTGTAGGCAGTGATTTCCTGTGAGTGGGCAGGTGCCGGAAATAATTCTCTTTGAGCTTGAGGATTCATTGAACGGCTCCATCTTTGAGATAGGGCACCTGATCTACCACATTCCTATAATGATGAGCAGTGGTTGATGAGAAGTTCCAGGGTCAGTGGGAGAGCGGCAGAGGGAGCCAGTGAGAGTCTTTGAGATGGACAGGCAGAAGGGGCTGACAAGGTACCGAGGATGAACGCACTTGAATGTTGCATTTTATTTCTTGGGTGTTGCACCTTTGCTTCTCCAACGGTGGAGGAGCCTCGATTAAAGAGCCCGGAATAGCCCCCCAATCGCTACTCTCATGCACGCCTCTGATCGTATCATCTTTTACCATGTCCCGCCTTTGCCCTTCCAGTGCTTTTCAGACCTGTACACCCCCAGCCAGGATCACCTCCATCTCCTCACAAGAGTGCCATGTCTTAACACAAAATGAATTGAAGTCTCCCAGAAGAGAGCCCATGGTACATCACCAATCTAAAGAGGCTATCTGTCTTTCTCTAGTGTCCTCAAAACCAAGGAGCTGCCAAAGGTGGCAGAGATCTCCAGGGAGAGTGAGAACTACACTTGGAATGACCCCATAGATCAAAAAGCCTTCTTCTAATAACAACATTAGTTCTGCTGTTAACCCCATACCTCTCTGGGTATAGAAACTAAATATATGGCTTTGGGAAGAATCAACAGCAATGCAGCCAAAAAAAAAAAGAAAAAAAGTATACCCTTCCTCTAATAGTGAAAGGGTTTTTTAAAAAAGAAATAGCTAGAGTTGGATGCTATGTAATAAGTACATCATTTCCTTCCTCCACAGATTCACTGACACCTAATAGTGATGATCCCAAACATAAGACAACCAACCATTGATTGATGGTCATTTTCTGATGGAAAGATAGTGATGTTGAGCTATTAGAAGGCCATCCAAGTCTTTCAGTTCTTTGGGGAAAGAGTAGCAGGAGTCTAATGTCCAGAGGTAAATCACACCTACAGAACAGGAGGTGATAAGAATTACAGGGGATGCCCTGAACCATGGGTCCATTACAGAAGATTCCTCAGACACATCTCAACTCTGAGTCCTTAGATTTGTTGATGCTGAGGATCCAGGATCTCTGACCACAAAGGTGTGCCTGAGTTTCATCTGACTCAAAGTCGGAACTGGTGTCCGTCATGATGCTACATTAATTCTTAATGGTTTTCATCACTTGAGAAGGACCCAGATAGGTTATAGTGCACATGTGTGACCAACTTAAAGTGTTCTGTGAAAGAGGAGAGTCTTCTGGGATGCAGGGTCTACTCTGGGCAACCTTTGGGTTTCTGGAAAATTGTTTCCATTATCCTTACATCTGCGGGTTCCTAGGCCATCCCAGGTTTTAGTGCTCTGAAGGGCGAGATGTCAATGGGTCTGCTTTTCTGCCAGTGAGGCTTCCATGAGAGGTGTGGGATTACAGTCATCCTACTCATTACGCTTGTGTCCTTTGCAAATTGCATTGCATTCTTTGAGCCAGCACTGTCTCATGGACTGTACCTGGTTTCTCTTCCCTGTTTCATTAAGGTGCCTAAGAAGTGTTTATACTTAGGTTTTCCCACAAAAGCGTTAAAATTCATCCTTTGCAGCAAACTCAGTCAAATCAATTCACACTTATTTTCAGGGGAGGAAAAAAATAAAATTACACCTTGTTTACAAATGAAATAGTTTCACTTAAATGGGACTCCAGCCAAGGCAGTTAATTAGTCAAAAGATTCACGGCAGCCGTGCATTCATACATTGTTTATTCTATTTGGTATGTCTACCACTGATGTGTATTTAATATTCTGCATCTTTCTCAGGAAATGACAAATGCCCTGAATTCTTTGCAAATGGAATTGCTAATGAAAAATAAAAGAAAAAGTTGGTGTTAATTAAATGGTGATTAAAAAATTATCTCCTTTAAATCTAAAAAAGTCCAGCCTTAATAATCAGTTGTCATATAAATCAATACCTTGCACTGAAATCCTTTGCAGGGTTTAAGACCTAAATAAATACTAAGTTGAGAAACCTAAATATCTTTCAGAAGAGCTGAATATATCCGCTAACTTTATGCAAACCCTGTACTGTTTCTTTGTGTAGAGCTATTGTTTATGAATTCTTCAAAGGGGAACATGCTTCTGAAATGGAGCCTGTTTGTATTAAGCGCAGCTAGAACAGACATAATTGGACTTCAAGGGGAAAACCACCATCAACAAAAAAAACTCCCCAAACTTAATAGGTGAAAGCTAAACTCAGTGGTTGGTATTTAATATGAGTCAAGGCAATTTGCATTCCAAAAGCAGTGTTTATTTTCCCTTGAGACAAAATAAGACCTTTCCAGATACCCCATCTTCTCTTGGTAAACAGTGTCCTAATTGTTTAATGAAAGGTTACCTGGAGTTTTGACTTGAAAAGTCCTCTCAGTATGCAGTTGCCCTTTCACATTCAACCCCTTTACATTGTTCTCTGTTCCTATCTAATTGTATCAGATGAGGTCAGCTTGGCCCTTGATGGAGATCGGAGATGTCCAAATGCACTTATCCTGTGAATATCAATGCTCGGGTACACATGTATATAATATGCTTGTTTTCTACAATTTACACGTACATGTATTATCCAAATAAAATTGTATATAATGTAAAGTTTATGTTAAAATTTAAATGATGATAAGGATATTAACACATGGAAAACCCATTCTGGTTATAGATGGGATGATATTTCTGTAAAGAGGGCACTATTTTTTTCTTTTAAATAATCTCAGTTCTAGGGAGGATAACAGAACCCAAGTGGCATTTGTGTGTTGGAGTTCTTGGCCCCTTATATAAAAAAAATATCTGGGGTTAGGGGCGCGGGATGTAGTCTGCTCACTGTTACTCTAGAAGACAGTGCTGATACAGACATGCCCTTGATTTCTGCAGACCCGCTGAAGGGCGCGTTTCCTGTTTAAACGCCTTCTCTTCTTTGCCCACCCACACTCCATGCCCGTAAATACTCAGTATAGTATCAGCTAACAGTGTCTGCCCACAAGGGTCTTAAAAAAACAGAACTTATAGAACTACACCAAGATTTGGGGCAAGGAGAAAGGCGATGGGAAAATGAAGAGAAGATGAAGTTGCAAAGAGGCAGTAGCCATCTGTTCAAGGCTGTCAGGTTGACAGTGTCAGAGTCAGGTCTAGAACCCGAGACTTCCGAGTCCTAGCTTGGTTCCTTTTTCCAGGCTATCTCATCCCTAGGTTTCTCTCAAGAGTGTTTCCCTGAACACCTCTAGGATCAGTGCTGGAAAACCTCACAGAACTGACCTTGCTGTCTTTGCCTCTTGCCTTATACAGATCCGTGCACCCTTCTTTGAATTTAGTTTTCCTTTAAGCTCCCCCAAAACCCCTTGTCTCGGAGTCCTGGAGAAGAGAAACCTCTTTCCAGGGACTTATTCCCTGTGGAAAGAGTGGATAACGGGATATGGTTTAAAATCTCAAACCGAAGATGAAAACTGGCAGGGATCATTGAGGTTATATTGTTACATTTCTCGTTAGCCAAGGATGAACAAAGGACCTTGATTAGCTGATGGAAGCTGACTAAGTATCCACTCTCCTTTTAGGGCCAGTTTGGGATGGAGGAGAGGCGGAGGGACTAGAAAGTACAATCTCTTCCCATAAGCACCCTCTAGAACTTCAGTGCCCTAGGACGAAAGACAAGCGAGAACACAGACTAAATGAAAAAACTGGAAAAGATGAAGTTTTCATCAGGAGATAAAAATGTATGTGATTTCATGATCAAACAAAACAGGTAATCCCTCCCCTAGACTTACTTCCAAGTAACTTTAGAGAATATATTTGTTCTTGGAGATACCCGTCCACGATGGTACTCAGGACACCTAGGAGCATTGATCAGGTGAGCAGACTCGCCCTTCCCTGATTTTGCACAGGCAGGCTTGGATCTGGGTCCTCTCAGCTCTCCAGTCCTTGCCGCATCATGCCTCCTTCCATCTCTGCTTTATGACATGTGCTTTAAGAAAAGGTTGGGGGCGGGGGGAATCCTTAAAGGATTGGGAAATAGACCATGATGTATGAAGACTATTTCCTGAAAGCTTTTGTGTTTGGTTTGGTTTTTGACTTGTGAAGAGTACTTTGGATAGTTCAGGGTAAAAAATGTATCAGGGAGGAAAGTAGAGAGAATTCCTGTGGAGTCCCAAGTGCCTCTGTGTTGTGGCTAGCCAAAAAGAATGCATCAGGTGCCTGGAAAGAAAAGGGGACGATGAGACAGCAAAAGGAATTAAGGTGTATTTCAGAAAGATGGTGGGGTGGAGAAGGGGCTTATTTTTTTCTCTGTCCATCCTATTCTGTGTATTTCTGAAACATCGGGGTCTCCATTCATCCCAAGAACGTGCCTTGGTTCAGCACCTGATTTTGGAAATATCAAAATGTATCTATATTGCGTGTAGACTGTATTCTGGGTACATCCTAGAATGCGATCCTCAAAATAGCCTGGGGATGTAAGTAGGAGTGCTCTCCTTTTACAGATAAGAAAACTGATTCAGGTTGGTTTCCATCTCATTCAGCCACAAAAATCTGCTAATAAAGGTGTATTATGATCTCCTCCGGGGGAGGGGGTCAGAATAGATGTCTGGAAAAGCGATGTGTTGTTTTGAGGTCCCCGGGGCTCTCTCTTGAGTTTCTGCCTCTGTGGTGAGGAAGGTGATGCGTGTCTGTTTTGGGGTGTGTTGAGAACCCCCAGGATCCCGCCTCTGTTCGTCGGCCCCTCCTGAGACTTGAACGCTGTCTGTGTCTCTCACCTGTATGCTTGCACTCAGCACTTACTTTTTTGGTTCCTGGGGAGTTATTTTCTCTACTTAGCATGTGCCTAATATTAAATATCCCTTTCCTAATATCTCTTCTTTTTCTTAGTAGACATCAGGGATAATTCCATTAACATATGCAAATAATATGCTCTCACACGTGTGCGGGCACACATGCCCACACACACACACACACACACACACACACACACTCACACACACACTGCCTTGTGGCCCCACTAAAGCCTCCCTACACATGGCGGCCCATTTTCAGAAAGAGGAGACTGCTTGCAAGTGACTGTCCTTCTGTTGATTGGCTTTGCCAAGCAGACAGAACAGAGTTTGGAGGTGTGACAGGGAATGGGAAATAGAGTTTGTGCATAAGTGACCAGGAGCTTTGGTAATCAGTATGGCTGAGGGCCAATTATTAAGATTTTTTTCCCCTGGTCACTGACTTTAAGATAACTGTTGAACCATTGCAATGCTTGTTTGGTTTGTCTCATTAAAGAATGTAGCATTGGAATATTCCCAGCTGACTTTCTAGGAGCCCGAAATGATGTAGGGCATAATGCATTGTGTAGGCCATGACCCATGAAGCCTTTCTTAAACCCCCTCTCCCATGTTCTAAGCCATACCCCTCTCTCCTGGCATTTATATTGACTGCGAGATGGGGCACAGTAGAACCATTTTATAGAAAAGGAAGCTGAGTGAGGTTTGAAGGAATGTTTGTCTGGGGGATTCTGTGACTTGATCCCTCTAGAGGGTCAATTAACCTAAGGTTAAATGACCTTAACCTTAAGCTTGTCCTAGTCCCTGAGAAATTCTCTAGCCCTTTACACATTTCAAGCTGGCAGTAAGTCTCTGAGGACAGAAAGGTTATTGTTACTTAATAGCTATTTGAGATCCTGTTGTTGCGTCTACAAATGCATGACAACATTCTCCCAGGGATGCTGAGCTTTGCATAAACTAGAACACTCCAAAGAACAGTTTGGCCAGTGGTATCTCTTCACTGGGGCTGTATTTCAAAGCACACAACTCTCTAGGGAGCAGGAACCAAATTGTTGAAAATGGAGTCATTTCTCAGATTAACTTCCTCCAATAAGGTGTCAGCAGTATGTGGAAACAAACAAGACAAAACCGAAATCATCCCTCATAAACCCCTCTTATATACCACATTCGTGAAGCAATGAGTTTGCATCCTGGCAATTCTGAGAACATTCCTCATTAGCCATAGCCCTTGGTCATAACCTCCTCCAGTTAATTCTCTCTCACACCTTTGGGAAGGATTTAAGTTGAGCCTTCAAAAGGATATTAATATAACACGTAGCCAATACCACAGCTGCCTTTGAAATTAATAAGGTTAATTGTTCTCCAGCAAACATAAGTTTGTCTTTGGCATTTTAAATGCTCTCATTGATCTGACATTTTGCTGTTTCAAGCTTTTAAAAGGGCTCAAATCAAAGACTATTGATAGCTGAGCAAATAGTGAAGGTCCAGAAATATAAAAAACATTGTTGGCTTTTCCATGAAGAACAATCATAAGCTTTTGAATTCAATTGAGGTTTCTACATTAGCCATCTAAGATTTATTGAATTATTTCTGTTCTCAGTTCAGCTAATTCAAATAAATGAACTATATTGACTTTTTAAACCTATTTTATTTTTTTAGAAAATATTTAGTTTATTAGGTTTGTAGACACAGTTCTGGGGCCATGACCCATTAAGTAAATGTTCCTGGGCAGAAATTTATTAATAAGATTCAGATGACTATTTGGGGTCATATTCAGTTGATCATCTTTGAAAATCTTGATGGATTTGGGAAGATGAATATAGCACTCCTGACATTTATGTTTCTTAAATTTTTTCCCTGAGAAAGAATGTCAATTGTTTATTTTTTTCAAATAAGAGATAAGGTTAGAATAATATTTTCATAGAAAATTCAGTAAACTACTCAAAAAACTAATTACATGGCTAGATATGGCTCAGATGCCTTCCAAGCCTGGGGGTCCCCAAAGATTTCTTTTATCAGTTGTTTTTAACTCTGAATCTTAATTTTATTCATTCCCTTGCTAAAACAAATTTAAAAGCATACACTTCCCAAATTATTTAGTCGGGATAAGTCAATGTAGTTTATCACAATAGAATGTCTGTGTGTATTTTTACGTATAGTCTATATATTTCAGGCTAGATATTCAGAAAGAATTAGGTGAGTTAACCGGTGGCTTGAATAAGAAGAAGATCATAAGCATCATAAATAATGGCCTTCTCAGACAGAAAAAGAGGGTAAACTATCCATCTTTCACTTGTGTTCTAAGACTCACTTAACAATACACAAGCTGGTCATTACCCACAAGAAAGAAACTGAATTAAGTGGCTTGAAAGGTCCGTGTCTGAGTTCACTTTTAACGCAACATGGATAGGATTACACGTCTGTATGCAGAGGGTTTCCATTCACAGCTACATTCAAACACAGTTGAAAACCCACATCAGAACTGGCTCAATCTCTGGTTTGGTGGAGCCCTAAGCAAGCTGCGCGCTCTGCTCAGTGGTTTTCATTCAGGAATAAGATGTTCACTTACCAACCGCAACCGTTTATATCTGTCATGTTTTAATCCACTGCATGAGGAAGTGCTAATAACTGTATTAAATATTTCCAAGCATAGCTACAAAATTACACGTTTGCTTAACACCTTTCTATGATAGAGGAAGTATATACTATGGTTGTCTCCTTGTAGTATGTCTTTTATTTTTGTTCAACGTGTTATCAACTGTTTTAAAGGAATGGGGTTTGAAATGTGTGTGCAAACTGGTATGTACATAACTCCCGAGGCAACAAAAGTGCCCAGTCATATGGTGTAAAAATGTAAATACAGGAAAATTTCATTTTTCTAATAAAGATAATTTCTGCCAATTGATATGAAAATGAGAAACGGAGTTGTGGTCTTTGTTGTTGTTGCTGCTGTGGTTGTGGGCATCGGGAACGTTTCAAATGGGCTTTGTATTTCTAGAAATGGGAAATCATTTGACTTGCCCCTCTGCACATTAGATGAGTAGTGAGGGGAGCCTGGAACTGGGAAGAACCCAGGACCTGGCTCAGGATTTTAGCAGCGAGCTTGGCCACTGTCCTTCACCTGGATCTCATCTTCCAGTGCAGTTTCCACACTCACCGTCTTGACTCTGATAGCATTGAACTTTACCAAGGCCTGTGATGTATGACTCTGGGTGGGGTGGGGGGGGAACCATGGTTAAAGCCCTTCTCTCCTTTTCGTATCCCAGGCAACAGCTGACTGCAAAGAACCACCCTTCTCCATATGCCTTCCATATGACGCATGGATGCCTGCTTGTTTCTCCATGCCAAGGCCAAACACAGACCCTTCAAATTCCTAGTCCTTTCCTCATAAATGATCAGCTGACCTTCTTGTTCCCAATGATCAATCAAAACAAAAATGCTTGTTGACCTGCCAGAGCCAGCCTCCTCCTGGGTTTGGACTGGCCTTAGATTCTCAGATACACTGCTGTCCAGTCCCCCCTCTCTCCCTCATCTCATGCCCCCGCATCCTATTCTTTCCAGTTCTGTTTACCACTGCCTACAAAAGAACCACTGCTTTTACCTAATGCATGAGATGCTTGCAAATCTACTCAGCATTCTCCCCATTCCAATAGTCCTCCCCTATTGCAAGAGTTCCTTTCTTTTCCTTGAAATCAAGTCTATCCTGACTAAATCTAGATTTAATTTTCACCTGACAACTCCCAGCTCTAGATCAAATGACATTTCTAAAACCAAAGTCTGACTGTGTTCACTTCACTGCTCCTTTACTTCAAATCTTCAGCTTGAAACAAAGGATCCACAGGTAAAGCCCGAATTCCACAGCCCAGCAAACTGGGCTTCCAGTGCCCACCAAACCCCTTCCTACCGCATGCTGTAGGCTATATCTGCAACTAAAGTCTTTCTGCTCCTCTCCAAAGACACCATGAGCTCTTGGTGTTCCGTGCCTTCTCTCATGCTCTTCTTTCCTCCTGAGATGCTGGTCTCCTGTTCATCTCCTTGTCAACTCTTAATCCTCCTTCAAATTGTATCTTCGACAGAAGCCTCTTCTTAGTCTTCCCAAGCTCCCCCCCACCCCCCGCACCCAGAAGCAGAATGAACAGTTGACTTTTCCATGATTCAGCCCCTTGTACACACATCTATTAAATGATTTAGGAGGCTTTACTAAACTTTTTGGAAAAGGCCCTGTTGTTGAGAAAGATTGAAGGCAGGAGAAGAAGGGGATGACAGAGGATGAGATGGTTGGATGGCATCACCAACTCGATAGACATGAGTTTGAGCAAACTGTGGAAGATGGTGAAGGACAGGGAAGCCTGGTGTGCTGCAGTCCGTGGGGTTGCAAGGAGCAAGACACAATGAGTGCACACACAAACACACTGAACTTTTTAATGTGGTATCTCTCTCCTTAAAATGTACGATTTTCCAGGGCTTTTCTGTTCTACATGAAAATATATAGTTTTTCATCTTTGAATCCTAGCACCCAGCCCAGCATCTGACATAGAATGGGCCTTTTTGGATGGGTAGGAGAAGAGCTAATTGGTAGAGTGGGTGGCTGATGGTTGGGTGAGTGGCTGGATGGGCATATAGATGGAGTGCCTTGGAACCTGTTATTGGTTTACCTTGCTCTCTACATTACCTACTTGGACTATAAATGCCACTGATTAGTCCCACATATTTATATTTGTCTGGCCTCCCCTATAAATTCTAGACTTACATATCCATATCTGTAGTGTGTAGCTCCACCTAGAGATCTTAAAGACATCCAAATGCCAAAATATCTTAAAAAGCATATTGGACCACCCCCCCCCCCCCACACACACACATAGAATTCGTATCCTCCCCCAGTGTTCCCCATCTCAGAAGACAGCTCTGCTACTGACCTGACATCTCAGGCTAAATACTTCCTGGTCATCCTTCACTCTTCTTCCTGACCCCCCATCCCCCACTCCTTACTCCATCCACCAGCTCTGTCTGTGTAGCTTTTAAAATGCATTCGGGATCCATCTGCTTCTCATCACTTCTACCGCAATCACCCTCCCATTTATGCAAATGCAACTGCTTTTTAACCTGTGTACCTGCTTCCTCTCTTGCCTCCTTGCCTCCATTCTCCAGACAGAAAACACAAATTACATCATATCCCTCACCGGGTCGCAAGTCTTTAGTACTTTCACATTGTGGTCAGAATAAAATCAAAATTCTTCCCCATTCTAACTCCATGTCCCAAACTCTTTTTTTGAAAATTATGTATTTGTCATTTTAAATTATTTTGGGCTGCACTGGGTCTTTGTGGTTGGCACACGGGCGTTCTCTAGTTGTGCAAGTGGGAGCTCCTTGCTGGTTGTGGTGTGCAGGCTTCTCACTGCGGTGGCTCTTTTTGTTGGGGAACGCAGGCCCTAGGGGCAGGCATCAGTAGTCGTGGAACCCGGGCTCTAGAACACAGGTTCAGTAGTTGGCCTTATTTGCTCTGTGTCATGTGGGACCTTCTCAGACCAGGGATCAAAGCTGTGTCCCCTTCATTGGCAGGCAGATTCTCAGCCACTGGACCACCAGAGAAGCCCCCAAATGCTTACACTGTGGTACACACTCCAAGAAAAAAAAAGACAAATGTTTCCCTTTGCTCTTGCCTTATTCCCTGTCTTTGGAGTCTAGAGACTCCAAAGCCTTTTCTCTTTTTTTGGATCAGCCAACAATGGGCCATTTCCAACGCATTTTCCATTAACTGAAGTGGCACTAAATACCCTTGCTTCTATGAAACTAATCAGCAATTTGTGAGATGCCTTTACATCCATGTAGCCCCATTTTGGGTCGTAATTATTTCCTAATTAGGAGGCAATTTATATTTGGGACTTGGGACATTTGCTTTTGCCAGTGACGTGGCTATCCAGAATGGTTCAGTTCCTTTTTTTTCCTCCCCCAAGATTCTGCTGGCTAAAGCCAGATGACCAGACAGCCAAGCAAACTTAATTAACAGACAGTTTTGTTCCTGTGGGAGGGAAAAATCTCTCACTTTCCCATCAAATGTGCTATCATTCTGAGAACAAAACCAAATATATTTCTTTTGGAAGACCTTGTAATCTTCTGCTAGGAATGGAGTGGGGGGAGAAGAGGAAATCAGTTACCTTTTTTTCCAAGAGTTTTGTGAAATTTATTAAAGTTCTTTCAACTAACCCATCTATGTAAAAATATCTTTTTAAATCTTTAAAACACTCTATTGTAGCAGGGATTATAATACCCATTTTACATATTCAGAAACCAAGGTTCAGAGAGTTGAAGTGACTTCCTCAAGACTATACAACCAGGTCATTGTGAAGCTGGGGCCAGAGGTGAGCACATATCAGCTGGACCTCACATCCCATGATGTTTTCATCTCTACTTAGTGTTCACCATTACTTAGATTCCAGTAATCACAGAGTCCTGTGCGACAGAAACCGCCTCTGTGTCCCTGATGACTTACATATTGTAAATGGCCAGTAAATGTTTTTAAACAAGAAGCAGAAAGAAGAACCAGGAAGTCTCAGTTCTTGGCCACATCTTTGCTGTGTGACTTTTGTCTTTTCACTTCACCTCTCTGATTCTTCTCATAGTCTTCTCATGCATATCCATGAAATGAGGATTTTCAGCTCCATCTCTGCCCTCTTCCTAGGCATGTGCAGGGACGTTGTCAACTATACCATGCAAAAGATAGCTCCTTCTGTACTTTCTTTAGTTCCAAAACGTTGGAGTTGTGTTCCAGGTATCTCCAAAGAAAAACAACTTCCAGTGACTATCTGACTTCTCTTCTTTTCTGGGGACAGAGGGTATCTTTTCCTGGAGCTGAGAATGGTCCAAGAATTAGAGGTCATAGATTAGGACTTTCTACTAAGGAAGCAGAAAAGGGATCACTGGCTTTGTTTCTGAGCTCTCCGCGGTACTGAAAGCTCCAAAGATGTAGGTGCCAAGTCTTCACTAGTCTCCTTAGACAGCAGATAGACAAGAGGTTCACATTTTTGTTTCTGGAAACTTCAAGATGCTAAAATTTCCAAGTTTGTGTATGCAAAGCCTGGTGCACTGTGGTTTAGCAAAAACTTCCATTCAGCTTGCACGCTGTCAGGAGCCAGGAGGAGACTGTGCTGACTTTCCGTTTGAAAGTCTTTATTTCCCTTGAAGAAGTGTCCAACTCTCTCCTGTTTCCCACCACCCGCTGACATGCCAGGGCGTTTGGGAAGTTTTCTTTTTCTTTCTCTTGCCTCTCTCTCACTTCGTCTTTGTTCCTGCCTGAGGAAGAAGCAGCAGCCTTGTTCTTCTTAGCTCAGCGGTACTGCAGGCAGCCCTGCATTCTTAAGGAGAGCGTCCTCCTCTTCCATTTCTTCCAAAGCAGGTAAGACATCCCAGTGCCCAGTTCAGAGGCTGGGCCCCTGGAGCTAGTGGCATCACATGTGCTCAACAATTTTGTTACTTTCCATTGCTTGCAGCCTTTCATCGGAACATGAGCCAAGGAATTAAAAAAAAAAAAAATGTGCAGCATAAGATGGAAGGAAGAAGATGTCATTCCCTTCTTCCCCAGATCCCACTCTGTGTCTCCATCACCCAGCACAATGAGAAAAACACACAGACTTCTTGCTGTGTTTCAAGAAGCTGACTGATTACCTGTGGGCAACCTGGTACACTCAGACCAATCTAAAGAAGCCAGGGTCCAAGCTGGCTTACCAAACCGGAGCATATTTGAATTGAATTCAAGATGGACAGATGTCATCAGAATAGGAAATGTGGAGAGACGAGCCCATCTCAGGGCAGTCAACACACATGGGAGGCTTCATAATCCAGGGCATCCCAAAGTCACAACCATGGGTTAAACCGTAAACCAAATTCTACATCTTTCCCAATCCCCTCCCACCATCTTAACCACGCATATTCCATCATAAGCTGCAGGGGAGAGATATTTACAGAAAGTGTGAGCATTGGTATTGCCTTCCGCAGTTTTCAACGTTGGCCATAAGGGATAAAGCTTAGCGTCACAAATCCCACAATGATTCATCAAAGATAAGTAAAAATAATAACACAGATACACATTCTCATCTGCCTCTTGCATATCTTGAAAGCATCCCAAACTCAACATTGTCAAAACCAAATGCATCCTCCTCCCCTCGCCCCCACCTGCTCTTGCTTCCCTTCTAGAGTTTTCTATCTCAGAGTAAAGCACAATCAGCTCCCACTCACTAGGCCAAAATCATGACAGTCTTTTGACTCCTCTCTCTTCCCCGTTTCCTCCAGTTTTGGTTAATCTCCCTGTCTATATCCTCCCACACGCCTCCTGCTCCCACTGTCTGATTTCCATCTCTCATCTTTTCCTACATGAATTATTTTGATGGTCTAATAACTGGTCTCCCTACTTCCAATACTGACCCACCTTTAATTCTTTCTCTATATACCTGCCACTGGAATTGTTTCAAAATTTAATTCCGGGTGTGTCATCCCCAACTGAAAGTCTTAATAACTCCCCATCACCAAATCATGTAAAGACCAAGACTGTTGGCATATCTGCCATGGAGTTTCCTGGTCGGTTCTGTATTTTTTAATATTTGCTTAATTAGTTAATCGGATGCATTGGGTCTTAATTGCAGCTCACAGGATCTTGGTTGCATCATGTAGGATCTTTGGTTATGGCACACAGACTCTGGAATTGTGGCATGCAGGCTCAGTAGTTGCAGCATGTGGGCTCTCTAGTTGAAGCGCATGGCCTTAGTTGCTCCAAGGCATGTGGGTCTTAGTCTCCACCAGGGATAGAACCCATGTCTCCTGTGCTCCAAGACTGATTCTTAACCATGGGCCACCAGGGAACTCCCAGAACCCTCTGGTCTGTTTTTGCTGACACAAATTCTCTAAGCTTAATTCCCAGTACTTCCCTGCACACAGATACTGATCTAGCCAAAACAAACTTTCTCCTTAAAAAATACTATTTCCACTTCTTCATGAATATTCTTTAACCATCTGGCAAATGCATAATTATCTTTCATGTCCTGCTCTTGTCACCTCCATGAATCTTTTCTCAGTTCCCCCAGAGTTACTGGCACTGTCCTCTGGACTCCCATGGATTTTTGGACGTTTCTCCTTTGCAGCATGTTATTTGTCCCTTTGTCTGTCTGCTTCCTCCTACTGTGAGGTTTTCCTTGAAGATAATTGTCTGTGATCCCACAGGCACGTGTAAAAATGTTAACCATCAGGAAGATGCAAATCAAAACCACCACGAGGTGTCATCCTCCACACCTATTAGAATGGATATCATCAAGAAGACAAGAAATAGCAAGTGTTTGCCAGGATGTGGAGAAAAGTGAACCCTGGTTCACGCTTTGTTGGTAGGAATGTAAATTGGTGCAGTCACTATTGAAAGCAGCATGGCAGTGCCTAAAAAAATTAAAAATAGAAATATGATCCAACAATTACACATCTGAGTGTATATATCCAAAGAAATGACCTTGAAGAGATATCTGGATCCCACATTCACAACAGAATGCACAATAACCAAAATATAGAAACAACTTAAATATCTGTCAATTAATGAACAGATGAAGAAAATGTGATATACATACATGTGTGTGTGTGTGTGTGTGTGTGTGCAATGGAATATTATTCAGCCTTAAAAAGGAAGGAGATCATGCCATTTGTGACAACATACGTGGATCTGGAAGACACTATGTGAAGTGAAATAAGCCCAACAGAAGGACAAAAACTGTATGTTCTCACTTGTATATGAATCTAAAATAGTCAAACTCATAGAAACAGAGAATAGAATGTTGACCCCAGTGGTAGCGGTGGGTTTGGGAGAAGGGACTGGAAGCATGTTGGCCAAAGGATATAAAGTCTCAGTTATGAATACATTCTGAGATCTACTTTATGTTTAGAAACTATAGTGAACAACACTGCATTAGATACTTGAAAATTTCCAAGAGAATAGATTTTTTAAATTATTTTATTTTGGCTGTGCCAGATGTTAGTTGCAGCACATGGGGTCTTCACTGCAGTATTCAGGATCTAGTTTCCTGACCAGGGATCGAATCCAGACCCCCTGCATTGGGAGCGAGGAGTCTTAATTACTGGACCACCAGGGAAGTCCCCCCAAGAGGGCAGAAGATAGTCCCCCCCATAGGATATTTATGCTAAGTATTCTTATAATAACAATGGGGCAGAAGGCAACTTTGGGAGGTGATGGACGTCTATAGCCTTGACCATGATGATGGTTTCACGGGTATGAACTTATCCCCAAACTCATCGAGTTGTTTTACACATCAATCCTACATCAATAAAGTGTTTTTTTTTTTTCTTTAAGATAACAAACTGTATGAGGCCCAGGAAAAAAACTGAATTAGAGATAACTTGGAAGTCACCAAGATATAGATCACAATTGAAACTGTGGATGTGAAAGATTGTCAAATGTTAGTCCCACATAATGCATGTGTATAAGTACAGGTGGTGATCATATAGGATAGGACTTGAGACAGTGATGTTTGGAGGTAGACCAGCCTCCAATGTTTACTGCCATTATGACCTTGAACACAGTGATTAATCTTTCAAAGACAGTTGTTCTATCTGTGAAAATGAGAATAATTAAATTACTACTTTTTAGGTTTAAGAAATTAGACATTAACACAATTAATGAAATGCCTTATCTCTATCAAAGGGAACACTCTAAAATGTTAGCTATTTTAAATTATTTATCTATACTTCAAATTATTAAAGACCTTCCTTTTTGCTCAGTCCCATACCATTTAGTAGATAAGTCTATAAACTTGTTAGTCTCTGGGACTCTCCCTAGGTTATTTGAAACTAAGTCTTTTTTATTACACATTGTAGAGACTTAAAAGTTAATTAATTTCATTTTCCAATATGAATTTTCCTCCTTTTTTGTATAAAGCACAGAACACTAACCCAAGTTTTGCCTACAGTCTTACACTAATGATGGACTCTCTCTGATAGTGCTTTGAACTAGCTAAGTTTCCATGTCAGGTCTGTCCATAACCTTAGTTGATTCAAGAAATTCCTTTTGTTTTCTTTTTGTTCTGCCATAGGAGATTATCTTTTTCCCTGTATAATGTTGTCTTACTTTTCCAGTTGAGGCTGTTATGTGAAGTGCTGGACTTTTAGATGGACTGTCATTGTTCAGGATTGGTTGAAATAGTTGTTCTCTTTCTTTTTATAACGTAACCTTGGGAAGTTTTGTTGAATGAACATTGTGAAATAAAGTTTGGAATAGCAGTGGTACCTTCAAAAACAAATAAAAAACTGTGGCTGTGGATGAGACCCCTTGAGAGAGTGTGTTGCTTTTACTCCGTGTCACCTTCCTGATTCAGGGGCATTGACAAGCGAAATGAAGGGAGACTTGGAGGGAGAAAGCAGTCATTTGTTTTCATGCTTGGAAGGTCAGGGTAGTGCTTTTATGTTTTTTTATCTGATTCATATCATTGGGGAAGGGTCGCTGGCTGACCTGCTTCGCCATCCCTTGGGTCCCCCTTCAGCTTCTCCAATTTCAAATCCAGGTGTGTGTTGAGTTCCAAGGATGTGTCAAGGGTGTCAGCTTCTCCAGCAGGACTCTGCCTTGTCCGGGGGGGCAGTGAGAACTGATACAGGTTCTGTTCTCTCATCAGGAGTTCCAGGCTCATTCTCACGGGTTCCTCTTTGCCCTTGGTCTTCCCCTCTCCTTTTATATCTGTCTGCCCTTCCTGGAGACCGTCCCTGGGGTCCTCACTTTTCACCAGCAGACATGGAGACAAGACACTGTTTACTCAGTTTCCACAGCTGCCTAAGGTCAAATCTCTGCAGCAAATCTATCATCTGTCTCCATATCTATACATTATCTATCTCTATCACAGTCAAAGCTATGGTTTTTCCAGTAGTCATGTATGGATGTGAAAGCTGGGCCATAAAGAAGGTTGAGCGCTAAAGAATTGATGCTTTCAAACTATGGTGCTGGAGAAGACTCTTGAGAGTCCCTTGGACTGCCTTCAAGGAGATCAAAGCAGTCAATCCTAGAGGAAATCAACCCTGAATATTCACTGGACCCACTGATGCTGAAGCTCCAAAACTTTGACCACCTGATGCGAAGAGCTGACTCATTGGAAAAGACTCTGATGCTGGGAAAGATTGAAAGCAAAGGAGAAGGGGGCAGCAGGGGATGAGATGGATAGATAGCATCACCAACTCAATGGACATGAGTTTGAGCAAACTGCAGGAGACAGGGAAGGACAGGAAGCCTGGTGTCCTGCAGTTCATGGGGTTGCAGAGTTGGACACAATTTAGCAACTGAACACAACACACTATCATCTGTTATCTCTAACTATCATCTATCTATTACCTCTCTATAATCTGTTATATATTTATCTATCTTCTATTATCTATCTATCTATCTCCTATCTAGCTAGCTCTTATCTGATTGGATTCTGACTACTACCTAATTTTGTATCAACAGTGGAAATGAAAACCACATCACTCATCTATTGTCACAAAACCAATTGCCCCCAAACTTAATGGCTTCAAACACATACTACCTCAAAATGGGTCAGGGATTTAAAAATCAGCTTAGCTGAGTGCTTTTGACTCAGAGTCTCTCATGAAGTTGCAGTCAAGGTGGTGACTCTGGGTTCCGTCATCGGAAGGCTTGCCTGGGCTGAGGAAGTCCTCCAAGCTCACTCACATGGTTGCTGGGGGAGTCCTCAGTTCCTCAACATGTAGGTCTCTCCAAAGAGATGCAGGGGTGCTTGCAACATGCTATCTGACTTGTCAGGGGAGAATGAGTGGTGAGAGGGAGAGAGACCAAGAGAGACTCACACCGAGGGACAGACAGAGAGAAAAATCTACTATAAAACAGTCTCGTGAGTGAACCACCAGCCCTTCCATCAGAGTCTATGGGAAGGAAATGAGTCACGAAGTTCAACCCATGCTCAAGAGGAGCAGATTAAGCTTCACCTCTTAAAGGGGGTATCAAAGAATTTTTGGCCATATTTTAAAACCACTGTGTGTGTGTGTGTGTGTGTGTGTGTGTGTGTGTGTGTGTGGAGAGAGAGAGAGAGAGAGAGAGGAGAGCTGAGCACAGAGGAAGGCCAAGTATGTCTGACCTCATTTATCCAAAGTGTTCCAACTCTTTTTCTGTCTCTCGTCTTTCGCTGCACGTGAGCAAATCTTGCATCCATTCAAGCCCTGGAAATGAAAGTTCAGTATCAGTTACAGCCCTCTAGTCAAGAATTTCGGAACTGTTCTTAGCCTGGAGATCTCTTCTAACCCTATAGCTGCACACTGGAAATTGTGTTAAATTGTATGGTAAATGCTGAGTGGAACTGAAACACAGTAGATTCATATTTGTCAAATGAGTAAATAGATTACATCAAATCCCTGCTCATTTTTCCTAATATTCATTTATTAGATCTTTACTGAGCATCTATTATGTGCAAAGCCCTACCAAGCTGTGAGACTAAGTTGAATATAATATCCCTATTTAAGAGGGGCTCTCATTTTGCTGAATGTCAGTTAATCCCTCCTATGAGGCCCCAAGAGGTCTCGTGGGTGAATTTGCCTTAAGCTCTTAAGGCATCCTTCATCCCTCACAGGGATGACTTCCTGAGATTCCAAATCAGTGCCTTAAGGGGGGAAGGCCAGGTGCTCCTGCAGTGCACACCTGGGCCAGTGTTAGGGCGTCTTCCCCTAGGGGCAGCCACAAGCTGGGCTTCTCAGGGGCAGATGGGGTTGCAGGGAAGAGGCTGCCCAAGGTGAGATGCTGTAGAAAGTCAAGGGATGGGTCAGAGTGACTGTCTCGTCAGCCCTTGTGACATCCTTGAGGACTGAGTCAAAGGGAAGATGACGGACACAAGCCCCAGCTCCTCCTCCCGCCTTACTCGCTGGCTATTTTTGGAACAGGCGCCCTAGATTTAGTCCACGTCACAACAAAAGTTGTCACTTTAGAGCAGGTGGGGGAGGGAGAATCAGATTTTCAGCTTAAAGGGCCAACAGAGGTTGTGTAACTCAGTGTGATTGAACAGACCATTCATGGGTTGTTTCTATAAGTGGTCGTCTAGCCTAGATTTGAATGCCTCCTGTGATGGACAGCTCACCACTTCCTGAGGTTGCTTCTTGCACTGTGGGTCAGTTTTACCTTTTTGAATGACTCTCCTGGCCCCATGGAGGCAAACTAGCTTCTTATCTCTATTTGCCTTCCTCTTGCCTTCTGGATTCATCTCAGCTAAGTGCAATTCCCTTTCTGTTTCGGGTTTTGTTTTTTTTTTTAAGATGTATTTATTTAATGTCTGCACTGTGTCTTCTTCTTGGCGCATGGACTCTTCATTGCTGCACACAGACTTTCTCTAGTTGCAACGAGCGGGACTACTTTCCAGTTGTGCTGCACAGGCTTCTCATTGTGGTAGCTTCTCATGTTGCAGAGCTCAGGCTTTAGGGCATGCGGACTCAGTAGCTGCAGCATGCAGACTTAATTGCCCTGCAGCATGTGGGATCTTAGTTCCTGGACCAGGGATTGAACCCATGTCCCTTGCACTGGCAGGCAGATTCTTAACCACTGAACCACCAGAAAGTGAAAGTGAAAGTGAAAGTCGCTCAGTCATGTTCGACTCTTTGTGATCCCATTGACTATACAGTCCATGGAATTCTCCAGACAAGAATACTGGAGTGGGTAGCCATTCCCTTCTCCAGGGGATCTTCCCAACTGGGGATCAAACCTAGGTCTCCCACATTGCAGGTGGATTCTTTACCAACTGAGCTATCAGATAAGCCACAATAAAGATAATAATAATGGTAATAAAATCTTACATGTCTGAAGGACTATGTGTCAGACCCAGCTCTCTGCTTTACCTGCACTATATTGTTAGTTCCTAGAATAACCCTAGGAAGTAGGTAGTAGTATTATCCCCATTTCAGAGACGAGGAATCTGTATCAGGAAATAAATAGCAAGTTCCACCAAGTTTTTTTTATTTTCAAAGCTACGTATCCTCCTATTTTATCAGCTCTTCATCTTCTGTCTGGAGGGACAAGACAGTATATGGGCAAAGCATAACTACTTGAGTCAGGCTGACCCAAATTACAGTGTCTCCTCTGTCTCTTACAAGACGCACCACCTTCAACGAGTCACTTAAACATCTGAGCTGCCGTCTGCTTGTCCACAGGTTTATCATGTTAGAAGGTCAGGAGGAGACTTGGAGGCTGTGTGTATGATGTGCTCGACACAAAAGAGACGCTCAGACAACTCTACACGTTTCCCTTCGGTGCCCTGGTTGCCATCACGACATGGTGGGTGTCTCTTAACTCCTGTTTGTATGCAAATGTCATTCCCCAGGTGTCACCTGGGGGCACAAGCTGAGAATGTGAGTGCTGGGGTGGCTGCGTCTCATGAGTGAGTCATAGAGTATTTCCAGTTGACTCGGACCCGTCTGCATGCTCTGCTCAGAAATAACACCTCCATCATGTACTGGAACGGTGGCTGTTTGGGGCCCAGCTGCAAGAATTGATCTCATCCCAGTTAGTCTACAACCTGCTGAGTCCCTTTGGAGCCCAAACTGTGACCAAATGTCTCCCTCTTCCTTGACCTTCAAACCCGGTCTTGGATATGGTGAACCACTGTCTCTGCCCTGGATCTGACGAGGACACATTGCATCCTCCTCCTCTCACCCAGGGCACCACCTAGTCACAGAGTCCCAGCCCTTTCACCTCCTAAGGATTTTTTTTTTTCAGTCCGTCAGCTTTGCTCCTGCTCTGCCATCCCCTCTCTGGTCCAGGCTCCGTCATCTCATCTCATCTCGTCCACATCTCATCTCAGGATGATGGAATTCTCTCAGCATCCATCTCCCTACTACTTATTTTGCTACCCTTCAAGCTGTGGAAGCCTGGCGTGCTGCAGTCCATGGGGTCGCTAAGTCAGACACAACTTAGCGACTGAACAACAGCAATAACCTGTGCTTCATGAAACAGCCCAAGTGAACTTGTAATAAATGCAGATCATGTGACCTCCCCATTTAAAGCTGCCCCACGGACACCCATGGCGCTTCTGGTAAGATCGAAGCCTCCCCTGTGGCCTGGAGGCCATTCCTGGCCCACCTACACCTTTCTCTCTGGTCACACACCCGACACCCTGAGCTCTAGGTCCACTCAGCTGCGTTCAGTCCTGAGCACCCTCTGTCCTCCTAGTGGAAAAGGGATCCTGGGTGGGCCATCCTCTGCCTCTTCCCTCTGTCCAGTTAAAACCAACACAAGCTTCAGACCTCAGCATGGGTAAGAGCACGGCCTGTGAGCCAGCTGCCTGGTACAGCTCTGCCTTTGTGGCTGTGTGGCCTTGGGCAAGCCAGTCAACCTTTCTGAACCTGTTTCCTCATCTCTAAAATGGAAAAGACCCTGATGCTGGGAAAGATTGAGGGCAAGAGGAGAAGGGGGAGACAGACAATGAGATGGTTCGGTAGCATCACCGACTCAATGGACATGAATTTGAGCAAACCCTGTGTATGGTGAAGGACAGGGAAGCCCGGCCTGCTGCCATCCATGGGGTTGCTGAGTGGGACAAGACTTAGCAAATGAACAACAACAGAATGGACACACTTGTAGCAATATAGAATAGAGCTGCTCTGAGGCTGATTCATAAAACGTAACAAGAATCCTCAGGGTCTTGGCTTGTAGAAATGCTGTAAAAGCACTAGTCATTATTATTACATAATAACAATTATAATTACTCAGGAGAGCTTCCTCCAAGCCTTCAGTCTAGGTCAGGGACCCAGGGTGTGTGTCTGTGTGTGTGTGTGTGTTAGGGACTCTATACTTTCTCAATGTAGACGTGATCTCAATTGTAATTTTGCATTTATTCGTATTTGGCAATTGTCTGCAATACATCAGCCCCCGCCCCTAAGTTGTAAGCTCCATGAAGGCAGACTCCCGAGTCTCCTTTTACTCATTTCGGTGTCTGGCCCAGCTCATGGCACTCCTAGAGTTGAGTCAGGATTTGCTGAATGTGTGAACGTGCATTGCTAAACACAGCAAGCATGTCTTCAGGGTGACCGGTTCTTTGATCTGTCTACTCATCCCTCTACCCAAGCCCACCCCAGGATACTATCCTTCAGTCAGTCCCAAGTCTTCCTGGAGGCTTGCTCACTAGTTTTCCATCACATGTTCAAGGTTATGGGTGCAGAAAAACCAAAGCCAGCCTTGCAAACAGGGAAAACTTCTATTCAAATCCCAGATCAGACACGTGTTCCTTTGGATTTCCAGAGCCATTCTCTGACCTTGTTTTTTTTTTTTTTCTTAATTGAGGGAAAATTGCTTCACAATGTTATGTTGATTTCTGCAATACAATAACACTAATAAGCCATAATTATATACATCCCCTTCCTCTTGAGCCTCCATCCTACCGCCCCCCACCCCACTCTAGGTCATCACAGAGCACCAGACTGAGCTCCCTGTGTTGTAGCAGCTTCCCACTAGCTCTCTGTTTCACACCTGATTGCGTATATATGTCAGCGCTCTCTCTCAATTTGTCCCACCCTCTCCTTCCCCTGCTATGTTCACAAGTCTGTTCCCTATAAGAGATGGAGCCTGCATCTCCATCCTTTCCCTTCAGATAGGTTGATCAGTACCATTTTTCTAGATTCCATATATATGTGTTAATAGACTATATTCTTTTTTCTCTTTCTGATTTACTCTGTACAATGGCTCTAGGTTCATCCACCTCACTACAACTGACTCATATTCATTCTTTTTCATGGCTGAGTAATATTCCATTATATATGTACCACATCTTCTTTATCCATTTATCTGTCAGTGGACTTGTAGGTTGCTTCTGTGTCCTGGCTATTGTAAATAGTGTTGCAATGCCTCTAACCTGTTTGAGCTAGTTTGAATAAGTTGGGAGAAGAGAGCAAGAGGGAAAGAGATAATATTAGCATCTACCTTAAAAAATAAGAGGATCACTAATTAAGGATGGTAAAAATGGACATTTATGGAGCTATCACCACATTACCACTAATGGCCTTAATCTTTTACACAATTGTCCCATTTAATCCTCACAACCAAGCTCTGAGGCAGGTGGTATTGTTTCTCCCAGGCTGCAGATGGGTACTTGGAAACCCAAAGCCTTTAGTATCTTGTTCAAGGTCGCATAGGCAATGGAAAAAAAAAAACAAACAAAGCTGAGCCTAATCTATATGGGTGGATCCAGAGCCTGAGGTCTTTATCACCTTCCCTTTGGCCTCGCGCACAGTTTTAAGAAGTGGCTGGTGCAGATCTCATAGTGGTTAAAAGTCAAGGGATGTTGGAGGAAGGCTTTCAGGAAGAGGCGTGGCCAGTACTACACCACACAGACACATCATTCTCCATTCATTCTCCTCCGGCCCCTGCAGCCCTGCCCCCAACACTCACTGACATCACCTCTAGATTATCTACTGACGTCATTGGTTACCCAATGAACATCAGGGTCTAATCCAAAGAAAGGTTTTCTAAGAATAACTTTCATTTTCTCCACACCACTGGGTAACATTGTTCCCCATCTACCCTGGCTAATAAGAATTCTCACTGATTTGAAAGCAAATATAATAACAATAAGAACACCACTTATTAGCATGCAGCTTAGAAAGTGGCTCATCCTGAATAGTCTATTTTTTTTTCCACTTGAGAAGTTTGGAGATTGTTCAGATGAGCCAGCTATTACTCGGAGGCAGGAAAGTGGAGGAATATCGGAAATCAAAGAAACCCCACAGAGAGTTATCAGTGATCTGCCTTTTGCTGCTGGGGGTTTGGAAGGAGATTAGGAACGCATGTGGCATGAATCAAGGAGTTGCAGGGTTGGGGACTGAAGCTGGGAAGTCGGTGGGGGAGGGTGTCAGAGAAGAACCAGCCCCCAAGCCTTTTATCATTTGTGTGCCTTTATGATATACCCAGGGTACTAGCACATATCATTTCTAATGCTCACAAAAACCTTGGGATGTAGCATTCTCCTATTTTGTGGATAAGGGAAGTGGGGTTAAGAGAGGTGGGGGTAACTTGCACAAAATGTCAAAGATTGTAAAGGGCAGAGGCAGAATTCAAATAGCTTTGTTGCTCAGTTCATCATCCATGGTGTGTGTGTGTGTGTGTGTGTGTGTGTAAGTGTGTGTGTGTGTCTAATTACACAGCCCTTCAATCTCCTTTCCTCAGTGTATTCTTTCTCCCTGTATTCTATGTCCCCAGTCAGTCTCATGGCATTCAACGCAGGCTGTAGGCTGACAACCCTCAGATTCATATTTCTAGTCTAGATCTCCCTTGAGAGCTTCAGACTTGTAATTTTTTTTTTTTTTTTTGCCTACTTGACATTTCCATTTGGATGTCTAACTGTAATCTTAGACTTAACACTCCCCAAACTAAAATCTTCATCTCATCCTAAAGTGTGTCTATTCGTCCGGCAGCCCTCCCCACTGCAGAGGTTGGTAGCACCCTCCATCAAGCTCAAAGCAGAAAGCAGAGCGCCCTTCTCTGACTTTGTTCTCTCAGCCCCCACCCCAGGCACCCATCCCACAGCCCCACCCTGCCTCCTTCCCCGTCCACCTCACTCCATTTCTACCTCCACCACTGCAACAGCGGTAGTCTCTCTGCTTCCACCCTTGCCTTCATCCTCAATCTATTTCCTACTCATCCTGTAGAATGAAATCCACCTCCATCAATGACCTTTAGGGCACAATGTGATTCAAACTCTGCCTGAATTGTATACCACTTTTCTTTTTTCAAAAATGTTTATTCGGCTGTGCTGGGTTTTAGTTGTAGCACGTGAAATCTTTGATCTTCATTGTGGCACATGAGATCTTTAGTTGCGCATATGGAATCTAGTTCTCCGGCCAGGGATCGAACCCGGGCCCCCTGCACTGGGAGCTCGGAGCCTTAGCCACTGAACTGCCAAGGAAGTCCCTCTTTTCTTTTTTGTACTCCAGACATGCTGGCCATCCATCAGCTTTCTGAATACACTGACCTTCTTTATGCATTAGACCCTCCACAACTAGCTTTGAATAGTCTAAGATTCCTCTCCTACTTCCTCCGCTGTCTCTTATTCACTCTCTAGATATCAAGGTGAATGTCCTCTTCTCTGAAAGACACCCCCAAACCACACAATCTGCAATATGCCACACATTTTCCATTTGCCATCTGTTTTAATCATTGTTTCTTCTTGCTCATTGCATCTTCATCAATTATTATTCTTTACAACAACTCAATATAGTAGGCATATTTTTCGCTTCTTTTCTGAGAAAACCAAGGTATGGGGCAGTTGTGTCCAGGATCACAGAGCTAAGAACTTGTAGAACCAGAGCTTGAGCACAGATCATCCTGACTGCAGAACCAATACCCTATTCACTGCCCTGTGCTGTCTGCCCAGCCCAACACTCGGGTGTGCGGTGGGCGTTCAATCTAACGTATGGCTCTGTTTTTCCTGCGGTTCCTCATTCTGTGAGTGGCAGCTTAACTGAGTTACCCGCCTTCTCTGCTCTGTTAATTTCTCCTATGCTAGTAAAAAGAAAAAGAAAGAAAAAAGAAAAGAAAAACAAGCAAACAGACAAAACCTGGAACTCTTCAACTCTCAAGCTTTATCATAATGGGAGCTTACAGGGAGCACCATTCCTTTATTTACTACACAATTCTGAGCTCTTTGTCTGGGCTCCTTCACTTTGATTGTCGCTGTTTTTTCAAATGTGTTCCCCTGCAGGATCGTGGACAGAGCCATCTGGTCTCCATTTCTTTACCGCATAGCAATGTTTAATGTGGAATCTTCTCGACAAAGGTCCTCGTGCTCCGAGTGCCTGAAGTCAAGTTGGGAAGACTGACAAGCAGACAACTACTACACAATACGGTAGGTGCTGCTGGGCTTCCCAGGTGGCTCAGGGATAAAGAATCCGTCTGCCAATGCAGGAGACATGGGTTCGATCCCTGGGTCAGGAAGATTCCCTGGAGAAGGAAATGGCAACCAACTCCAGTATCCTTGCCTGGGAAATCCCATGGACAGAGGAGCCTAGCGGGCCACAGCCCGAGGGGTTGCAAAGAGCTGGACGTGACTGACCGTCTAAAGAGCAGCAGCAGTGGCGGCATGGTAGTGCTGCAAGAACGGGCTGACCACACAGCCGGCAGAGGGTCAGAACATCCCACGGACAGACTGCCTGACCCCAAACACAGCTCACCAAAGATATCCGATCAATGATAAAGCTGTTCTCTCTTCATCTGATACCCAAGTTTTGAATGCCAGTCTGACCAGCCAAGATAATGAATGATAAGACTCATTTTTAGTTTCTCCTATGTCAACAATCTCAGGACACAAACACCTGAAGGATGATTTCTGATCACAGAGGAAGAGAGAGGATCTTGCTTCCAAATTCTAAGGGTTTCTCTTTTAATCATAAACCAAACCCTTCCCTTCTTCTTCCTGTCCTCCCTCCATTTTCCCCTCCCCCTTTCTTTCCTTCCTTCCTTTCTTCCTTCTTTTCATCGATGTTTATTGAATATCTTTGAGTCAAACATCACATAAGGCTTGGGAATCTTTATGGTGAATGAGAAGAGCTCCTGGTCTAATGGAAACGACCCAAACAGTTTCACTAACTGACCTCCAATTGCAAAGCGAGGTAAAACTTCTGAAGGAAAGAACGTGGTTATCAAATAGGGCACATCAAAGCAACATGATCTAGGCTAGGAGATCAGGAAAGTCGTCTGTGATTACATGAAGACTGAGTGGAAGTTAACTAGATGAAGAAGGTGAAGCAGGCCATTTGGACATGGAGAAGAGCCCGTGCAAGGCCCTTCTAGAAAAATGGAGTGTGGCATGTCCAAGGAAGGGGAAGAAGAACTGTGGCTGGAATGTATAACAGATCTGCATTGACCACCCTGGCCCACAGTACATGCGTTAGGATGTGCAAAGGACTTTGTTCAGTGGAGCACACTGGAAAACACTTCGATGGTGACGATCAGAGTATAAGAACGGTATGTAAAATGGTCCCAGTGAATCAATAGCCCTGTCAACATTCATAAACCGGAACTGATATGGAATCCCCATCTCTGCCCATCTGGCCATTCCAGATGTCCTACAGGGAAGGGAAAATGGATGCATTGGCAGAATCACCTGAAATGAGGTTTTTGAGCACTGCCTACCTCTAGATGAGATATGATGCAGACAGGATGTACTCACAACCAGGCAAGAAATGACACTTGACCCAAAGTTTATGTATTGTCTCTCTCCCCAGACAGAGCGTGGGGACTAACTGTCACTGAGCATCTCACAGGGGCCAGGCGTGAATTCAGTCCTTGTGCCTACTGGTTTTTTTTTTGGCTACAGCACATATCAACTCCCTCTGGAGAAATCCAGAAACTGCTAGAGAGACTCCTGTACATGGGGTAACATGAGAAAATCCTTCAAAATGGATAGGAAAATCTGAGACATAATCTCACCCCTGGCCCAACACCGTACAACCAGGTTGTGGTTATTGTTGTCAGTCACGAAGTCGTGTCTGACTCTTTGTGACCCCGTGAACTGCAGCACACCAGGCTTCTTTGTCCATCATCAACTCCCGGAGCTTGCTCAAATTCATGTCCATTGAGTTGGTGATGCTCTCTAACCATCTCTTGAAGCTTCAGCTTCAAGCATCAGTCCTCCTAATGAATATTCAGGGTTGATTTCCTTTAGGATTGATTGATTGATTTGATCTCCTTGCAGTCTAGGAGACTCTCCAGAGTCTTTTCCAGCACCACAATTCGAAAGCATTAATCTTTCTTTATGGCCCAACTGGGACATCTATACAACCAGGTGAAGTGAAGTCACTCAGTTGTGTCCGACTCTTTGTGACCCTGTGGACTATAGCTTACCAGGCTCCTCCATCCATGGGATTTTCCAGGCAAGAGTACTGGAGTGAGTTGCCATTTCCTTCTCCAGGAGATCTTCCCAACCCAGGGATTGAACCTGGGTCTCCTGCATTGCAGGCAGATGCTTTACCTTCTGAGCCACCAGGGAAGCCACACAGTCAGGAGGGGATCTCTAACTGCCAGCTGTCCCTGAGAATCAAAGGGTTAGGTCACCAGCGTTTTTGGCTGCTCCCCAGGGACTGGGTCCCAGCTAACACGTCTCTGGAGGCTACTGGCCCAGCATTTGTTGCCCCCTGGGATCACAGAGAACAAAGCTGAGGTTTTAAATACAGCATCAAGCATTTCCTATGACTGCTCACTCCAACAATAAAGCCCATGGACATCAAATTGCCAGAGGTGTCTGTTTAAATGCAGATTTCTGACCCCCATCCATGGGTACTGAATCAGAATCTCTAATTAAGAGCTTATTTGAGTGAAGAATGAAAAAGCTTATTGAAGGCTCTCCCAACTGAGACACATGGATCTTAGAACTTGCCCCTGTTTCTGAACTTTTCCCCTCTCACTCACCAGGATTCTTTGCCTATATCAGGTTCTGGCAGAGGAGGCATCCTGGAACACAGGAGAGGGAGCTTTAATGAGGGACGTCCTCTGGCTTTACCTTCATTGTTGGAAACCTTCAGAAACATCAGAAATGGGGGCCAGCGAGGCAACAGAAGTGCTCTTAACCTGCAGGCGGAGCCCCATCTGCAGAGGGAGATGAGGTTGAACAGTTAACCCACCTGGTTGGACTCCGGGAGTAATTTCCTTTTTCACATTTGAGGCTGAATCTTTGAGAGGCTCAGTGGTGGAGCAGAAAGTCATGCCTGAGTCCAATTTCCAGCTTCACCGTTTCCTATGTGTGTGATCCTGACAGTTAGTTAACCAAGCTGAGCCTCAGTTTCCTCATCTGTAAAATGGAGATGACTACCAGCTTCAGGACAGTGGTGAGGATGAAGGGAAATAAAACAGGAAAGTACCCATCACAGCAACTAGGCAGGTGGATTCTTGATAAAGAGCACTGTTTGTCCTTTAAAAATAACATCATTATTTGAATACTAACTAGACATCAAGCAGGCATATTGCCAAATATATATATTTACTGTAATAAGTTTATAATATATAAATGTATTATTTATATTTATAAAATACAAATATATAATAAATAAAAATGCATGTGTATGATAACTATAATATTATATACTTGTTTATATATAGACAAATATATATTTGTCAGAGAATTTTTCTGATTGGGTGATTCAAGCTTATCATTGCATGGAAATTGGAAACCTACATCACAAATAATGTTCCTTTCTTCTTAGGTTACCACCTTTTGAGCAAAGTCCCTTAAATAGGTATATAGTCACTGCAAAACATGCTTTACTACTTTCACCAGTGTGTTGACAAAGTGGTGAGTTTAGAGGACTTGATTCACCTGTTCTAACCTGGGAACTGAAGGCAGTGTTGACAACTAGCCTAATTAGGTCACTAAAGAACTGACTTCCTGTATTGTTAGATATTGTGATGTGTAGGTGTGCGCGTGTACTTAGCCACTCAGCTGTGTCCGACTCTTTGTGAGCCCATGGACTATAGCCTGCCAGACTCCTCTGTCCATGAAATCTTCCAGGCAATCTTCTGGAGTGGGTTGCCATTTCCTCCTCCAGGGGATCTTCCCAACCCAGGTATATACATATATATATACAATTAGAAACAGACAGAGAAAGGCAGAGAGAGTAATACCTTCATGGGTAAGGCTTCAACATTCACATTTTACACATAAGAAATTTGAATTCAGAGAGGTTTGGTAACTTGCTCATGGTCACACAGCAAGTAAGGAGCAGAGCAGAGGTCCAGGTGTTTGCAGTCAGTATTCTTGCTCTTAATTGAGGTCCTTCACCTCTTAGAGCCTTGATTCCTTCTTTTAGAAATGCAGCTCATATAATGTGTTCTTGGTTAAAATATAGAGATTAGAAACCATGTCCAGAAAAAGTAGACTGGACTGTGCCTGCCACATAACAAGTGCTCAATAAATAGGAATCATGAATAGTAACAGTCATCATTTATTAAACAGAGATACAGGTGAGTAATGAAAATTGCTGTTTTGTAGGTCAAAGCAAGTGTCATTAGTTTCTTCTGGTTCAGCCCCACCCACTGTTTTTCATATGGATTAAGATGTTCAGTCATAACAATCGCCTTTTATTATCCCATCTCATAAGGGGTACACTGAATTCTAGAGAGGCTAAGAAATTTCCCAGGGTCACACTAGTAAATAGCAGTGTCTACCTGGAACTCATCTCCCAGAAACCCCCACTCTGATTCATTCTCCTCCTTCAGGTTTTAGCTGAGTCACTTCCACAGAGGGGACTTCCCTGAGCCCTCCCCCACAACCCTCCCCCCACCCCCGTCACCCACCCAGCTTTGGTTTCTTCACATCACTCATCACCCTCTACTATGTTCTTGCTCGTATATTCATTCTCTTCCTCAGCTTGACCTGAAACTCTGAAGGCAAGGACCCTATCTCAGTAACAACATCTAACCCCATGCCCAGCACACAGTAGATATATAAAAAATGCTTGTGAAATCAACGGCCAAAGGAACAAGACAATCTGATTCATTTTTTAGCTGATGTATATCACCATTTTAGCATGATTATTCATAACCAAGGTCTTATCACTTCAAGATTTGATGCTTAGCTAATTGCCTTCTAGATACAACAGAGCTCAAACCTGGAAGGAAGAAGTTGGAGGAGATAATCTGCCCTCCCTAGTGTGGGATCTGTCTTCCTGACCTCTCGATCAAGCACATAATCACAAATATGCACACGGATGCAGATACATCCTCCATAGCTCGCACTGCTTTTGCTCCAGAGTCGGGGTTGGGGGACTTGGTCATAAACTCCCAGGCAGAAACCATGGCGACCATCTTCTGGTTCTAATAAAAGTTTGATGAGTCAGTGTCTTGAATGACTATAGCCAAATTGAGTCTGATCACATTCATTTTTAAAAGGCCATGTTTCAGTCACATCATTTGATAGGAATAATTGCTCTGGAGGTCATTCTCAGCATCGTTCCACATAGGTGAAATGTTTCGGGTGGTGATCAGGAGTGCTGGACAGGCATGCTGATAGGGGGTGACGTGGGAAGGGGGCCAGTCCCTCCAGCAGCCTATCTTGTGCCTCTACATTCACCCTTTATGTCAGGGAACCCTGAAAAAATCACAAATGAAAACCTGGCCAAGTGTTTTCCAGTGTCTTCAGGTATCTTTCTCTCCACAGGCTGGGATCCTTGAATCTCTAGCCCTAAGTTTTCTGGATAGAGATTTACAGTAATGAAAAGACCAGTGCCTTTATTTGTAAAATTTTATCAAAGTAGAGTTGATTTACAAGATTGTATTAATTTCTGCTGCATAGCCAAGTGACTCAGCTAACTATCTATCTCTCTATCTACCTATTCCTTTCCATTATGGTTTATCACAGCCTATTGAATATAGCTCCCTATACTATACAGGACCTTGCTATTTATCCATTCTATACATACGATTTTGCATCTGTTAATCCCAAACTCTCAGACCCTCCCTCTCCCACCCCACTGCCCCCTGGCACCCACAAGTCTGTTCTCTATGTCTGTGAGTCTATTTCTGTTTTGTAGATATGTCCATTTGTGTTGTATTTTAGATTTCTGCATATAAATGATATTATATGGTATCTGTCTTTCTCTTTTTGACTTATTTTGGCTAGTATAATTATCTCTAGGTCCATCTATTTTGCTGTAAGTGGTATTATTTCATTCCTTTTATAGCTGAGTAATATTACATAGTGTTTATGTACCACATCTTCTTTATTCATTCATCTGTTGGTAGACATTTAGGTTGCTTCCTTGTCTTAGCTGTTGTGAATAGTGCTCCTGTGAACACCGGAGTCCATGTATCTTTTCAAATTGCAGTTTTGTCCGGGTATATGCCTAGGAGTGGAATTGATGGATCATATGGCAACTCTATTTTTAATTTTTTGAGGAACTTCCATACTGTTCTCCATAATAGCTGCAACAAGTTACATTCCCACCAACAGTATAAGAAGGTTCCCTTTTTTTACACCCTCTCCAACATTTATTACTTATAGACTTTTTAGTGATGACCCTTCTGACCAGTGTTCAGTGGTACTGTGCTGTAGTTTTGATTTGTTTTTTCTAATAATTAGTGATGATGAGCATCTTTTCATGTGCTGATTGGCCATATGTGTCTTTTTTTAAATTAATTTATTTATTATAGTTGGAGGCTAATTACCTTACAATATTGTGGTGATTTTTGCCATACATTGACATGAATCAGCCAGGGGTGTGTGTCTTTTTAAAAGAAATGTCTGTTTAGGTCTTCTGCCCATTTTTCAATTGGATTCTTTTTTGTCATTGTTGTTACCGAATTGCATGAGCCGTTAGTGTATTTTGCAAATTAAGCCCTTGTTGAAGACCATCTTTAAAGTCAGACCTTTGAGTCTGAATCTTGGCTGTGCTTCTTGCTATCTGTGTGACCTTGGAGAAATTACTCAACCTCTCTGAGTTCTGAGTATCAGACAGAAGGCAATGGCACCCCACTCCAGTACTCTTGCCTGGAAAGTCCCATGGACAGAGGAGCCTGGTAGGCTGCAGTCTATGGGGTCACTAGAAGTCAGACACGACTAAGTGACTTCACTTTCACTTTTCACTTTCATGCATTGGAGAAGGAAATGGCAACCCACTCCAGTGTTCTTGCCTGGAGAGTCCTGGGGATGGGGGAGCCTGGTGGGCTGCCGTCTATGGGGTCGCACAGGGTTGGACACGACTGAAGTGACTTAGCAGCAGCAGCAAGAAAAAGTGTCCCTATAGTCCTTCCAGAGAATCTAGGCTCAGATGTCATAGATGTCATTTGCAGAGCCCTGAACCCACATACTGTCAGAAAAGCCCAGGTTCTGTGAGTCTAAGAATAAGTGGTCCTATAAGAATGGTCCTAACCGTTGTGTGGGCTACAAATGAAGTTTTATTCTTTATTTTCTTTTCTGGGATACTTATGCAACACTGTAATATATCTTCCACTGAAAATTAGTTAGAAACATGGTTTTTAAGGAAGAGAATAAAAATCACCTAAAATCCAGCCAACCACTACTAATATGTTAGAGTTTTTCCTACTTGATATTTTTCTGTGAAGATATAAAGAGAAAATATTGCTTTAAGATCTGGCCATGAATTTCTTTTAGTATCTGAAATAATGCATTGGAGAGCCATTTGGGGTAGGAGATGAGCTTGTAGCTATTGGTGTGTTGCAGAGAGAGATAGAGAGATGCCCCTGGTGTACATAGCTCTTCTCTTGAAAAGGGCTGAAGAGCCAAAAAAGAGAGGGGTGAAGGGCCACGAACACTGTGTGAGGCTCTGTGCTGTGCTATGCTTAGGTTAGTGGAAATCTGGGGGAGAAAATGGACGTGGGAATGAAGAGGAATCCTTACTACTCATTTTCAAATTGTTAGTTTCATGGTATGCATTCCCCACATCTCCTGCCTTGGCAGGCAGATTCTCTACCACTGAGCCCCCAGGGAAGCCAAAGGTTAGGGTTCTGGAAGGCGTGAGGACTTGAGGCTGGGCAAGCAGAAACCACACTGTCTGTGTCTGCCCTGGTTCCATGGGTTGGTTTTGTTCCCTTTCATTAAAGTTCCAAAGCCATTCTCTCCCTCCTCCTCAAGACCCATGCCTCTTTCCAGATTCCTTTTCATGCAGATTTCTAAGAAAACAGACTCCCAGGCAGCAGCAGCAAAAAATGAGAGCAATTCAAATATGATGTCCAGCTCTTTACCCCATCACCTGGCTGTGAGCATAGACCCAGGTGTTCATCTCTCACAAGAGAGGGACCTCAGCACTCTCAGAACTGGAGAAAGGGCAGGAGGCTTAAATTTCAAGGAGAGGTTCATCACTCCTTAGTTGGAAGGAAAACCTTGGTGAGGGAGGACTGATCCGTGGAAGCTTTGCTGTTGTCCTGGAAGCTGCTGGTATCTGTGCTCTGGGAGCTCTTGGTGTTCAATCTCTCAGTTGTGTCCTACTCTTTGTGACCTTATGGACTGCAGCCTACCAGGTTTCACTGTCCTTCACTACCTCTGAGAGTTTGCTCAAACTCATGTCCATTGAGCTGATGATGCCTTCCAATCATCACAATCCTCTGTTACCCTCTTCTCCTCCTGGAATCTCTGGCTATGGTTAATTGAAACCAGAGAGCAGGAGAAGGAGGAAGACACGGAAGATCCCACGGTTTTTTGCAGACTCTGAGGGATTCAGGAGCAGATAAAGTTAGTGGCCTTCTTTAGGACTTTCAACCAATCAGGCAAAGATGTTGCTGCCCATGCGCATGCGTGGGTGCTAAGTTGCTCAGTCGTGTCTGACTCTTTGCAACTCTGTGAACTGTAGCTTCTCAGTCCACGGGATTTCCCAGGCAAGAATATTGGGGTGGGTTGCCATGCCCTGCTCCAGGGGATCTTCCCGACCCAGGGATCAAACCCACGTCCCCCTTGGCTCCTGCCCTGTAGGCTGATTCTTTACCCCTGAGCCACCGGGAAAGCCTGATACTACCCAAGGGGACTGGAAAACGGAAGTAGTGTGCCCATTGATGATGTGGTGTTCCCACGCTTGAGCTCTGGGATTTTTTCTTTTCCAATTTCTACTTAAAAAAAAAAGATTTATTTATTTATCTTTTGCTAGGCTGGGTCTTTGTTGTGTGTGCAGTCTTCCTCTAGTTGCCATGAGTGGAGGCTACTCTTCCTTGCAGTACACAAGCTTCTCATTGTAGTGGCTTCTCTTTTTGCAGAGTGCAAACTCTAGAACACAGGCTCAATAGCTGTGGCATACGGGTTTAATTGCTCTGAGGCATGTGGGATCTTCCTGGACCAGGGATCCAACCTGTGTCCACTGCACTGGCAGGCAGATTCTTAACCACTGAGCCATCAGGGAAGTCCTGGGATTTCTTTATCTATAACACACATGTATGCTAGATTGAGTTCAAAAGTGTCTCCAAGTCTTCACCACTCCTGGCATCCATGACTGTGCACTGTGTCCTTGCAGTTTCTCTGATCAAGAGGGGAGGGTCTGCCTCTCCACCCCTGCCCACACACAGCAACAAAGACCAATGCAGCCAAAAATTAAAAATAAATAAATAAATAAATAAATCTTTTCTCTTAAAAAAGTAGAAATTGATTGGTTGAAAGCCCATAAAGTCCCCTGAATATGGTCTGGCCCCAGCATTCTCTTTAGTCACTAGGGTGTGGTGGGATTAACTCTGCTGGTTCCCAGCTGAGGTCTCGGATGGCTGTGTGTGCTCCACTCTTGTTCTTGGAAACTTACCGGCTGCCTTGTGAACAAGCCCAAGCCAGCTTGCTGAATGATGGATGACATGTGGCCCACTCACCCTCCACCCCAGCCTATGACCAGGCTTGTGAATGAGATCATCCTAGATCTGCCAGCACCAGCCAACAGATCAACCAACCATAGATGCGTCTCTGAGACCAGTCAAGATCACTCAAGTATTTTAAGGTATTAATACAAGATGATGGGGATCTGAGAAATGAATGGAAAGAGAGAGACTTAGATGGCTAAGGGAACAAAGTAAAACAGTTTCTTCTTCACACCCCACATCTTATTTTGAGCCTCACATCTGAAAGTGGAGGCTTGATATCCCAACAAGGCTTAGCCTATCTATCAAAACAATCAATATTCCAAATTGGCATCCACCCACCCACAGACTTTAAGTTTCCTGAATAATGCCCTGTTTCATGTTAGCCCAAGAATGGAAATCTGTATCCTTTCCAGCCCCAATGACTGAATGTCTTAAAAAATAGGTATATATTTAGGATTTCCAAAAGAGATAATGAGCAATTGCTAATAATTATTTGAAATCATTAGAGTTGAACCCAGCACAATTAATGCTACTGTTGAATTTTGATAATACCAGAAAGATAATTTAAGCTCGGTGCAAGAATGGATGCCAAGACATGCACAACAATTGAATGGAATTTTCAAACATACAGATGTAATCTTTTCAAGTGGAGGGAATTCAAGTGTATTGAATTGCAGCACAATGATGGTCTCTTGTACATTTCCTAGAATATTCAGAATTGAGAGGCAGATGTTTCCAGGGAAGGGACAAACTCAGAAGAGTCTGGCTTGATTCCTTAGGAGCTGGATGGGGTGCCAACATGTAGCCCAATTCAGACCAAAACAATGGCAGCTCTTTGAGTCAATTTTGTGTCGTGATTTCTATATTCATTTCCTGGGCTGCCCTAACAAATTACCACAATTATGATGCCCTAAAACAACAGAGGAGAAGGGGACAACAGAGGATGAGATGGTTGGATGGCATCACCAACTCAATGGACATGAGTTTGGGTAAGCTCCGGGAGTTGGTGATGGACAGGGAGGCCTGGTGTGCTGCGGTCCAGGGGGCCGCAAAGAGTCGGACATGACTGAGTGGCTGAAATGAACTGAAAACAACAGAAATATATTCTTTCACAGTTCTGGAGGTAAGAAACCCAGAGTTAAGGTGTCAGTAGGCTTGGTTTCCTTAGGAGGCTATGAAGGAGAATCTGTTGCAGACTTCTCTCCCAGCTTCTAGTAGCCATTGCCAGTCCTTGGCATTCTTTGGCTTCTGTAGTTTTCCTATCAAAGTTATCCTACTGGTAATCATATAGCAAAGATCTAGTCTATTTTCCATCACCCAAGGACAGGGGATCGTCTATGTTTCTCCATGGTTGAAAAACTGAGGTGCCTAATGACAAGTGTTCATGTTCTTTTCCTCTTTCTGAAATGCCATCATCAGGCAGGGTTTATTCTTACCTCATGGCCTCAAGAAGTCTGCTACAATTCCAGGCATCACATAAAGGCAATGCAGCCCAAGGTCAGAAAAGAGGTTATAAATGTCTGCTATCTTTCTTCTCCATGGACTCCTCTTTCCCATAGTCCACCCCCAGTCCACTTAGACTTCAAGACTCACTGGCCAGGTTTATATGTGTGCAGAGATAAATACAACATTGATTCCTCAGGAATAGGAGAGTCAATAAATAAAGATTCCTAAGTAGCCGAACGACAGAGGATGAGATAGCTGGATGGCATCACCAACTTGATGGACATGGGTTTGGATGGACTCTGGGAGTTGATGACAGACAGGGAGGCCTGGTGTGCTGCGATTCATGGGGTCGCAAAGAGTCAGACACGACTGAGCGACTGAACTGAACTGAACCGAAGTAGCTGAAAAAAGAACCCTGGATTTGGAGACCACAGTGTGTGAGGTTCAAATCCCAGCCCTGGCTTCTTATCCACTGTGTGTTCTGGCAGCTTCGCAGGCTGCAGCTTCTTCTCTGTAAATTGGATAAACAGCTCTTCTAGTCTTAGCTCCCTTTATCACTTTCTCATGCCTGAGAAGCCAGAACCCAGAAAACCACAGTCTTCCTTTGGCACCTTCGATTTTTCTCTCCAACAAGCTGCTCAGAGGTGCCAAGGGAAACCAATTATTAAAGAGAATTATGTCCCAGGCAGTCTAAGCATGTGCTAATTTTCTAGTTATAAGCTGGAAAACAATTTCAACCAGATGGAGGTGCCCTGCCCTTGATGCTGGCCACCAAATTGTTGCCATTTTACTTCTCTAGAGGAGGCTCTGCTATAGTATCAGAGAGGAAACAAGGGCTCTTTTCTACCCTTTACTCCAAATCCACTCTGGCTTAAAAGCCTTAAATATTTGCAAGCGCTAAAAAACAACAACAGCAAACAGCAACAACTTTCTGGATATGTGGATGGGTCCTCAGTCGCTCAGTCAAGTCCGACTCTTTCTGACCTCATGGACTGAGGCCAAGTCCGTGGTTGACTGGGTGATGCTAGAAAAATCTTTTCTACTCTAAGAACCCAAGAAAGGAGTACAAGCTCTTTTTCTAGCAGTAGACGTAACAAGCATGACAGTCACCCAGCTTCACTCAACAAATCCAACCGGCTCTTGTGTGTGAGGTCCACCTCAGTCCCCACTTCATTAGACCTGGTTGCCCTTCTTATTGAGACATCACTGTAACATTGTAGCTTAGAAAGCAAACTGCCTAGAAAGTTTCTTTCCAACGGAGATGGGGCCACAAGGTATATAGAGTTTCTGTTCTCTTCCAGGGGCCTAGGAGTGGTTGGTTACTGAGGGTATTGGATGCCCCCAGCCTGCTCCTTTGGGGCTTCCCAGGTGATGTTAATGGTAAAGAACTCACCTACCAATGCAGGAGACATATGAAACGCAGGTTTGATTCCTGGGTGGGGAAGATTCCCTGGAGGAGGGCATGGCTACCCAGCTCTAGTACTCTTGCCTGGAGAATTCCATGGACAGAGGACCCTGGTGGGCTACAGTCCATGGGATCGCAAAGCGCTGGACACGACTGAAGGGACTTAGTATGCATGCACACAGCCTGTCCCCTTGGTCTCTTTCATTTCTGGAACAGACTCTTTGTGACCCCATGAACCGCAGCATGCCAGTCTCCCCTGCCCTCCACTATCTCCTGGAGTTTGCTCAAATTCATGTCCATTGAATCAGTGATGCCATCCAACTGAAAAGTTGTTGCTGAACCATGAAAAGACGCCAGGATTCTTGGCCTCCGGAGGAGAAGAATTCAATCCCAAGCCAGAGATGAGGCTTGATCACTCAGAGTTTTGTGTAATAAAGTTTTATTAAAGTATGAAGGAGACAGAGAAAGCTTCTGACATAGGCATCAGAAGGGGGCAGAAAGAGTACCCCCTTGCTAGTGTTAGCAATGGAGTTATATACTCTTTAATTAGTTATTACAGTGAATCCAAAGAATGTCTGGAGGTTGTAAAGACCTCACTAGACCTACTCCCATAATTTACAATTTAAGATAACAGGATTAGCCAGAAGGTTTTTTCTAGAGACTGTCCTCAAGCAGGATACTTTCTTATATAATCCTAAGGAATGTAGACGGAAAAAAGTTTGTCCTTTCTTCCTCCTTGAGAATTCCAGACCCCTCTCTCCTTGGGGACCCCTAGACTTCTTATCAACCTGCCTAGGAAATGACATCTCATCCTCTGTTGCCCTCTTCCCTCTTATCCTTCCCCCAACGCCACAGATTTATGCCTTGCTGGCTTGCCTTCAAAACAGGTTAGGAAGGAAGAATCCAGCTTTCCTTCACATCTCAAGATATTGTGTGTACTTGGAGCCACTCTCTAACTAATGACTGTCCCTTCGTGGTCCCAGCGTGACTTTATAAGAGACCATGTTGGTTTCCAAAGGATGGGAAGGCTTACTGAATATTTAACCTGTTACAGGAGTCAGGAGGGAAACTATGCATTCATCTTGTAAGCACCTTCCAAATTCACCACCTTTTCCAGGCAGCAAATATTAATGGGTCAGTAATAGTTCTGGAGCCAGACCACCTAGATCTGAATTCAGGTCATTCTTTAGATCACGGACTTTGTGCAAGTTACTTAACTTCCTTTGTCTCAGTTTTCTCATCTGCAAAAAGCATACCCTGGTATCTTTCTGAAGGTTAAAGGTGAAAGCATTGTGCCTGCCATGTTGTAAATTCTCTCGAAATGGTATCTATTATTGTTAATATCCAGTCTCCTTCCAGCCTCAGTTCTCATCACTATGGAAACTTATGTAACAAAGGGGATCCGAGGTGACCTCTGATCCTTCCAAAGTTTACGACACCACCATGCCATTCACCGATCTGCTTTGAAGATGCCTTGTTAGTCTGTAAGTTTCATAATCAATGGCCCTAAGTACCTATCTCAAGAGAAATGGAAATAAAAGAGGTATTTAAAAGCAATTAGTTGGGACCATAGGCATACCCAAAGAAATAAAACCAAAATTCATTATGTTAGTTTATGGGCATTCATGGCCATTTTCCTTAAGATGATTTTAAATATCTACCAGAATTTTGGTCAGTAGGAGGGCAAGTTGCATGAAAAAAAAATCAAGATTTTCTCTGATACCAATCCTGTTTTACTAACACTGAACATTGATACAAATAATGTTATATCCAGGTAACCCTGACTTATTGATATTCTTCAGCACACAGTCACCTCTGGGAACTTCATCACATTCAATGATACTGTGAGGTTTTAGAAATATCCAGGGCTGAGTGGGCTGGCTTTCAGGAATGATGAGCTTTTTGGGGTCCATCTACTTTTCAAGGTTTTCTGTATCCTCCATGAGGGGGCTGTCAGTTGCCCCTTCTCCTATCTGCTTCCTCAACCTTCTTATCTCCTTCGGTTGCTTGCAAAGTGTGGTGTAATTTACCTCCAACTCAGACCTCAGGGGTTAGAGTTTGCTTTGAACAATATTGATGACCTTGTTTTGGATCCTCTATCGTATTCTGATATCAAGGTTGCTGGTTCAATCTCTACTCCTCACTAGGGCTTTGAATAAGCAAGGTTGGTGTAAAAGTAGCCACTGGGATATGAGTACTGTGTCATATTTGTGTAACAAAGGGGAGCGAATTTATTTCATTTGAGATTCTCCTAAGAAAGGGAAATGTTACAAATAGTCCCAAAGAGGCATTTTCAATTCAGGAATGGGATAGATGACTTTAACTCTCTCGATGGCCTAGTTAAAGAGCAGTGAGATGCTTTGGAATGAATTGGGGTTTACAGCCAGACAGAACCAGATTCCAATTTCAGCCCTACCTATCCACCAACAGAACGGGGAGGCTAGTCCCTCGTCCCCAGAATTTGGGGTCTAAAGGCTTATGGATGTCAAGCATTTGACACTCAGGAAGCTGAAACTACTTCATCTCCACCCACTCTCCTGAGGTCATTTTCCTCAGCTGTCCAGTGGAGCGACAGAGCTCAGACATCCTAGAAGCAGACCCCACAAGAGCAGGATCCAGTCTGGTTCACAGAGCCTGGCCCTGCTGCATAGAGGATGTTTCAAAAATAAATGGTAAATGATTGAAGAGTACTAGGTTCTAGGATCAGGCTGAGATGGTGATGTGCATTCCTAGTACTTATAAGAATTTTTTTTTTTTTTTAGCTCTTTCAGTCCTAATTAAGGTTGTGCTTGATTGAAATTCACAGCCTCCCAAACACGTCCCACTATTCCTACTTCCCTTTTGCAGGTTCCTTGCAAATGCACATCTTGTTCCTGTTCTTGACAGCTCTGTGTCTGGCTAAAATGGGTTCAGCCCAGCCTCCCTTTGCCTCTAACCTGGGTAATTAACTTTGGTCCAAGCTGCAGCTCATTTCCTCCCGGCAGGTGTTAACTGAAGCAGAGCTGACCTCTTAGGAGTTCATTAGTCAGATGCCAGAGGTAGAACGTGGACTCAGATTGCCAGGGCCTCCATGACAGCACTGTGGACCAGAAGTGTCTCTGTTGGAGTGCTTTTACATCAGCATGTTTAAAGAATAAAATCACGATGACCTGTCATGTCTTGGATATTCTCCCTGTAGGATGCCTTCTTGCCAAACTTTACTTTGGCACGATGCCATCTGCTTGCATTTAGCAACCAGGTGAGAAATAACCTGTAAACCATTTCTGTGTTTGCTCAAAGGCTGTTATTGACAGCTACGCTAGTTCCTTAATACAGGGCCCTCCCTCTGAGCAGCCCTCTGAGAAATTCTTTCGGCTTTCCAGTATGAGAGACAGTTATACTTCTCCAGGGTAGCTGATGGAGAAGTGCAGTGAGAGACCAGACCTGGAAGTGAATTTCATCTTTACCACTCTCTTTTTTTTTTGATATTTAAAAAAATATTTATTTTTATTTATTTGGCTGCACTGGGTCTTAGGTGCTTCATGTGGGATCTTGAGTTGTAGCCTGCAAACTCAGTTTCACCATGTGGGATCTAGTTCCCTGACCAGGGATCGAACCTGGGTTCCCTGCATTGGGATCACAGAGTCTTAGCCAGTGGACCACCAGGGAAGTCCCCATCCTTACCACTTTCTAACTCTCTGCCCTCAGCTTGAGCATCTCTTTCATTTCAAAACACAGAAGATAATACTTGGCTTGCATTTTGTTGTGAGGATTAGATGAGGTCGTTCCTGTAGAAGCCTCGTGCTCAGTCTGTACTTCATTGATGGCCATCACCACTGTTTGCTTCTATGTACAAACATGAAGCTCATAACTAATTGTCTTTGCCTCCTCTAGATGCTAGGAGGTTCAGAAGAAAATTTGTGGCCAATCTCCAGCAAACCTCTAGGATTCCTTGGTATATAGATTTTGTGTAACAAATCTTGCTCCTGGTTTTCCCTCCCTTTATTCTTTCTCTTGTTGGGGTGTTTTCTGTTTGGGCATTTTAATTAATTGGGGCTTCCCTGGTAGCTCAGCTGGTAAAGAATCCGCCTGCAATGCAGGAGACCCTGGTTCAATTCCTGGGTTGGGAAGATCCCCTGGAGAAGGGATAGACTACCCGCTCCAATATTATGGGCTTCCCTGGTGGCTCAGATGGTAAAGAATCTGCCTGCAATGTGGGAGACCTGGGTTCAATCCCTGGGTTCGGAAGATATTTTAATTAATTGGTTATAATTTATTCTACTTGAAATATTGTATATATCTTTCATACCTGACCCGAATACTGTTTGGGACAAGCTGGGATATAAACATTCTAATACAAAATTAAAGAAAGAAAGGAAGGAAAAATACAGGCAACCTCTGGCATTCAGTTCTAATTGGTTAATTTAAAAAATGTGAAGAAAAAATTCAGTACAGAAGCTATCAAGAAAATGATTAGTGTCCACTCTAAAGATGGAAGTTATATTTTTGAAATGAACCCTTTATCAGATATATGATTTGCATTCACATTGACCTGGTCCTTCCTAGGTATCTATAAAAATGATCAAACAATATAGGCTGTGGCTCAGTGGGTAAAGAATCCACCTGCAATGCAGGAGACATGGGAGACCCAGGTTCAATCCCTGGGACGGGAAGATCCCCTGGAGAAGAAAATGGCAACCCACTCCAGTATTCTTGCCTGAAAAATCCCATGAACAGAGGAGCCTGGCGGGCTGCCATCCATAGGGTCACTAAGAGTTGGACATGACTGAGCAACTAAGCTTACAGTGAGAGAAATGCAACTTCATGACCAGAGTGATGGTTAAAAGTAGGCGTATAACTCAAGTTAAGTCAATAAGAGTCAGTGAGAATCTGCACTAAAGCTTTCTCTGGAATTATTAAGAAAGGCATACTATCTTTCTGATTGGGCTTTCCTGGTGGCTCAGATGGTAAGGAATCTGCCTGTAATGCATGAGATGTGGGTTCAATCTCTGGGGCAGGAAGATCCCCTGAAGAAGGAAATGGTAACCCACTCCAGTATTCTTGCCTGGAGAATTCTATGGACAGAGGAGCCTGGTGGGCTACAGTCCCTGAGGTTGCAAAGAGTCAGACACAACTGAGCAACTAACACTTTCACTTTCATCTTGCTGATGAGGTTGTTAAAGAGCTAGGGTGGGAATCAGGAGCTGCAGGTGGCCATCCCCCATCATATGCAGATAGTTATCTTGAGAATAAAGCCAATAGAGAGAAAAGTCTGTAGAAAGAGACTCCTGATGTTGTTGAGCACCTTGATGGAACCATGCCTGAAACCAGTAAAACTCCTAGAATTTGAAGAGACCTAAGATAATACATTTTTTTGTTATTAGGCTGTTTTTTAAATTAAATTATTTATTTTAATTGGAGGTTAATTATTTTGCAGTATTGTCCTGGTTTTTGCTATGCTGCTGCTGCTAAGTCGCTTCAGTCATGTCCGACTCTGTGTGACCCCATAGACGGCAGCCCACCAGGCTCCCCCGTCCCTGGGATTCTGCAGGCGAGAACACTGGAGTGGGTTGCCATTTCCTTCTCCAATGCATGAAAGTGAAAAGTGAAAGTGACGTCGCAAAAAAAAAAAAGAAAGAAAGTGAAGTCACTCAGTCATGTCCGACTCATAGCGACCCCATGGACTGCAGCCTACCAGGCTCCTCCATCCATGGGGTTTTCCAGACAAGAGTACTGGAGTGGGGTGCCACTGCGTTCTCCGGGTTTTTGCTATACATCAACATAAATCAGCCATAAGTATACATGTGCCCCCCCAATCCTGAACCCCCCTACCACCTCCCTCCCCATTGCATACATTCTTGTTCCACTTTTAACTTAATTTGAGTTGGTTTCTAACACCACCAACCAAAAGAATCTGACCTGAGGCAGTCTCCTGATTTTATTTTAGGGCTCTATCCTTTGCCTTTATGATTTAAAAACTCATTAACAGTTGAAGCCTTCAGAACTCCACTCTCTTCTGTAATAACAGTAGAGCTTTCCATTCATAGTTCCTTAGTCATCTTTGTCACTCTTTTCTCTGTAGCCTGAATATAATAGGACTTTTTTGACACCAGATGAAAAGGTATCAAGTCACTGAGCTATTCCAATGGGTCAGGAAGATGCTTGGGTGAATTAAACATTTTCTCCTAAAACTGACCGATATTTGTCAGATCCTTTGGCTCCAAAAGGAGCCAAACTACTGGGCTGATGCCTTCCAGAGGTAAAGGGCATAGAATTAACTGAATCTTTCTCTGGGTCTCAGCTGCCAGCTACAGGTCCCTCATTTTCACAAGTACAGAATGGATTGTTTTTTCCTTAAGTATGTTCACTGCATTTGGCATGAGTAGCTTCAGTTCTGTCTCTTTCACAAAATGGTTATCTGCAAAATTGGAGTGACGGGTCAGGATTCTAAGGCAGCTGTGTTTTCAAAGGATAAGGCAGAAAGCCAGAGAAGGTGACGATCCCCCTCACAAATCACTGTGAAAGAACAAAGGCTTAGAAAGCAATGAATTGTCTTAGGTTTTTATTGTTTTATTGAACAAAATTGTATTGGGACTTGATGATCCAATTCCAGCCTTAAAGGGCTGCCATCAATCACCATTATCTGAGAAAGGAGAGCATAAGCTTTATGCTTGCAGGTAATAAAATGATTATATGATATCAGCACATGGTGCTGGGAGAAAAATGGGCCCTAGCACAAGTACAAACTGGGCTCACATTCTGCTTATGCTAATCACCAGCTGAATGCTCTTAAGGAATTTATCTAACTTACGGAAGCCCTCCTAGAAGGAGATAATACATATTTCATGTTATTTGGACAAATCTGTAAAGTAAGAACAGGGTTTCAAATTTGAGTCACTCTGACTTTAATGAATAAGCCCATAGCTGTTTCTAGTGTGTAAGACTATTTCCTTGCTCTAAAAATAGGCAGACTTTTCCAATTCCAGGTAAGATGGGGTAAGCACACAGTACCCTGCCTCTCTGGCTAAACAGAGTGGTAAAGCCCAGGCATAATGTAAGAGCCAGGTTTTGAGAATTCTGAAAAGCAAAAAGTAGCCAACAGATTGGAGGAAAGTCTATATCTTTGGAAGTACCCCTGAGTCATCAATAAGTGTTTTTCTCCTCTGGAATTGCTTCAGTTGGAGTCAAACCAAGATGTGAGCATCAGTGAAGACAGAGAGAACTCCAGGAGCCATCCTTTAAGTTGGGTTCTAAGGACATTTCTATGGCTTCCCTTGTAGTTCAGACAGTAAAGGATCTGCCTGCAATGCAGGAGACCTGTGTTCGATCCCTGGGTTAGAAAGATCCCCTGGAGAAGGGAATGGTTACCCACTCCAGTATTCTTGCCTGGAGAATCCCATGGACAGAGGAGCTTGGTGGGCTACAGTTCATGGGTTTGCAAAGAGTCAGACACAATTAAGCACATACACACGAAAAAGATGTTAAAGCCTCCATGGCAAAAATGTTCTATTAGGCACATGTTCTTGAAATGAATGAAATGATTAAAAGTTTCAACAAAGAAACAGAAGATTTTTAAAAGAACCAAATGGAAATTTTAGAACTGAATAAATACACTAATAAAAACAGACAAGCTCACTGGAAGGAGGCAATAGCAGAATGAAAATAAGGAAGGACAGTCGGTGAACTTTGAGATAGATCAGTAGAAATTATCCAATCTGAACAAGAAAAAGAAAGATTAAAAAAAAAAATCCACAGTCTCAGACAATACTGAAAAGTTAACATTCACGTCATAAAGAAAGAAAGAAAGGGTATGGAGTAGAAAAATGTATTTAAAATAATAATTGTTGAAAACATTGCCCCCACACACATAAATGTACCCAAGCTTGGTGAACCTCAAAAAGAATAAAACTTCATAGACAGATACCATGGTGAAACTTCAGAAAATTAAAGACAAAGAAAAATCTTGAATGTGGTCAAAGGAGAAAAATGTGTATTATTTATAAGGGAGCAACTTAAATATCTATGAACTTCTCATCAGAAACAATAGAAGTCAAAAGAAAAGTAGAATAATATTTTTAACACGCCAAAAAATAAGAACAATCAAACTCAGTTTGATGTACAAAGATGATATCCTACAAGAATTAAGGTAAAATAAAGACATTCTCTTATGAGGGAAAATAAGAGAATTTGTTGCCAGCAGATATTTTCTAAAAGAAATGCTAATGCTAAAGGAAACTCTTTGGGCTAAAGGAAACTACAGCAAAAAGAAATCTGGAATATTGATAGCAAAGGAAGAACAACAGAAATGGTGACAATCTGGGTAAATATAATAGACTACTCCTTTCCTCTTGAGTTCTTTAAAATAGATTTAGCAAAAGCAAATGTAATAACATCTAGTGGGATTTTTTATGTATGTAAATGTAATATGTGTGTATGTTAGTCGCTCAGTATTGTCCAACTCTTTGCGACCCTATGGGTTATAACCTGCCAGGCTCCTCTGCCCATGGAATTCTCCAGGCAAGAATACTGGAGTGGGTAGTAGGTGCCATTCCCTTCTCCAGGGGATCTTACCCCTACCCAGGGACCGAACCCGGGTCTCCTGCATTGCAGGCAGTTTCTTAACCATCTGAGCCATACATGAGAGCACATCAGCATAAAGAGGAAGGGGGAAAGGCCTGTAAGGCAGTAATATTTCCAAATTCCACTTGAAGTGGTAAAAATTGAATCTAAATAAACTGAAAAATTAAGCATTTTTAAAGAAATCATTACCAAAAGCATTATACAAGAGATATGGTCAAAATCATAATTTATAAAGTGATAGTGAAAGTGTTAGTCACTTAGTCATGTCCGACTCTTTGTGACCCCATGGACTATAACTTAGCAGGCTCCTTGGTCCATGGGATTCTCCAAGCAAGAATACTGGAGTGGATTGCCATTGCCTTCTCCAGGGGACCTTCCCAAACCAGGGATCGAACCCGGGTATCCCACATGGCAGGCAGATTCTTTATCTTCTGAGCCACCAGTTCAGTTCAGTTCAGTTCAGTTCAGTTCAGTTACTCAGTCATGTCCAACTCTTTGTGACCCCGTGAATCGCAGCACACCAGACCTCCCTGTCCATCACCAACTTCTGGAGTTTACTCAAACCCATGTCCATCGAGTCAGTGATGCCATCCAGCCATCTCATCCTCTGTCGTCCCCTTCTCCTCCTGCCCCTAATCCCTACCAGCATCAGGGTCTTTTCCAATGAGTCAACTCTTTGCATGAGGAGGCCAAAGTATTGGAGTTTCAGCTTCAGCATCAGTCCTTCCAGTGAGCACCCAGGACTGATCTCCTTTAGGATGGACTGGCTGGATCTCCTTGCAGTCCAAGGGACTCTCAAGAGTCTTCTCCAACACCACAGTTCAAAAGCATCCATTTTTCGGCTCTCAGCTTTCTTCACAGTCCAACTCTCACATCCATACATGACCACTGGAAAAACCATAGCCTTGACTAGATGGACTTTTGTTGGCAAAGGAATGTCTCTGCTTTTTAATATGCTATCTAGGTTGGTCATAACTTTCCTTCCAAGGAGTAAGCGTCTTTTAATTTCATGGCTGCAATCACAATCTGCAATGATTTTGGAGCCCCCCAAAATAAAGTCTGACACTGTTTCCACTGTTTCCCCATTTATTTGCCATGAAGTGATGGGACCAGATGCCATGATCTTAGTTTTCTGAATGTTGAGCTTTAAGCCAACTTTTTCACTCTCTTCTTTCACTTTCATCAAGAGACTCTTTAGTTCCTCTTCACTTTCTGCCATAAGTGTGGTATCATCTGCATCTCTGAGATTATTTATATTTCTCTCAGCAATCTTGATTCCAGCTTGTGCTTCATCTAGCCCAGTGTTTCTCATGATGTACTCTGCATATAAGTTAAATAAGCAGGGTGACAATATACAGCCTTGACGTATTCCTTTTCCTATTTGGAACCAGTCTGTTGGTCCATGTCCAGTTCTAACAGTTGCTTCCTGACCTGCATATAGTTTTCTCAAGAGGCAGGTCAGGTGGTCTGGTATGTCCATCTCTGTCAGAATTTTCCACAGTTTATTGTGATCCACACAGTCAAAGTCTTTGGCATAGTCAATAAAGCAGAAGTATATGTTTTTCTGGAACTCTCTTGCTTTTTCGATGATCCAGCAAATGTTGGCAATTTGATCTCTGGTTCCTCTGCCTTTTCTAAAACCAGCTTGAACATCTGGAAGTTCATGGTTCACGTATTGCTGAAGCCTGGCTTGGAGAATTTTGAGCATTACTTTACTAGCGTGTGAGATGAGTGCAATTATTCTTTGGGATTTCCTTTCTTTGGGATTGGAAAGAAAACTGACCTTTTTCAGTCCTGTGGCCACTGCTGAGTTTTCCAGATTTGCTGGCATATTGAGTGCAGCACTTTCACAGCATCATCTTTCAGGATTTGAAATAGCTCAACTGGAATTCCATCACCTCCACTAGCTTTGTTTGTACTGATGCTTTCTAAGGCCCACTTGACTTCACATTCCAGGATGTCTGGCTCTAGGTGAGTGATCACACCATCGTGATTATCTAGATAATGAAGATCTTTTTTGTACAGTTCTGTGTATTCTTGCCACCTCTTCTTAATATCTTCTGCTTCTGTCAGGTATGGTATGGTTCTGTCCTTTATTGAACCCATCTTTGCATGAAATATTCCCTTGGTATCTCTAATTTTCTTGAAGAGATCTCTAGTCTTTCCCATTCTGTTGCTTTCCTCTATTTCTTTGCATTGATCACTGAGGAAGGCTTTCTTATCTCTCCTGGCTATTCTTTGGAACTCTGCATTCAAATGGGAATATCTTCTTTTCTCCTTTGCTTTTCGCTTCTCTTCTTTTCACAGGTATATTTGTAAGGCCTCCTCAGACAACCATTTTGCCTTTTTGCATTTCTTTTTCATGGGGATGGTCTTGATCCCTGTCTCCTGTACAATGTCATGAACCTCCATGCATAGTTCATCAGGCACTGTCTATCAGATCTAGTCCCTTAAATCTATTTCTCACTTCCACTGGATAGTCATAGGGATTTGATTTAGGTCATACTTGAATGGTCTAGTGGTTTTCCCTACTTTCTTCAATTTAAGTCTGAATTTGGCAATAAGGAGTTCATGATCTGAGCCACAGTCAGCTCCTGGTCTTGTTTTTGCTGACTCTATAGAGCTTCTCCATCTTTGGCTGCAAAGAATATAATCAATCTGATTTTGGTGTTGACCATCTGGTGATGTCCTTGTGTAGAGTCTCCTCTTGTGCTGTTGGAAGAGGGTGTTTGCTATGACCAGTGTGTTCTCTTGGTAAAACTCTATTAGCCTTTGCCCTGCTTCATTCCGTACTCCAAGGCCACATTTGCCTGTTACTCCAGGTGTTTCTTGACTTCCTACTTTTGCATTCCAGTCCCTTATAGTGAAAAGGACATCTTTTTTGGGTATTAGTTCTAAAAGTTCTTGTAGGTCTTGATAGAACTGTTCAACTTCAGCTTCTTCAGTGCTACTTGTTGGGGCATAGGCTTGGATTACCGTGATATTGAATGGTTTGCCTTGGAGTCAAACAGATCATTCTGTCATTTTTGAGATTGCATCCAAGTACTGCATTTCAGACTTTTTTGTTGACCATGATGGCTACTCCATTTCTTCTAAGGGATTCCTGCCCACAGTAGTAGATATAACGGTCATCTGAGTTAAATTCACCCATTCCAGTCCATTTTAGTTCCCTGATTCCTAGAATGTCGACATTCACTCTTGCCATCTCCAGTTTAGCCACTTCCAATTTGCCTTGATTCATGGACCTAACATTCCAGGTTCCTATGCAATATTGCTCTTTACAGCATCTGACCTTGCTTCTATCACCAGTCACATTTACAACTGGGTATTTTTTTTGCTTTGGCTCCATCCCTTCATTCTTTCTGGAGTTATTTCTCCACTGATCTCCAGTAGCATATTGGGCACCTACCAACCTGGGGAGTTCCTCTTTCAGTATCCTATCATTTTGCCTTTTCATACTGTTCATGGGGTTCTCAAGGCAAGAACACTGAAGTGGTTTGCCATTCCCTTCTCCAATGGACCACATTCTGTCAGCCCTCTCCACCATGACCCGTCTGTCTTGGGTGGCCCCACACGGCATGGCTTAGTTTCATTGAGTTAGACAAGGCTGTGGTCCTGTGATCAGATTGGCTAGTTTTCTGTGATTATGGTTTTAGTGTGTCTGCCCTCTGATGTCCTCTTGCAATACCTACCGTCTTACCTGGGTTTCTCTTACCTTGGATGTGGGGTATCTCCTCACAGTTGCCCCTCCTGGCCTTGAATGTGGAGTAGCTCCTCTCGGCCCTCCTGCGCCCGCGCAGCCACCGCTCCTTGGAAGTGTGATGGGAAGCCCAGTTTATAAAGTGGGGGAGCAATTGGCATACAGTAGTCATGTATGGATGTGAGATTTGGACTGTGAAGAAAGCTGAGCACTGAAGAACTGATGCTTTTGAACTGTGGTGTTGGAGAAGACTCTTGAGAGTCCCTTGGACTGCAAGGAGACCCAACCAGTCCAGTCTAAAGGAGATCAGTCCTGGGTGTTCACTGGAAGGACTGATGCTGAAGCTGAAATTCCAGTACTTTGGCCACCTCATGCAATGAACTGAATCATTGGAAAAGACCCTGATGCTGGGAAAGATTGAAGGTGGGAGGAGAAGGGGATGACAGAGGATGAGATGGTTGGATGGCATGACTGACTCAATGGACATGAGTTTGAGCAAGTTCTGGGAGTTGGTGATGGACAGGGAAGCCTGGCAGGCTACAGTCCATGGGGTTGCAGAGTCAGACACAACTGAGCAACTGAACTGAAATGAAGTGAGGGGCAATTTAGGGGTAGAGTATTAAGAAGCACAAACTATTATATACACAATAAGCTACAAGGATGTATTGTACAATATGTGGAATATAGCCAATGCATGTATGCTTCAGTTGTGTCTGACTCTTTGTGACCCCCTGGATTGTAGTCCACCAGGCTCGTCTGTCGGTGGGATTCTTCAGGCAAGAATACTAGAGTGAGGTACCATTTCCTCCTCCAGGGGATCTTCCCTCTCCAGGGACTGAACCTGCATCTCTTACCTTCCCTATGTCTTCTACATTGGCAAGTAGATTCTTCAACACCAACATCACCTGGGAAGCCCATATTGGAGTATCTCTTTGCAACCCCATGGACTGTATAGACCCTAGTATTCTCCAGGCCAAAATACTGCAATGGGTAGCCTTTCCCTTGTCCAGGGGATCTTTCCAACCCAGGGATTGAACCTAGGTCTCCCACATTGCAGGCAGATTCCTTACCAGCTGAGCCACAAGGGAAGCCCAAGAATACTGGAGTGAGTAGCCTATCCCTTCTCCAGCGGACCTTCCTGACCCAGGAATTGAACTAGGGTCTCCTGCATTGCAGGTGGATTCTTTACCAACTGAGCTATCAGGGAAGCCATATTGGAGTATAGCAGATTAAAAATGTGAGTTTCAAGTGATCAGCAAAGGGACTCAGCCATACATATACATGTATCCATTCTCCCCCAAACTCCCCTCCCATCCAGGCTGCCGCATAATATTGAGCAGAGTTCCATGTGCTGTACAGTAGGTCCTTGTTGGTTATACATTTTAAATATAGCAGTGTGTACCTGCCCATCCTAAACTCTCTATCTGTCCCTTCCCCCATCTTACCCCTACCCCAGCAACCATTTGTTCATTCTCTAAGTCTGTGAGTCTCTTTCTGTTTTGTAGATATATACTTCCATTGTTTTAAAAGCACAATTTATAAACTAAAATGGGATTCTAAAAGAGGTCCAGAGGAAATCTCAAGCAAGAGGAGAAAGTATTTGGAATGGAATGAAAATAAGATACAGCATGCAACAATTGGTGGGGTGGAAATACACTAGTGCTTACAGGGAAATTTATAACATTAAATGCTTACCTTAAAAAAGAAAAAAAAAAGGCCTTATATCAACACTGTGAGCCTCCTCTCTAAGAAATGTGAAAATAATGAGCAGACTGTCCTGAAGCAAACAGCACAGTGTTATTGTGTTTGCTTTCAACAAGGAAATGATTAAGAGAAGACCTGCAATCAATGGACCTGAGAACAGAAAAGGAGTAAGGAAAATTAATGAAGCCAAAAGCTACAGTTTCTTTGAAAAAAAAAAAAAAAATCAATGCATTTGAAAAATCTCCAGCAAGATTGGAAAAGGAAAAAATGTGAAAAGACACAAATTACCAGTTTCAGCAATGAGGGGCAAACACTACAGACCCTGCGGCTCTAAAAGGTTAAGATGTGAACCCTACAAAAAACTCTCTGCACATAAATTTGAGCGCTTAGGTGAAACAAACCAATTCCTTAAAAGCTACAAGCTGTCAAACTCACCAAGATAAACAGATAACCTGAGTGGGTATAGATGTATAAAAATAACTGAATCCATAGTAACAAAGCAAAAATACCTCTGCCTCAAAATCTCTTGACCCAGATCTAAAATTTATGTGGAAAGTCAAAAGATCTTGAACAGCTAAAATAATTTGAAAACAAAGAATAATATTAGACGAATCACTTCACCCAGTTTTGAGATTTACTATAAGAAACGACAATAATCAGCACTGTATGGGATTGGCAAAGGGATTGGCATGCCTGGATCAATGGAAAAGAATACTGCAGAGGGTTCAACAGACCAAGATAAAGGTGTCCAGTTGAGTTTTGGAAAGGTGAAAAAGACTCTCAATGGAAAAAGATATTCTTTCAACAAATGGTGTTGGGACAACTGGATATGCACATGCAAGAAGAAGGAAAAAGGATCCTCAAGCCGCACCTCATGCCTTAAACAAAAATTAACTTAAAGTGAACTATAGATCTAGAGGTAAAGTGCAAAACTACAAAAATTTTAGAGGAAAATATAGAAGAATATATTCATAAACTGGGGTTAGACAAAGAGCTATTAGACATGATGCTAAAAGTTCACACCTTGAAAGACAAACTGATAAATTGGACCTTGCCAAAATTCAGAACCTTTGTTCTGTGAAGATGCTGTGAAGAGAAGGAAAATACAAACTTACAGACAGGGTGAAGGTTTGCCCATCGTGTAATCAACAAAGGATCTGTATCCAGAATATATAAAAACTCAAACTCAGATGCCAAAGAAACAGTCCAGTTACAAAATAGGCAAAAGACTTGAATGGATACTTTACTAAAGAGAATAATGGAAGACAAATAAGCACATGAAAAGGTATTTAACACCATTAGCCATTAAGGAAATTCAACTTAAAACCATGATGAGATACCGCTAAATGCCTATTCTGATGGCCAAAGCCAATAATATTGCCAATATCAAATGCTAGATTCAGACAAACTGATGATAACTCTCATACTTGCTAGTACAAATGTAAATGTTATTTGGCAAACAGAGTGGTAGATCTTAATAAACTTAAATGCATATTTAACATATGACCCAGAGTTTCCACTCCTGAGTACCTATCCCAGAGAAATGTAAACTTAGGTTCACACGAAAATCCATTTGGGAATGTTTGGTGGAGATCTGTTTCTAATGACCAAAACCTAAACATCGCGAATGTCATTCAATGAATGAATAGATAGACTGGATGGTACATCCACACATACTGAGATACTGTTGTTGTTGTTTAATTTCCAACTCATGTCCAACTCTTTGCAACTCTATGGACTGTAGCATGCCAGGCCTCCCTGTCCCTCACCATCTCCCAAAGTTTGCTCAAGTTCATGTCCATTGCATCAGTGATGCCACGTAGCCAGCTCATCCTCTGATGTCCTCTTCTTCTACCCTCAATCTTTCCCAGCATCAGGAACTTTTCCGGTGAGTCGGCTCTTCGCATCAGGTAGCCAAAATACTGGAGCTTCAGCTTCAGCATCAGTCCTCCCAATGAGTATTAAGGGTTGACTTCCTTTGTGCTGTTGCTGTGCTTAGCTGATAAGTCATGTCAGACTCCTTGTGACCCCACGGACTACAGCCTGCAGGCTCCTCTGTCCATGGGGATTCTCCAGGCAAGAATACTGCAGTGGGTTGCCATTCCCTTCTCCAGCGGATCTTCCCGACCCAGGGATTGAACCTGGATCTCCTGCATTGCAGGCGGATTCTTTACCTTCTGAGCCTCAAGGGAAACCCTTAAGATTGACTGAGATACCACTCAGCAATAAAAAGATGTGAACTACATGCAGCTGGTCAGTTTCAGAATGTTACATACTATATGATTCTATTTCTGTGACATTCTTCAAAAGACCGAGCTACAGGGATAGAGAAGAGGTGAGTGGTGGTCAAGGTTAGGGGTAGGAAGAGAATGGGATGGGTCAGCATGTATGACTTTGTGGCATGTGGTAGATCTGTTCTATATACTGATCATTATGGGCTGAACATTTTGGTCCCCCTTGCCTCATTCATACGTTAATGTTCTAACCCCCAAAATGATGGTATTTGGATGAGCAGCCTTTGGGAAGTAATTAGGTTTCTTTCGCTTCCCTGGTGGTTCCAATGGTAAAGAATCTGCCTGCAATACAGGAGACCTGGGTTCGACTCCTGGGTGGGGAAGATCCCCTGGAGAAGGAAATGGCAACCCACTCCAGTATTCTTGCTTTGGAAATCCCACTGACAGAGGAGCCAGGCGGGCTACAGTCCATGGGGTCACACAGAGCTGGACACGACTGAAGCAACTTGACGCACACACACTCACACTTAGCAAGAACTGTAATGTTACTCCATGTAGTCAATTTAATCTTCCTACCAACACTAAGATTTGGTCCTATTATTACCCCTATTTTGCACATAAGGGAAACTGAGGTCCACGTTAGATGACTTGCACAGATCCATAGCTAGAAAGTGGTGCAGCTAGTATTTGAACTAAGGTCTCCATGACTCTTGGCACAAGAGTCTGGGCTTTGTGCCAACCACATTCTAAACAGCTTTCGGGTCTCCAGTATCCTGCTTTTCTTGTTTTAAAATCCTGCATGTAAACTAGCAGTGGTCTTGCCACCAATAAATATCATCTCTTCTTTGTGACAAATACTTGTCTCACCACCAACCTCTGGTCCATGAGAAGTGCTGACTCGGGCTGAGGAAACTCTCCTCTATTGATTTCCCTTATTTTCTTTCTCTGATGCAGCTGTTAAGTTCATTTTAACAATGTAATTCATCATGAGACAGACAAGCCTGAGTCTTATTGATGCAACAATTAATTAGTTGGCTGCTTGGTCCTAAAAAGTTTGTTCTGGATGAATGGCTGGCCAGGCAGGGGGAACCGTGATACAACTCTAGCAGACAATCTGCACGTACCGCTGACTTGATCACTCTGGAGCTGATATCGGGGAGGGGAATCTTGAGCCCGGGTCGACTGGTGGCTGACACTGCATGCAGAGCTGTTGAGAGTGCTGAACCATGGCAACAAAGATGCGGGCTGCTCATTCCTGGTCTTTTCCAAGTTGGGTTTTTGGGCCCCATTAGAAAGAGGTCTGTGACCTTGTGAGTTTAGGATTACCCCCATACTGGAGGAAGGCTGTGTCATGTAGTGTACAAGAGAGTGAGGGTCACACTGCTTGGGGTTCAATGGTTGACCCCCACAGGCTGGAGCAATAGACCAATCATTCTTTTTAACAGCTTTGTTAATATTTAATTTAGGTATCATGTCATTCATCCATTATGAGTGTACAATTTAATGATAGTATATTTACAGAAATGTGCAGTTGTAATCACACTCTAATTTTAGAATATTTCCATCACCCCAAAAGAAACCTCACACCCATTTGTGGCTATTCACCACCTCCCACTTCATCACCCCTACCAATTAGGCAACTACTGATGAAATTTTTGTCCCCATAAATTTACCTCTCCTGAAAAATTAATATAAGTGGTATTAAGCAATAGAAGGTCTTTTGTGCCTGACTTCTTTCACCTGGAAAAATGTTTTGAGGTTCATCCATATTGTAGCAAGCATCAGTACTTTATTCCTTTCAACAGCTGAATAATATTCCATCATATGGTTAGACATGTTCTGTTTGTCTCTCCTTCCACTGATGGATATTTGGATTGTTCTCACCTTTTGATTAAGTAGGAATAATGTTGCTATGAATATTCATGTACAAGTTTTCAAATGAACATGTTTTCAATTCACCAAAGAGTGAAATTTCTGGGTTATAAGGCAATGCCTATATGTTATATTTTAAGAAATTGTGACACTGTTTTTCAAAGTGGTTGCATCATTTTACATCCTTACCGGCAATGTATGGGGATTCCAGTTTTTCCAGGTCCTGTTCAACACTCGTTACTATCTACCTTTTTTATTTCAGCCATCCTCATGCATATGAAGTGTATCTTGTCATAGCTCTGATTTGCAATTCCCTGATGGCTGATGACACTGAGTATCTTTTGACATGCTTATTGGCCACCTGTATGTCATCTTTGGAGAAATGTCTATTCAAATATTTTGCCAATTCTTAAACCAAGTTGTTTATCTTCTTCCTATTGATTTATAAGAGTTCTTTAATCAAGGTGTTTTGTTGTTATTGCTTAGTCGAGTCCAGCGCTTTGTGTGAACTAATGGACTATAGTCTTCCAGGCTCCTCTGTTCATGGGATTTCCCAGGCAAGAATACTGGAGTGGGTTGCCATTCCCTTCTCCAGGGGATCTTCCCGACCCAGAGATCCAACCTGTGTCTCCTGCACTGGCAGCTGGGTTATTTACCACCAAGCCACCTGGGAAGTCCCCAAATCAGGGTATTTATCTTTTTGTTATTGACTTGAAAGAGTTCTTTATGTATTCTGGGTACAAGTTCCTATAGACCAGTCATTTAAAACCTCAACCTGTTTTTCCTCCAGGCTGTATATCAGTGTTTCATTCCAGGAAATACATACTACAGTTTTCATCTCACCCGTCCTATTTTTCTTGCTTTATAATCCTTTCCCATCAGAAAAGGAATTTTCTCTGATGCACTCACTGCTTCAAGAGAGTAAAGCCCCAGACACAACAGACCCAGAGCAGAATCAGCTTTCTTCAAACTCTGACCCAGCAGCACTCACTTTCAAAAAAATGGATTTCTCCTCTTCTGCCTCCCATCCATTTAAAGTATTCTCCTTCGCTTTCCTCCCTGCAAAACATTCTAAACTAGGAATCAAAATTCCAGATTCTCAAGTCCTTCTAGAAGGCAGCAGGGGACCTGAGAAAGAGACAAACTTGGAGTCTGACTGCTCTGCATTCAAATACTGGCCATGCCACCTTCCAGCTGTGTGTCTTCAGGCAAACTGCTTAACCTCTCTGAGCCCAACTTTCTTCAACTATCAAAGAGAAAATAAAACTTGTTACTGCTGAAAGGAATATGAAAGAAGAGCCTAAAAAACATGACTGGAGAATTAAATACACACCTCATGTGTGTATTAAAAGCTATTAAACCAAAGGTCCTGCCTTCCGGGCTCATTTACTGGCAGAGCAATTCCATCAAGTGTGGATGTTATTATCCCCATTTTATAGTCAACAAAACAGAAGCTCAGAGAGGCAAACTCACTTGCCCTGTGTGACACAGCCTGGGAGAAACAGAGCCAGGATACAAACCCAAACTGGACTCTTTCCAGAGCTTCTGTTCTTCTTAATGAGTTTCAGGGAGAGGGACACCACGTTACAATTGTTTAGAGAAAAATGAATGAATTCAGTCAAGGGCATCCATCACAGGGGCTATTTGTCTGTGATGTTGGCTTTGTGTGACTAACTCGGTCTTTCTTCTGAGTCAAGGCACCGAGCTCTGTAGGATAAAAAGTGGCTTCTGGTCTGAAATCGTTGAACAAACAAGGGCAAAGTTATTACTTCATGACACCCTGTGCTAAGTGAAGTGCCCAAGTTTGCATTCTGGCTCCACAGTTTGCACCTTGGATTCTCTGAGCATCATTTTCTCCACCTTAGTATCCTGGATGGGTTAATGCCTGCCTCGCCAGGCTCTGGTGAAGTCCAGGGGTATTCTTAGCCTGAGATGGTTCGGCTCTGAAGCTGGTGGCCCAATTAAGTGCTACAGGGGTGATCAGGGTCCCAAATTCCTGTTTTCCAGCCTTCAGCGTGCAGATGCTCCGAGCTTGGCTCCCACGTCCTGAGGCCGGAGGCAGCTCCCTCTCTTCTGAGCTGCGGCGGTCCGTGCAGTTCAGGTTCAGCGGCTGGCCTGACTTCATTAGGAGGAAAAGCAGTCCTGAGCGGTGCGTGCTGAGAATGCCTTGTCTCCGTGAAGAGCTGCAGACAAGTCTCTGAGCACATGATTAGAGTTTTAAGGAAGTTCCAGAGTAACAGACCTCATTGGGCTTGCTATTCCTGCTGCAGACCAGGGCAGAGCTGAAGCCATCCTGGCAGACTTCCGTTAACTGTATGCTAAGGTTCTTTCCAAATAAAGCAGGCAATTTCTCTTAAAGGTGTATTTAGTAAGGGGCTAGAGTCCACCTGACATGAGGCAGGGGATGGAGTGGTGTGTAATGTATGCAGCGGCAGATCCTTTGTCTCTGCTCTGTCTCTGCTCACAAATGGGAATTTTATTTCACCTTCAGTACTTGGTTCTTTGAGGGGAAGTGCCCTAGTGAGAAGGGGGAAATCCGTAGATGAAAAATACTCATGTGTTGCCTTAGAGGTACAAGCCCAAACTCTGTAACACGGCATCCGAAGACTTTACAGTCAGGACAATGGATTTCTCTCCTGTGGTTATCAGCAAGGAGCTGGAGCTGGGCTGCTCGGGTGCCAGCCCCCACTCTGCCTCAAAGCCACTGTGCGATCTTAGGCAAGTGACTGAAGCGCTCAGAGCCTTCTTTTTCTCGTCTTAGAAATGGGGATAAATGCTCCACCTCATAGGGGTATGGTGAGGAGGAAACGGAAGTGGTCCGCAGAAGGTCAACATACAGCAGGGCTTGGGAGGAGAGCCGTCTTGTGCGCTGCAGGAGACTGGGGAGCATCCCTGACCCGCCGCCCCTGGATGCCAGGAGCGACTCCCCCTGCCCCACTGCAGCTGAGATGACCAACAGTTTCTCTGTGTGTGTTAGTCACATCAGTCATGTCCGACTCTTTTTGACGCCATGGACTGCAGCCCACCAGGCTCCTCTGTCGTTGGGATTCTCCAGGCAAGAATACTGGCATCAGTTGCCATGCCCGCCTCTAGGATCTTCCCGACCCAGGGATCGAACCTGTGTCTCCTGCGACTTCTGCATTGATGGCAGATTCTTTACTGCTGAACCACCAGGGAAGCCCTATCATTTCCACACCTGCCTCTAAAATCCTCCTTCTAAACCCAATGACCGGAAATTCAGGACCAGAATGTGGTTTTTTGTGTTTTTTTTTGTTGTTTTTAAATTTTGCTTGTGCAGGCTCTTTGTGGCTATGCACAGACTTTCTCTACTTGTGATGAGCGGGCTTCATTGCCCTGTGGCCCCTGTGTGATTTCAGTTCTCCGGTCAAACCCACGCCCTCTGCGTTGGAAGGCAGATGCTTCACCACTGGCCCACAATGGAAGTCTTCTGACAGCCCTTGGGCACTCAATTCATGCCCTCCCTTTGGCCTCAGATTTCCCCTGTAAGTCGTCTTTTCCTGATTCCTCCCGTATCGCCTCCTCCGGGAAGTCTTTTGGCTTTCCTTCTCTCCACCCCAAGTTGTGGGTCCAGCGAGAGCTGGACACACAGAGCGCTAAGTGCTCCATTCATTCATTCCTTCTTCTGTTCGTTCATTCAAAAAAGACGTTGCTTGGCTCACAGTGAGCACCCAAAGAAACACTTTTTACACAGGAGTTTCACAACCTGATTGTGTCTCCCTCCCACAGAGGACCACGACCCTCTGAGGTCAGAATTGCTGGCATACAGCCAAGGCGAGTGCAGGGAATGGGGAAGGGGAAGCGATGACCTGGGGTCCTACCCAGGGGGACTAAGACACCAACATCTCTGGGTTAACACTATTTCCCACCTCCCTCCTCTGTTTTCCCCAGCACACAACCCAAGAAGCAGCAGGCATAGAGTCAGCTCCAGTAAATAAGACCCGCTTTTTAAAAACATCATTAGAAACTCATTTACCACAAACCACCAAAGCCATGCGAGGCAGAAAAAAAAAAAAAACTGGCCCCTTCCCCACTGTCTTCCTCTTGTCCCATTTGCTTTCTTCTTTTGTCTATATTTTCCCACGTGTCTTGCTGATCCTCTCTCTTTCCAAAGGATTATTTCCACTGGTCTTTGCTGCCAAGTCCCAAACAATCGCATACAGAGCTGTGTGTTGCTCGAGGCGAGATTGTTCTGTGTTGCTGAGCACATTCTCTGCCCTTCGCAGGGTTTTCATTCCAACACCCCAAGATGCTGGAGCCTTGCTCACAAATCCACTCTTGGACTTACTTTCTCCGCATTTGAAAAAGCACATGCCGGCTTTTAATGGAGTTTAATTGCTGCATTTTCCAAAACTTTCTCTCTTCCCTTCCGAGTCCTGGTTGGTGCTATTGGTTGGCTCTGAAAAATAATTGCTTCAACTTATTTGAAAACTGTCTTAAAAATAAATTTTTAAAAAGTTCCACTCAAAGAAATTTCTCATTCATTCAGAATTGTCTTAGTTTTCAGCTGGGAGCCTGCTCGGAGTTGCTGTACTCTGGCTGTGGTTGTTCAGTCGTTCAGTCACGTCCAGCTCTTTGGGACCCCATGGACTGTGGCATGCCAGATTCCTCTGTCCTTCACTGTCTCCCAGAGCTTGCTCAAACTCATGTCCATCGAGTCGGTGATGCCATCCAACCATCTCATCCTCTGTCGCCCCCTTCTCCTCCTGCCTTCAATCTTTCCCAGCATCAGGGTCTTTTCCAATGAGTTGCCTCTTCACATCAGGTGGCCAAAATATTGGAACTTCAGCATCAGTCCTTCGAGTGAATGTTCAGGGCTGATTTCCTTTAGGATGGACTGGTTTGATCGCTTTGATTTGCAAGGGACTCTCAAGAGTCTTCTCCAGCACCACAGTTCGAAAGCATCAGTTCTTTCCTAGGTCTGGCTACTACTCTTCCTACTTAAGAGAAAAGGGAGCAAAAGGAGATGGAGCGTGATGCCTGGGGATCCACCCTAAACCAGGCCCCTCAGATGAGGTCTTGGGAGCCACGTTAACAAGGGAAGGCTCTGGAGCACAGAGAGGTTAAGCTATCTTCCAAGGTCACAATGCCAGTGAGTGACAGAGGTGGGGCTACTCACAGAATCAGGCACTGGAAAGCTCTCGGGCTGTCCTTGTCTCTGTCTTCTTACTCCACATGTTTGAGTCCTGGTGATATACTAACATCCACAAAGACCCATCCGGAGAAGGAGCAATGGAAATCCTTTTCCATCTGCCCATTGTAAAAAGAAATGCTAGTCTCTATTCTCCTAGGGCTGCTTAGAGGGTCAAATCTTCTGAACCTGTGTTTGCTTAGCCAAGTACCCAGAAAGCACTTTATAATTATTAGTGGTCCATATTATTTTTGCCCACTAATAATTATCTGCCCATGGCATATAGTCAAAGCCATGGTTTTTCTAGTAGTCACATACAGATGTGAGAGTTGGACCATAAAGAAGGCTGAGTGTCAAAGAATTGATGCTTGGGAACTGTGATGCTGGAGAAGACTCTTGAGAGTCCCTTGGAATGCAAGGAGATCAAACCAGTCAATCCTAAAGGAAATCAACCCTGAATATTCATTGGAAGGACTGAAGCTGAAGCTGAAGCTCCGATAGTTTGGCCACCTGATGTGAAGATCCAACTCACTGGAAAAGTCCCTGATGCTAGGAAATATTGAAGGGAGAAGGAGAAGGGGACAACAGAGGAAGAGATGGTTGGATGGCATCACCGACTCGATGGACATGAGTTTGAGCAAACTCTGGGAGATGGTGAAGGACAGGGAAGCCTGGCATGCTACACACCATGGAATCACAAAGAGTCGGACATGATTAACTGACTAAACAACAAAAGTATTATTTCCTACTTCAAAAGTATCCATCTTCTCAAGAACCTCAGTCTGACTAAAGGAGAGAAATTAGTATCTAATTTGAGTAAAAGTAACATGTTAAGATTTAAAATTCACATTTAATTATCTTGTTGACATTTTGAAAATATATGAAAATCTGCAAAATAAAATTAATATATTACTATGATGGTGACTGTGGGCTTCCCAAGCGGCATCAGTGGTAAGGAACCTTCCTGCCAATGCAGGAGACATAATAGACACGGGTTCGATCCCTGGGTGGGGAAGATCCCCTGGAGAAGGAAATAGAGTGGGTTGCCCTGTCCTTTTCCAGGGGATCTTCCCCACCCAGGGATCGAACCCAAGTCTCCTGCATCTGCAGGTGGATTCTTTACCAACTGAACCACCAGGGAAGGCCAGTATATGACCACCTAGTTTTGCTTTTTTTTAATAAAAATATCCACCTTCTGTTACATTCTCTAGGCTCTGCCTGCCATGCTAAGATTCCTAAATGGTGAGTTCTTTGTGGACTGTGTCCATGTTAGAAACAACTAGGCTTTGAGCATACTGCCTGGCACTGAGCTGAGAAAATGCTGGTTAAATTTACTCAGTGAGTTAACAGTGCCCTAGTGAATATCTTACCCTGTCCAGGCGGTCTGATGCCTTGAAGCACACAGCAAACTGCCTGCTGCTTCTTGGGCTGTTACAAACGTTCCTCCAAAGACTGTAATGGATCAAGTTAACAACAAAAGTATGAGACATGGTAACAGGTGAACAGGGAAAATATTTGAGTGTGGATGGAAATTTGTCTCCTCAGATTATATTACAAAGAAGATCATGTCTTTGTGTGTGTGTGTGTGTGCTTTGAAACTGTGCTTTTTTTAAATTAGGCTTTCCAACATATTGTTTTTTTTTTTTTTTCTTTATTTAAGTTCTACTTCGCACTGCTGTGCTGTGCTTAGTCATTCAGCTGTGTCTGACTTTAGTAGCCTGCCAGGCTCCTCTGTCCAAGGGGATTCTCCAGGCAAGAACACTGGAGTGGGTTGCTATTCCCTCCTCCAGGGGACCTTCCCAACCCAGGGATTGAACCCAGGTCTCCCGCATTGCAGGCGAATTCTTTACCAGCTGAGCCACCAGTGAAGCCCCTGCCTTGCACTGGGCGCCGTGATCTGGTGCTGTTGACAATAAAAGATGATGAAAACGTATCCTTCCTCAAGGTGAAATGAGGTTCTGTTCATAGCGGAACAGATGAGCACCCACAGGTGGGTCTCTCCCCCCTTAAACTTCCTGGGAGCTTTTCTCCTGACTGCCCAGTGGGATCATGTGACTCTTTTGGGCCAATGAGTTAGGAGCATGTGTGTCTCATTTCACATCTGACCTGGGCCAATCATTTGCCCGGTGAGACCTCCTGCTGTCTTCAACGTGATGCTTGCTCATCAGTCTGGGACCCTAAGTGGTTAAAATGCACAGAACCCTTCTGCTACCTTTCAATGGGCATGCAGCATGTGGGAGAAAGAAACATTTGTTTTAAGCCCCAGAGTTACTCTCATTTCCGGGCTGTTTATTGTTGCAAAATAAGCCAGCTTATCCAGGCTCATACAAAATAGGCATGCATTGGACCCTTGCTATGAACCAGACCCTGTCCCCATGTTACAAAAACTAGCACTTTGATCATGCAACCCTATGAGGAGATTCTTCTATGTGTTTCTAATTGAGTTTTGGAAGTTGAGCAGCCCAGGGTCGTACTGAGAGTAAAGAGAGGAGCTAGGGTGGACCCAAGCAGTCTAATCCTGAGTCCTTCTTTACCCCTGTGTGGTACCGCACTTCTGCCTCCCAAATAAATCAGTTAGTGCGGTAAGGGGAGGGGGGGTAGAAAAGGAAGCCACCCAGAATTAGGAAGAAAGAGATGATGATGCGGCAGGAGAGGAATGCCAAAGGCTTTGTGGGGGGAGGTAGATTGAGAAGGTCTCCTTTGGTGCATAGACTACAAAGGGGCAGGCAGAAAAATCCAAAAAAAAAAAGAGGGGATACATGTATACATACAGCTGCTTCGTTTTGCTCCACAGCAGAAACCAATACGACATTGTAGAGCAACAGTGTTGCCTTCTGTTGTTGTTCAGTGGCTCAGTTCTGTCCCACTCTTTGCCACCCCATGGACTGCAGCACACCAGACTTCCCTGTCCTTCACTATTTCCAGGAGTTGGCCCACACTCATGTCCATCACTGAGTCGGTGATGCCATCCAAAGCAATTGATTAAAAAAGAAAAGATCTCAAGATGAGATCACCCTGGATTACCAGGGTAGGACCTAAATCCAATGACAGGGGTCATTTACAAGGGCAAAGCCTAGAGGGAGATGAGCCAGACAGATGAGGAGAAGACACAAGAAGGAGAGGGGGAGGCCGTGTGAAGACGGGGGCAGAAATGGAAGATGCATCTACAAGCCAGGACCACCAGGCTTGCCAGCGACCCCCAGAGCCAGGCAAGCAGCTTGGGTGGATTGTCCCTCAGAACCTCCAGGGCAACCAGTCCTGCCAGCAACATGTTTCACCCTTCTTGCCTCCAGAGCCACGAGACAATACATTTATGTTCTTTGAAGCCCCTGATTTTGTGCCAATTTGTTACTGCAATCCTTGGAAACTAACACGGAATGATGTGGAGGGAGAAGAGGGGGAAGGAACCACAGCCAGACAGGAGAACTTTGCACTGGTCCACACACGAGGTGTGACTGCTCCATGCCAAACAGTGGGGATGGAAACGGAGGGAACCAAGAGGAATCTGTAGCCTGATTTTCACATTTGACCTCCTGTATTTCTCCTGTATGTATTACACATACAAAACTCATTTATTGAACACTTATTATGTGCCAAGTATGTTGCATATTGCATTCATTATTTCATTCACATGATAAAAACAGAAGGTGATTGCGTCTTGGCAGGAAAGCTATGACAAAACCTTGACAGTGTGTTAAAAAGCAAAAACATCACTTTGCCTACAAAGGTTCATACAGTCAAGGGTCTTTCCAGTAGTCATGTGCGGATGTGAGATTTGGGCAATGAAGGCTGAGTGCCAAAGAACTGATGCCTTCAGACTGTGATGCTGGAGAAGACTCTTGAGAGTCCCTGGGACTGCAAGGAGATCAAACCAATCAATCCTAAAGGAAATCAACCCTGAATACTCTTTGGAAGGACTGGTGCTGAAGCTAATGTGAAGAGTTGACTCATTGGAAAAGACCCTGATGCTGGGAAAAATTGAAGGCAGAAGGAAAAAAGGGTGATGGAGGATGAGATGGCTGGATGGCATCACTGATTCAACGGACATGAACTTGAGCAAACTCCGGGAGATGGTAATGGGCGGGGAAGCCTAGCATGCTACAGTCCATGGGGTCACAAAGAGTCAGACACAACTTGGTGACTGAACAACAACAACAACGATAAAATGATGTTTATTTTTTTAAATTTATTTTTGTTAGTTGGAGGATAATTATTTTACAATATTGTAGTGATTTTTGTCATACATTGCCATGAATCAGCCATGGATTTACATGTGTTCCCCATCCCGATCCCCCCCTCCCACCTCCCTCCCCATCCCATCCCTCTGGGTCTTCCCAGTGCCCCAGCCCTGAGCACTTGTCTCAGTGATAAAACGATGTTTAAATAGAGATGATTATCAGTCCCACTTTATGGAGGATAAAACTGAGACTTGCCGTGATAAAGGAACTTGTCAATGGGTATAGACAGCATTTGTAAGCAGCAGAGTTGAGGTTGACGTCTAAGTGCATCATACAGGAAGGTCAATGCCTTGAAGCAAATGCTCCACTGTCTCTGAGTTCTTTCTTCATTGAGAAGCTTCATAAAGGCATGTTAGCTGTGGGAATTCAAGGAATCCTGGAAACACACACACACACAAGGCTTGGGTCTCTGCCTGTGGCATCCTCTGGGTACCGCCAGAGTGCTAATTAGCATTTGTTTATTGCTTCTAATTACCCGAGACTCCTTGACAGTTTGAGTTCATGAATGCTAATGCGAGGGCGAAGTCATGAGAACTTGGAGGCAGAAGTCTCTGGCTCACAGAAACAAAATTTGGGATTTTATATGACTCAATGGCTTTTGGTAGGGCAGAGTGACCAGGAGGTGGGGTTAAGAACAGAGATTGAAATGAAGAGGGTCACTTCCCAGGTACCTCCCACCCCAAGAGCCCTAGCCTTGGTGGAATTATTCTCTAAACAACCCAGCTCTTGGACCAATGCATTTGAAAAAATGGATGTCATCTTAACATTTGTATTGCAAGAGGTTGTAAAGTACATCTATTATCTTTTGCTTTCCCAGAAACAATTTTTCTTTCCTTTGGTAATAAGGCTTAGGTTTTGCTTAGAAGCCACCCATCCCTACTTTAGGTTTATGTGAATCTGATGTGATCCAACTCACATCCTAGATCTTGACTCCAGGAGGGGTTGTTGTTGTTCAGTTGCCAAATTGTATCTGACTATTTGCAACCCCATGGACTGCAGCATACCAAACTTCCTTGTCCTTCACTCTCTCCTGGAGTTTACTCGAATGCATGCCCATTGAGTCAGTGATGCCATCCCAATCATCTTGTCCTCTGTTACCGGAAATAAGCCAATGAGATTCAATTCCAATTTGTCAGCACTGCTGGGACGAGATGTATGTAAGTTGCAGATAAATCTGATAAACTTCAGGCTGAGCTATATCCATAGGCTTGGCTGTATAATCAAGACCCTATCATTCTCCATCTCTGGTCGTGTTTTCTTTGATGTTGCTTCATTTTTAGGTTCATTCTCTACATAGGTCAGGCATGCTGGTCATCAGCAGGGCCCTTCTCTAACCTGGCATCCGTATGTCTAATGTGACAGAAGAACTTTGTTGCTTCTTCTTGCCTGCACAGTCCATCCCTGGGCCAAACACAGTTGAGGAAATGAAGTTCTGTGACAAGCCCCAGCCGCCTTCACAGCTGCGGGGAGGTGGGGCAGGTCGGTGCCACCAGTTACTCTCAGTGGAGGACAAGGAGGTTTCTCCAAGCAGGAGAAGCTCAAATGCCCTCCAGACTGCTTGTCGATGGTGAGTGCCTTCCTATCCTTTGCAAATGCCCAGAAAACCATTTCATTAGACTTTTCAGACTTGGAAGGGCCCAGTGGTTCCTCTGTCCGTGGTGTTGTTACCGGAGGAGACTGTGGGGTCCGGCTTCTCGCCGCTCAAAAGCCAGGTTGGTGGAAAGGAAAGTTTATTTCAGATGCTGGTCACTAGGGGCGAGGGTGGTGGGCGGACATCGGTCCAGAGGTCGACTCCCCACACTGGCAACCAGTGGGGCAAGAGCTTTTATAGACAGAAGGCGGGGGCTGCTTGCAGAAACAGCCGAGTCAGCTCGATAGTCATCTTCAGATTGGGCATCGGTGGTCTAATCAGCGTCATCTTGGTTGTTTTAGTTACAGTTCCAGGGCCTGTTTGTTCCCATTTCTTTGAGGCCAGTTCTCAGAATTGTGGCAGCTTATGTCATGGTCATCACGTAGTCAAATTCTTCACCCTAGTGTTTTAGTATCTATAAGACAGCTCACAGGCTGTGGCTCAGAGCATTATCTATAACCCCTGAGGAAGAACTAAAGGGCCCTAACTGTACTTAATGACTGCGTCGTTACTATTTGGTCTCCTTTGACTGTTTTCCTTTGTTTCCACCTGTTCTTGCTTCTCTGATTAAACTTGTTCTTTGACTAAAGCTTTCTGCAGACAAAAGGCAGGCAGAGAACTTCAGGGAGCAAGGACCATAGGGTCCTGTTCTGATTCAGTGTCACTAGCCAAATTTCATTCTTTGGAAGACTTGCAATCCAGTTTATAAGCAGGTGTTGGTTATACTAGCATGCTACTGTCAACACACACGCCTTCAGGCTGATGTGCCCACGTGGAGCGAGGGGATCCTTGTGGACCCCCAAGCTCTCCAAAAATAGGAGATAAAAGGAGATGGTGACTGTTCTCAGTCTCCATCCTGGGACAGCCTCTCTCCTCTTTCCTGTCTCCTCCATTCTTAAGTCCATCCTTCACATTACTGGTGGAGAGGTTGTTTCCAAATCTAAACCACTCATGTCACTTTCCTTCCTAAATGTCAGTGGATCCCCATTTTACTAGGTCCCAGTCCAAGGTTCTAACTTGGCATTTAGAGCTCTTTCCAACCCAACAAGAACCCACGCTTTCAATCACGTCCTCACACTTTCCCATCTTCTCCTTCCACTTATGCTCCAATGACAGTGAGGTTTTTTGTTTTTTGTTTTGTTTTTTTTTTTGCCTCCTCCATGCACAGTCTCTCTGGTACCTTAGGGCCTTTGTACATGTGATTGCCCCTGTCCATTGCTGTTCAGTCACTCAGTCCTGTCTGACTCTGTGACCCCATGGACTCAGCACACCAGGCTTCCCTGTCCTTCACCATCTCCTGGAGTTTGGTCAGACTCATGTCCATTGAGTCAGTGATGCTATCTAACCATCTCATCCTCTGTCATCCCCTTCTCTTGTCATCAATCTTCCCCAGCATCAGGTCTTTTCCCATAAATCAGCTCTTCACATCAGGTGGCCAAAGTATGGAAGCTTCAGCATCTGTCCTTTCAATGAATATTCAGGGTTGATTTCTTTTTGGATGGACTGGTTTGATCTCCTTGCAGTCCAAAGGACTCTCAAGAGTCTTTTCCAGCACCACAATTTGAAAACATCAATTCTTTAGCACTCTGCCTTCTTTATGATCCAACTCTTACATCCATACATGACTACTAGAAAAACCATAGTTTTGACTATACATTTGATGCCTTTGAACTATGGTATGGGGAAGACTCTTGAGAGTCCCTTGGACTATGAAGAGATCAAACAAGTCCATTCTAAAGGAAATCAGTCCTGAATGTCATTGGAAGGACTGATGCTGAAGCTGAAACTCCCAATACTTTGGCCACCTGATGCAAAGAACTGACTCCTTGGGAAAGATCCTGATGCTGGAAAAGATTGAAGGTGGGAGAAGGGGATGACAGAGGATGAGATGGTTGGATGGCATCACCGACTCAATAGACATGAGTTTGAGCAAGCTCTGGGAGTTGGTGATGGACAGAGAGGCCTGGTGTGCTGCAGTCCGTGGGGTTGCAAAGAGTTGGATATGACTGAGCGACTGAACTGAACTGAACTTGACTATGCATACCTTTGTCGGCACCGTGATGTCTCTGAATGATCTTTAAAACTCCTTTTCATTAAGCTGACACTGTATTCTAATCATTTGCTTGAAGCTATAATGCAGTACTGAAGAACATAGACTCCTGAAACCCACCATGCTTCTTCTACCACTTACTAGCCATGATCTTGGTCATTAGCCTCAGTGTTCTCATCTATGGAATGGGGGACAGTGTTAGTACCTTCCTCTTGGAATTATTGTGAGGTTTAAAGTGTGGTCAGTGATCTGACACACATAGACCAGTGCCTGGCACATCCCAAGTGTTGAAGAAGGCATCATTGTTGTTTTCACCTGTTCACGTTTCTGTCTCCTTGTAAATTGCAGGCTCTTTGAGGGCAGTGCTGTGTCTTCTCCCCCTCCATTCTCTTCATGTTTAATTCCTCTCTTCTCTTCCCTCTACTGCAAACAGAGCCTAGGTTTCTGAGCATCATGTGTATGAACAATCCCCAGGTTCCTCATGAGGGAAAAGCTTATCCAGAAGCAAATCGCAGCAAACAGGTAAGCTGAGTCAAGGTCGGGGGCTGGAGTCCTGGGAAAAGCATTGTTACTTGGGGCCAACCAGGATGTCACACCAACTGCTCACCTAGCGGCTCTGATGGACCATTTTAACAGGTGATAGCGCAGAGAGTAGATAACATGTTCTCACAGGTTCCAGGGCCAGTGCAGGGGAAGGTGGGGGTGGGGTGACAGGCAGGGGGCACCACGGGGCAATTGATGAGAGGAAGCAGCATTGCTCCTGTGAGCACGCGTGCCGAGTCCTCTTCAGGGCAGGCAGCTGGCGCAGGGCCAGGGCGTGGAGCAGTGTTTAACAGCTCTGTTCTTGTTCCCAACAGCTGGGCGATAAAGGCTCATTCTTCAGACGAAGAATAAGCAATCGAATCTGAAATTGTATTCTGGTAAAAAATAAAAACAGGCTGGCTTGGAGGAGAGTTGTGTTGCCTTTCGATTCCCCCACTTCCACTTTTATTGCAGGAATTATATTGCTGCTTCTCCAGCTGTGAGAACTCTTTTAGGAATAATAAGAGCTCTCTTCTGCTTTAAACAGACTAACAAAAGAATTTATTCCTTCTGATCTACCTGTTTGTGGATACTGAGCATGGTGATAGCTGGCATTTATATATTGCCTTACATAGGCATTATCACTGGATCCTTGGGGCAGATTTTGGGGATAGGTAATCATCTCAGTTATAGACAAGAAAATGCAGGATCAGAGAGGTGAAGCAACTTGCTCAAGATCACACAGCCCAGGCATAAGGTAAGATGGTATAAAGCAGGAGTCCCCCACCTCCGGGATCTAATGACAGATGATCTGGGGTGGAGATGATGTAATAATAATAGAAATAAAATGCACAATAAATGTAATGCACTTGAATCTTCCCAAAACCAGCCCCCCACCCCGGTCTGTGGAAAAATTGCCTCCCATGAAACTGGCCCCTGGTGCCAAAATGTTTGGCAACCGCTGGAAAGGGAAAAGCTTCACTTTGAAGTCAGAGAGGTCTGGGTTCTAATCTCTGCTACTGAACAACTGCATGACCTTGAGGAAGCTATTTCACTTTCTGAATCTCCATTCCTAATTATCCAAATGGTGTTTTAGTACTCTGTAGATTTATTATAAATTGAATGACATCTTATGTTAAAAGTTCTTAACATCATACATACTGCTTGGCAATCCTCTTTCCCTTCGTTTCTTTTTTAAAAAGTAATTAGGATATACTCTTTTTTAATTTTTTCCCTTATTTTTGGCTGCACTGGGGTTGCGTGTTTTGCGAGCTTTCCTTAGTTGCTTCGAGCGGGCGCTGCTTTTCCTTGCGTCGCTCGGGTTTCTCACTGCGCTGGCTTCTCCGGTTGTGAAGCAGACTCTAGTCCTGTAGGCTCAATAGTTGTGGTGCACAGGCTTAGTTGCCCTATGGCATGCGGAGTCCTCCTGGACCAGGGATCGAACCCATGTCCACTGCTTTGGCAGGCAGATTCTTAACCACAGGACCACCAGGGAAGTCCCTGCAGTTTGATGGTGTTCAATAGAGTTGGAACTAGTTTATCGCCCAGTCCATGTTCTTTTCACCTCTCCATGCCACCTGGTCACTTTATTCTCTGCTGCTATGATAACACCATGTGAGGATGAAGTAATCTTTCTGGTAAACTGCGACACAGAGGGAGATTCTGAGTACTAGAGGAACCTGCATTTATTCATTGTTCAATGAGCTTGATCTGTGAGGATTTAGGGGGACAGCGAGTCCAACTGTGAATATTACCTACATGTTAAATTGTCTGTTGGGGACATCACGTAGCACTGTCTAATTTAAGATGCAATATCAGTGAGAGACGGACTCTCTGAGCTGAAGCTTGCAAAACCAGTCTGAGCTTTGGCTGCAGATTTATGACTTACTGTCCTACAAGGGGCCAGGATATAATACCTGCTTTCATGACTCTCAAAGATAGTAGAGATGAGATGTGGCAAGGACAGAAATAATTATTATTTGAAACATGTGTGTGCTGGATCACCACAGATCAAAGCAGACAAGACTCCTGTCCTCATGGAGCTTAGTTTTCAGTGCAATTAAATTTTCATTCAAATGTATGCTTCCCCAGTGGCTCAGAGAATAAAGAATTTGCCTGCAATGCAGGAGACCTGGGTTTGATCCCTGGGTTGGGAAGATCCCCTGGAGAAGGGCATGGCAACCCACTTCAGTATTCTTGCCTGGAGAATCCCATGGACAGAGGAGATTGGCAGGCTACAGTCCACGGGGGTCCCAAAGAGTAGGAAACGACTGAGCGACCAACACAACACAAAATTTGAGATGCCAGACTCTCCAAACTGGATCCACGATGTCTCCAGAACACATTCATTTATTTATTTATTCTCATAAAGGATACACCTTCTGCTCCTGCTCTGTGCCAGACACCATGATGAACAGAAACATGGATGAGTAAGACAAGATACAGTCTCTTCCTCTCATGGAGCTTTGAGACTATTGAAAGGGACAGAGAGTAACCACATTTTGTGTAGCGTACACAAAACTGCAACTATGACTGGGTCTATAATGAAGTATCAGGTAATACTAGAAAGTTTTAATCCAAACAGGTAAGTTGGGGAGGACCTTCCTAAGGAAATGGTGTTAATGCTGGGGACTAAAGAATGATAAGCTATTAAGTAGATGAAGAAAGTAGAGTGGGGAACTTGAAAGAACAGCATATATAAAGGTCCTGTGGTGAGAAGCACATGTGTATATGAAGGGTTGGCAACAGCCACTGTTCCATTCATTGAGCAACAACCTGCCATCGCATCCTCATCTATAGCATATATTTGAACCCCACTGTCACCCTGCTCGTTTAACTTATATGCAGAGTACATCATGAGAAACGCTGGGCTAGATGAAGCACAAGCTGGAATCAAGATTGCTGGGAGAAATATCAATAACCTCAGATATGCAGATGACACCACCCTTATGGCAGAAAGTGAAGAGGAACTAAAAAGCCTCTTGATGAAAGTGAAGGAGGAGAGTGAAAAAGTTGGCTTAAAGCTCAACATTCAGAAAACTAAGATCATGGCATCTGGTCCCATCACTTCATGGCAGATAGATGGGGAAACAGTGGAAACAGTGTCAGACTTTATTTTGGGGGGCTCCAAAATCACTGCAGATGGTGATTGCAGCCATGAAATTAAAAGACGCTTACTCCTTGGAAGGAAAGTTATGACCAACCTAGATAGCATATTAAAAAGCAGAGACATTCCTTTGCCAACAAAGATCTGTCTAGTCAAGACTATGGTTTTTCCAGGGGTTGTGTATGGATGTGAGAGTTGGACTGTGAAGAAAGCTGAGTGCCGAAGAATTGATGCTTTTGAACTGTGGTGTTGGAGAAGACTCTTGAGAGTCCCTTGGACTGCAAGGAGATCCAGCCAGTCCATCCTGAAGGAGATCAGTCCTGGGTGTTCACTGGAAGGACTGATGCTGAAGCTGAAACTCCAATACTTTGACTACCTCATGCGAAGAGTTGACTCATTGGAAAAGACCCTTATGCTGGTAGGGATTGGGGGCAGGAGGAGAAGGGGACGACAGAGGATGAGATGGCTGGATGGCATCACCAACTCGATGGACATGGGTTTGGGTAAACTCGAGGAGTTGGTGGTGGACAGGGAGGCCTGGTGTGCTGCGATTCATGGGGTCGCAAAGAGTTGGACATGACTGAGCAACTGAACTGAACTGAACTGAATACTTAGTACCGGAGAAGGCAGTGGCACCCCACTCCAGTACTCTTGCCTGGAAAATCCCCTGGACGGAGGAGCCTGGTGGGCTGCAGTCCATGGGGTCGCTAAGAGTCGGACACGACTGAACGACTTCACTTTCACTTTTCACTTTCATGCATTGGAGAAGGAAATGGCAACCCACTCCAGTGTTCTTGCCTGGAGAATCCCAGGGACAGGGAGCCTGGTGGGCTGCCGTCTATAGGGTCGCACAGAGTCAGACGCGACTGAAGCAACTTAGCAGCAGCAGCAGCTTAGTTACAGAGTTTAATAGGTGTACAAATAGTGCTTCAACGTTTTCATAGATTATACTCTGTTTAAAGTTATTATGAACTATTGGCTTTATTCTCTGTGCTATACAATATATCTTGTAGCCTATTTATTTTATACATAAAATAGCTTGTACCTCTTTATCCATGATCCCTATCTTGCCCCTTACTCCCTCTCTCTCCCTACTGATAACCACTAGTTTGTTCTCTATATCTGTGAGTCTGTTTATGTTTTGTTATATCCATTGGCAGAATTTCATTCTTGTTTATGACTGGTACATGCCATGGAAAATTATTTCATCCTTTCCTCTGTTGACAGACACTTAGCTGGCTTCCATATCTTGGTTATCGTAAATAATGCTGCCATGAACTATGTATTTTGTCAAACTAGTGTTTTCATTTTCTTCAGATATTTACCCAGGAGTGGAATTGCTAGATCACATGACAATTCTATGTTTAGTATTTCTGGGAATGTCCATATTGTTTCCCACAGTGGCTGAACGCGAGTGTACAAGGGTTCCCTTTTCACCACATTTTCACCAGCATTTGTAATTTGTGTTTTTTGATGACAGCCATTCTGACAGGTGTGAGGTGACATCACATTGTGGTTTTAATTTGCATTTCTCTGATGGTTAATGATGTTGAACATCTTTTCATATGCCTGTTGACCATCTGTGTGTCTTTGAAAAATGTCTGTGCAGGTCTTCTGCCCAATTTATAATCAGGTTGTTCAGGGAGGGTTTTGACAATGAATTGTATGAGCTGTTTATACCTTGTGGATATTAACCCCTTATCAGTCATATCATTTCTCCCATTCAGTAGGATGCTTTTTTGTTTTGTTGATAGTTTCCTTTGCTGTGTAAAATCATTTCTGTTTCATTAGGCTCCACTTGTTTATTCTTGCTTTTGTTTCCTTTGCCTCAGGAGACAGACCCTAAAAAATATTGCTGTGATTTGTGTCAAAGAGTGTTCTGCCTATGTTATGTCTTCTAGAAGTTTATGGTTTCTGGTCTTATGTTTCAGTCCATTTTGAGTTTAATTTTTGTATATGGTTTGAGAAAATGTTCTAATTTCATTCTTCTATGTGTAACTGTTCAGTTTCTCCAGCATCACTTGAAAGGACTACCTTTTCTCCATTATCTATTGTTGGCATAAATCAATTCAACCCCCTGGTCTCAGACTGGTACCAGTATACAGCCTGTTAGGAATCTGGCCACACAGTAGGAGGTGAGTGGTGGGCAAATGAGTGACTCTTAATTACCCTTCCCCATCGCTTGCATTACTGCCTGAACCATCCACATCCACCTCACCTTCCCCTCTGGCCTGGCCCCTGTCCGTGGAAAAATTGTCTCCCATGAAACCAGTCCCTGGTGCCAAAAAGGTTAGGGACCGCTGGATTCCTTGACCATAAGTGATGGGTTTATTCCTGGGCTCCAATGCAGGTGATACAAAGTCAATCCCTGAGTCAAGAAGAGCCTTTGGAGTAGGAAATGGCAACCCACTCCAGTATTCTTGCCTAGAAAATTTCTTGAACCAAGAAACTTTGTGGGCTACAGTCCATGGAGTTGCAAAGAGTGGGTCATGAGTGAGCCAAATTTTGTGCCAGCTCTATGCTGTTTTGACCACTGTAGCTATAAAGTAAGTCAGAAGTCAAGGAGTGTGACCTCCAGCTGTGTTTTTTTCCTCAAGATTTCTTTGGCTATTTGAAGTCTTTGAATAATTTTGTATTTATAGAAAACAAATAAATTTTAAGATGCATTCAGAACTTCAAAATGTGAAAAAGTTGCATCTCAGAATTGTACCAATTTCTATGGTTATGGCATCAAAGCTAACACTTCCTGAGTTTTTACTATGTACCAGACACTGCTAAGCACTCTTTATTTAAATCTCAGACAATACAGATGAGGAAACTGAGGAACAGAGTTAACTTGTTTTCCTAGAGTCAGCTTTTAGGATTGATCAAGTCAGGACTTGAGTGTGGGCAATCTGAATCCAGAACTTTATACCCAGTACATATGACCAGGCTTTATAACTCTGACCCAGCTCCAATTCCCATGATGAGCTTTTCTTCCATCAGCTGCTCTCGGGGATAATTGATGAGCTGAGTACCAAGGGATAAAGCTGGAGGAGGCTCAGTCTTTAGCCCATGATACATCCCATGCCTTTGGACATCTCTCTTTCCGCTATGTGCCCACTTCTCCTGTGCCATACCAAGTAATGCCATCAGTTCCTTGGCCTCAGAGGAGGAGATGGTCACCTCCAGACTCAAGACCAGTCTGGCCATACTGCCTGCAGAGATCTGCTGGGTTAGTACCAAGAATTGACTTTCCAATGAATGGCAGCCCAGGGGCTGTTGATGGCCTCATAATTATTCATGTTTCTGTCCAGGTAATCAGAACCATCCTTCAATTTCATTTATCTTATCTACCCTTAGGCACCATGAGAGAGAGAAACAGCCATTACTCATTGCCCAAATGTTGATCTCTTCTGTTAATTTGTTAATTAGTTTTGTGGTAATGTCAGTGGCAGATATAAAGTAAATGTGAATTTCACTATACGAGAATTTCACTATAAAGAATGTTGGGGAAAAAGCAGAAGGTACTCTTGTCCATTCTCAACATATGAAGGACCCTGTGAGTAAGACAGCTGTTATCTGCAAGGTATGAGGGTTCTCATATTCCTTGCTTGCCTTAAAGCTTGTATTTTCCATTGCTCATTTTTCCTCTGGGTGAAAACATTGAAGACAGTTACACATTTTACAGTTCATACAGAACCCTGTAGCCTGCAAATGTTAGAGCTTTTTAAAAGTGTGCTTCTGTCCTCAGATTATCTGGCGTTGAACTCTAGCTCTCTTACTTTCTTTGTGAACTTAAGTCACTTAAGTTCTCAGTACCTCAATTTTCCTGTCTGTAAAATGAGATTCATGATAGTTCATACCTTACAGAGCTGTTGAAGGTCCTAGGCCATACGGAATCTTCAGTAAATGCCCCTTTCATTCTCCTCCTTCTCATTACTGTGGGTTTTGTTGTTACTCTTTTGATATTTAGTTTCATTTATTTAGTGGCTGCACTGGGTCTTAGTTGCGGCAGGCAGGACCTTGGATCCTTGTTGCTGGCATACAGGAACTTCAGCTGCAGCATGTGAACTCTTAGTTGTGGCATGTGGGATCCAATTCCCTGACCAGAGAGAGAACCCCAGGTTCCCTGCTTTAGGAGCTTGGAGTCTTAGCCAGCTGGACCACCAGGGAAGTCCCCTGTTCTTATGATTTTTCAATGTGTGATTTTATTAGATCTTTTCAAGCCATCTGTAGGAAAAGGAATAGCATCATTTTAAAGGAGCATAACCCACTGCGAGAGGAATAGGGCTTGCAATTGTGCCACCTTGATGGAGGAAGAGCCTTGGCTATTCTATTGACTTAATATCCCAACATTTAAAAAATCGACTTCATTGAGTTGTAATCCACATAATGTAAAATGCTCACATTTTAAGTGCACTGCCTATGAATGTCTGTCAAATGTATATACTTGTACAGTCAAGATACAGAACGTTTCCATCACCCTCAGGTATTTCCTTGTATCTCTTCCCAGTCAATCCTCCTCACCTAGCCTCAAGGAACTATTGATCTGCTTTCTGTCACTACAGACTATTTGTCTTTTATAGAATTTTATGGAAATGGAATTGTGCAATAGATACTCTTTTGTGTTTGGTTTCTTTTATGTGGCAGAGTGCATTCCAGCTTCAACCGTGTGTGTGTGTGTAACAGTAGTTTGTCCCTTTTCATTGCTAAGTAGTTTCACATTTTATGGATGTAACAGAGTTTATCCGTTCAACAGTTGATTGACTTTGGGGTGTTTCTAATATCTGGATGTTATGTGTCAGGTTGCTCAGTAACTTGTGCACAAGCCCAAATCCATATATCTTCACTTCTCTTGGGCTGATACACTGGAGTAGAATTGCTAGAAAACCACAGAATCTCGAACACAATATCTTTTAAGGACTACTCACTCGTCCAGCCACTCATCACTCATCCAGCCACTCATCTATACTAATTCTTACAGATGTCTTTATTCTGGACTTTTTAAAGATTATGAAATTAGCATAGCAAAGTCCAGGTGATAGTGAAGGACAGGAAGCCTGTGTTCTGGAGGGCACATGTGCTAAACCGCTTCAGTCGTGTCCAACTCTTTTGCAGCCGCATGGTCCGCAGCCCACCAGGCTCCTCTCTCTGTGGAATTCTCCAAGCAAGAATACTAGAGTGAGTTGCCATGTCCTCCTCCAGGGGATCTTCCTGACCCAGGGATCAAACCCTTGTCTCCTGTGACTCCCGCATTGCAGGCAAATTCTTTACCTGCTGAGCCTTTGGGGAAGCCCCATGTGTTCTGGCAAAAGGTTAGTATTTGAGGGTTGGATGGATCACTTTGCCAGAGACATTCCCACCAAAACTGCATTCAGTGAGTAGTAATCAAAGGAAAACAAAAGTGTTTGTAACTGAAAGGAGGGATAATGATTCCTGAACCAGAATAACCAATAGAGACCCACTATGGTCCTCTCTAGCCCGGAAGAATCCTTCCTGCAGACCCTAATCTGGACCTAGAGTCCTTTAGGTGTTTAGAATTTTAGATATTGTGTCCAGCTGTAATGAAAGGCTCCACATAAATTGGTGGGATCTAGGGAGAAGACTTGGACTAACGGGAGCCTAATAGATGTCTTTTAATCAAGCTGCTGCTGAGTTCCTTCTGTGTACCAGACACTCTGGAGTGACATGGAGAGGAATCGGTGCTTCTTTACTTTTTAAAGTTCATGGTCTAAAGGAGGAAGACTAACATGAAAAAAATAAAAAAGATCTCCTCTACCAGGCAGATTATTACAGTTGCTAAAATGAATGAGCAAAGGTCTAGGAAACAGAAATAAGGGAGAGGTCAGTTTTGGCATTGGGGTGAGGAGGAAGCTGGAGCAGGCTTCCTGGAGGGAATGCCATCCCAGCTGAGCCATTTGTGTAGCAAACTTCTACTGAGCATCGATCATAGGTGCTTGGGTGCTTCAGTGAATACCAGAGACCAGGTCTGTAGTCTCACGGGGTTTCCAGGCAGGTTCTAGGGAGTTTAGCTTTGACTTGCCCCGGCAACCCCTCCAGCCTGATGCCTCCCCCAGGCCTTACCTCCAGTTCTCAATTGTGTTTTAACCTCTTGGTACTGAGTCATCAGCAGACAAATGGCTCCTATTTTGTCCTGCATCCATGGATGGGTTCTTGTTGCTCTTGCCTGAGACCCCCTCCCTGTCCACTCTGTATCTAACCAACAACTAATACCTTCTCCTCCAGGAAGTCTTCCTGGAAGCCCTGTCTCCTCTCCTGTGTTGGCTTTATTCTACCTCCTTTATGCTCTCACATCCCCCAAGAACATTATATTCTTGGTCCTCCACAAGTTCATTGATGACAACCCAAGCCTTGATTCCACCTTCTGTCTACATGAAGGCAGGGAGTACCTTGGATTCATATTATTTCCAAGTATGTTTGCTAAATTGTTTTTTTTTTTGTTTGTTTGTTTGGTTGGTTCGCTCTATTTTTGATGAATGAATGCATATTGGAGGAAAACAATGTGAGATCTACATCTTGGTTCTGGTCTTGCTTCAGCAGTCAGATTTCTGTGACCTGAGATAAAACCCATTTCCCCTTCTGAGCCTCTATTTCTTTACCTGGATTTGAACATCTTTAGGGTCTTCTCTTTAGTTCAGAGCTTCTATACATCTCCTTTTCTCTTAAGAAAATTATGACTGTCTTTATAAGAAAGTACAAAGGAAAAATGCCAAACTTAACCACAAGTCCCACCATCCAGAAAAAAACCATAGTTAACCTTTGATGGAGATCACTCCAGACATCTTTCTAAGGTTAGGTACTAATAGATGGGAGATCAACCGATAGAAAAAAAATTCTATTAAAAAGAAAAAAACAAGGTCATTGTATTCTGACTTTTTGATATGCAGTGTTAAATTATTTTTTCCTGAATGTAATAGTAGCAGAAAAAGAAATTAAAATGAAACTAAAGGACTTTCCTGAATCCCAAAGTCCCAGTATTCTGACATTAAATGCTCACAAGGCTATAGCCAAAGAAATAGTAACAATTTAGATACAAAGAAATTTCAAAACAGAGGGTTGAACAGATGCCTTTTCATTCTGAACATGAAATCTCAGACCCAAAGCTAGACGAATAGGCTGCAGGGTCCCAGTGATTCAGCTCCAGGGGACTCAGGAAGACATGATGGATGACCAGCTGCCCAGCCGTGGGCCATAACTGATGACAGGACCGCACTGACCCAAACACTTCTGCTTGAGAAGCCTAGCACCCGAGCCTGCCGGCCAGGGCTGTCAGCCCTCCAATGGGGCTGGGGTGGGCCCTGCAACTCCCATCCCAGGGAGCTGACATGTCTGACTGCCTGACAAACCCCCCCACAGAATCCAAAATGATTGAGGGCAGATGGGCGAGATCTGGAGACAGTATTCTGATTTGATTGGGGTGGGGGAGGGGAGGAGGGCTTCCGGCAGTAAATTACACATTTGGCTGAGATTCACACATCTTCATGCCCTGTCCCCATGCCTCTCGGCTTTTATAGACCGATGAACTCACAGTCTGATTTTATCTACTCAGACGGCGGAGGTGGCTGTGACAAGAAACAGGGATGTCTTGACTTTTGCACAAAGAATATAGGACAGGATGGAGCCTCAGCGTGGGATTTTAGTTTCAGGCAGGGGGGAAAAAGGTGGCATCACCCTAGGAGAGGGTAAGTCCCAAAGTTTGGTGTCTGAATCCAGGATCGGCCCTTCACTAGCTGTGCTCATTCAGGCAAATGTCTTAACCTTTCTTCGCCTCAGTTTTCTCCCTTGTGGATGGAGCTGGAATAGTAATGATTGCTGAAGACCATTGGGCACATAAAGCAGCGAACATCCCCAGGGTTCTCACTAAGTGAAATCTATTTGTACGACCTTAGCAAGTTAGTATGTTCTCTTGGTATCTCAGCTTTATCATAATCAATATAGTAACAATATGATGATAGTAGCTAAATATGAATACCATGTACTAGAGTCTTAGCGAATGGTGCAAGTGCTTGCATGCTCAGCCGTGTCTGACTCTTTGTGATCCCATGGACTATAGCCCACCAGGCTCCTCTGTCCATGGAATTTTCATGTCCATGGAATAGTATGAGCGGTGGGCATACAAGAAAGAGGTAATTTAGGAGAGTTTAATAAGGGGTCTAGTTACAAAGATGAGGGTCAGGTTAAGGGGTATGCTGAAGTACCCCAGGGCTAGCTAGAGTGTGAAACCATAAACTATTCAGCTTGAAAGGTCACACTTGACAGAGCAACCGTAGGTCTGCTAATTTATAGACATAATAGGGGATAGAGGAACATGTTAAGAGATAACACGTCTCAGTGTTTGGATCCTTATACAAACAAACCGAATGTAAGAGATAGCAGAGGAAATTTGAACTGGATAATTCACTATATTAAGAATGATTTAAGGGACTATCCTGGTAGTCCAGTGGCTAAGACTCCAAGCTTCCAGGGCAAGAGGGTTGGGTTCAATTCCTGGTCTGAAAATGAGATCCCACACGCTGCAACTAAGACCCGGCACAGCCAAATAAGTAAACAATTTTTTTTTTTTTTAAAGAGAATGATTTAAAATTTGGGGGCTCCCCTGGTGGTCCAGTGGTTAAGACTCTGTGCTGCCACTACAGGGGACACGGCTCAGTGGTTAAAAATCCGCCTTCCAGTGCAGGGGTCACAGGTTTGATCCCTGGTCGGGAACTAAGACCCCACAGGCAGCAGGGCAGCTAAGTCTTCAGGCTGCAACTACTGAGCCCATGCACCACAACAAAAGATCCTGCATGCCCAATGAAGATCCTACATGCAACAACCAAGACCCAACCCAGCCAAAAATAACAAATAAAGATTTTTAAATATATAAAGCATATAGGATGAAAGAAAAAAAATTGGCTCCAGGAGCTGGAAGAGCAACTGCAGCTTTGGGAGAGAGCTGCCTAGTGGAAGTTCAACCCTGTAATTTGAAAACTCCCAGGGCTGCAGGGAGCTTCCTGGGTGGCACAGTTGGTAAAGAACCTCCCTGCCAGTACAGGAGAGGCAGGTTCAATCCCTGGGTCAGGAAGATCCCCTGGGGGAGGCCATGGCAACCCACTCCAGTATTCTTGCCTGGGAAATCCCACGGACAGAGGTGTCCAGCGGGCCACAGTCCATGGGGTTGCAAAGGAGTCGGACACAACTGAGCAACTAAACAGCAGCGGCAGCAACTGGGTACCACGCCTAGCATCACAGCATCCTTCCATGCTCCCGTGCCTTTTCAAAAGCTGTCCCTTCTGCCTGGGTGTCCCTACAAGCCTTCTCCATGTAGCAAGGACTAGAAGAACTGCCCAGGGGTCCCCTCCTTTGTCAAGGCTTCCCGGATTTCCCCAAGGAGGGTGAGACCCTCCTTCACCTGACCCCCATAGCAACAGAAGCTCCATCCTGCCACAGCACAGCGAATATTTACTCGGATCCCCTCCACCCCCAACTAGACTGAGGGATGAAGGGTGGGTATTTTCTCAGCCCAGTATCCCCAGCGTGTAGCACATAATGGGGGCACAATAACTATCTGTTAAATGGATCCATGTGTTACAGATAAAGGGACAAACCCTGATGCTCGTGGCAGCATGGGAAGATCTCATCACACACAAAAACCCACCTACGTGTGCATTTTACCCCACTCAGCTCTGATCACGATTCTTTCCCTCTCTGCTGCTTTGAGCAATGTCAAGGCAGAGCTGCCATGGGGCCAGCTGAGTCATTAAAGCGTGTGTGTGGAGGACTGGGGACCAAGGCAGGCATGTCTGCAGAAAGTCACCAGTGGCCGCTCTCCGTGCAAGTTGCTGCAATTGGTATTCCACGGTATGTGACACTTTTCAGCTTCTTGCTGGAAAACACCGTGTGGTTGTAAATCATTCCAGTGCAGCTGTCTGAGTGGTAAGTGCCTGGGAATTGGGAAGGGATGAGCTCCTGCCCTCGGGAGCCAGGCAGGGCTATTTCCGAGGCTCAGCGATTTATGCTGAAATGCAGGGGTCTTGGCTCCCAAATCCACAGGAGTCAGAGAGGCATTTATTCTCATGGTGGAGTCCAGGGAGAAGACGCCAGGGGCCAGATCTCCTGGGAGAACAGGTCCTGCAGCACCCTGGAGGTGTAGCCACCTAGTAAGAAATCCACTTCTGAGCCTGGTCAACCTTGGGAAGATTATTCAAACTCCCTGATATTCGTTCTTGTTCTGCTTCATTGTAAAACAGAGATGAAAATAGTAGCTAGAGGATGGAGTTGTTGTGAGGATTAAACGAATGCTATTAAAGCATTTAGAACAGTTCCTGTTGATGTTGTTGTTCAGTTGCTAAGTCGTGTCCTACTCTTTGTGACCCCATGGACTGCAGCACACCAGACTGTAGTTAGAATGGTGTCAGGCGCTGTTAGAACTCTGCCTAGAACTTGGCAACCACTGTATAAATGCTTGCAGTCATTACCATCATCACCATGTCATTATCAGCCTCAACACCAGCATCATGTCATCATTCTCACGCGTCATCACCACCTCATCATCACCACCATTGTTATCACATCACCAGCATCATCACCATATTGTCATCATCATCATCACCATCTCATCAACGCCATCACTGCCATCATCATCACCATCACCATCTTTGCTACTGTCATCATGATTGTCAAGTATTTACTTAGACCCTATGACAAACTAGATTCTATCCTAGGTTCAGAGAATTCTAGAGATTGAAAGATACAATCCTCTAACAGGAAGTCGGGCATGCAGACATCCACAGGTGCTGCAACAAAGGCTTGTTCGAGGAGCACAGAGAAGAAATTGATGAAGACTTTCAAGAGGAGCAGTGTTTGAACTGACTCTTTAAGACAGTGCAAGAGAAGAGGAAACTGGTAAGGCAGATGTGCTGTGTGGGGTGCAGGACAACATTCCAGGGGAAGGAAAAGCTTGGAGACTCTGATCTTAAAGGTGCAATTAGGGAGCTATATGACCCACCACCCAGGGGGCACCAGTGGTGAAGAACCCACCTGCCAATGCAGGCGACTTAAAAAATGGGGGTTTGATCCCTGGGTCAGGAAGATCCCCTGGAGGAGGGTCTGGCAACCCTCTCCAGTATTCTTGCCTGGAGAATCCCATGGATGGAGGAGCCGGGAGGGCTGCAGTCCATGGGGTTGCAGAGTCAGACATGACTGAAGTGACTCAGCATGCACGACCCAGTACAGAGCTTGGGCAGGGATATGAGAGGGGAACTGATGGCCCCTCCGAGCATTGCTGAGGTGCTTTCACGGCCGCAGAAGACTCCTGGCCTGCAGTGCACTCTAACATGTGCTCTGTGTGGGTGGATGTTCCTACTCTAAGCTGTCTTCACAGCTTCACCCCGTCATCTCCATAGAAATGTTAACTGGATAAATCCAGGTCTTGGATTTCTTCTTCAGCCTGTGTGTGCTAACAAGAAGGAATAAATACTACTCAAGTTTCCTATGTGCTTTGGATCTCCTCATTCATGCAGTTGTAAGTGTAAGACTGATAACTCTCACTGAATGGGCTTTCATTTTCTGTGCCAAGTACTCTTCTAGACACTTAATATACAACATAGTGTTAAACTATCAGAAGAGTTGCAACAGAAAGAGACTCACAGGCTTAGAAAACAAATTTATGGTTGCTGGGGGGCAGGGATACTTAGGGTACTTTGGGAAGGTCATGAACACACTGCTCTATTTAAAATGGATAACCAGCAAAGACCTACTGTATAGCACATGGAACTCTGCCTAATGCAGTGTGCCAGCCTGGATGGGAGGGAGGTTTGGGGGAGAATGAAAGTGAAAGTGAAAGTCACTCAGTTGTGTCCAACTCTTTGCCACCCCATGGACTGTAGCCCACCAGGCTCCTCTGTCCATGGGATTCTCCAGGCAAGAACATTGGAGTGGGTTGCCATTCCCTTCTCCAGGGAATCTTTCTGACCCAGGGAATGAACCAGGGTCTCCCACATGGAAAGCAGATGGAAACACCATCCAGAGATTAAGTTCACTGTTCAAGGCCACACCCCTGATAATTGGTGGAGGAGGTGATCAAGCTTATTGTTATTCTGACTCTGAAGGCATTTTACAGCTTACTGTTTGCTGGGAGGAGGGGGAGGGGGGCATCTCTTTATAATTGCCAAGGGCTACAGAGATGGTAAATTGATGCTTTTGAACTGTGGTGTTGGAGAAGACTCTTGAGAGTCCCTTGGACTGCAAGGAGATCCAACCAGTCCAGTCTAAAGGAGATCAGTCCTGGGTGTTCACTGGAAGCACTGATGCTGAAGCTGAAACTCCAATACTTTGGCCACCTCATGCGAAGGGTTGACTCATTGGAAAAGACCCTGATGCTGGGAGGGATTGGGGGCAGGAGGAGAAGAGGACAACAGAGGATGAAATGGCTGGATGGCATCACCAACTTGATGGACATGAGTTTGAATAAACTCCGGGAGTTGGTGATGGATAGGAAGGCCTGGCGTGCTGCGATTCATGTGGTCACAAAGAGTCGGACACAATCGAGCGACTGAACTGACGGAACTGAACTGACAGAGATGGTGGGGCTCAGGTAGCTCAGTGGTAAAGAATCTGCCTGCCAAAGCAGGAGATATGAGTTCGATCCCTGGGTCAGGAAGATCCCTTGGAAGAGGGAATGGCACTCCAGTATTCTTGCCTGGAGAATTCCATGGACAGAGGAGCCTGGTGGGCTGCAGTCTATGGGGTCACAAAGAGTTGGACACAAGTTGGCCACTAAACACCAACAACAGAGAGGGTGGAGAGAAAGGAAGTGTCAGCTGTCTCCCCAGGGCAGGGCACTGCTGGGGCCCCTTTCCGCAGGGTTGATCAAAATGCCCAGTGAGACTGGCCACCCTGGAACATGCTGTTTGGCCAGAGCCCCTTGGTCCCTCCAGCTGGCTGGGAGAGGAGCATCATTGCAGAAAAGAGCTGCCTGGAAGTGGAAAGCAGAGGGGACTCTGGGAGGCTTTCCAGGGCTTTGAGAAGCCCCTTCCATGCCAAAGCCTTGGGTTTCCTCCTCCACATAATTTCCTTAGCTTTTTAATTATATTTAACTGCATTTTTTTCAGTGAAAACACTTCTGGGGGATATTCCTAATTAAATGAAGAGGCAATATTCTCAAATTATTTGGGGCAAACACTATCTCCATTTCCCACTTAGAGAGCAAATTAAAAGTCCACATTGACTTTTTAGAAAGATCAAGGCCAGTTTTACTCCCTTATATCCATCCTAGCTGCCTCCTCCTTCTCCTTCCTTCCTTCTCCATTTCCTCCTTCTCGCAAATCTGCATCTCAGGTATAGAACATAAGTAGTAACCGTATCTGAGGCTTAGAGGATAGAATTTACAGAAGTCTTTGGCAAAGTCCCCTACTTCTGCATGTCTCCACTTTTACTGATTGATCAACCTACCAGTGGTATTTCTAGGCTGTGATAGTCTCCACCTTCCCAACAAAGATTACCTACTCCTTTGTCTTGCAACATCAGTCCAGCTTGCAATAGCCACTTCTGTTTTTATCAGTGGCTGCAGCACCAACCTCCACAGCCCCTGGCGTGTCTGATAGATGTCCAACAACTCCTGGTTAATAACATTGCTTTGTGTGTCTTTCATAACATTTAACACCTCCTGACCTTATGTTGTGTGCGTTTCATTTTCTCTGTTGCTAGAATTTAAGCCGTAAGAAGACGGAGATTTGTTTCTCTAGTTCTGTGCCCTGTCTGCAGCCCCAGGAAGAGGCACTCCACCAATACTTGTCGGATAAATAAGGCACAGAAAAGTCACAGACAACCCCAAGAAGAGGCGGCTCATCTCCAACTCCAGATTCAAGGTGAGAAATGGAATGGAAGGTGGTACTTGGTTCCTGCAGGGGAAACCAATTAGGGGCTTGTGTATCCGAGCGTGGCTAACAAAGCTGCTAAACAGGAGAGCTATCATTAGGAAACAGTTCATCTACAACTTGTGAAAAATCACCCCCCTCATCTCCTGGCAACCACTCGGGGTGCATTCTGTGTGCATTATCTCATTTAGTCCACAGATGCCGTATGTGCCAGGTTATTCTTTTTAAAGGATCTCCTTTTGTGGAACTACTGAGAGATGAGAAAATCAAGGTATACAGAAATGGGGAAAATTGTCAAAAATCACAGGGTGGGCAAGCAATGAGGCCAGATTCGATCTTTACTGCCCACTTTGCTTCACGACCTCCCTTAGTGTGAAAATCCCAACAAGGACTTCCCGGGTGGTCCAGTGCTTCGGTATCCACCTGCTGATGCAGGGGACACGGGCTCAATCCCGGGTCGGGGAGGTTCCCTCCCACCCGGAAGCCACAATTACTGAAGCCCATGTGCCGTAGACACAAGGGCATATGGGCATGTTGTGTTGTGCTCCACAACAAGAGAGCAGCCCTTGCAACTAGAGGCAGTTAAAGAAAACCCGTGCACAGCAACCAAGACCCAGCATGGACAAAATAAATAAATAAAACCCATTTCCTAAAAAAAAAAAAAGAAAGAAATCCCAAAGGTATCTGTAATATCATTAATCAGAAAGGGGCTTAATATTCAAACATAATTGAAGTGATCTAAGGCAAAGGACAAAAAAAGGCCTCACCGTCCTCTCCCTCTGTCTTTGTGTTCTAACCAGCATCTCTATGGTTCTCAAGAACTAATCCTTTTATTACCATAATTGATTCTTTTTGTTTTTTCTCTTTGTTTTCCCAGCTAAATGCTGTAAAATATATTTTACTACCTGTGCTTTTCTTCTTTCTTACCCACTATGTTAAAGCTCTCTTGACAGGGGTCTAAATTTCCCCTTTGTTATCTGAAGTCTCTCTATTGTAGGATTTTTTTTTTTAAACACAGAGCCTGACCTCCCAGAGAACAGAAAGCTTGTCTAATTTATCCTCCATTTTATCCATCCATGGAATCTACATCAGTTCTAGGGACAAATTAAAAAAGACACCATAAATATGTCTGAATAAACTAGTAAGGGCACTTTAGATGCAGGTAAAATAACAGGACCTCAGACTTCCCTGGGGGTCCAGTGGTTGAGAATCCGCCTGCTGATGCAGGGGACACAGGTTCAGTCCCTGGTTCAGGAAGATTCCACATGCTGTGGAGCTACTAAGCCCGCGAGCCGCAACTACTGAAGCCCTCAAACCTAGAGCCCATGCTCGGCAACAAGAGAAGCCACCGTGATGAGAAGCTGCACACAGCACCGAGAGAGCAGCCCCCTCGCCGCAACGAGAGGAAGCCCTCGAGCAGCCACGAAGACCCAGTGAAGCCAAAAAATAAATAAAAATAAAAGAACAAGACCTAAAAGATGATGGTGGGGCAGGGAGGGAGGGAGAGCTGAGTTTACAGAAGTCAGGAGGTCCTGGCAAAGAGGAAACTAGCATCTGTTTTGTGAGGGACCCTCTGCTCTGAATTCAAAGGGGCAAGATTTGGAAGAAACTAGAGGGAGTACTGCAATGTAGAGTGAGTCTAGTTTGAAGCCAAGAATCGTGTGCTTTTGAGAAGCTAAAAGAACCTCAGACCAATCTCCTTCTTGAGGATGCATGGAGCAGGGGCTCCTGATATTGGTGCCCACCAGACTGATCCAACACAGGGAGAAATTTTCACTTGTTGCTCTTTAGTCACTAAATCGTGTCCAACTCTGTGACCCCCATGGACTGCAGCCCACCAGGCTCCTCTGTCCATGGAATTCTCCAGGCAAGAATCCTGGAGTGGGTGGCCATTTCCTTCTCCAGAGGAATCATTTACTTAGGTCTTTTAAACTCCAATAGATTTCAATAAGTTCTCCCAAAGTCAAGTTCCATCTATGCCTCGAGCAAAATAAAGGTAGTGAACCCTTTCAAGGCACTTATAAAGATTTAGATGGCTGAGATCTTGGCTCATGAGTCAGCCTCAATCCCGAGTGGATGGTGGCTTGTCTGTTTGGCTGCTCTCTGATCAGAGTGAGTGGCCCTAAATGATTTCCCATTCCTATTTGGAAAAGGATAGGTCACTAGTTTTGTTGTTTCCAAGGGCTGCAGTGACAATTGATCACAAACCATGTGAATTCATTTTAGTTTTAGAGACCTGGCCCTGTCAGCAAAGCTATACTTCCTCTGATAGTGTGCATGCTCAGTCATGTCTGACTCTTTGTGACCCCATGGACTGTAGCCCACCAGGCTCGTCTGTCCATGGGATTCTCCAGGCAAGAATACTGGAGTGGATTGCCATTCCCTTCTCCAGGGGATCTTCCTGACCCAGGGATCGAACCCAGGTCTCCTGCATTGCAGACAGATTCTTTACCATCTGAGCCACAAGGGAAGCCCGGAAAATAACTCATAGGCAATTACTTTCTTTTGTACATAAACAAGAAAAATAGTGTGAAGTTCTTTTTTTTTTCCTTTACCTTTAATGCCTTTTATGTTCAAAGATACCTTAGGACCAACCACTCTTTCTGTTGTTTTCTCCTAGCTCCTTGCCCAAACCTGCATCATCAGATCACATCTCCTTACACACCAGTCTTCTCAAGAAGGCTGTGAGTTCCCCAGAGGGAGGGTGAGAATCCCTAAAATCTTCTCTGATTCCATGGCACAAGGTATATCTTGGCTACACCTTGGGATCACCAAGGGAGCTCTAAAAATATTGATTCCTGGCTTTCTTCCCCAAAGATGATCATTTAGTGGACCTGAGATATGGCTGGGAATCAAAATTTTAAAAGCTCCCCAGGTGACTTTAATACACAGGCAGCCAAAGTTAGAGAATCAAGCACTGAGGTTTGGTAGCAGCAGCAGCAGCTAGCATTTACTGATCCCTTACGATGTGGCCCAGGCACTGTGCTCTGTAATTGACATGCATTGACTCATTCACGATGTTGTTGTTTAGTCACTAAGTCGAGTCTGATACTTTTGCAACCTGTGGACTGTTACCTGCCAAGCTCCTCTGTCTATGGGATTTCCCAGCCAAGAATACTGGAGTGGGTTGCCATTTTCTTCTCCAGGGTATCTTCCTGACCCAGAGACCAAACCTGTGTCTCCTGCATTGGCAGACCTGTTCTTTACCACTGAGCCACCAGTAAAGTCCTTCATTCATGATACAACCATCCTGAAAGGTAGCAACTATCATTATACCCAGTGCTTCCCTGGTAGCTCAGATGGTAAAGAATCTGCCTGCAATGCAACAGACCCGGGTTAAAGCTCTGATTTTGGAAGATCCCCTAGAGAAGGGAATGGCCACCCACTCCAGTATTCTTGCCTGGCGAATCCACATAGACAGAGGAGCCTGGTGGGTTAAAGTCCACGGGGTCGCAAAGAGTCAGGCATGACTGAGCAATTGGCACATTTAAACAGGAGGAAAATGAAGTCTAAATGTTTACTCAAAGTTACCCAGCTAATAGGGGATGGAGTCAGGCTCTCAATTCTCTAGAGATCTACACACCCATCCCAACTCCAGCCCACTTCTGCCCTTTACCATTACATCATACTACTTTCACCATGCTCTGCACCTCCCTCTATTGGCATATAGGAGATGCCCCATAAATTCCCCCCACCCACCAAGCTTTATTGAAGTCAGTTCAGCTCAGTTCAGTCCCTCAGTCATGTCCAACTCTTTGTGACCCCCTGGACTGCGGCACACCAGGACTCCCTGTCCATCACCAACTCCTGGAGTTGACTCAAACTCATGTCCATTGAGTTGGTGATACCATCCAACCATATCATCCTCTGTTGTCCCCTTCTCCTCCCACCTTCAATCTTTCTCAGCATCAGGGTCTTTTCAAATGAGTCAGCTCTTCGCATCAGGTGGCCAAAGTATTGGAGTTTCAGCCTCAACATCCATCCTTCCAATGAACATTCAGGACTGATCTCCTTTAGGATGGACTGGTTGGATCTCCTTGCAGTCCAACGGGCTCTCAAGAGTCTTCTCTAACACCACAGTTCAAAAGCATCAATTCTTCGGCACTCAGCTTTCTTTGTACTCCAACTCTCACATCCATACATGACCACTGGAAAAACCATAGCCTTGACTAGATGGACCTTTGTCAGTAAATAACATCCCTGCTTTTTAATATGCTGTCTAGGTTGGTCATAACTTTTCTTCCAAGGAGTAAACATCTGTTAATTCCATGGCTGCAGTCACCATCCACAGTGATTTTGGAGCCTCCAAAAATAAAGTCAGCCACTGTTTCCCCATCTATTTGCCATGAAATGATGGGACCAGATGCCATGATCTTAGTTTTCTGAATGTTGAGCTTTAAGCCAACTTTTTCACTCTCCTCTTTCACTTTCATCAAGAGGCTCTTTAGGTCTTCACTTTCTGCCATAAGGGTGGTGTCATCTGCATATCTGAGATTATTGATATTTCTCCCAGCAATCTCAATTCCAGCTTGTGCTTCATCCAGCCCAGCGTTTCTCATGATGGACTCTGCATATAAGTTAAATAAGCAGGGTGACAATATATACAGCCTTGACATACTCCTTTTCATATTTGGAACCAGTCTGTTGTTCCATGTCCAGTTCTAACTGTTGCTTCCTGACCCGCATACAGATTTCTCAAGAGGCAGGTCAGGTGGTCTGGTATTCCCATCTCTTTCAGAATTTTCCACAGTTTATTGAAGTATGATTGACAAATAAAAAATTGTATTTATTTAACGTGTACAATGGTGGCTCAGCAGTAAAGAATCCGCCTACCAATGTAGGAGATGTGGGTTCGATCCCTGGGTCAGGAAGGTCCCTTGGAAAAGGAATCAGCAACCCCCTCTGGTATTCTTATTCAGGAAACCCCATGGACGGAAGAGCCTGGTGGGCTACAGTCCGTGGGGTCGCAAAAGAGTCAGATGTGACTTACTGACTGAACAACAGCAACAATAAGGTGTACAATCCGATGGTTTGATCTACATATACCCTGTGAAGTGATTACCACCATCAAGCTAATCAATAGTACATGAACTGAGAACTTCCAGATGTTCAAGCTGGATTAACAAAAGGCAGAGGCGGGGAGGAGCCAAGATGGCGGAGGAACAGGACGGAGAGACCACCTTCTCCCCTACAAATTCATCGAAAGAACAATTGAATGCTGAGCAAATTTCACAAAACAGCTTCTGATCACTAGCAGAGGACATCAGGCACAGAAAAAGCAGCCCATTGTCTTCGAAGGGAGGTAGGACAAAATACAAAAGATAATAAGGGAGTCCAAAGAGCTACAGACGGAGACCCGTCCCAGGAAGGGAGTCTTAATAGAGGAAGTTTCCAATCACCAGGAAACCCTCGCACTGGCGGGACTGGGGGAAGTTTTCGGCAATCTAACTGGGAGGAAAAATTAAATAAGGCCCACAGATTACATGCCTAAAAGCAACTCCCAGCAGAAAAGTACCCCAGACGCCCGCACCCACCACCAACAAGGTGGGGCGGAACGGAGAGGAGTGGGCGGCATTGCTTAGGGAAAGGACCGGCCCGAAGGCCCTGAGAGCAATCGGAGGGAGCTCTTTTAAACCGTGGGATAGCAAGGGAGAAAATTAACTGGCCGGAACACACTGCCAGCGGTTCACAAAACAAAGGGACTGAGAAACTCCAGAGAAGAGCCGGCCCATCCCCGCTGGAGGTAGGAGGCAGGGGGGAGGGGAAAGGGGCAAACTCAGCCCCAGAGAGGCCACCCCCTCCCACACTGCAAACAGGCCCCCGGTTCCTATCTAAAGACTTCCTGGGACCCGAGCGACGGTGCACGCTGGAACCGCAGAGGGAAAAAGCGCGCCGTACCCGGGGAGAGTACGCCCAAGCCCCTGGCTGCCTGAACCGCTCAGGCCGGGGAAGGCACAAAACGCAGGCGGCAACCGAATCCGCGCTTTTGTGGAGTACCCGAAAACTGGAACCGCACTCAACTCAGGGCCCGCTCCATATAGAGCAGCCGGGAGCCTGAGCAGTGTAGACGGGGAAAGCACAGACACCCGTGAGCGGGGCAAACCCAGTGTGGCCGGAGCACGGTGAGCGCTATCCACACAGAGCGGTGTCTGTCTGCAGCGCCCCGCCCTCCCCATAGCAGGACAGAACGGAACTAGCGAACCTAAATAAGAGATCACCTCCGCCCGCCTGTGTCAGGGCGGAAATTAGACACCGAAGAGACAGCAAACAGAAGCCAAATAAACAAAGGGAACCGCTTCAGAAAGGACCGGTGCAATAGATTAAAATCCCTGAAGGTAACACCGACTACACCGGAAGGGGCCTATAGATATCGAGAAGTGTAAGCTGGAAAGAGGCACTATCTGAAATTGAACTGAACCTACACTGACCGCAACAGCTCCAGAGAAATTCCTACATATATATATTTTTTTTTAATTAAAAAAATTTTTTTTCTTTCCTTTTTAAAATTTTTCTTTATTATTTTTTTATTTTTTCTCTTTTATTTTCTTTTAAAATTCCCTATTACTCCCCCATTACTCCTCAACTTTCATTTTCATATATTTTTATGATTTTTTTTAATTAGGGGGAAATTTTTTTTTTCTTTTTCATTTTTTCTTTTTCTTGTTTTTCTCTCCTATTTCCTTTTAAAGTCCTCTAATACTCCTCTATTATTCCTTAATTTTTATTTTCATTTCACTATAACCTTGCCAAAAAGAAAAGAGAGAGAAGCCCTATTTTTAAACCGAACTTCATATATATTTCTAAATTTTGTGTGTGTTTTTGTTTTTGTTTTTAAATATTGTGTTTCAAAGAGTCTAACCTCTACACCAGATTTTTAATCTTTGTTTTTCAGTATGTGATATAAATTTTGGACATTTAAGAATCCAATATTCAGTTCCCATTTCTATTCAGGAGTGTGTTGATTACTCTCTCCCACTTTTGACTCTCTGTTTTCTACCTCATAACACCTCTATTTCCTCCTTTCCCCTTCTCTTCCCAATCCAATTCTGTGAATCTTTGTGGGTGTCTGGGCTACGGAGAACACTTTGGGAACAGATAACTGTGTAAATCTGTCTCTCTCCTCTTGAGTCCCCCCTTTTTCTCCTCCTGCTCATCTCTATCCCCTTCCTCCCTCTCCTATTCTTCATGTAACTCTGTGAACCTCTCTGGTTGTCTCTCACGGTGGAGAATCTTTTCACCATTAACCTAGAAATTTTATTATCAGTGCTGTAAAGTTGGAGAAGTCTTGAGACTATTGGAAGAATAAAACTGAAACCCAGAGGCAGGAGACTTAAGCCCAAAACCTGAGAAAACCAGAAAACTCCTGACTACACGGAACATTAAGGAATAAGAGACCATCCAAGAGCCTCCATACCTACACCAAAACCAACCACCACCCAAGAGCCAATAAGCTCCAGAACAAGACATACCATGCAAATTCTTTAGCAACGTAGGAACATAGACCTGAGTGCCAACATACAGGCTGTCCAAAGTCACATCTAACACATAGACCCATCGCAAAACTCATTACTAGACACTCCATTGCACTCCAGAGAGAAGAAATCCATTTCCATACACCAGAACACTGACACAAGCTTCCCTAACCAGGAAACGTTGACAAACCAATCGTCCAACCCCACCCACGGGGTAAAACCTCCACAATAAAAAGGAACCACAGACCACCAGAATACAGAAAGCCCACTCCAGACACAGCAATCGAAACAAGATGAAAAGGCAGAGAAATACCCAACAGGTAAAGGAACATGAAAAATGCACACCAAGTCAAACAAAAGAGGAGGAGATAGGGAATCTACCTGATAAAGAATTTAGAGTAATGATAATAAAAATGATCCAAAATCTTGAAAACAAAATGGAGTTACAAATAAATAGACTGGAGATAAAGATTGAGAAGATGCAAGAAATGTTTAACAAGGACCTAGAAGAAATAAAAAAGAGTCAGTTAAAAATGAATAATGCAATAAATGAGATCAAAAACACTCTGGAGGGAACCATGAGTAAAATAACGGAGACAGAAGATAGGATAAGTGAGGTAGAAGATAAAATGGTGGAAATAAATGAAGCAGAGAGGAAAAAAGAAAATCAAAAGAAATGAGGACAACCTCAGGGACCTCTGGGACAATGTGAAACGCCCCAACATTCGAATCATAGGAGTCCCAGAAGAAGAAGACAAAAAGAAAGGCCATGAGAAGATACTCGAGGAGATAATAGCTGAAAACTTCCCTAAAATGGGGAAGGAAGTAGCCACCCAAGTCCCAGAAACCCAGAGAGTCCCAAACAGGGTAAACCCAAGGCGAAACACCCCAAGACACATATTAATCAAATTAACAAAGATCAAACACAAAGAACAAATATTAAAAGCAGCAAGGGAGAAACAACAAATAACACACAAAGGGATTCCCATAAGGATAACAGCTGATCTATCAATAGAAACCCTTCAGGCCAGAAGGGAATGGCAGGACATACTTACAGTAAGGAAAGAGAATAACCTACAACCTAGATTACTCTACCCAGCAAGGATCTCATTCAGATATGAAGAACTCAAAAGCTTTACAGACAAGCAAAAGCTGAGAGAATTCAGCACCACCAAACCAGCTCTTCAACAAATACTAAAGGATCTTCTCTAGACAGGAAACACAGAAAGGTGGTATAAACGTGAACCCCAAACAACAAAATAAATGGCAACGGGACCATACCTATCAATAATTACCTTAAATGTAAATGGGTTGAATGCCCCAACCAAAAGACAAAGGCTGGCTGAATGGATACAAAAGCAAGACCCCTATATATGCTGTCTACAAGAGACCCACCTCAAAACAAGGGACACATACAGACTAAAAGTGAAGGGCTGGAAAAAAAAATTCCACGCAAACGGAGACCAAAAGAAAGCAGGAGTCGCAATACTCATATCAGATAAAATAGACTTTCAAATTAAGTCTGTGAAAAGAGACAAAGATGGACACTACATAATGATCAAAGGATCAATCCAAGAAGAAGATATAACAATTATAAATATATATGCACCCAACATAGGAGCACTGCAATATGTAAGGCAAACGCTAACGAGTATGAAAGAGGAAATTAATAGTAACACAATAATAGTGGGAGACTTTAATACCCCACTCACAACTATGGATAGATCAACTAAACAGAAAATTAACAAGGAAACACAAACTTTAACGGACACAATGGACCAGCTAGACCTAATTGACATCTATAGGACGTTTCACCCCAAAACGATCAACTTTACCTTTTTCTCAAGTGCACACGGAACCTTCTCCAGAATAGATCACATCCTGGGCCATAAATCTAGTCTTGGTAAATTCAAAAAAATTGAAATCATTCCAGTCATCTTTTCTGACTACAGTGCAGTAAGATTAGATCTCAATTACAGGAAAAAAATTATTAAAAATTCAAACATATGGAGGCTAAACAACACACTTCTGAATAACCAACAAATCACAGAAGAAATCAAAAAAGAAATCAAAATATGCATAGAAATGAATGAAAATGAAACACAACAACCCAAAACCTATGGGACACTGTAAAAGCAGTGCTAAGGGGAAGATTCATAGGATTACAGGCCTATCTCAAGAAACAAGAAAAAAGTCAAATAAATAACCTAACTCTACACCTAAAGCAACTAGAGAAGGAAGAAATGAGGAACCCCAGGGTTAGTAGAAGGAAAGAAATCTTAAAAATTAGGGCAGAAATAAATGCAAAAGAAACTAAAGAGACCATAGCAAAAATCAACAAAGCTAAAAGCTGGTTTTTTGAAAAAAATAAACAAAATTGACAAACCATTAGCAAGACTCATTAAGAAACACAGGGAGAAGAACCAAATTAACAAAATTAGAAACAAAAATGGAGAGGTCACAACAGAGAACACTGAAATACAAAGGATCATAAGAGACTACTACCAGCAGCTCTATGCCAATAAAATGGACAACTTGGAAGAAATGGACAAGTTCTTAGAGAAGTATAACTTTCCAAAACTGAACCAGGAAGAAATAGAAGATCTTAACAAACCCATCACAAGCAAGGAAATCGAAACTGTAATCAGAAATCTTCCAGCAAACAAAAGCCCAGGACGGAATGGCTTCACAGCTGAATTCTACCAAAAATTTAGAGAAGAGCTAACACCTATCTTACTCAAACTCTTCCAGAAAATTGCAGAAGAAGGTAAACTTCCAAACTCATTCTATGAGGCCACCATCACCCTAATTCCAAAACCAGACAAAGATGCCACAAAAAAAGAAAACTACAGGCCAATATCACTGATGAACATAGATGCAAAAATCCTTAACAAAATTCTAGCAAACAGAATCCAACAACATATCAAAAAAATCATACACCATGATCAAGTGGGCTTTATCCCAGGAATGCAAGGATTCTTTAATATCCGCAAATCAATCAATGTAATACACCACATTAACAAATTGAAAGATAAAAACCATATGATTATCTCAATAGATGCAGAAAAAGCCTTTGACAAAATTCAACATCCATTTATGATTAAAACTCTCCAGAAAGCAGGAATAGAATGAACATACCTCAACATAATAAAAGCTATATATGACAAACCCACAGCAAGCATCACCCTCAATGGTGAAAAATTGAAAGCATTTCCCCTGAAATCAGGAACAAGACAAGGGTGCCTACTCTCACCACTACTATTCAACATAGTTTTGGAAGTGTTGGCCACAGCAATCAGGGCAGAAAAGAAGTAAAAGGAATCCAGATAGGAAAAGAAGAAGTGAAACTCTCGCTGTTTGCAGATGACATGATCCTCTACATAGAAAACCCTAAAGACTCTACCAGAAAATTACTAGAGCTAATCGACGAATACAGTAAAGTTGCAGGATATAAAATTAACACACAGAAATCTCTTGCATTCCTATACACTAACAATGAGAAAACAGAAAGAGAAATTAAGGAAACAATACCATTCACCATTGCAACAAAAAGAATAAAATACTTAGGAGTATATCTACCTAAAGAAACAAAAGACCTATACATAGAAAACTATAAAACACTGATGAAAGAAATCAAAGAGGACACAAACAGATGGAGAAATATACCGTGTTCATGGATTGGAAGAATCAATATTGTCAAAATGGCTATACTACCCAAAGCAATCTATAGATTCAATGCAATCCCTATCAAGCTACCAACGGTATTTTTCACAGAACTAGAACAAATAATTTCACAATTTGTATGGAAATACAAAAAACCTCGAATAGCCAAAGTAATCTTGAGAAAGAAGAATAGAACTGGAGGAATCAACCTGCCTGACTTCAGACTATACTACAAAGCCACAGTCATCAAGACAGTATGGTACTGGCACAAAGACAGAAATATAGATCAATGGAACAGAATAGAAAGCCCAGAGATAAATCCACGAACCTATGGTCACCTTATCTTCGACAAAGGAGGCAAGGATATACAATGGACAAAAGACAACCTCTTTAACAAGTGGTGCTGGGAAAACTGGTCAATCACTTGTAAAAGAATGAAACGAGAACACTTTCTAACACCATACACAAAAATAAACTCAAAATGGATTAAAGGTCTAAATGTAAGACCAGAAACTATAAAACTCCTAGAGGAGAACATAGGCAAAACACTCTCCGACATAAATCACAGCAGGACCCTCTATGACCCAGAATTTTAGAAACAAAAGCAAAAATAAACAAATGGGACCTAATGAAACTTAAAAGCTTTTGCACAACAAAGGAAACTATAAGCAAGGTGAAAAGACAGCCCTCAGATTGGGAGAAAATAATAGCAAACAAAACAACAGACAAAGGATTAATCTCAAAAATATACAAGCAACTCCTCCAGCTCAACTCCAGAAAAATAAATGACCCAATCAAAAAATGGGCCAAAGAACTAAACAGACATTTCTCCAAGGAAGACATACAGATGGCTAACAAACACATGAAAAGATGCTCAACATCACTCATTATCAGAGAAATGCAAATCAAAACCACAATGAGGTACCATTACACGCCAGTCAGGATGGCTGCTATCCAAAAGTCTACAAGCAATAAATGCTGGAGAGGGTGTGGAGAAAAGGGAACCCTCTTACACTGTTGGTGGGAATGCAAACTAGTACAGCCACTATGGAAAACAGTGTGAAGATTTCTTAAAAAACTGGAAATTGAACTGCCATATGACCCAGCAATCCCACTTCTGGGCATACACACCGAGGAAACCAGATCTGAAAGAGACATGTGCACCCCAATGTTCATCGCAGCACTGTTTATAATAGCCAGGACATGGAAGCAACCTAGATGCCCATCAGCAGACAAATGGATAAGGAAGCTGTGGTACATATACACCATGGAATATTACTCAGCCATTAAAAAGAATTCATTTGAATCAGTTCTAATGAGATGGATGAAACTGGAGCCCATTATACAGAATGAAGTAAGCCAGAAAGATAAAGACCATTACAGTATACTAACACATATATATGGAATTTAGAAAGATGGTAATGATAACCCTATATGCAAAACAGAAAAAGAGACTCAGATGTATAGAACAGACTTGTGGACTCTGTGGGAGAAGGCGAGAGTGGGATGTTTCAAGAGAACAGCATCGAAACATGTATATTATCTAGGGTGAAACAGATCACCAGCCCAGGTTGGATGCATGAGACAAGTGCTCGGGCCTGGTGCACTGGGAAGACCCAGAGGGATCGGGTGGAGAGGGAAGTGGGAGTGGGGACCGGGATGGGGAATACATGTAAATCCATGGCTAATTCATTTCAATGTATGACAAAAACCACTGCAATGTTGTAAAGTAATTAGCCTCCAACTAATAAAAATAAATGAAAGAAAGAAAGAAAGGGTAGAGGAACCAGAGATCAAATTGCCAATATCAGTTGGATCATAAAAAAAGCAAGAGAGTTCCAGAAAAACATCTACTTCTGCTTCATTGACTACGCTAAATCCTTTAACTGTATGGATCACAACAAACTGTGGAAAGTTCTTAGAGAGATGGGAATGCCAGACCTGCCTTCTGAGAAACCCGTATGCAGGTCAAGAAGCAACACTTAGAACCGGACATGAAACAATGGACTGGTTCCAAATCGGTCAAGGAGTACGTCAAGGCTGAATATCATTACACTGCCTATTTAACTTATATGCAAAGTACATCATGTGAAATACCAGGCTGGATGAAGCACAAGCTGGAATCAAGAGAAATATCAATAATCTCAGATATGCAGATGATACCACTCTTATGGCAGAAAGCGAAGAGGAACTAAAGAGCCTCATAATTAAGGTGAAAGAGGGGAGTGAAAAAGTGGGCTTAAAACTCAACATTCAAAAAACTAAGATCATGGCATCTGGTCCCATCACTTCATAGAAAATAGATAGGGAAACAGTGACAGATTTTATTTTCTTGGGCTCCATAATCACTGCAGATGGTGACTGCAGCCATGAAATTTAAAAATGCTTGCTCCTTAAAAGAAAAGCTATGACCAATCTAGATAGCATATTAAAAAGCAGAGGCATTTCTTTGCCAACCAAGGTCCATCTAGTCAAGGCTATGGTTTTTCCCATAGTCATATATGGATATGAGAATTGGACCATAAAGAAGGCTGTGTCAAAGAATTGATACTTTTGAACTGTGGTGTTGGAGAAGACTCTTGAGAGTTCTTGGACTGCAAGGAAATCAAACCACTCAGTCCTAAAGGAAATCAGTACTGAATATTCATTGGAAGTACTGATGCTGAAGCTGAAACTCCAATACTTTGGCCTCCTGATACAAAGAGCCAACTCATTAGAAAAGACCCTGATGCTGGGAAAGATTGAGGGCAGGAGGAGAAGGGGACGACAGAGGATGAGATGGTTGGATGGACATGAGTTTAAGAAAGCTCTGGGAGATGGTAAAGGTCAGGGAAACCTGGTATGCTACAGTCCATGGGGTTGCAAAGAGTCAGACACAACTGGGAAACTAAACAACAATATGACAACAATCAAGCTAATTAACACATCCATCACCTCACGTAGTTCACACCACTTCATGTGTGTGGGGTGAGAACTACTGTTTGTAGTTTTTTCAAATGCCTGTGAAACATATACCAGGAATTCCATGTCCTGGGCCAGAAAACAACCCTCAAGTGACTGAGAGGAACTAATATCACTCAGAATGCACTCTCCAACCACAATGGAATCTTGTTAGAAATTAATAAAAGAAAGATAATGAAAATCTCCAAACAATTGGAAATGAAATGACACATTTTTCAGTAATCCATAAGTCAATAACACAGTATCAAGAGAAATAAAATATACACTGAACTAAATGTAAATGATGATACAGCATAACAAAAGCTGTGGTCCACAGCTAAAACAGTGCTGAGAGGGAAATTTATAGCACTAGCTGCTTTCATTAGGGCTTCCCTGAAAGCTGAGTTGATAAAGAATCTGCCTGCAATGTGGGAAACCTGGGTTCCATCCCTGGGTTGGGAAGATCCCCTGGGGAAGGGCAAGGCTGCCCACTTCAGTATTCTGGCCTGGAGAATTGTGTGGACTGTATAGTCCCTGGGGTCCCATTCATTAGAAACAAGGAAAGTTTAAGATCAATAATCTAAGGATCCACCTCAGAATGCTGGAAAAAGAAGAATAAAAAACCCAAAGTGAGTAGAGGAAGGTAATATTTCATGTAACAGCAAAAATCAGTGAAATTGGTTATAGGAAAATAATAGAGATGATAGTGAAACATAGGACTGGTGCTTTGAAAAGACAAATCAAATGGACACAATTCTAGATGGCTGACAAAGGAAAAAAGAGAATAAAAAATTGTAATATTAGGAATAAAACAAATGATATCCTGTAGGCCCTGCAGACACGAAACAATAAGGAAATGCTACAAACAACTCTGTATACATAAACTTGACATCTTAAATGAAATGGGCCACTTCTTTAAAAAACACAAACTATCAGAACTCACTCAGTGTGAAATAGATAATGTGAATAATGCTACAGCTATTAAGGAAACTGAATTTATAATAGATAAACTTCCAGGCCCACATGGTTTCCCTGAAAAATTCTAATAAGCATTTAAGGAAGAAACAACACCAAAATCTAAACAATCTCTTCCCCAAAATGGAAGAAGGAAAATATATCAGATCATTTGAAGAAGTTAGTATTAAGCAGACGGCTTAATACCAAAGCCAGTCAAAGACTGTTCAAAGGGAGAAAATGTTAGTCACTCAGTCGTGTCTGACTCTTTGCAACTCCATAGACTTTAGCCTGCCAGGCTCCTCTGTCCATGGGATTCTCCAGGCAAGAATATTGGAGTGGGTTGCCTTTCCCTTCTCCAGGGGATCTTCCTGACCCAGGAATGAACCTGAGACTCCCGCATTCTAGGCAGATTCTTTACTGTCTGAGCCACCAGCCAAGAAAAGTACAACCATCCCTCATGAATATAAACATATAAACCCTTAACAAAATACTAGCCAACAGAATTCAACATTTTGTGAAAATAATTATACATCTGAGCAAGTGGGGTTTACTCTAGGGACGCTATATTTGAAAAGCAATGTATTTGATAGTTCATCACATTAACAGACTTAAAGAAATAAATCACATGATCACACCAACTGGCCAAGAAAAGCATTTGATAAGACTCAATACCCATTTTTGATTAAAGAAAAAAATCTCAGAAAATAGGAAGCGAAAAGGAAACTTTCATAATTTGCTCCAGCATGTTTTCTCTCTAAGACTGGGAACAAAGTAACCTGGCAATTATTATCCTTCCTTATTCAGCTAGAGAGTCACCCCAACTCGTCACAACTAGAGAAAGCCCGTTGGTAGCAAAGAAGACCCAGCACAGCCATAAATACATAAATAAAGCATAATTAAAAAAAAAAAAACAACTAAATATGCAACTACCAAATAACAACTATCCTGGACCTGTATCTCAGAGAAATGAACACTGATGCTCCAACAGAATCTGTACATAGATATTTACGAAGGCTGAATGAGATTTTGGATGGCATCACCAACTCTATGGATATGAGCTTGAGCAAGCTCTGAGAGTTGGTGATGGACAGGGAAGCCTGATGTGCTTCAGTTAATGGGGTCACAAAGAGTCGGACACAACTGAGTGACTAAACTGATTCCTAAAACCAAAAATCCAGATGTCCTTCAACAGGTGGATAGCTAACTAAATCTATACCATGAAATACTGCCCAGTAAAAAAAAAAAAAAAAAAAAAAGGAACAAATGATACATAAAAACAATCTGGATGACTCTCTAGAGAATTATTTTGAGTGAAAAAAAGCCAATATCAGAAGGAAGTACTCATAGTTCCATTTAGGTAATATTCTTGGAATGATAAAATCGTAGAAATGGGAATTGCAGCAGATTAACTTGAAGAGAGGGGGAGGTGGAAGGTTTCTTTGGCTATAAAAGGGTGACATGGAGGATCCTTGAGTTGACAGAGGTGTTCTGTATATTGATTCTGTGGATAGCAAAATGCTGGTTGTGATATACATACATATATGCATACATACAATATGTTAGTTTTGCAAACACTTACATTTTGGGGAAACTAGATAAAGTGTATGTCGTGGTCCAAGTGCAGGTTGGAAAGTAATTTCCAGACACAAGGCAGAATGAAGGGAGAAGAGAGTTTATTAGAGCAGATGAAAGTGTTAGTTGCTCAGTCGTGTCCAGCTCTTTGCCACGCCACGGACTGTAGCCCACCTGGCTCCCCTGTCCATGGGATTCTCCAGGCAAGAATACTGGAGTGGGTAGCCATTCCCTTCCCCAGGGGATCTTCCTGACTCAGGGATTGAATCAGGGTCTCCTGCATCGCAGGAGCCACCAGGGAAACCCAATTAGAGCAGGAGACACTGTTACGACAGCGGGCTGACTCAAGGAAGTCGATGCCTTTCACAGGCTACTAGCCAATTTTTATAGCCCTGAGACAAAATTCCTGCTGCTAGGGTAGCTTAGATGATTGGTTAGTGTGCTATAGGGAGGATATTTTACCTAATGTGGAGTTAGGGAGTTGGCCAGTGTAGGTCAGGGGGGCTCATGGCAACGGTTGCTACGGGGCTCGATCAGTTCCAGGGAAGACCTTGGTACAGAGCTCCACGTCTGTGGCCTTGGTACAAGACTTTACTCCCATGACCTTGGTCTAGGGCTCTGCAGGGTACACTGGATCACTCCACATTAATTCTTACAATTTCATGTGAACTTGCATTAGCTCAAAATAAACGAACGTAAAAAAAATTGTCAATGGTACTGAAATTATTTAACTCAGGAAGAATCTTTGCCATTACTGGATTGCCTGTTGATTAGACTTCAAAATATTTCAGAGGGACTGAGGAATCAAGTCCAATCAAAACCGTTCACCTTTGAAAAGCTGATGACAAGTTACTTCAAGTATTACTTCCCGTGGATACTCAGAACCTTCCTCATCAATATTTGCATCCCACGGGAGCCATGTACAAACCACAGGACTGCTTCCTCTGGGTCAGAGGGCTATTTCTGTGCCCAGAGCAGTGCACAGAATGAAATTCTGGGAAGCAGAGATCAGGTAAACGGCTAGCTGATGCTTTGGGATGAATATATATAACAGTGAGTCAGTTTCAAGTTGTCGGAGAGGGTACATTGTCAGGGACACTGGGAAGGGATTCCCAGGTGTCTGAGCAACAGACCAGAGAGCCTGGGAAATCGGTCAGCCAGCTGTTCATCCAGACTGATAAGCAGCCCATGGACAGGGCCATGGAATGGTTTTACTGTCTCCTAAAGGGCTCCATCTGGGGCCGCTGTGGTCGCAGCAAGGTCCTTCTGCAGGCAGCAAACTGTGGGGAACAGAAGGTGGCAGGCTGAGACGCTAATGGGCATTGTGGGATGAGCTGTGTTAGAGCGGCCCTGGCTGACAGTGGGATCCTCCAAGCTGCACTGAAAAAGGATGTGGCCTCCTGTCACTGGGGCCAGAAGCTCTCTAGTCCCAAATGCAACGGCCACTGCCAAAAGCATTTGGCCTCCAGGGAGATGTGCTTAGGGCTTCCCAAGTGGCGCTAGTGGTGAAGAACCTGCCTGCCAATGCAGGAGACACAGGAGACCCAGGTTCGATCCCTGGGTCAGGAAGATGCCTTGCAGGAGGAAAGGCAACCCACTCCAGTATTCTTGCCTAGAGAATCCCACGGACAGAGGAGCCTGGCTGGCTATGGTCCATAGGGTTGCAAAGAGTCAGACATGACTGAAGCGACTTAGCATGGGATGTGCTTGGTTTGTTTGGAGCTGGCATCCTAGATTCTGGAGGCTAAAGATGATAAAACCAGGAGCATAGAGTTGACTTTCCGGAATTCCAAGAGTGTGAATTGCTCTCACGTACAGAGCTTTTCTGGAAAACATTAAAAGAACAGAATTAATTATTTGTCTTGTTAAGTCTAAGAGCAGTTTGACATTCTGGACCATAGTTTCCCAGCCACACAGACTGCACGATGCTTGTTAATGGCCCGTCATGATGGTTGGGCTTGTCTGTGTCATAAATTCAGAGCTGGACCTGGTGACCTTCTGAAGAGCAGGCAAGGAGGCCTGGGTCACCTAAGAGCAGGTAGGTGACCTTCACCCCTCTCTTGACTGACAGGTTGCAAACCGCGGAGATTAAAGGTCAAGACTGAGGCTTGTCTTGCTGAGAAAATGTTTCCTTCTCTTCTTGTCAGGTGGAGAAAATGACACCAGGAAAAAGCATAGCCTTGAGAAGCGTGATAAAGGCTCAGGGAGCGTCTTGGCATTTTTCAAAAGGGCCCGGAGGAGCCATCGGAGGACTCTTGGAGGGAGAGTGCTGTGAGCAGACGGTCCTGGCCCTGGTGTGGACTGAGACCCGCAGGCTGTTTCCGAGGAGCGGAAGGGAGGGAAGGCGACACGGCAGGGCCTGCTGACCTCCAGGTGGACAGATGGACCTCATCCTTCTGAATCCTTCCTGGGATGGAGGAAGGAAGGGTGGGGCTTCTCAGCCAGGACACAACAGGCATTCTGGGCCACACAATCCTCTGTGCCCTCTAGGAGGTTTAAGCGCATCCCTGGCCTCTACCCAGGCACATTTGTTGAGTGTTAATTTGTGCCAGAAGTAGCGACAGCCAATCTCATTGTCTACTCAGTCTTTACAAGGGTCCAAATCGGTTACCATTTGCAACCTCATTTAACAGATGATGAATCTTCGCTCAAGGTGACAAGGAAGTAGCCAAAAGTCAAACCACTGGTAGGTAGGTGACTCTCAAATGCACAAGCCTCTGACCCCAGAGAGTTAGACTTTTCTTTCCAGCAAGAACAAAAATAAAACTTATATCCAGTTGTGAGAAATGTCATAAAAATGAGCAGCGTTTTAGAAGTCCTCAGAGCTGAGTATGAGTAGAAGGGAAAACACACAGGACCGCAGAGGACTCGGGAGAACGCAATGGTGTCTACAGCCGGGAGTGCAGTCAGCACCAACTCTCAGTCAAGGAAGGAGGGCAGCTGGGAGCTTTTGGAAAAGCCTTGAAGCAGAAAAGGCAAACAGGCTGAAGCAGGAGATATCAGTAAGTGAACTTTCTAGTAGGAACCAGGCAGAGACTTCAGGGAGGTGGAGGATGAATGTGCTGGGCTAGGAAAAGGAGGAGATCCTTGATACAGCAGCAGGGCCCAGGACACTGAATTTAGGAGAATTTTTAGCCACTGCCTCAGTCACTCAGTGAGGATGCATGCAACGAGACATGACACGTGAAAATACAGCTCTGCGGCCGGACATAAATTGGGTCTTACAGGACCAGGTGATTCATGACATCCGATGCAGCACTGTGTTACAAGACTCTGTGGCACATTGAAACTTCAGCCCCATAATTCAACATGACGGCTGAAATGTCCAAAGAAGAAACGTCTGTATCTGCATCAGTTCTGGTACTCTGGGTGGTGGCCATCTGAGGGCTCAACAAAGAGCCCCAGCCAAAGGGAAGGAAGCTGGCCAGGGAAGGAGGTGATAAACATGCAGGATAAAATTCCCGGACCCCATCACAGGGCTGCTCTGTCTGTCTATTCAGTCATGTCCAATTCTTTGGATCCCATGCGCTAGTAGCCCACCTGTCCAAGGGGTTCTCCAGGCAAGATTACTGGAGTGGGTTGCCATTTCCTCCCCCAGGAGATCTTCCCAACCTAGGGATTAAACCCTCATCTCTTGTGTCTCCTGCCTTGGCAGATGGATTCTTTACTACTGAGTCACCTGGGAAGCTACAAGGCTGTTAGTGATGATTAATGTGTGTCTTTATTTGTGCCAATCTAGAAACAATCAGCAAATACATGTTCACTGAGAACAATTAATGCATTATCTCATTTAATTCTCGGAACCAACTTGAAGAGTCAGGAATAATCCTTACTTTATTTATGAAACGAGAGTTAAGGAATATCGTCCAGTGGCACCATATCTAGAAGTTGGCAGAGCTGGGATTCAAAGGAGAGAGAGATTCTGACAAGGACCTGCGGTACAGCTCAGGGAACTCTGCTCAATGTTCTGTAACAACCTAATTGGGAAAACAATTTGAAAAAGGACAGATGCATATATTTGTGTAACTGAATCACTTTGTTGTTCACCTGAAACTAACACAATAAAATTAATCAACTATGTGTGCGTGTGTTAGTTGCTCATCATGTCCAACTCTTGGTGACCTCATAGACTGTAGCCTGCCAGGCTCCTCTGTCCATGGGATGCCCCAGGCAAGAATACTGGAGTGAGTATTCCCTTCCTTCAGGGGATCTTCCTGACCCAGGGATCAAAGTTGGGTCTCCTACACTGCAGGTGGATCAACTATGCTCCAGTATAAAATAAAAAGTTAAAAAAATGTCTGAGTCTAAAACCCACAGTTGCAAACACTGCACTCCACTTCTCCCAGCATCTAGCAGAAGTGCTCTGAACACAGTGGGAGGAGGACATGTGTGAAATACATGAATGACTGTGTGGTTTTGATGAGGTGATTCCCATGGCCAGATGATTTTGATTAGAGACCTTTACTGATTGAATGTCTACAGAGGTGTTGAGCCCACAGAATGTCAGCCCACATACTGTTTAAAAAAATTAAGGGATGACATTTACATAAGTATTGGAATATTCTGCATAAAAATCCACCTTTCCTGTGACTGGGAAGATTGGATAATGTAGTAGTTCCCAGCTCCCTCAGCAGTCATCTGCTGGAGCAGACAATGTCCAATTTGCTGCATTCCCCACCCCTCCCTACCGCCTCTCAGAGTCTAAATCCAAATGCTTCTGGACATGGATCATTGCCTTTGGGGTGTTTTTCTTTCAGATGATGAAGGAAAAAGTGAAAGTTTTTATACTCATCTCTATCCAATACTTTCCCTGGTAACTTAGTCGGTAAAGAATCTGCCTGCAGTGCAGACACCCAGGTTCAATCCCTGGGTTGGGAAGATCCTCTGGAGAAGGAAATGGCAACCCACTCCAGTATTCTTGCCTGTAGAATCCCATGGACAGAGGAGCCTGGTGGGCTACAGTCCACGGGATTGCATGAGTCAGACATGACCTAGCGACTAAACCACCACTATCCAATGCAGGAAAACAAACACAGACTGAGAGGGCCACACATTTCCAAAAGACTTGGTTTTGTGGAATTGAAATATATCTTATGTGTTTAATACACTCACAAGAGGATATCTGTGTCAGAAGTGTACATCCAACCCAGGCGACTTGACTCATCCTCATTTCCAGCTTGATCTCTGCATGGATCTGACTTTCAGCCCCCTGTCTAGACAGTCAATTTCAACATCCCAATAGCACAAAGGGTCTTGTCAATACGAGGTCTGGTCTGTTTGAGAAGGATCAGGAAAATCTATAACACATCAGAACTAGTCATTTGGTTGTTACTCTACATGAATATAAGGATTCATATTTATTTCAGGAGTTAGATCTTGAAATCATCAATGATCTACCACATTTGTGTTTCAGAGCAGAAATCTATTGTAAGATAATGATAATAAAAATAAATACTACCCTCTATGGAGCTATCTACCATGAGCCAGATATTTCATGAGTTCTATACATAGGCTGTATCATTCATTTTAATTATCCCAGTCCCCCTTGAAATGTAGGTATCATTTAATCCCAGCATTTTCAATAAGGCAGTTGATAATCAGTCAAGGTTAAGACAAAAACTCAGGTCTAAGTCCAAAGCCCAAATTCTTTCCACCCTCCTACCTTGCTTTAACCTTGTCTGATTGTAATGTGGCCAACTCTGCTTTACTTTTCCATTTTTTTCTGTGGTTTGCTTGCTGATTTTTCCTTTCTTTGTAACCATTTTTAGCCATTTAAGATACTCACAAGCAATGTAACTTGGATTTAAAAACAATTCTTCTAAGGAGCTTTTTACAAGGATTTTGGCTCACAGTAGAAAAATACATATGTCTGTGCAGTGAAACAAAACACTAAAAAAAAAAAAAAAAACTGTACACAGAAGGTAATCCATGAACATTGTGCCACAGGGAGATGGTCAACAATAATTGGGAGAGAAAAAGAAAATTTTTTTTGGTTGCACTGGGCCTTCGTGGCAATGCATAGGCTTCTCTAGTTGCAGTACATGGACTTAATTGCCCTACAGCATGTGGAACCTTAGTTCCACGACCAGGGATCTAACCTGCTTCCCTTGCATTGGAAGGTGGATTCTTAACCGCTGGACCATCAGGGAAGTCCTGGAAGAGAAAGTTTTAAGTTGAACAAAGCTGGATGTTTCATGGCTTAGCTCCTGGGAGCTGTAAAGGTGTGGGTATCTGAGGCTTGCGTCTTTTTTTTCTTATTCTCTCCTCTAAAGATGCTGAAGGAATTTCTTGTCCAGAAACCTTAATAAATATGGTCAAAAGTTCAGGGAACATTGCAAAGCTACACAAGCCTCCCAGTCCTTGGAAACCACCAGTCTGCTCTCTGTTTCTATGCGTTTGACTCCCGCATATAAGGGATTCATACACTATTTGTCTTTCTCTGACTTATTTTGCTTGGCAGAATGCCCCCAAGGTCCTTCTGTGTGATCACAAATGGCAGGCTTTCCTTTCTTTTCCTGGCTGAGTAATATTCCACAACTGAGTTACTGAACAGCAACATACATATCGCGTCGCACATCTTCTTTATCCATTCATCCATCTTTGGACCCTTTCCTTTGCGTCCTAACATCCTTCTCTGATGGACATGAAGATGTCACATTTGGAGGAGAGGGGATGGAGAGAGGACCAGAGGGAAGGAGAAGCAGCTGTTGTCTCTAAAATCTGCATTCCCTCCCTCCACCTCTGCTTCCCTCCTCCCATCACCATCCCCATCGGGATTGCTCTCACTGTCTTTTATTCTCTCTCAGCCTCAGTCCTCTGCTTCTATTTCTGCTCCCTCTCTGCCTCCCTGCTCCCCCTGTTCTTGACTCCTGGCTCTCTCTTACGTGGGCTATGACTCCAACCTTTGAAATGCTCTTTGTTTGAAATGCTCTGTGAAAACCCCTCTTTAATTAAATCACAAATAATGGCTCTGAGAGGTGGAAGAAGCGAAGACATCCGCTGAAGCTCCAGCCACGACAGCCTCAGGAGCGTGGAGTGACAAGGGTGGGGGTGAGGGAGAGGACGTGTGTTGGGTGCAGGCATTTGACAGGAATGAGTCTGCAGAGGGCTCCCCTGGGGCCAGCTCTACGGCTTCCTAGGAACAAGGCTGGCTGAACACAGACACGTATTTTAACTGCACAGGCTTTCTGCAGAGCTCTGAGCACCAAGCCCGCCTCCTTCCCCACGACTTAGCTGGAGAGAAACAAAAACTCTCTTGGCCAGCCTCCGGACTAGCCAGTGACAAAGCTGATGGCATGGACAGCTCCCCAGCCCCTGTTCAAAGGATCCAGGGTCCTCAGGTGCCCTAGTGGCCACCCATTTCTGTCGTGGATTCTACTGGTTGTTTCCTGATCTAATCTTTGTGTGTTAAGTCACTGCAGTCGTGTCTGACTCATCATGATCCCATGGACCATAGGGCACTAGGCTCCTCTGTCCATGGGATTCTCCAGGCAAGCATACTGGAGTGGGTTGCCATGCCGCCTTCCAGGGATCTTCCCGACCCTGGGATTGAACTGTCATGTTACATTTCCAACACTGGCAGGTGGGTTCTTTGCCACTAGCACCACCTGGGAAGCCCTCCCTGGTGGTGCAAATGGTAACTATCTACCCCTAACCCCATCTAGTGTCTTCACTGGAAGACTCTGCACCCTGTGTTTTATCTGTTTGTTCATCTCTCTCCAGAAGACCAAGTTCTCCATGAAGTGATCTTTTAAAACCAAAGTATAATTTACCTATAAAACACAGGATTTGTAAATGCTCAGCCAGATTAATTTTTACAAATACAAACCTCTGTGAACCTAGCATGAGATCAAGATATTGAAAATTTCTATCATGCCAGAAAATTTGCTTCTGCCCCCCTCTCAGGCTATAACAATCATTCTTCTGACTTCTGCCACCATGGATTTGCTTGGCCCATTCTTGAACTTCATAAGAATGAAATCACACCATATTTCATTCATAAGAATGAAATCATACCATATTTATGCTTTTGTGCCTTCCTCCTTTGTTCCACATCATGTTTTTGGGATTTATTAATATTTTTGCATGTAGCAGCCACTTGTTCTTTTTAGGAAGGCATATACTACAATTTGTTCATTCATTTTTTTTTTTCTATTGAGAGAAGTCACATTTTAAATGATGAAGTGCTGATATTTGGGAAATTCTCAGTGGAAAGAGAAAGAAAACTCGTCCTATTGAAGCAAAAATATTGTCAATTGTGATATCAAAACTTGCTGGGTCTGTCTTGTTCTATCTCAGGACCTTGGTGGGAAAATGTAGGTGACATCTCTGGGATTTTTCCTGGAGCAGTAGGCTGGCTAGAAGGGCCTGAAGCCACACTGCTGGGTTAAGGACTCTCCCTCTAAACTGGACTTTGGGTGCAGGGAACTGAAACAAATAACACGGAAACCCACTAAGATGCAGTAAGGGCTTCCCTGGTAGCTCAACTGGTAAAGAGTCCAGCTGCAACGCAGGAGACTGCCTGCAATACAGGAGACTGGGGTTTGATGCTTGGGTCAGGGTGTTCCCCTTGGAGAAGGAAATGGCAACCCACTCCAGTATTCTTGCCTGGAAAATCCCACGGATGGAGGAGCCTGGCAGGCTAGTAGAGAAGCATGAACCCAGACAGACCATCTGGGTTCAGTTCCTGGAAGTTAGTCTGAGCTAGGTAGTGTTCAGCAAATAACTGAAGTGTCCTATCTCTCAGATTCCACATTGTGAAGCAGGTTTATGAAGCAGACTTCATTACACTGTGAGGTTTCAGTGAGGCACCTGGCACATTGTAGGAAAATGCATTTTCAGAAAAGAACTCTATTCTTGGGCTGTGGTTTTCAGAAGCTTCTTACAGAAGTGAGATTTGGGGGTGAGTTTTTTCTACTGGGAAAAAGACATAAAAGAGGGGACTTCTCCAGTTGTCCAGAGGCTAAGACTCTGTGCTCCCAATGCAGGAGGCCTGGGTTCCATCCCTGGTTGGGGGACTAGATCCCACTTGCCACAACTAAGAGTCTGCTTGCCACAACTAAAGATCCCACATACTGAAACTCAGAACTGGCACAGTCAAATAATAAAACAGATAAATACGTAAGTGTTTTTTAAATGATCTTAAGGAAACTTTTAACTTTCAGGGAAGAATTCCACGGTGTATTCTAATACAAGGGCATTAAACATTCTCTCCAGGACTTGTGGAGTCATGGCTATTGTCTGCAACCCCCGCAGGACTAGAAACCAATAAAATACACACCCCATTGTGGTTTGTATCTGGGTCCCACCAGGCACTCTCTGCCCTCATTCTGTCCCTTCAGACCAAGTTCACTTGCCATGCAATCCCCTGGTACCCTGGTGCCCCCTTTCTCTCCTTCATCACTTCTTTGCCTTAACTGGTTCATCCCACTGGTTTATACATATGACTTCATGTAGGTCCTAAAAGAAGTCCTTCCACTGATGCTCAGTCCCTCCAGGTAATGCCCAGTTTCTCCCCTGTCCTCAGAGCAAAGTTCCTCAGAAGAGATGGCCTTACTCACCATCCTCAGGTCCTAACCTCTCATACTCTCCTCAAGCCCACTCCCTTGCCGTGACTATTACCAAACGTTGACGATGACCTAGATCTTGCCAAAGTCAATGGATATCCTTTCATTCATTCAACAGCTACTTATGACCCTTTCTTCTAGCAATGTCTGTTCTGTGTCCTGGCATAGATCTCTGTACAAAAACAAAGACCCCCGACCCTCCCTGGAGTTTACCTTCCAAAGGAGAGTGACCAGGTTGGAAGCCATCATTTTCCCCCTTCTCTCCACAAGCACGTCTTTTCTTGAAACACATTCTAACTGTATGACCGTGGGCAGGACAACCTTCCAATACTTCAATTTCCCGCTTTTTGGGGGAGACCATTGAAAGGGCATGCCTCACCCTTCCCCTGAATTTGGAATGTACGTTCTCCACACGATCCCATGGTGGAGCCATTTTCAGGGATGCAGCCTTTGAGACAGTGATGCTGTGGGGACCATCTGGACTGTTTACAGGCCTGAACTCCGTTGAGTCCTTGATATAAACTGTTAAGATTCTGGCAGGCGGGTGCGGAGATCCACTCATCATTCAAGGAAAACCATGTATGTAAGTTGCCTTGTTTACCAACCCTGCCATCTACCAGTCTGGAGTGGCTGCCTCTTTCCTCCTTTCCTCTCTGCCCTCTGTGTACAGGGGCTAGTTTGTAAATACTCTGGAAGATGCAAGTGATGAAATCTACATGAAATCTACCTCCATAGTTCCTCCACACACAGGTGCACAGAAATGCCAGCTCCAGCTCCTGAATTATTTTTACTTACCCCACAAAATCTTTAATAACAAAGTATGTAACTTTGTATTAGTTATGCTTGTAATTATAAAGTAACCTCCACAATAATATATGCAACAGAATTAAATTGCCTACAGCTCAACATCCATTTTTTGTTTTTTTTTAGCTTCCAATTTTACAGTTTCCACCAGCTCGATGATTTACAGACTTGTAATCACCCTTTTCTGCCTGTCAGCGCTGCCAGCCCAGGGACGGCCTTGGCTTGTTTAGTCGAGACCTTCAGAGCTGAACAGCCTGGCCTGAGGCCCTGTTCTCTGGGAATCATATCTTGGGTCTCTCTCTTTCTTTATTCCCTCAACTTTTGATTTTGATATAATTTCAAACTTGCAGAAAATCTGCAAGGTGAGTTCCCAAAAAAAGCCCAAGGACCTTTAACCATTTTCATCACATCTTGCTCCATTTTACGCATCACTCTCCATATGTAGATGATCAAACCCCTCTATCATTCACTTTAGTGTATATGACTTCAGGTCAAGAATATTCTTTTTTTATCAACATAGCATCATCAAATTTGAGAAATTTATCATTGATTTACTACTATCATGAAATCCACAGTTTATATTCAAATGGTGTCAATGAAGTGATAGTCGCTCAGTCATTTCCAACTCTTTGGGATCCCGTGGACTGTAGCTTGCCAGGCTTCTCTGTCCATGGAATTCTCTAGGCAAGAATACTGGAGTGGGTTGCCATTCACTTCTCCAAGTGATCTTTCCAACCCAGGGACTGAACCCAGGTCGCCTGCATTGCAGGCAGGTTCTTTTACCATCTGAGCGACCAGGGAAGCTCTCAAATGGTGTCAACTTCCCCAAAAATGTCTTTTACAGTCCCCACCCCACTCTGCCACCATACAATCCAGCATTTAGTCATCATGTCTGTTTAATCTTCTTCTATCTAGACTGTTCCTCAGTCCTTCTTTGTCTTTCTTATTTATTTATTTTTGGTTGTTCTGGATCTTCGTTGCTGCTTGGGCTTTTCTCTCTAGTTGCAGTGTACAGGCTTCTCATTGCAGTGGCTTCTCTTGATTCGGAGGACAGGCTGTAGGTGATTGGGCTTCAGTAGTTGTGGCATAAAGGCTTAGCTTCCCCAGGCATATGGGATCTTCCCAGACCAGGGATCGAACCTGTATCTCCTGCATTGGCAGGCAGATTATTTACCATGGAGCCACCAGAGAAGCCCCTCTTGGCATTTCTTGAGCTTGATATTTTTGGAGAGTTCTGATTGATTATTTTGTAGAATGGTCCTCAAAATCTCTTGGTCAATGTGGTGTCTGCCAGATTTCTCCACTGTCTCTTCACCATTTTCCCTTTAAAATTAATAAATAATTTGTACATAGATACTTTGAAAATCTGTATGTATCCTGGTTTTTTTTTAATCAAAGCTTCCTAGCAATGATTTAGAGTTAACTGGTGATTTTTCTAATTCCATCAATCCTTCTATACATATTAGTTGAAATTCTACCATGAAGCGGTTTTTCTTTCTTCTCCATGTACTCTTATTTTATTTGATGAGTTGTAATCTATTAACATTATTTCCATACTCGAGCTGTGCCAGACTGAGCCAATATAGAATTCCTTCGTGTTGATGCCAGATCTTGAGGATAATTCCACATCATTCTGCAGCACTTTCTGGCAAAAATAAAGGGAATTCCAGGCTCAATTTATATTCTCCCTTCTCCAGACCTGGAGTTAGCCTTTTTCTCCAAATAGTCCAAGTGTCTTTCAGAAGAAAACGATACTTGAAAACCAATATCTAGACCTAAATGTGCTCGTTGCTGATATTATAGTGTTGCTTCTATAGCAATTTCTTCTCAGTAGATTCAGTTAGAAAATACATGTATGTCCAAACACACACACACACACACACACACACACACACACACATTTATTAAATAAAAATCACGACCTGGGACTTCCCTAGTGGTCCAGCGGCTGAGACTCCATGCTTCCACTGCAGGGGGCACAGGTTCAATCCTTGATCAGGGAACGAAGATCCAGCATGTTGTGCAATGTGGCCAAAAGGAACCCACAAATAAACTTGAACTTGTGCTGATATTTATAATTCTAACCCAGCGGCACAAGAAACATTCTAGCTTTTCCCTTTTCTATATTTGCAGCAGCTTTTTCTCCAAGTGGTATGTGGAATCTTAGTTCTTTCACCAAGGATGGAATCCATGCTCCCTGCATTGAGAGCAAGGAGTCTTAACCACTGGACTGTCACAGAAATCCCACTTTGTCCAGTTTTAATTAGATTGTTCTCTTTATTACTAACTTGCAGGCATTCCTTATATATTCTCATGCAAATCATTTGTCAGATATGTGTCCTGCAAATATTTTTTCACAATATGTTTTCTTGGTTCATTTTTGTAATGGTTATTTTTCATGAGCAAAATCATTTAATTTTGATGAAGTCTAATGTATCATTTTTTTCTTTTTCCTTTATTGGGCTTTACTTAAGACAGTTTTAACCATTTCCAAATCATATGGATTTTCACCTGTATTTTTTCCTAAAAATTCCATACTTCTGATTTTCATGGTTAGGTCCATTGTTGTTGGTCAGTCTCCAAGTCACATTCCACTTTTCAAAGACCCATGGACTGCAGCATGCATAGTCCATCTCAAATCAATTTTTTGGTACAGCATAAGGAAGAGATAAATGTTTATTTTTCTTTCCCTAATGAGCTGCTTTGGTGTCTTTGTCTAAAATAATTTAACCATTTGAGTCCATTTCTGTACTGCCTGGACTGTACCATTGATTTAGCTGTTCTTTTATTTTGCCAATATCACAAGCTTTATGATAAGTCTGCTAAGTCTGGAACTAAGGGAGACAGTTACACAGTATCACATTATGTACTTAATACCACTGAACTGTACATTTGAAAACTGATGAAATGGTACATTTTGTGTGATGTTTTGTTGTTATTCTGTCTCTAAGTCGGGTCTTTGTCACCCCGTGGACTGCAGCATGCCAGTCTCTCCTGTCCTTCACTGTCTCAAATTCATGTCCATTGAGCGTGATGCTATATAACCATCTCATCCTCTGCCCGCCCCCCCACCTTCTCCTCTTGCCATCAGTCTTTCCCAGCATGTTATGTGCATTTTGTCCATAATATAAAGAATGTACTTAAAACTTTTCAATTCCTACTGCCCTTGGGGACTTCCTGACAGTCCAGTGGCTGAAACTTAACCTTCCAGTGCATGGGGTGTGGATTTAATCCCTGCTTATTTAACTTATATTCAGAGTACGTCATGCGAGATGCCAGGCAGGATGAGGCACAAGCTGGAATCAAGATTGCTGGCAGAAATATCAATAACCTCAGATATGCAGATGACACCACCCTTATGGCAGAAAGTGAAGAAGAACTAAAGAACCTCTTGATGAAAGTGAAAGAGGAGAGTGGAAAAAGTTGGCTTAAAGCTCAACATTCAGAGAACTAAGATCATGGCGTCTGGTCACATCACTTTATGGCAAATAGATGGAGAAACAAGGGAAACAGAGAGAAACTTAATTTTTTTTGGTATCCAAAATCACTGCAGATGTGACTGCAACCATGAAATTAAAAGATGCTTGCTCCTTGGAAGAAAAGCTATGACCAACCTAGACAACATACTAAAAAGCAGAGACATTCCTTTGCCAAGAAAGGTCCATCTAGTAAAAGCTGTGGTTTTTCCAGTAGTCATGTATGGATGTGAGAGTTGGTCTATAAAGAAAGCTAAGTGCTGAAGAATGGGTGCTTTTGAGCTGGGATGTTGGAGAAGACTCTTTAGAGTCCTTGGACTGCAAGGATATCCAACCAGTCCATCCTAAGGGAAATCGGTCCTGAATATTAATTGGAAGAACTGATGCTGAAGCTGAAACTCCAATAATTTGGCCACCTGATGCGAAGAACTGACTCATTGGAAAAGACCCTGATGCTAGGAAAGATTGAAGGCAAGAGGAGAAGGGGATGGCAGGGGATGAAATGGTTGGATGGCATCACTGACTCAATGGACATGAGTTTGAGTTAGCTCTGTGAGTTGGTGATGGACAGGGAAGCCTGCCATGCTGCTGTCCATGGGATCGCTAAGAGTCAGACATGACTAAGCCACTGAACTGAACTGAACATGGAGCTAAATCCCACATGCCTAGTGGCAAAATCCCAAAACACAAAAGGGAAGCAATATTGTAACAAATTCAATAAGACTTTTAAAATGGTCCACATCAAAAAAAAAAAAAATCCTACTGCCCTTGACCCCTCAGGGAAGTGTTACTCTATTACCCCCACTCCTTCCTCTTTGACACCTTCTCATCTCAAAGCTTCTGAACTGAGGGTGCCCATCATTTTGTCGTCCTTCCTGGAGCCCCGTCTTCCCCATTCCTCCTCCCTCCTCTTCATGTTGGTTTTTCCCAGGACTCCGTTTCCTCCTCTCTGCTCTTCTTACTCAGAGTATGATCCTTAGGAGGTCTCAACAATCCCATGGCTGCCCTTCCATTCCCACCTTTGTCCTCAGCCCAGTCCCCTTTCTCGGGTCTAGACCTTTATTGGAAGATGTCTCTTGGATCCCCTACTAGGTTTTTCAGCCAACACCTCAAGTCCACCAGGTCCCAAACCTAACTCAACATTCCTCTCTTTCCTCCAAATCTCCTTCCCCACCTCCAATGTTCCCCACTTTACTCACTACCCGTGTTACCTTGGGAAGGTTCCTGAAGTTCATCTTATCTGTCAGGGCTATGGCTAGAAAAAGATAGTCATGAAAAAGAGGGGATTGGGGAAGAGCTTAAAGATGGAAGTCTGTGCAAAGGAATGGGCAGGTTTAGCAAAGGTGAGGGAAGCTGAAGCACCCTGGGCTGCCAACAATGGAGAGCCATCCTCACCGCAGGAATAAGAAAAAAGAGAATTTCCCAGAATTCAGTGAGAGCTGGGGGACGGGGCTGCCTGACATACACTGTGGTCGTCAGAGAGGAATCCGGTCCCTGCCAACCCTGTGCCCATCAGGGATGGAGGCAGGGGAAGAAATCTCTCCAGTAACTCTTCCTTCTCACACCCCAGTCTCCAGGTGATGTCTCATACTGGCTGACTCTAACCAGAAGCCAGACGGCCAGGAAACCTGCTTCAAGCAGTCCAGAGAATCCAGTCTCTGGGTCAAAGCAGAGTGGAGAATGAGTCTGGCGGGACACACAGAATACCCAGCACAATCACGATGCCTCTTTGCTCTCATATACAAACTGGCATTAGAACTGTACCTACCTAGGGGACTTCACTGGCAGTCCTATGGTTAAGATTCTGCACTTCCAATGCAGGGGGCATGGGTTTGACCCCTGGTCGGGGAACTAAGAGTCCACATGCCACACTGTGGGGCCAAATAATAAACAAAACACAGACATACACATGCACGAAGAATAGTACCTACCTAATGAAGCTTTCACGAGCCGTAAATGTTTTATCATGCATAAAGCACCCAGAACACCGTCTGACATATAATAAAATCTCAATAAATGTTTATTACAATGTTTCTTTTCTTCCTCCTTGTCAACTTGATTGAACTAATCCAAAATACAGTTTGAATAAAAGCTTCTAGCTCTAAGAGAAGGCAGTTGTCCAAAACGCCTAATAAGTCCTGGTTGTCCCAATTTGTGCATCAGTACGCTTTGCTTATTGACATCTGCTCTTTCTGGAAACTGACAGGTAATTTTCTTACCATTTAGCCACTGATTTCTCATATGCAACAAATATATAAACGCATCCATCATCCATTGTGAGGTTGATTTTGAGCAGACCGTGAAACCCAATGGCCTGTTCCGATTATTTCTGGAATCCATAAGTGAATTCAGATTCATTTGCCTTGAATTTTGTGAAAAGCTCATCTTTTATCATCATCTCCTGTCAAGCCAGCCTTGTGTTAGTTGCTTCAAAGAATTACAAAGTGTGTAATTATATCTATAGAGATATGTTACATTTAAACCACAATTAGAACAACAAATATGCATGATGGCAAATATAAAACAATCACATAAAGAACATAAAATTAGTTGTAATTCCCCTAGCTTCACAATATATCCATAGTATGATTATACTATATACTGTACATCATATGTTGAATATTGTATATTACATTATGTATTAAAGCAAAAGTTTTTCAGTTGGACAGTACAGGGTAAAATGTAGGTTTTGTCATATACTAATTCTATGAGTTTGGAAAATTTATCTGCTGTGCTTAGTCGCTCAGTCATTTCAGACTCCTTAAGACCAGGCTCCTCTGTCCATGGGGATTCTCGAAGCAAGAACACTGGAGTGGGTTGCCATGCCCTCCTCTAGGGGATCTTCAAAACCAGGGATTAAACCCAGGTCTCCCACATTGCAGGTGGATTCTTTACTGTCTGAGCCACCAAGGAAGGAAAACTTATGGATTACCTTTAAAATTCTTTTATCTCGACTTCCCTGGCTGTCTGGTGGTTAGCACTGGGCGTGACCAAAGCAGGGGGCCCGGGTTCAATCGCTGGTTAGGGAACTAAGATCCAGTGTGCTGGGCAGCCAAAAAATACAATTGAAGAATTCATTTCTCTTGTTGCAAAGTGAAGACAATGATGTCCAAGTCACAGAATTATTATGAGGAGTAAGTGTGAAACTATACTATTGGAACTCCAGGTGGGCCATCCCAAAATGTGCCGTATTGGCATATTGATTATTTTGAGTTAAAATTATTTAAGAAATGGCCAAAGCAGAGGTACACTCTGACCGTCTGCTCTGTCTCTCTGAAAGCAGGAAGGAAATCTCCACTGTGAAATGTGCACTCCCTGCATCTGGAGGTAGAAGGACACCCTTATCACCAGAGACAGAGAACTGGGGCCAAGAAGCCTATATAAAGGCTTCCCAGATGGCACTAGTGGTAAAGAATCCACTTGTCAAGGCAGGAGATGCAAGAGATGCAGGTTCGACCCCTTGGTCAGGAAGATCACCTGGAGGAAGAAACGGCCACCCACTCCAGTTTTCTTGCCTGAAAAACCCCACAGACAGAGGAGCCTGGTGGGCTACAGTCCATGGGGTCATAGAGAGGTGGACATGACTGAGTGACTAACACACACACACACCCACAGCCTATGTAAACAAACCTTGTCTCTTCTCTAACTGATGACCACAAGCCCTAGCGCTGTTTCGATTCTTCACCAGTTAAGCACCCAAAAACCTAAGTTTCTTTGTCCTGTCAATTCCTCACAGATTTACTGCTTTTCTGGCTAAAAAGATATATAAAAATTGTCTGTTTTGACCACCTCTTAGGTTCTATTTCTATGAGATCTCCATGCATGCAAATAAAAATTGGTTTCTTTTCCTCCTGTTCAACTGTCTTATTATCAGCCAGCCACAAGAACTCAAGAGCGACAGAAGTGGAAATTTCCACTTCTTCACCATATGTTGGATGTCTAGCCCTGGGCCCCAAGGATGATTTGTGCTCCATAAATTAAAGATTTGGGGGAATTCCCTGGAGGTCCAGTGGTTAGGACTCTGGACTTCCACTGCAGGGGGCTCAGGGTTGATCCCTGGTGGGGGAACTAAGATCCTGCAAGACACACAATGAATCCAAATATATATATATATATATATATATATATATATGAGTAGATTATTATGGAAAATCATATTTCTGTTTATCAATATTTACAGTTTACTGGATGGACCAGTACTTTACTTCCCAAAGAGCTATATGTGGAAGAAGGAATGGTTGCTGTTGTTGTTCAGTCACTAAGTCATATCCAACTCTTCATGACCCCATGGACTGCAGCATGCCAGGGTTCCCTGTCCACTCTCTTCCAGAGTTTTCTCAGATTCATATCCACTGAATCAGTGATGCTGTCTAATCATCTCATCCTCTACCGCCTGCCACCCTTCTCCTCCTGCCTTCAATCTTTCCCAGCATCAGGACCTTTTCCAATGAGCTGGCTCTTCACATCAGGTGGCCAAAGTATTGGAGCTTCAGCATCAGTCCTTCCAATGAGTATTCAGGGTTGATTTCCTTTAGGATTGACTGGTTTGATCTCCTTGCTGCTCAAGGGACTTTCAAGAGTCTTCCCCAACACCACCATTTGAAAGTATCCATTCTTCATCGCTCAGCTTTCTTAATGGTCCAGCTCTCATCTGTACATGGCTACTGGAAAAAAAAACATAGCTTTGACTATATGGACCTTGGGAAACTTTACAATCTGTGAAGAGTCTTTACTTAGAATGAGTGACTAGGCCAGGTCATGGGGACATCTTCCAGGTACTTCTTACTGCAACACGGCCTCCTGCTCATTGCCACTGACCTTGGGCTCCTCTAAAGACAGGTTTCTAGTGAAGTCCTGTCACAACATCTCCATTCAGACCAGCTCTCGGGAGGTCACTACTCATGTTTCTTCCATTGCTCACTGTCAACCCGAGTATGTGGGGGCCCTCTGATCTAAGCTGCATAGCACTTCTCAAGATGAAATGTCTTTGGGCATTTCACACATGCAAAAGCACCAGGTCAGAAAATCCTGAAAAGACCCTAGAGAGTCTGTGTTAGGATGAGACAGCTCTTTTCTGTCTCAGATGCCTCTGGGGATGAGCAGAGGCATAAATTAAATCAAAAGATTTAAGAAAATGAAAAGATACGAGGAAATGGATTTTGTTATCATGGTCCCTGGACCAAACCCTCGATTAAAAAACACCCAGATTAGAAGGTGGTATTAAATCAGAGTTATGAGTAGGCAGGCAGCAAGGAAATGCTCATAATAATGGCAAATATAATGATAACTATGACTAAGCTTTTTGAGTTTTTACTATGTACTGGGCATTGTGCTTTCTATATACGAGTTCTTAAATTTTCAAAACAATTCTGTGGAATTCCTGCTATTATTTTCTATATTTTTCAAATGAGTAAACTGAAACAGAGAAGACAATAAATTTGCCCGAGATCACACAGCTAATAAGTGGCATGGCTAGGATTCAAACCCAGGCAGCTTATTCCAGTCTAGACACAGCCAGCCTCTGACATTGGCTTTTCTCCCAAATGAAAATATGGCCTTGCTGATGTGAGTGTAGGTAAGAGACAAGGAGAATCTGATATTTGCAAGCACCCTTTTAAATGGAGACAAATATAATAAGTTAATCTGAGAGGTGGGGAGATTTCTGCAAGCCCCAAGAATAAAACGACAATGGCACAAAAATGATTGTGCTGCTTTCTTCATATTTTGGCGGGAATCTACCTGTTGAGACACGGTCATCGCTAAGCAAGTATCATATGAGGGAAACAGGGACCAAGGAAACCCCTGCCCTGGTCCTGCTATAACTGTTCCTGCCCTGTGCATTCACTCTGCATTCTTTAAAATGTCTGGAATATTTGCTAATAAAACATACAACCTATTGTAGGTCTCTATGTACCTCCTAGTGACATATGAAAAGAAAGAAATTGAAAGTTGCTCAATCATGTCTGACACTTTGCGACCCCAGGGACTGTAAGTACATGGAATTCTCCAGGCTGGGATACTGGAGTGGATAGCCTTTCCCTTCTCCAGGGGATCTTCCCAACCCAGGGATCAAACCCAGGTCTCTCGCATTGCAGGCAGATTCTTTGCCAACTGAGCCACCAGGGAAGCCCATGTGACATATAACCCCCTTGAAGTCCTGCAAATAATCGATCCTGTGGGCTTTTTAAAAAATATATATATATTATTGAGGTATAGTTGATTTATAATGCTGTGTTAATTTCTGCCATAGAGCAAAGAGAGTCAGCTCTATATATATAATGCTCTTTTTCATATTCTATTCCACTATGGTTTATCACAGGGTATTGGCTCTAGTTCCCTGTGCTATATATGCCAGGACCTCATTGTTTATCTGCTCTGTGTATAATAGTTTGTATCTGCTAATCCCAAGCTCCCAATCCTTCCCTCCCCAGCCCTTCCTCCCCTTTGACAGCCACAAGTCTGTTATCTTTGCCTGTGAGTCTATTTCTGTTTTGTAGATTGGTTCATTTCTGTCATGTTGTGGATTCCACGTATAAGGGCTATCACGTGATATTTCTCTTTCTCTTTCTGACTTACTTCACTGAGCACGATCGTCTCTAGGGCTACCCTTGCAGCTGCAAATGACATTATGTATTCTTTTTTATAACTGAATGATATCCCACTGGGTATCTATGCCACATCTTCTTTATCCATTCCTCTATCAATAGACATTTAAGATGTTTCCATATCTTGGCTTTTGTGAATAGTGTTGCTATGAACATAGGAGCACAAGTATTGTTTTTGAATTACATTTTTGTCTGGATATATGCCCAGGAGTAGGATCATGGGATCATATGGTAACTCACAGTCATATCTTTCTCTTTGAACTGGACCTACATAGGAAGTATATCTCTAGCTTTGGTTTTGTTAGAGAGGATCCCCCTGGCTAGTTCTAACTACCATGACCAGGGAGGGACTTACCCGCTGCATAGTATATAGGAGCAAGATAAGGTCACAGATTTTCAGTCTATTGGCCTCATAGGTCTGCTCGAATGGGAGGCTCACCACTTGATAGCTGGATACATACCAAATGCCCCAACCATAGTGGATCTTCACATAGCCTGCAATACCACTTCCCAGGCTAAGAGACCTATTTGAGAGAAGGTCCGGCATGTGTGCTGTCATGTCCAACTCTTTCTGAACTTCTGGGCTGTAGTCCACCAGGCTCCTCTGTCTATGGGATTCTCCAGGCAAGAATATTGGAGTAGACTGCCATGCCCTCCTCCAGGAGATCTTCCTGACCCAGGGATCAAACCGGAATCTCTTATGCCTCCCGCACTGGCAGGCAGGTTCTTTACCACTCAGGTCACCTGGGAAATCTGAAGGGCTAGTCACTCAGTTGTGTCTGACTCTTTGTGACCCCATGGACTGTAGCCCACCAGGCTCCACTGTCCATGGAATTTTCCAGGCAAGAATACTGGAGTTGGTAGCCATTCTCTTCTCCAGTGTATCTTCCCAACCTCGGGACTGAATCTGGGTCTTCTGCATTGGCAGTTGGGTTCTTTCCCTGTTGGATCATCAGGGAAGCCCCAAGAGAAAGCCCACTGTGACTCTAATACGTGGACAAGTCGCCCTCCACCACCATGCCTTACAGAGGCAGTGATTAAGAGCAGTGTCCCTGGAATCGGAAGATCTGAATCCTCCCCACCGCCTTTTCTTAGCTCTGTGCCATGGGCCATTGAGTTTCCTATGCATGTCTGTGTGCTCAGTCACTTCAGTCGTGTCTGAGTGTATGCAACCCTACGGACTGTAGCCCACCAGGCTCTTCTGTCCATGGGATTCTCCAGGCAAGAACACTGAAGTGGGTTGCCATGCCATTCCTCCAGGGGATCTTCCTGACCTAGGGATCGAACCCAAGCCTCCTGCATCTCCTGCATTGCAAGTGGATTCTTTATCCACTCAGTCAGCTGGGAAGCCCTTAGTTTCCTACACCTCATATAATACTGGTGCTTGTGTTATAAGGTGATGGTCATGAATGAGTTAACACACATAACATGCTTACAACAGAGTCTTGCACAAGCACAAAAGAATCTGGTTGTTCTTCTGCGAGTTTGTATTGGTGTATCTCATCTATACTCTTATCGTATACTATATATCATACACTATTGGTGTATCTCATCTATAGCACTTTATTGGTGAAGAATTTGGGGTTTTTTTTGTTTGTTTTTTTTTCCATTTATTTTTATTAGTTGGAGGCTAATTACTTTACATCATTGCAGTGGTTTTTGTCATACATTGAGATGAATTAGCCATGGATTTACATGTATTCCCCATCCCGGTCCCCCCTCCCACATCCCTCTCCACCCGATCCCTCTGGGTCTTCCCAGTGCACCAGGCCCGAGCACTTGTCTCATGCATCCAACCTGGGCTGGTGATCTGTTTCACCCTAGATAATATACATGTTTCGATGCTGTTCTCTTGAAACATCCCACCCTCGCCTTCTCCCACAGAGTCCACAAGTCTGTTCTATACATCTGAGTCTCTTTTTCTATTTTGCATATAGGGTTATCATTACCATCTTTCTATATTCCATATATATGTGTTAGTATACTGTAATGGTCTTTATCTTTCTGGCTTACTTCACCCTGTATAATGGGCTCCAGTTTCATCCATCTCATTAGAACTGATTCAAATGAATTCTTTTTAATGGCTGAGTAATATTCCATGGTGTATATGTACCACAGCTTCCTCATCCATTCGTCTGCTGATGGGCATCTAGGTTGCTCCCATGTCCTGGCTATTATAAACAGTGCTCCGATGAACATTGGGGTGCACGTGTCTCTTTCAGATCTGGTTTCCTTGGTGTGTATGCCCAGAAGTGGGATTGCTGCGTCATATGGCAGTTCTATTTCCAGCTTTTTAAGAAATCTCCATCGGTGAAGAATTTGATCCAACTCAGGTCCTGTCTGTCTAGCAAATGCCTCATCTCTTGACAAGGCACAAGGTCTTTGTTTAACCTATAATTACCAATCTACTGAACTCTCTTTCCACCTAACTTCTCCAGGTCTGAAATTCCTCAGCTGAACTACTCGTTATGTCCTATGAAAGAATAGTCACTATTTTACTGTAGCTTTGATTCTGTTCACCTATCAGCTCCTCTGGTTTTGCCACCTTCTTTCAATTCCGCACCAGCACAGACCTCATGCCTGGCCACCTGTCCCTGACCCATCTGCATGCCAGTGCTTAGCTCCAGGCATTAACCAGAATTATTTGGGGTTGAAATGAAACATAGAAACTGCCCCACTTTTTTTACATTGAGGAAACAGAGAGGGGTGGGTCAAGGGAGAGAAAATTGAATTGTATGCACATTAATTGAACATCCTCTTTTTTTTTTACACTTTTAATTTTATATTGGAGTATAGCTGATTGACAATGGTGTGATAGTTTCAGGTAGACAGCAGAGGGACTCAGCCATACATATACATGTATCCATTCTCCTCCCATCCAGGCTGCCCCATAACATTGAGCAGAGTTCCCTGAATTGAGCACCCTCCTGGTGCCAAATGCTATAGCATTTAGCCTGTATTATTTCAGTTCATCCACCAGCCAGTCTTACTAGGTTGGTGTCCTTATTCTCCATTTGCCAATGACAAATGTGAGATTCAAAAAGGACTGGATAATTTGTCCAAGGTCACACAACTGGAATGCAGCGAGTCCAAGATTGGAACCAGACCTTTCTATTTCCAAAGCAATTTTGGTCCTTTCATTAAATCATGTGACTTAGCTGCCATGTGATTTACGCAAGGTCACAGAGCTCGCAGAGAATGTCTGAGATGTGAATGCAACCCTCCTCCCCCACCCGTCTTCTTATTGCAAGGCCTTTTAAAATGTATGCTTTTATAATCTGATCAGGTTACAAAAATGTTTGAAATGCAGACACCTCATTCCTATAGCAGAAATATTAGACATTGCTCAGGCAAAAGGCATCATCTGATAAACCAGCTACTCATAGTTTGTCATATCCAAGCATTGTGATAAACTACTGCTTACCATAGCGAATGTATTTATAAAACCGCAAGAGCATATCAGAGTGGAAACTAATCCCCTTTTTCTTATCTCTATAGAAATGTTTTTCCTTCTCAGCAAACAGGAGTGCATCAGGGCAGAAGGAAGGGAGATGCTGCCCCTCTTAAGTTTCCAATCTGATTTACAGGTCACTCTTGCAAGCCAGGCATCCCCTTCCTGCTTCTCTGAGCTCTGAGGATGTCAGTCTGGGGTCAGGAAAGAGAGCAGAAAATGAGTGTTTTTTTTCCCTAGCGCTCATGTTTGCTGACCTTCGCTTAATAGGTATCTATGAGTTGCATCTATTTCCAAACTGTGAAGCTCTGGCAGGAATGATCAATTTCACAGCATCAGGCACCTGCTTAACTATTATGTGCCAAGCATTGTGCAAAGCACTGTGCTTTGCATGAGTCATTCCCTTTGATCTCCCAGCAATCCAATGAGGTCGATCCTTTACTTGCCCCCATTTTACAGATGAAGACTGAGGCATAAAGAGGGGAAGTGGTGTGGCAAAGTTGTGCAGCTATAACATGTCAAAACTTCTCATACAGATCTTTTCCAGCAGAACTTTCTGAAGACCCCAGAGAGACCTTTCCATTTTAGAAAGAATGGTTGGTTGAGGCATTTACCCATTAGTTCCCATTCCCCAGTGATTGAGGATTTTTCCTAGGTGAGTTAACTCCCAATACTCCCAGGCTTTGTTTAAACCTGGACCAAACAGTTTCCTGAAGCCCTTGGAGAAAATGCTGGGGCAGAAATCAGAAAGACACAGTGCGTGGTTTTGACTCATTCCAGCAGGGTCTATGGGGTCAGCTTGAAAATATTTGGGGTATTTATGTGTATTGGAGGGAAGCTTGAAAATGTGTAGTCTGTGACAACACAGGTCAGTATTACAGCCAACTCATATGTGGCTACTGCCATGAAATTAAGACACTTGCTCCTTGAAAGAAAACCTGTGACAAACCTAGACAGTGTATTAAAAAGCAGAGACATAACATTGCCGACAAAGGTCTGTATAGTTAAAGCTGTGATTTTTCCAGTAGTCATGTACGGATGTGAGAGTTGGACCATAAAGAAAGCTGAGCACCAAAGAATTGACACTTATGAACTATGGTGCTGGAGGAAACTCTCAAGAATCTCTTGTACACCAAGGAGATCAAACCAGTCCATCCTAAAGGAAATCAACCTTGACTATTCATTAGAAGGACTGACGGTGAAGCTGAAGCTCCAGTACTTTGGCCACCTGAAGTGAAGGGCCAACTCATTGGAAAAGACTCTGATTCTGGGAAAGATTAAAGGCAGGAGGAGAAGGGGACAACAGAGGAGGATATGTTTGGATGGCATCAGTGACTCCATGGACTGAGAAAACTCTGGGAGATAGTGGAAGACCAAGGAATTTGGCATGATGCAGTCCATGAGGTCACAAACAGTCGGACACAAATTAGCGACTGAACAACAAAATAAAAATTCACTCCCCCATTCACTAGTCACATTTCAGGCACACTAGAGCTTCATGTGTGTGGTGAGAACACTCTCAGGCAACAGGGATATAGAACATTCCATAATCATAGAGAGTTCTGTTGGACAGTGCAGGGCTTCTAGTCACCAACATCTGGTCCATCCCATCACCATGACAGTTCAAGGACTTTTTCTTGTCAAGGACTCTTCAATTGTTGAACACCTATTGTTATCAAGCACAAGAAATATACATGCCATATATGCTATGCTGTGCTGCGCTTAGTCACTTAGTGGTGTCTGATTCTTTGCAACCCCATGGACTGCAGCCTACCAGGCTCCTCTGTCCATGAAGATTTTCCAGACTAGAATACTGGCATGGGTTGCCATGCCCTCCTCTAGGGGATCTTCCCAACCCAGGGATCCAACCCAGGTGTCCTGCATTGCAGGCAGATTCTTTACCAACTGAGCCACAAGGGAAGCCCAAGAATACTGGGGTGGGTATCCCTTCTCCAAGGTATCTTTCCGACCCGGGAATCGAACTGGGGTCTCCTGCATTGCATGGGAATTCTTTACCAGCTGAGCTACCAGGGAAACCCCACATTCAATATATCCTCTCCCTCAATCCTTGAAATTCTAGAAGTGAACAGTACCCTCCTCTCATCTGTAAGATGAGAGGATTAGAACTTTAAAGGTCAAGTAACTCACCCAGTGTGACTTGGGCATGGTAGAGCTATGATGTAAGACCAAGCTTGTTGTTTAGTCACTCAGTCATGTCTGACTCTTGTAACCCCATGGAGCCCTCCAGGCTCCTCTGTCCATGGTATGCTCCTGGCAAGAATACTGGAGCGGGTTGCCATTTCCTTCTCCAGGGGATCTTCCTGATGCAGGGATCCAACCCAGGTCTCCTGCGTTGCAGGCAGATTCTTTACCATCTGAGCCCCCAGGGAAGTCCAAGATACTAGGCTCAAAAATGAAGGCTCTTTCTGCAGGAAGCATTTGTTTCTCACTGAAACCTTGCTGCGTGTGTGTGAAATTTCCCATTGGCATTTTGAAATCAATTGCTTACCCAGTGTTTCAATCCTCTGCATCCTGGATGAACGGCGAGATGCAGGGCAAGCAAACATGCCTCGCCATTTTAACTCATATGTGCATCCACATCAGGGCTTTCCCTGGCAGTCCCATGGTTAAGACTCCGCGAGCTTCCAGTGTTGGGGGTGCAGGTTAAATCCCTGGTTGGGGAACTAAGATTTGACATGTCATGCTGCATGGTCAAAAAAAAAACAAATTTTTTTTAAAAAAATATATGTACATCCATGTCTACACATTTGCTTTCTGGATGAGTGTTCTACAGTGCAAGAGAGGAATAAAATACCAAGGATCTTTTATCTAATTAAAATGACATATTACTCCTAGAAATATACAATGCACACTAAAACTGACAACTGTGAAATTTGCACATGGTGAAATGTGTTACAGTGGAAAAACGGACTGAAGAATCACAGCTTTTTAATAAGCTGAAATCTGCAAAAAAAAAAAAAAAAAAAAAAGACCCAAGGGAAAAATCAGAACGGGTAGAAGGCTTGAAAGAAAGTAAAACATAGGAAAAACTGTACTGACAGGCAAAATCGGTTGTTGATTACAAATTGTTGGAAGACTCAAATTTTCTTGACAAAATTTAGACATGCAAAATTTTACCTGAGAATATTTAATTTGGTAAATAAAAAATTAGTAATGTTTTTTAAAGGTCAAACACTAATCTTATGGATCAACTAATATGATAAACTTTGTATTTTTGTTCTTTAGTCACTCAGTCGTGTCCAACTCTTTGTGACCCCATGGATTATGTAGCCCACCAGGCTCCTCTGTCCGTGGGATTTGCCAGGCAAGAATACTGGACTGGGTTGCTATTTCCTTCTCCAGGGTTATCTTCCCAACTCAGAGATCGAACTTGGGTCTCCTGCATTGGAGGTGGATTCTGTGTGGTTTTACTTAATTATCAGATAAAACTGGGAGATTGGTATTAATATTATCCTCATTTTACAGTTGATGAAACTGAGGCAAAGGGAGTTTGTGGAACTTTCCTTTACCAATCATACAACTAATAAAGGCTGAAGGTAGAATAGAACCCAGGAAATTTGGTTATAATGTTTTTGCTCCTGAATATTTCACTTTGTCATGCTTTTTGTTTGGTTTCTTTTTTATCTTTTCTGTGAAATTGTTTTCTGCACCTCTTTCAGTGTATATAAAATATTTTATATCTATTTAAAAATATGTTTTTGTATTTCAAAATAATTTTAAATATGTAAATACTGTAGAATAGACTAATAAGACTTTGGGACAATTTGTGAATGTGTTGCAGACTCGATCTCCCATTATTCCCAAATATTTTAGTATTTTCCAAACCAAAGATACTCTCCTAAATAACTATGTAACAGACATCCAAATGAAATTAACATTGGTATATTTTTGCAATCTGATCCACAGATTCCATTCAAATTTTGCCATTTGTCTTAATCGTGTTCTTTATAGAGAAAGGGGGACTTCCTTGGCAGTCCAGTGGTTAAGACTCCTCGCTTCCACTGCAGGGGGTTCCCTGGTCAGAGAACTAAGATCCTTCATTGCACCTGGTGCTGCCAAAAAGAAAAACAGAATCAACTCCAGGATCTTTGTGCTTTATTTTAGTTACAATGTCTCTTTCAATCTAGACCAGTTCCATAGCCTTTCTTTGACTCCATGACCTTCATTCTCTTGAGGATCCTCAAGCCAATTGTTTTGTAGACTATCCCTCAATTTGGGTTTCTCAGATATTTTCTTGTTATTAGATTTGGGTTCTATAAGTCTTTGGCAGGAAGACAGAAATGAAAATGGGTTCTCAGTATGTTATATTTTGGATATTAATCAAATGGTACTTAGAAATCAAGATTTGGGCAGTAAGTGTGCTTATTACTATTGGAGTATTACTCTTCCAGAAGTAGGAGATAAATATATGTGTGTACACACACCTCCATCTATATTGAAATCTATGAATTCATAATAGTATTCTTATTTCAGTTCAATGCCACATAACATTCATATCATTTTTCTCCCTTTCTGTATTTTTAAGTCCCTTATTCTACAGAAAGAAAACTGGTTTGTACTGCGCTCAATAGCGTCACCTATCTGATCAAACTCCCCGTATGTACAGTCTTTCATCATGACTTTAAAGATGCTTTTCTCACTGTATCCAGGCTCTGATCCACATGGGGCCACTCACCACAGGCTTCTCATCCAGAGCAATTTCTCTGTCCAAAGCACTGTCTTTAGAAAGGGAAACGGGGGAAAGAGGAGCAGGAAAGAGAGAAGAGAGGCAGGAAGGGAGTGCAGGAGGGAGGGAGAGAAGGAAGGAAGGGATGAGGGAAGGGGAAAAGGGAAGGAGAAGGGAAGAAAAACCTGATTTTAGGGAAAAATTAGAATCCATTAAAATTTTTAAGACATAAACTGATTTAATAGAATTCGTATCAGAAAATTCTATGTTAATATAAATGGATTATTTGAAGATAATTCTAACTGAATGTCTATACTTTAAAATACAGAGTAAAATTCCCCAGAAATCAGAATTGTTGATTATCTATCATAAGAACGATGGAGTGTACTATTCACCAGGTCAAAAAGTTGACATCAGCACAATGGGGCTGGGCTTCCCAGGTGGCTCAGTGGTAAAAGTACCCACCTGCCAATGCTGGAGGACAGGGGTTCGATCCCCGGGTCGAGAAGTTCCCCTGGAGGAAGAAGTGGCAACATGCTCCAGTATTCTTGCTGGGATAATCCCATAGACAGAGGAGCCTGGCGGGCTACAGGCCGTGGGGTCACAAAGAGCTGGACACAACTGAGTGTGCATTGCATGACACAATGGGGTTAAACATGTTTAACCAGTATTTCTGCAAATTTGATCCTGATGGAAATAAGACTAGTAAGCGTAAAATAGGAATCAGATGAAATGAGACTGCCTTGGAATGTATTATACAGATAATGGATCAAACATCAAATCGGCCTAATTAAGCTAATAACCTCAAGAACAGTTCCTGATCCCTAAGACTATATTGTGAGGATTAAATGGATTGAAAGGCATAATGTACGTCCAAGGTTTAGCCCATGGTACATCGCAGTGACAGTATAAATGATGATGATGGTAATAAAGAACATTTCCAAGAATGAGTTCCAGGGTTTTTGTTTTGTCCCTGGAAGTGGGAAAAGGAGCAGAGGTTAGCAGCAGATTGCAGTGTGCACACAGGAAGAATTCAGATTTAATGACTCCAGGTCTTACGGTGAATCCCATGCACGCAGTGGTTTGCCAAAGGAGACTCAGATGACTGTATATTTTCCAATAAGTCAGCCACTGTGAGTTGATTAAAGATGATGAGGTGTGGGACCAAAGGCAAATGAAAGCATCAAAGAGATCTTTCGATGTGAAGTTGAGCGGCAAACCCACGTTGGCTGAGAGTGATAGAGCAGTGTCAGATGAAAATGGATGAAAGGTACCTGCTGATGAAAGAGGAAGAATGTGGAAACCAATCTTACTCTGTCCAGGCCGGCATTTTCCACGTGGGTTTGAAGTTTAGATCAATGACATCTTCCCAGCTAACAGAATAAAGGCTTCACCATTCTCATCAAGGCAATTTTCAGAAGATGCCATTTCAAGTGGAGGTTATTGTTGCAGGAAGATCTTCTCTGATGACTTTCTCTTCTCATGGCCGAAGAATGCTAATGATGGTCAGGAGCCGGAATATAGAGAAACAGCTGGGATAAGATGCAGAAAGTTGCTGAAACTCAGACCACGAAAACTTAAACTCCTTGGTCTTTGAAACACTGCTTAACAGGTAATAAGCACTCAATACATACCTATTGAATGAAAGTGTCTCAAATGCTGAAATGGTTTTCTCCTCCCAGGGCCCCTCCACCCATGACTTAGTTAAGTTGTATTCAAGGGATAAAAATAGCAACAGCTAAGATGAACAACATCAGTTCAGTTCAATTCAGTTCAGTCCAGTCACTCAGTCATGTCCGACTCTCTGCAACCCTATGGACTGCAGAATGCCAGACTTCCCTGTCCATCACCAACTCCCAGAGTTTGTTCAAACTCATGTCCATCGAGTCAGTGATGTCATCCAACTATCTCATCCTCTGTCATCCCCTTCTCCTCCCGCCTTCAATCTTTCCCAGCATCAGGGTCTTTTCCAGTAAGTCAGTTCTTTGCATCAGGTGGCCAAAGTATTGGAGTTTCACCTTCAGCATCAGTCCTTCCAATGAATATTTAGGACTGTTTTCCCTTAGGATGGACTGATTGGTCTCCTTGCAGTCCTTGCAGAAGATGAATAACATGCTGCTACCAAGTCACTTCAGTCATGTCCAACTCTGTGCGACCCCATAGACGGCAGCCCACCAGGCTCGGCCATCCCTGGGATTCTCCAGGCAAGAACACTGGAGTGGGTTGCCATTTCCTTCTCCAATGAACAGCATAGGAAAGCTCAAGTAATGTGGGGAAAATAGGAACAGCTGTCAGGGCTTCCCCGGTGGCTCAGTGGTAAAGAATCCACCTGCCAATGCAGGAGTCATGGGTTCTAGCCCTGGTGGGGGAAGATCCCACATGCCGCCGAGCAACTAAGCCTGGGTCCCACGACTACTGAGCTGGTGCTGCAGACTCTGGGAGCCGCAACAACCAAAGCCTGCACACCCATGCTCCCCAACAACAGAAGCCACCACAGTGTGAAACCTGAGCACCGCAACTAGAGAGTCACACCAGATCCCCACAACAAGAAAAGGCCACGCAGCAACAAAGACCCAGTGTAACCAGAAATAAATAAACTTGTAATAAAAAGAAAAGCTGCCAGTGTGATTGTAATTCTTGCACTCAATATTTGTTGAGAGTTCTACTTGAAGTGTGATGTATAGGAGTTGAGGATTGCAAAATTAAGCCATCTAAACCCATAGAGCTTATGGGCCAGAAAGAGGTAGAAGTATAAATACCCATTTATCCATTTGTACAAGAAAATTTATTGACTACTTGCTATATTTCAGAGGACACGGATACAAACAAGGCAAAATTCATGGCCTCCACAAAGTTCGTGGTCTGCAGGGGGAGACAGATAATGAAACAGAATATTATGTCACTGTGAGGAGTGCTGTGCTAAAGGCAGCTGTAGGGTCAGGATAAAACTATATTAATCTACTTCCTCTGTGGTCCAGTGGTTAAGACTCCAAGCTTCCAATGCTGGGGGTGCAGGTTTGAGCCCTGGTCAGGGAACTAAGATCCCACACACCATTCGGTGGGCCAATAAATAAGTAAATAAAGCTGCATTTAGTTCAGATGGTTGGAGGATGTAAGTTATCAACTAAGGAAGCATGGCAGGGTTTGCCACCAGGAATGTTGCTTGGTGAATTGCCAAAGCAGAGAGCTATTTATTTTTCCCCCAAATAGTTAACCAATTACTTAACCCCTAGAGATTGAATAAGCCTTCTGTCTCACACCACTTTGAAACAGCACCTTTATTATGAAGTTGCTGCCTTGCTGTGTGAATATCATATTAGCCTGTGGCAGTCTGTCTCCTCCGGTTCCATTAATCTGTCTCTTCCTGCATAATGCCATACTAATAAATTTATTGTCTTCCCGCAGCTCTCACAGATATTAAACACAATCTCACCTTGTTACCTTGCTTAATTTTTTTTTCTGGGCCAAATGTGTTTTAGAATCAGTTTGTCAAGTTTCCCAAGAAATGTCCTACCGGGATTTATGTCATAATTGCATTAAACCAGTAAATTAATTGAGAGAACCTGTTTATAATATCAACTCTTGCCTCTTAAGATGATGATGTGTTTCTACATGAAGCCAAGGTACTTGTGAGTGTTCCTCAGTACAGTTTTATAATTTAATTCATATATTATGTTTATTCCTTGAGGGTTTAAAAACTAATTATTTTAGTTGCTATGGGGGAATGGGGTTGTTTCACATTATATTTTCTAACTGCTAATGGCTAACACATAAGAAAGCTGCTCATTTGTGTGTGTTTAGTTTATTTTTGTGTGTAGCCAAAAAGGGCACTGCCCTTTCTTTTTGTTGCTCAGTTGCTCAGTCGTGTCCAACTCTTTTGGACCCCGTGGACTGTAGCAGACCAGGCTCCTCCATCCTCCACCATCTCCTGGAGCTTGCTCAAACTCATGTCCCTTGAGTCGGTGATGCCATCCAACCATCTCATCCTCTGTCGCCCCCATGTCCTCCTCTCCTCAATCATTCCCAGAATCAGGGTCTTTTCCAATGAGTTGGCTCTTTGCATCAAGTGGCCCAAAGTATTGGAGCTTCAGCTTCAGCATCAGTCCTTCCAATGAATATCTATAGTTGATTTCCTCTCCTTTAGGATTGAATGGTTTGATCTCTTTGCTGTCCAATGGACTCTCAGGAGCCCTAGTCTTATTCTAAGACTTTTTCAAATGTTTCTCCTGTGTTAGATAATCATATAAACAATGATAGTTCTGGACTTCCCTGGTGATCCAGTGGTTAAAACTCCACGCTGCCACTGAAAGGGGCTTGGGTTGGCTCCCTGGTCGACTGTATTTCATGCAATTCCTGGTTCATAGTAAAATTTAGGTTAAAGGTAGCTATGATTTTATTGTTGTAGTGTTGTGGCTGTCTTCATGCTATTTTCCTAGTAAATTAACAATACTTATGACCCCCTACACTATAAGTTCCTAAAGGGCAGACTTTATTGTTATTCTTTGTGGTTTTTAGCCTACCCAGCATAGAGTTTCTAGGATATAGTCTAAATTTGCCTGAGTCACTCACTTAGTGCCCTTGATGAAAAGGAGGCTTCAGGGACTTCCCTGGTGGTCCAGTGGTTAAGACTCTGCAGTCCCAACGCAGGCGGCACAGGTTCAATCCCTGGTCAGAGACCTAAGATTCCACATGACACCCTTCATGTCCAGTGAATAAATAAATAACATTTCTACTAAAAAAGGTATCATCCTTAAAAAAAAAAGTATACATAGCAATTGAGCAGCTCCTCATACTTGAAAATTATGGTGCCCATAAGTATTAAAATGTGAAACTTAAAAAAATTTTGGCTATTAAAAAATTATTTTAAAAAAAATAGTTCTCAGCATTGTTGGAATTTGGGACTTCCCTGGTGGTGCAGAGGCTAAGACTCCACATGCCCAAGGTAGGGGGCCCAGGTTCCATCCCTGGTCAGGGAACTAGATCCCAAGTGAGTGTGCTCAGTCGCTCAGTCATGTCTAACTCTTCGAAACCCCATGGACTGTAGCCCTCCAGGCTCCTCTGTCCATGGGATTCTTCAAACAAGAATACTGGGGTGGGTTGCCATTTCCTTCTCCAGGAGATCTTCCTGACCCAGGGATCAAACCTGAGTTTCTTCAGTCTCCTGCATTGGCAGCCAAATTCTTTAACACTGTGCCACCTGGGAAGCCTGCACATCACAACTCAGAGTTCACTTGCTGCAACGAAAGATCCCATATGCCACAGCTAAGACCGGGAGCAGCCTGATTAATTAATTAAAAAAAAAAAAAAAGTTGGCTTCACAACCTAGATGCCCATCAGCAGACAAATGGATAAGAAAGCTGTGGTACATATACACTATGGAATATTACTCAGCCATTAAAAAGAATTCATTTGAATCAGTTCTAATGAGATGGATGAAACTGGAGCCCATTATACAGAGTGAAGTAAGCCAGAAATATAAAGACCAATACAGTATACTAATGCATATATATGGAATTTAAAAAGATGGTAACGATAACCCTATATGCAAAACAGAAAAAGAGACACAGATGTACAGAACAGACTTTGAGACTTTGTGGGAGAAGGCGAGGGTGGGATGTTCTGAGAGAATAGAATTGAAATAAGTATACTATCAAGGGTGAAACAGATCACCAGCCCAGGTTAGATGCATGAGACAAGTGCTCAGGGCTGGTGCACTGGGAAGACCCAGAGGGATGGGATGGGGAGGGAGGCGGGAGGGGGAATCACGTGTAAATTTACATGGGGAACACATGTAAATCCATGGCTGATTCATGTCAATGTATGGCAAAAACCACTACAATATTGTAAAGTAATTAGCCTCCAACTAATAAAAATAAGTAAATAAAAAAGAAAAAAGGTGGCTTCAGGTTATTCATACCTATTGGACCAGATTAATTAATTTTTTTTTAAAAGATGGCTTCAGGCTATCCATATCTATTGAACCAGAGTCTCCAGAGATTGGTCCCAGAACTAAGGATTTTTAGTAATCGTCAAGCAACTCTCTGTGCCCTAATTTGATAGCACTGTCTTAGTGACTAACACCGTGAGTGCTCAGCACATGTCAACTGAATGATATGAATGAAAATAATTGCACCGAATCACACAGCTGATTAAGTGGTTTAGCGGGGAATTCACAAGTCACTCTATTATTAGGGACAAAAGCAACCCCAGTTATAGAAAGTTGTTAAGACTTCCCAATCTATGATTCATTATTAAAACTCAAGGGCTTTAGGTAATAAGTGGTGCATAGTAGGCACTCAACCTAGTGTTGCATTGGTGGGTGATACATGGACAGGAGGAAACCAGAGCCACGGCGCCAGCCCCTGAGCCCAGCAACGCCTCCGTGAACTCAGGGAAGAAGGGCAGATAAACCCCAGGCTGTCCCTCTCATCACTCTCACCATAGCTTCTCAGCATTGCTTTTAAAGGAAACCCTCTTCTGTAGCATCAGACCCATTGTTGCAGATACACTCATTAATTTTGCTAATTAAAGATCCAAAATAATCATTTGTCTTTTCCACTTGAGGAGATTCATCCAACTCCCAAATACTTGTGGTTTGTACTTGTTCTTTTTTCAATTATAAAAGTAACATATGTTTATTGGAGAAAACTTGGAAGATAGAGACAAACATAAAAAATAAAATAAACCATCAGCCACAATCCCTCCATGTATTATTGTTATCATTTGAAGGCAGCTCTTGCCTTCCTGTTTTATTAGGGTTTTTTTTATACAAGCTCATAAGTTGCAGAGCTCTGGTAAGTGTTGCTTACGTTATAAAAAGGATTCAAAACATTATTTTCAACAACTACATAATAATCTGTCACACAGAGTATGACGTACCCTTTTATTCTCCTATTGGACTTTTGTAGCTTATTACCAGAGTCTCGTTATTACAAAGAATGGTTTCTTGAGCATCCTTGTAGATGCACACATTAAATTTGTTTTCACTTGGGATTATTTCCTGATGATAAATCCCTACAAGTGGAGTTACTGTGTCAACAGGTAAGAGCATTTCTAAAGTTCAGGATATGTATTAGCTACTTTTCACAGTGTTTGCAAAAATGTATGTCCCCTACGGTGAGTCTGATGGTATCCGTGTATGACATTTTCTGGTTTGTTCATTCATTTATTGGGAACTGTTCTCCCCAGATAAAAGGAAGACTTCTAAAAATTGGGAGAAGCGTTCCAAAAGCATCACTGGGGACTTCCCCGGGGGAGCAGTGAATGAGAGTTCGCCTGCCAACGCAGGAGACAAGGGTTTGATCCCTGGTGCAGGAATCTCCCACCCGCGGCGGAGCGACTAAGCCTGTGCGCCACAACTACTGAAGCCCGCGCGCTCTAGTGCCTGGGAGCCGCAACTACTGAGCCTGCCCACCTAGCACCTGTGCTCCTCAACGAGAGAAGCCACCGCCATGAGGAACCCCCTTGCAGCAACGAGAGAAAGCGCTCACAGCAGTGAAGACCCAGCACAGCCAAAATAAACAAACAAATGTTTTAATAATACTAAAAGCATTGTCAGTCCCGGACAGCAGAAGCCCAGTTGACAAGTTTAGATGCCTCACTTTCCCTGGACTTCTTAAAATTATTATTGTATCTTTTGACCATACCAAAGGCATGTGAGATCTTAGTTCCCCAACCAGGAATCAAACCTGTGACCCCTGCATTGAAAGTCTGAAGTCTTAACCACTGGACTACCAGGGAAGTCCCATCCCTGAACTCTTATCTCAAAACAATGAGACTAGGTGAGTTTTGATTGGCATCTGCCATTTGATAATTTGACCCCATAGAGCATGCTCTGCTTTGGGTGTGGAAAGGTGTTCAAGTTTATGAAGAAAGATGGGTCAAAGTGAGACTAATGGGAATGAACTGAGTCCCAGGATCCTGGGAGGAAATTTTGATTCCATCACTGACTAGCTATGAATTTGGACACATAACTTACCTTTTCAGCCTCAGTGTCTTTTTAAAAAAATATTTATTTATTTGGCTGTATCAGGTCTTAGTTGCAGCACCCGGGATCTTCGTTATATTGTGCAAGATCTTTCGTTGCAGCATATAGTCTTAGCTCCCCGACCAGGGATTAAACCCGCGTCCCTTGCGTTGCAAAGTGGATTCATTCTTCTTTTTCTATTACTTAACTTTTTAATTGGAGGATAATTGCTTTACAATACAGTGTTGATTTCCGCTGCACAAAAAGGTGAATCAGCCATAAGTATACATATATACCCTACCTCTCAAGCCTCCCCAACCCCATCCTACCGCCTAAACTCAATCCCACCCCTCTAGGTCATCACAGAGCACGAGGCTGACCTCCCTGTGTTATATAGCAGCTTCCCACTAGCCAGCTATTTTACACAAGGTGGTGTATATATGTCAATGCTACTCTTTCAGTTCGTCCCACTCTCTCATCCCCCACTGTGTCCACAAGTTCGTTCTTTACATCTGCATTTCTATTCCTACCCTGCGAATAGGTTCATCAGTACCATTTTTCTAGATTCTGTTCAGTTCAGTTCAGTCACTCAGTCATGTCCAACTCTTTGCGACCCCATGGACTGCAGCACACCAAGTTTCCCTGTCCAAGACCAACTCCCAGAACTTGCTCAAACTCATGTCCATCGGTGATGCCATGCAACCATCTCTTCCTCTGTTGTCCCCTTCTCCTCCTACCTTCAATCTTTCCCAGCATCAGGGTCTTTTCCAATGAGTCAGTTCTTCGCATCAGGTGGCCAAAGGATTGGAACTTCAGCATCAGTCTTTCCAATGAATATTCAGGACTGATTTCCTTTAGGATTGACTGGTTTGAACTCCTTGCAGTCCGTATATATGCTAGATTCTGTATATGTGCATTAATATATAATATTTGTTTTTCTCTTTCTGACTTATTTCACTCTATATAACAGGCTCTAGGTTCATCCGCCTCAGTTCTACTGACTCACATTCCTTCCTTTTTATGGACAAGGCAGATACTTAACCGCTGGACCACCAGGGACATCCCAGCCTTGGTGTCTATCAAATGGGACTAGTACCTGCCTCAAAGATCTGATATGAAGATCAAATGTCATCATCCACAGAGAGAACTTAGCTATGAGACATCACTTATTGGCAGATGAGGAAACCAAGTCTTAATGAGTGATCCGGTCATGTCACATAGTGCATTATTTGCAGAACTTTCAGGGAAAACCAGCCCCATCTGGACCCCAATGGGTTCAAAGCCGGGCCCATCTCCTCTGCGCCATTCTGCTTCCCCATCTCCTCCCCCCTCCCTGGAGGGCCTCCTGATGGCCCCCGGAGCTGCTCTCAGAGGGATGAACTGAGCCTAAGCTCATCGTGTGTGGTGTTCATTTGTCTCAGCCTTGGGCACCCTGCTCAGGTGTCGGACCTCCTCTGAGCCACGAGGAAGGGATGTTGAGAGCTGATAAGGCTCTGCTGTTGTTGGAGAGAAACGGTTGAGACAGAGATGGTCTTCGAGCCCATCCGTGGTGGTGAGTGAAGAGCTGTGAGCTGCTCCTCCGACCCATTTAAAACAACAGAAAGACGCCATTCAGCCACAATTCCCTCTGCCAAGTGTGTCTCCTATTAAGCCTTCCTTTGTGTGGGGCCAACAATGGGCCATGATAACCTCGGCTGGTGAAAGGGAACAATATGCCTCAGAGGGAGTACAAGATGGCACTTCTCTGAGACACCTTTTGTTAGGTGAGCTGTCATTGAAATATGGGGACGGGAGACCATGATAAGCAAACTGTTTCTGAGCACAGAGTTATGCAAAGAAGATGATAAAGAGTGAAGCTTTCTGAATAGCTCCATGGGCACTTGGCTCTGAGAGGATGAGGACTTTTTTTTATGATTTTGCATAAGAATGAGGATGGAGCCGTGAACATGGGTCTTCTACCCAGGATCCTCCCTCAAGGTACAGCTTCTTGAGAAACATCATCAACACCCTCAGCATTGCACCCTCCTTTTCCTGGTCACCCCACCAGCATCAGCACTGTGGGTACCATTTTTGAAGTGCTTATGATGGGCTGGGTCTTCACGTCCATTCTCACATGGTATTACCATGACAGTGATGTGAGGTAGTTCCCTTTCTTTATATTTTATGGGAAAGGAAACTGAGGCTCCAAGAAGGTAAGGAAGTTGCCATTAGTCCCATGGTGTGCAGAAAAGAATTTAACCTTGCCCAAAGAAAGATGTGGCTTTCCTGATAGCTCAGTTGGTAAAGAATCTGCCTGCAATGCAGGAGACCCCAGTTCAATTCCTGGGTCAGGAAGATCCCCTGGAGAAGGGAAAGGCTACTCACTTCAGTATTCTGGCCTGGAGAATTCCATGGACTGTATGGTCCATGAAAGAGTTGGACACAACTGAGCGACTTTCACGTTCAAAAAAAGGTAGGGTTTTTGCCCTTAGTTTTGCAGAGATAATCTCTAAGCTCTTAGAATGGCAAACCTGGAGGAGTACATTTGGGCTTCCTAGGAGGCGCTAGTGGTAAAGAACTCACCTGCCAATGCAGGAGACATAAGAGACAAGGGTTCGATCCCTGGGTTGGGAAGATCCCCCTGAAGGAGGGCATGGCAACCCACTGCATTATTCATGCCTGGAGAATCTCATGGACAGAGGAGGCTGGTAGGATACAGTCCATGGGGTCACGAAGAGTTGGACACGACTGAGTGACTTAGCAGGCACACAAACAGGAGTACTTTTGACACTTGGGGGTCTCCTGTCATACCACGTGATTTAGGGTGGGGGCTGAGTCACACATATCAGCTCAACTTCCAGAAGTCTGGAGACTGAAATCAGACACAAGAATGGTCAACAAAGCCTATGAGATTTAGCCCTAGTAATACTGAGGCCCCAGTAACACTGAGGCCCCAATAACACTTCCCGGATTGGCAAGACTCCATAGGTATTGTCATACATGGTTGCCAGGAAAAGTTTTGTCCTCCTGCTCACTGGAAGGTAACCATGGGAAGCCCTATGCCTGCCCTTTTCTGGACTCTGTCCCATGGGTCTCTTCCCCTAGACTGATTTTTATCTGTTTGCTTTCACTGAAATAAATCGTAAGTGTGAGTTTTACAGCTTTCACTGAGTTCTGTGACTCCTTCTAGTGAATTAAATCACCTGAGAGTTGCCTTGTGTGTGTGTGTTCTGAGTCGCTTCAGTTGTGTCTGACTCTTTGCAACCCTATAGGACTGTAGCCCACCAGGCTCCTCTGTCCTCGGGATTCTCCAGGCAAGAACACTGGAGTGGGTTGCCATCCCTTCTCCAGGGGATCTTCCCAACCCAGGGATTGAACCCATGTTTCTCATGTCTCCTGCATTGGCAAGTGGGAAGCCCAAGAATTGCCTTAGGGGCCCCCAAAGTTCCAATTAATGTCAAAAGTGAGGGTGGTCTTGGGAATTTCCAAACTCTGCATTTGGTGTCAAAAGTGAGGGTGGTCTTGTGGACGGTACACATGGGTAGAGTGAGATTTGAACACTGGTTGATCTGACTCCAGATCCACTGGTCTTTGATAAAATAGTTTATGGCAGCAAGTCTCAAGCACAGTCTCAAACATGGCTATGTATGAAGATTGCATGAAGTTTGTCAAATACATGGATAACTGTATACCATCTCAGTCCTACTAAAAGATAATCTCTAGGAGTTAACATCATGGAATGTCTGCTGTTTGGTTTTAATAAAGTCTCTGATTGATTCTCATAGGGTTAGCCTGGCACCAGTCCATAGATGCTGGTAACAACTTAATTTCATGAAAGTCCCCTTGCTCCATGTTTCAAAGGCATTCTCCTACTCAAGCATTTAGTTCTCACATGTGATGAGTCCCTCAAGGCATTTGGGATTCTCCTTGAGGGTGGGGACAGTAGCTTTTTATTTCTGCATCTTTCATAGCCAACATAGAGATTGGCACATCAGGTGTTTGTCAAATGAATGAATTAATATATTTCTGGTCTGACAAGTTCATAACTAACTACATCATCTGGTGCAAATGATTGAGAAATAAATTAATACTTATTATTGCTATTATTTAATACTAAAGAATAAAATTATTAAATAATGTATTTAAGTGTGAAAGTGTTAGTTGCTCAGTCATGTCCGAGTCTGTGATGCCGTGGACGATAACCCACCAGGCTCCTCTGTCCATGGAATTCTCCAGGCCAGAATACTGGAGTTTTCTCCGGGGGATCTTCCTGACTCAGGGATCGAACTTGTGTCTCCCACATTGCAGGCAGATTCTTTACCATCTGAGCCACCAGGGGAACTTAAGTGTATTTTAATTAAATATTTGATTAAAATCAACAAAAATTAGTATTAAATAATTTTTTACAATATAAGGGCTAACAGAAAGAAAACTTAATTAACCTCAATATACCTCTGGCTTCCCACACTGAAACTGCCGATCACAAAGACAGAGCCTCAGAGAAATCCACCCCTGTTCTGACTTACAGGAAGGAGAGGACGTGGTCAAGAAGTCGGATCACTGAATGCCCCTCCTTCCTCCAGCACCGTACCAGGCACCACATGTGTCATTTCCTTTCCTCCACAGGTAACTGTCCCAAAGGGTCTTTGAGCCCGTGGTTTCCTCAGCTTAAAATGCTTGTCTCCTGGTCTTGGCTCTTATTCATCCTTAAGATTGGAATCTCAAGGACATGAACACACCTTCCTCCAAACCAGGTGCCTTCCCTCTATTCTATGCTCTCAGAGCAGATGTCGTTCCATCTGTGGGACTGAGCTCTTGGAATTTCATCTGCTCATCTATGCAATACTTCTTCCTTTTCTCCTAAGCCCCACTGTAATGAGCAAAGGGGACCTTTCACCTAGGACAGGGATCGTATTTACTCCCAGGACCCAGCACAACGCCTGACACCGGACAGCTTCACAGACCTACTACTGAATGGATAAACCAACCCTCAGGTGGGCTTCCCTGGTGCCTCAGCATCCACCTCATCCACCAATGCAGGAGACCGGGGTCCATCCCTGGTGGGGAAGACCCCCTGCAGGAGGGCATGGCAACCCACTCCAGTATTCTTGCCCGGAGAATCCCATGGACAGAGGAGCCTAGCGGGCTACGGTCCATGGGGTAACAGAGTCAGACATGCCTGAGCGACTAAACAATGTGTTACATTTAAGGCTTGTGGAGGGACATCTTGCCCCAGGTTGCGTGGCTGGGAAGCCACGAAGCTGGGGCAAAATTCCTCTTGATTCTGACGTCTCTGCTCTCTTTTCCCCTATCCCCGCCTCCTCCTGGAAGGGCTGGGAAGCTCAGAGCAGACTGAAGAAGACCCTGCCATCTGACAAGCCAAGGAGGCAGGAGCTGCGGGGAAAGGATAAAGGGCTACTTATTATCCACTGGGTTTTAGAGAAGAGTCACTTTAGCAGGTTATTTCCCAGAGACCAGGGATTTTGACCCCTCACTGAAGGAAGTGTCACACGGGGTAATGCGAGTTTATGAACTGCTCCCCTGGCCTTTGGGGAAGTGGAGAGTGTAGGAGAGAGGCTTTAAATGGGGTCAAACGAGGACCCCATTAAAATGGCATTTGGCTGAAATCCAGGCTCTGACAGCACCACCTCCATTTTGAAAGGGAGGAAGGGCTATTTATTCAGCTCAGCAAATCTCATTTTACTGTCCTGAAGGCAATGGGATGGAATGAGATACACAAGGGTTTTGAGGGCAAAGAGCCTGGGAATGGATCTTAGATGTGCTACTTGTGAGCTGTGTGATGTAGGGGAAGTTGCTTAACTTTTCTATGCCTCAATTTCCTTGTTGGGAATAGGAGGCCAATGCCTATATTACATGGCATTAGGGAATGCTCAACAAGACAAAGAACTTAGAAGCACCTAGCAGGGTTTCTATCACAGGGCAGGCACTCAGGAGACCTTAGGTCTCATTGAGTGAAATGCACTCATTTGAATTAAGGCTTCCATTGTAAGAAGGGGGACAGACAACTGGGATCATGAAAGGAGGATAACAAGGAACTAGTGGCCCCTAGGGTCTCCCCCAAAACAAGGACACCCTGGTTTTCCTTCACATTTCCTATCTTTGAGTATTAACATACACCAGATTCATGTTTTGGATGCAATCGTTTGACATGGGCTTCCCCAGTGGCTCAGAAGTAAAGAATCTGCCTGCAATGCAGGAGACACAGGTTCAATCCCTGGGTCCAGAAGATTCCCTGGAGGAGGGCATGACAGCCCACTGTATAGTACACTTGCCTGGAGAATAACATGGACAGAGGAGCCTGGTGGGCCCCAGTCCATAGGTTTGCAAAGAGTCTGACACAACTGAAGGGACTTAGCATGCAAGCACTCACGCATTTGACATCAAAGCTTGAATAAACTGCACCATTAGCATTTCCCTGGGAATTTTCCAAAGTGACGATAAGTGACATTGGCTTGGAGCTATCAGAATCACCCAATCCAGCTACTTTTTAAATTTTTAAATTTATCAATTTATTTATTTTTAGCTGTGTTAGGTCTTTGTTGCAGCTCAAAGGCTTCTCTAGTTTCAGGGCATGGGCTTTGGAGCACGCGGGTCAGTAGTTGGAGTGAATAGGCTTAGTTACTCCAAGGCATGTGGGACCTTAGTTCCCCTACCAGGGATCAAACTCATGTCCCCTACATTGGAAGGTGGATTCTTACCACTGGACCACCAGGGAAGTCCCCCCAGTCCAGTTATTTATTTGGTATGGACGGTTACAGCAATATCTAACATTCTGGGGATCAATGCTCACCATGAGCCAGACAATGGATTAACATCCAGACATTAATGTATTCATAGTTTTTGATCCTCACAAACTAAAAAGCTCAATACTGTTTTAACTACGGCTCAGAGAGGTTGCCCAAGATCACATAGCTGCTAAGTGATGGGATTTAGATTTGATGCAAGCAGTCTAACTCCACAGCCTTTGCTCAAAGCTTCTAGGATTCATCTCTCCCAACTGAGCGGGCTTCTCCTCTGTAGTAAGTCCTGAGATGTTTAAGCCCAGGGATAATGATGCTGAATCCAGCCTCTGTACATGGACAACAAATTAAATCTCTAAGACAGAGTTTTGGGTGAAGCAGAAAAGAATAGCATTATTGCTTTGCCAGGTGAAGTGGGCCACAGTGGACTAATGCCCTCAAAACTGACCCGGAGTGGGTAGTGAGAAGTCTTGTCTGTTCAGGGCGTGATCAGCTTGTGGACAGTCTTCTGATTGGTTGGTGGGGAGGTAATCAGGAGTCAGCATCATCAGCCTTCAGGTTTCAATGGTCTGAGGTCTTCGTGCTTGTGGGCAGCAGGCAGTCAGCTTCTCCCACCTGGGGGCAGTTTCAGTATCTGCAAAACAGACAAAGATATTACTGTGTGAATCCCTTGATGGGGAATTAGGACCGACCCCAAGGCTGCACTATTGTTTCCTGACTACTCCTCCATTGTCTTTACATCCCTTCCCTTTCCTTATTCAGTTCAGTTCAGGTCAGTTGCTCAGTTGTGTCCGACTCTTTGCGACCCCATGAACTGCAACACGCCAGGCCTCCCTGTCCACCACCTGTTTGAACCTGCCTAATGGAACTTAAGTTGCTTAAGTAACTTAACTTTTCACAAATTTATTCCAAGCCCAGTGGTATATTTATTTTATTTTATTTTTGGCATGTGAGATCTTTGTTCCCTGACCAGAGATTGAACCTGTGAAAGCGTGGGGTCTTAACCACTGGGCCACCAGAAGTCCCTCCAAATCCAGTATTTTTTTTCTTAATCTTTCTGTATTTGAAATTTTTCATTTATGCTTATTCTCATTTTAAGCAGATTTCTGATGGCACCTCATCTAGCAGCTTTTTTTTTTAATCCTGATTTTTTTTTTTCAATATCAAAGTGAGTTTTGAAGAGGTGCATTATCTAAAATTTACAGATCAATGGATTTGGTCCCCTGGGGATGGGAGAATACTTGTCATAGCAAAGGGACTCTAAAGCAACTAATTTGGGCATTGGAAAGAATATTAAAAAAAAAATGCTTGTACAGAAGCATAGGCCAGCAGAGACTCAGGACAGTGATGGGTTTGATCTTTTCTGTCTGAGTTTATTTCCAAGTCTGTTTTAAAGGCAGGCCCCTGTGTGCTGAGTTAGCACCTCTTCTCTGCATTTGAATTAATGTTTTCTCTATGGGGTTTGAGTTCCTCAGAGAGTTGTGTGTCAACTACAAATTGGCACTTGCCAAGAGCATTTGCCTGGTTTTTCCCTGGTACCTTAGTCAGTAAAGAATCCTCCCATAATGCAGGAGACCCAGGTTGGATCCCTGGAGAAGGAAATGGCAGACCACTCCAGTATTCTTACCTGGAGAATTCCAGGAAGAGAGGAGCCTGAATAACATCAGCAAGAGCATTCAACATCTGCCTGTGCTGCTGAAGCTGCTGACCTCTGACACTCCCTGAAGTGAATTCAGGGTGGCGAGGAGGCACTCTGTGCTCCAGGGAAACTGGTGGAACAGGTCTTTAGATAGTTGGATATTTTCAGGAATCGATTTCATGATCCCAATGCCTGCATCTCCTCATATCTAGAAGAGCACTAAACTCCTTCATGGTGGCGTCAGCTCCTCCTGACTAGCAGAAAACCCTTTGTAAAATAAGCACTTGATTGTATTGAACACCCCCTCCACCATAAAGAAGGCTGAGCACCAAAGAACTGATGCTTTTGAACTGTGTTGTTGGAGAAGACTCTTGAGAGTCCCTTGGACTACAAGGGAATCAAATCAACCAGTCCTAAAGGAAATCAACCCTGAACATTCATTGGAAGGACTGATGCTAAAGCTGAAGCTCCAACACTTTGGCCACCTGATGTGAAGAGCCGACTTACTGGAAAAGACCCTGATGCTGGGAAAGATTGAAGGCAGGAGAAGGGGACAAAAGAGGATGAGATGGTTGGATGGCATCACTGACTCAGTGGACATGAGTTTGAGCAAGCTCTGGTAGATGGCGAAGGACAGGGAAGCCTGGTATGCTGCGGTCCATGGGGTCGCAAAGGGTTGGACACAACTGAGTGACTGAATAGCAACAACCCCCTTCACCAAAATCTTATATATTGACCTTCCCCGTGGCTACCTCTTTGGAGTATTCTCTCAGAGCTATCTGAGATGCTGTCTCCCAGGCTGCAGTCCACTTTGCTCCAAATAAAACTTAACTTGCAGCTCTCACATTGTGCATCGTATTTTAGTCTGCACGGTCACACCTGGGTGTCCCTCTCCCAGGGCCTGAGAAGGGCAGCAGGTCTTGGAATGGGTGGAGCCACACCTGTGTGGCTGCAGCAAACTGCCAACCACTCATACTCCAGGCTGATGCCCGGTGATGCTGCGTTTGTTCCTGGAAAGTTCAACCACTTCTTGGCTTGTCCAGATGTTGCAGGAAGGGGCATGGCCTGAGAGTGGGCTCTTGTCTGACACTCGGAAATGAACTGTCTGAGGAGACACACATGCTGACAAAGAGATTTTATTGGGAAGGGGTGCCCCAGGCAGGGAGCAGGAGGGTCAGGGAAGCCAGGAGGACTGCTGGGCCATGTGGCTTGCAGTCTCGGGTTTTATGGAGATGGGGCTAGTTCCTGGGTTGTCTTTGGCCAATCACTCTGACTCAGGGTCCTTCCTGGTGGTGCAGCATTGCTCAGCCAAGACGGATGCCAGCGAGAAGGATTCTGGAAGGTGGTCAGTCACGTGGTGTCTCCTTTTGACCTTTCCCGAATTTTTCCAGTTGGTGTGACTTGTTAGCTCTGTGTCCCTTACCAGGACCGCCTGTCATAAAATATCTCACGTGAATGGTTGCTATGATGCCTGGCCAGGGTGGGCGGTTTCAGTCAGTGTGCTCCCCCTAACACAGATGCTGCCCTATTACAGTCGCGTCCAGGCAGCAGGCAGAGGCAGAAAATCCAAGTCATAAAACACAAGGATGTGCACACTTCTCATAAAGTTACTCTTCAGGCAAGTTATCTTTTAAATACAGGAGTGGATGAGCTTGCTTCCCCACGACACCGTGCTGTCAAAGGCTTGGTGCTGGAAGGATACAAGAGATATGAAAGACACAAGCCCAGCCTCCCCTAGGAGATTTTATGTCTGTATCGACTTAAAAAATATTCACAACCTGAAAGCTGAGAGTTAAGTTTTAATCAGTGGGAATTTTTAGGACCTCGACTCCAGAAGGCAGCATCTTAAGTAACCCTGACAGAACTGCTCTGAGGAGTAGGAGGGGAAGATACCAACTTATATAGAAGTTATGCAGCAAAGGGCAGGTAGTCTGAACATCAAAATGTGTGCAAGTCACTCAGCTGTGTCTGACTCTTTGTGACCCCATGGACTGTGTAGCCTACCAGGCTCCTCTGTCCATGGAATTCTCCAGGCAAGAATACTGGAGTGGGTAGCCATTCCCTTCTCCAGGGGATCTTCCAGCCCCAGGGATCAAACCTGGGTCTCCTGCATTGCAGGCAGATTCTTTACTGTCTGAGCCACCACAAGAGCCCAAACATCAAAAGATTACTATTAATGAAAGGAAACCAGATATCCCAAGTTAGGGAATTGAGGGCTTTTCTGTGGGTGGGAAGATGCAAGAGTCTGGGCTCACCTAAACCACTCCTTTTCACATAAATCTCAGCTATCTGGGGCCAGTATCCTGCCTGCTTTCACATCCTGAGCACCTTTGGGGCTTATCATAGGAAGTGGCTGCAGTCTGCTGGCCACCAGATCACAGGTAGTCTTCTCCTTCCTGAGTGCCCTTGAGTGAGTGAGTGAGTGAGTGAGTGACAGTTGCTCAGTCATGTATGTCCAACTGTTTGCAACCCCAAGGACCATACAGTGCATGGAATTCTCCAGGCCAGAATACCAGAGTGGGTAGCCTTTCCCTTCTCCAGGAAATCTTCCCAACCCGGGGATCAAACCCAGGTCTCCTGCATTAGGGCTCAGCAGTTCACAGAGGAGGGCTGTGATCGCTGATGACTGTGACTTCCTTATTTACTGATATGTCAGGAAATGCTTCATTTCTCCTCTATTTCCTCCAGGCTCTGCAAACAGTTCATGGTATTGTTAAAAATAAATAGCTAGCATTTACTACTTATTACAGTCATGGGGAAGAAAGAAATTTTCCTCTCCCCTGCTAGGTTTCTCTGGCTAGTCTAAGAATTAAATTGACCTGAGACAGATTAACAGAAGTAAATCAAACAAAATCAAACAAAAATTTAATAATATATATAGATGGGAGAGGGGCTTCCCAGGTAGTGAAGTGATAAAGAATCTGCCTGCTAATGCAGGAGACGCAGGAAATGTGGGTTCGATCCCTGGGTCAGGAAGATCCCCTGGAGAAGGAAATGGCAACCCACTGCAGTATTCTTGCCTGGAGAATCCCATGGACAGAGGAGCCTGGTGGGCTACAGTCTGTGGGGTCACAAAGAGTCAGACACAACTAAGCAACTTAACACGCACACACAAAGATGGGGGAGACCTAGGAAAACACCCTGACATGCGGCAAGCCCTCATCTTAAACATCATCTTGAGCATATCACCCTGGAAAAATGAGCTGAAATTCCAAATATGAGGCTTGAGATCTAAGGACCACAAATTATGGCATGGAGGGAATGAATTAGAGAGGGAAGGGGACTCCTTGGGGCCCAGAGTAGTCTAGGAAACTTCCAGAAGAGAGTAACTGTCACAAGAGAGCATGTCACATTGGGATCTGGCTACAAAATGATATCATGGGACCAAAAAAAAAACAAAACAGGAAGACTGTAAAACCTGGCTTCTCACCTTGGCCCTGCAGCTGCCCCTTTCTCTGTGGCTCAGGCAAGTCACATCCCCTCTTTGAAAAGTTACTGCCTCTTTAGTCAGAACAAGTCATTGGGACAAAAAGATCATTGTCACCAAGAGGCAGTTTTGCAAGGTAATTGAGAACATTAATGCAAGTTCATGTGCCCGGCATACAGTGAGGACAAGCAAACTGAAACACCAGTTTGGAGCAGAAGAAGGTTTACTGCAGGGTCAGTCAGGGAGCTGTGGGTGGCTCAGGCCCTAAAAAGCCCTGAGCTCCCAAAGAATTTCAGCAAAGCATTTTTTTTTTATTAATTGGAGGCTAATTACTTTACAATATTGTAGTGGTTTTGTCATACATTGACATGAATCAGCCATGGATTTTTAAGAGCCAAGTGAGGGAAGGAGGTTGCAGGGTATGGGATCAGATGGTGCACAATTCTCTGATTGGCTGATGGTGAGACAGCAGTCACAGGGGTTAACCTTATGCCTCCTCAGGCTCCAGGAGGCCTGGGGCTATATGCTTATGGTCCTCAGGTAGTTAACATCTTCCTTTTCTTGGGGGTAGAGGGCTTCAGCCGCAAAACAACTCAGGAAATGTGCATCAAATACTATTACCTAGGTACTTCAGAGAGGAGCTAAAGGAGAGGATATAGCGGAAGGTCTGTCCCCAACGTTCCCTCCCCAACGCCCTCCCTGCCCCCAGCTGGGAAGGCCCCATGGGGTCCTGTCCAGTTACAAGGACTTTGGTTCTGGGGTGAGACATCCAAGTTCAGACCTGATCTAACATGCATTAGCTCTGTGGTGTTTCTTTATCCTTAAAAAATAGGGTAAATAAAAGCTGCCATTTCATAGGGGTGGTTTTGAGATTTAAATGAGATGCTAAATATAAAACACTCAGCAGGATTCCAGACTCACTGTGTGTGCCTGGTAAGTCTCATCTATTGCTATCCTTTTCAATGGAGGAGCAGAACCAACAAACAGAGTGGATTTCTAGGATTCATCAGAAAAAGCCTTCTTATCTGCTGATTCTTCAGGTCTAGATGGGGGCAGACTTTACTGCTTGGCCTAGAAAAGGCCCTGCTCCCCTGGGAGAGCTTTGGAGAGGGATGACAGGAGAATGGTGGCTCCATTACCTAAGGAACGCCCCCACGTGTGTCTGGGTGTTTCAAGTCGTTTTTACCTGAAGATGACTCTCAAGCTAGACAGCCGTGTGTACCAGTTAGAGAACAGTCCTGAGCACTTGACATAAAACAGGAGAGATGGCTTTGTCAAGGAACTCATCCAGCCGAAAGTGAAAGTGTTAGTCACTCAGTTGTGTCAGACTCTTTGTGGCCCCATGGACTGTAGCCCGCCAGGCTCCTCTGTCCATGGGATTCTCCAGGTAAGAATACTGGAGTGGGTTGCCATGCCCTCTTCCAGGGGATCCTCCTGACCCAGGGATGGAACCTGAGTCTCTTACATCTCTTGCATTGGCAGGTGGGTTCTCTCCCATCAGTGCTGCCTGGGAAGCTCCTTGAGGTCTTGTGGCTGGACTCATAAATAAAACTGACACTGTTTTAGCCATGCATTCTTGGACACAAACTCACTCAGAACGACAATGCAGATAGTAGAGTGCAGTTTATTACACCAGTGGGCCCAGGGCCGAGTCTCCTCTTAGCCAAGGACCCCGACCAGATTTTTTTGGAAACCTTATATACCCTAAGTATATGTGCCCAAACCCACCTCCCCAAATTCCCTGAAACTAGTCTGAACAAAAGAAAACAAGATACAATCAAAGTTAACCCATGATTCATACGCCTTAAGCCTAGGTAGTTAACAGTGGACAATTATCAATAGGCCTGTGGTCATACCCCGATAAGCATAATAGAATTTATGATTCTATTCGGTTACACAGATGATTAGGGTTTTCTTTTAAGTGAAGGAGAGTCTAGGTGCGAGCCCTGGGACTCTTCCATCTGGGGCCTGGTTTTCCAGTTGGTGTGTCGTTTCCATAGACACTGGGCATAGAGCTCAAAGCCCACAGTCCGGCCCAAGATGGAGTCCTGCTTTCAAGAGGGAGCCTGTTCTGTCTGTTTCCTCCTGCAACACAAGACAGAGAAACAGGAGGAAAAGAAACAAATGTAATTTGTGTGCATGGAAATCTCAGAGAAATAGACATAAGAAGTGGCCAAAGCAGGCAGATTTTTACACAAAGAAACAGAGCTTTTGTGAGAAATTGACGCAGAAACTCAGTTTTAGGTGCTTAGCTGGTAAGAAATTTATTTTAGATTTATTTATTTTTATCTTTATTTTTGGCTGCACAGCACCTTTCACGTGGGAGATTAATGTCCTGCTTTCAGAAGGACAGAGAGAAAGTTCAGAGTGACCCTTTCACATCAGCTCTTTCCAAAGTAACTTCAATTCAAAATAATCAATATGCCATTGAGGGACCTTTTGGGGTAGCCTGCCCTGGGCCCCAACATCTCCAAATGCCTGAGACCAAGAAGCACGTCCAGAAAAGGTGACCATAGACTATCAGAGCTGAACAAATGCTAATAAGGGCCATATCCATCCCTAGCACTAACTGTTTAATTGTACTAACCTCTCCATAAACATCCTGTCTCATGAAATCCTCTCACTACCCCTCAAGGCAGATACTGTTAGAACCCGCATTGCGGAGATGAAACAGCTGAGGTGCAGAGAGGTCAGGAAACTCGCCTGATGTCACACGGCCAGAAAAGAACCAGACTGGGAGTCCGCTGGGATTGCCCCAGGGAAGAGCCCCAGGTCATCATAGCCACATGACACGGAAGCAACTCCCAGGAAATCAATGAAAGAAGAGAATGGATACGGGCCTGGACAGACCAGGAAATTGAGGTGGAGGAAAAGCAAATCTGGAGGACAAATGAAAGACGGGATTGGGGGGGCCGGTAAACTTAATTCAGCAGAGTCATTGCCATCAACTCAACTCTAGGATGCAAAGCGCTAGATTGAAGTTCTTAGCCGCAGAGGTAAAACGACTACATCTCAACGCCATAAATTAAAACCCTACTCAGTGCCAAGGAGTCCTGGACCCCTTTGCTTGCCTTAAGACACAAAAGAAAGTCCCGAGGGTCTTTCTGTAACGAGGAGCAACCTATTTCTTGTTTTCATTTGAGGTTCCACAGACCGGTTGATACACAGAGAAAAGTTTTCTAGGTTACTTTGCATCCTCACTTCTCTTTCCTCCTGCCCATCCCACAAAGCCCAGTGTCTCGGAGTTTAAAAAAAAAAGAAAGAAAAAGAAGGCTCCCCTGGTGGTCCAATAAGTAAGAATCTGCCTGTCAATGCAAGGCATACCAGTTCGATCTCTGGTCCAGGAAGAACTCACATGCTGTGGGGCAACCAAGCCCATGTGCCACAACTATCAAGTCCGTGCTCAGCAGAACCTGTGCTCCGCAACTAGAGAGAAGGCACTGGAACGAGAGAAAGCCGACGCACAGCGATGAAGACCCTGCCCAACCAAAAATATAAACAAATAATGTTTTTAAAATCCCTAAAAAAAAAAAGTTAAAAAACCTCACTCCTTGTAGTTGAAAGGCTCTTTTAAATTATTACAGTCAAGTTTGATATTTACTCGAAAATAACAATAATTTACTCAGCACCTAATAAGTGTCAAGCCCACTGTGTTTACCAGTATGAGCTGATGTGATTTTAAGAACAGTCCCAGTGTGGTAAATAGTAGGGCTTATATTTGCCCAGTTGAGGAAACAGGTTCAGGTTATTAGCAATTAGGAGATGGCAAGAAACCCAGACCCTGGTGGGCTAGACACCACAATCTACACACTTTCCACCTTCTTTCTTTAAGCCTATATAGATCTCATTCTCATTAGCCCATTATAAGATCCTGGGAAACTTTTAAAAATAACCAACGCCTGGGCCTTCATTCAGATCAAAAGAATGAGAATCAGTGGGGAAGAGGGATGACTGGTCTTCTGACATTTGAAAAGCTCATCGGGTGATTTTTATTTTTAATTGGAGTGAAATTCACGTAGCACAAGATTACCATTTTAAAGCGTACAATTCAGTGGCATTTAGTGCATTCATCACATTGCGCAGCCATCATGTCTCCCTAGTTCCGGAACATTTCCATCACTCCCAGAGGAAACCTTGCCCCCGTTAGCAGTCACTTCCCATCGCCTCCTCCCTCTAGCCCCTGGCAACCAGCAATCTGCTTTCTGTCTCGATGGATTTGCCTATGCCGAATGTTTTATGTAAGTGGAATCATGCTATCTCTGACCTTTTGAGTCTGGCTTCTTTCACTGAGCATTACGTTTCCAAGGTTCATCCCGGTTGTGGCATGTGTCAGAGCTTCATTCCTTTTCATGGCTGAATGGTGCAATAATTACGGAGAATCGCGGTTGCGGACCAAAGGGGAGCGTGGTGAGCTACCCCAGGGTGTGTCTCTTTGGCAGAGGGATTATTCGTTTAGAGAGGCAGCAGATACAGGAGCAGCTCTGAAAGCTGAGTGGAGACTACTCTTTTATAAGAGACGCTTACACCTACAAGGGAAATCTCCAATTGCGGGGAAATCTCCCTCTCTGTATCAGGAAGAGAAGGGGGATTCTGTCAGCAAAGAAGGCAATGATTTCAATCTGCGTTGAAACTAGACCCTTGTTTTCTGCACTTTTGCTGGTACCCTCTCCAGACTGGTTCCCTCATCATATATCCACCCCCACCCCCGCCACCTCAACATCTTTTGTCTTTAGCTGGAAATGGTATCTTGAGTGTCCCTTGGACTGCAAGGAGATCAAACCAGTCCATCCTAAGGGAAATCAACCCTGAATATTCATTGGAAGGACTGTTGCTGAAGCTGAAGCTCCAGTACTATGGCCACCTGATGCGAAGAGCCGACTCATTGAAAAAGATCCTGATGTTGGGAAAGATCGAGGGCAAGAGGAGAAGGAGGCGGCAGAGGATGAGATGGTTGGATGGCATCAGCGACACAATGGACTGAATTTGAGAAAACCCTGGGAGGTAGTAGAGGATGGAAGAGCCTGTCGTGCTGCGTCCATGGGGTAGCAAAGAGTCGGACACCACTTAGCGACTGAACAACAATAAACAGGTGACATTTAAGGTGGTGGCTTAGACCATTTTAGAGACTTACTCAGTTTTCCTGGGTCTCTCCCACCTGTACAAAGATAGAAAGTGAAAAGTCAAAGTGTTAGTCACTCAGTCCTGTCTGACTCTTTCTGACTCCCAATGGACTGCAGCCCTCCAGGCTCCTCTGTCCATGGGATTCTCCAGGCAAGAATACTAGAGTGGGTTGCCATTCCCTTCTCCAGCGGATCTTCCCGACCCAGAGATCCAACCCGGGTCTCTTGCATTACAGGCAGATTCTTTACCATCTAAGCCACCAGGGGAGTAGGAGGTAGACATGTCATCAAACTGCCGCTTTTCTTCTGTTAATTGTATTACAGGGAGGTCTCAGCCAAGAATCCAGGAGGGTGAAGGGCTGATTATCTCCCCCTCCCAATACTAACCCCACAGTCACCCTGTGAAGCCTGGGAGAGCATACATTTGTCTTTTCATTTTGATCGGAGAGAAACTCAGGGTGTGTGATGTCCATTTCTCAGGAAATCTCTCTACTTTCTCTCCCCCAAAACCAGTATTATCCTTACTATATGATGCTTTCCTGACAAACTCAAAAAATAAGCCACTTCTATAATTTGGGGGCTTTCTCCCCTCTGTTTTTGTTTCCATAACATCCACATAAAGCTCAGATGGACCGCCCCCCACCACCACCCGTGGGGTGCTGTGGTGCGTGTGATGGGGCTGAGGAAAGGGCTGTTCTCTTGGGACCCTTATGTCTTGGTAGCCACTCTTTTTCCCACTTATGAAGATTTAGAAGCCCTTGACCATCATTCTTTCCTTCATTTCTTCATTCCACAGCACTAATTAAGCCGCACCTTTTGTGGTACTAGTGTTTTGTTTGAGTCAAGGGGACGAGCAGCAAATTCTACTTAGGGATTGAGAGCATCTTTGCCAAGAATTTATTTAATGCATGTTCACTACGGGAATTATAATAAATAGCATGCAGGATAATGTCTCTTAATAAATCAATAAAGAAATAGCATACCCCAAACTAATAATGACTCAAATGCTCAGTTGTATCTGACTCTTTGTGACCCCGTGGACTGAGGCCCACCAGGCTCCTCTGTCCATGGGATTCTCCAGGCAAGAATACTGCAGTGGGTTGTCATTTTTGCTCCAAGGTGTCTTCCTGACCCAGGGAACCCACATCTCTTATGCCTCCTGCACTGGCAGGCGGATTCTTTACCACTAGCACTACCTGGGAAGCCCCCAAACTAATAGATTAACAATTAACTACTGTTTCAGGCCAGGGGGAGATGAAATTTTAAAAGTCCAAGTCTAGTCGGAGTGTACCTATGAGCTGGTTCTCAGGAGGGGAGCTTAGCCAGTCACCAGCTGACTTCAGCTTCTGGGGCAAAAGAAAACTTTCCTCCTTACAGGAGCACATTGCTAGGGAGCAAAGACAGGGGTGTCCAAGTGCAAGGCGATTTCCTTCTGGACCCACCGCTCAGTTCCTGTCACTGCTGGCAAAGAACTGCTTTGTTCAGACAGGCGCTCATGCTCCAGGGTCTTTGGAGACCTATTTCAATCAGCAAAGAGTCACCTTGCCCAGACCTAACACTCTGAAGTTGTGGTCAAACCTCTTGGTACTTAAAGGTCCCCTAGCTATAGCCACTCCTCCATGTGGCCTGATCTGTAAGTCCCCAGCAGGGGCTTCTAAGAACCAAATATAGAATGGCTAGTAACTGCACCACAGCTCTCAGGCACAGAGTTGAGCGAGATAAACCTAGGCCCTGATTTTTGAGAAGAAAACTGTCTAGTAAGGAAAGGCAGAAATCTAGCCAAAAACAAAAAATGTATCAGATACATTTCCCCCAACTTTTCAGAAGATTGCTTTACACCACTTTGCTTCTATGAAAGACCTTTATCACTACTGTAATAGGGAAGAACAAATCTGACTCCATATTGGATCCATTTCTTTCCCTTTAGCCTTTGTGTTCTATCAACTTGCTACATGCTAATCACTAAAGTGATGCTGCCTATCGCTTCAAGTACACATAATGGTCCATCTCCAGGAACCTGCCTCCCATGCCTGAGCATTAAGCTAAAATACCTTTGTTCAATCCACAGGAAGCATCCTGACCAGCCCACCTGTGAATGACTGCAGAAAAGAAGAAATGAACACATCCCCTCGGGAATCTGGTTGGAACCAGGAAATATTTTGGTTTCCTGTTTGTATGTTTGTTTTTATAGGAAGCTGTTTTCTAATAATATTTATTTTTTTATTCGGCTTCAATGGGTCTTAGTTGTGGCATGTGGGATTGTCAATCTTCCTTGAGGCATGTAGGATCTTTAGCTGTGGCATGGGAGTGGAGGCGGGGGAGGGTCTATTTCCCTGAGGAGGGATTGAACCTGGGCCCCTGCATTGGGAGTGTAGAGTCTTAGCCACTAGACCACTAGGGAAGCTCTGGAAGCAAGAAATATTTGTAACAACTTATCGTATTTTTACTTTACCTCCTCACCTCCCCTCCTCTTTTTTTCCCCCCTCCTCTTAATTCTAGGAAATAAACTAGCATCCAAAGGTTGGCAAGATGGTTCTTTTTGCACACATTTAGAGAAGGAAATGGTAACCCACTCCAGTATTCTTGCCTGGAGAATTCCTTGGACAGAGGGGCCTGATGGACTGCAGTCCATGGTGGTTGCAAAGAGTTGGACATGACTTAGTGACTATCACTCACTCAATCCATCATCATCTTGGTCTGTTGGCTTTCGAAACAGTCACTATTCTTTGCCCCAGCAACTCAACTCATCTCTCAGTTTATCGGCCTGTCATGCAGTGGGCAGTAAGAGCTTGGACTCAGTAACAGTCCTTTTTTTGCTAAGCAAAAGAAATCCAAAGAGAATTCCTGCTTTTACCCCCCCAAAAAAAAAAGTAGCTGCTTCTTCCTGTTACGTTGTTTCAGTTTGTGAAGGGTTGTATAGCAATGCCCTGCTTATGGACAGCAGGGTGAACTAGTAGCTAAGTGTTTACAGGAGAGAAGGAAGCCCCCAACTAGATGTGCCCAACCCCTGAGAGGATGAGATGGGGACGTGACCCTGGCAGAGGGCAGTGCCTGTCAAATTTTAAGGTGTGTGCGCCACCAGGGACCTTGTAAACGTGCAGATTCTGACTCAGGTGATGCGAGGAGCCTGCATTTCTAACAGGCCCACAAGGGATGCTGCTGCGGTCCACAGGCCACACTCTGAAGGAGTGATGGGGGAGCTGGGGCTTAAAAGATGGTGGGTATCAGCTAAGTAGGGAGATCCCTTCTTCTGAACGCACCCTTTTGTCACTGCATTTGGAAGGAAGAGCCATTCCCTGCCAATCATTCAGTCCTGGACTTCAGCTTGGCAGACCTTGATGGAGAAATAGTTAGAGGTTTACAGTTTCCCTGCTGGCTCAGTTGGTAAAAAATCCACTTGCAGTGCGGGAGATCTGGGTTCGATTCCTGGGTTGGGAAGATCCTCTAGAGAAGGGAAAGGCTACCCACTCCAGTATTCTGGCCTGGAGAAGTCCATGGACTGTCTATCCATGGGGTCACAAAGAGTCGGACATGACTGCATGACTTTCACTTTTCAGGGGTCAAAGATTTTTCGACCTTCGACCTAAAAGATTTTCCATCTTTTTAGAGCCATCTCATAAAGCCTTTGCTATAGGAGGGTCTGGAGACATGGAATTTGCATGGAGACTGAGGCAGCCAGCCTTTTAGAGAATTTCTGGTCCCACCCCCTCATTTTAAAATTAGAATCTGGGACTCTGTCCATCCTTTGATATTTCTTGGCATTTATTGGGCACCTGCTGTGTGTCAAGGTCCTATGCCATCGACGTTGTTCACTTGTGCAGTTCTCTGAACAATCCAGAAGGATTAGAATGAATATCTGCAGTTTATAAAGAAGAAAATATCAAAAAATGCTCATCCAACACCACACAACAAGGACGCGACAAACTGGATCGAACGCGCCAGTCCGCCAGCTCCAAAGCCAAACTCTCTGCAGGGTGTCTACCGATCTGAATCTTTATTCTGGTGTCTGCTGACCTTTGAGCCTCAACTTGGTTAAAACACTCGAAACTAGAATAGAGACAGGAAATGGGGGACTGGCTTCATCTCATGAATTACAGAATTCTTCCCTACCCAGCCCTCTTGCTGCAAAAACTCTTCCAGAACCATGTACTGTGATGACAGCCTCATCTGGGATTCTTCTGTAGCAAATTTGGGAGAAAAACCAGAAGACTCGAAGTAGCTTAAGCAATGTCCCTAAGTGCCCCCAGCCCTGGCCCTTTTTCATCTCTCCTTGTTTCTACTTGGCTTTACCCCTCTTGCTATCAGCGGCCTATGTCCACGAAAGCCACGCTGAGTTCAATTTTCTACTTTCCGGAAGATACGGATTCGTTTTGTAATGTGTCCCTTACCCCAGTCCTGGCACGCTTAGGGGCAATTGAGTCAACTGGCTCATTTATTAGGAGGTTCATGACAGCACATCAGACTACTGGCACTGATTTGAAAAGATATAACAGATTCCAAGCCCCAGACTGACCCTCGGGCACAGAGTGTCCCTTATCAAGCCAGTCTTCTCTGGACCAGCCTTAGGCAGAGGAAGCTGGTAATTTAATTAGAATCCGAGCTCTTTGGAGTGAAAAGTGATCATTTTTCATCATGGCTTCAAGGACACCATCTCTCTGGCAGCTCTCCACCTCTCTTCAGAGTCGATGGTCAGAAATCACCAGGAGCCTGACGGGTGATGTCACGGGAAGGACACAGGGTGTGCGGTTAGATGGAGCATCACCCTCTGAAGCCAGCATCCTGGACCCGCCAGGTCATGTCCCTGGACCTCAACCTCCTAGTCTATAAAGTAGAATGAATCAAAAGTTCTGCTTTGACTCGACACAGCATGTGAGGCATCCGCAGTGTCCTAATGAGGAGGGGGCCATTAGCAAACGGTGGTGGCTCCTAGGCCAGTGCCTGAGTTGGCTGGAAGAAACACACTCTTTTTCAACTGATGCTGCTCCAGTAATATGTGCCAGGCACTACTCTAAGATCTTCACATGCGTGCATGCATGCTCAGTTGTGTCCGATTCTTTGTGACCCTACGAACTATAACCCTTCAGGCTCCTCTGTCCGTGGAATTTCTCAGACAAGAATACTGGAGTGGGTTGCCATTTCCTTCTCCAGGGGATCTTCCCGACCCAGGGATCAAACCTGCATGCTTAACTCATTTAAAAATTCACAGTCACTCTTTAGTGTGGGTGTGTTATTGTCTCATTTTACATATGATGACCCTGAGGCTCAGAGAGGTCACCCAAGGTCATAGAACTGCCGTTGAACCCCAGGGTCTCTGCTCTCAAACAGGGCACTGTAATGATGTTACTGCTTAAAATTGGAGGTATTGAGACCAGAAAAATAATAATAGGAGCTAATTTTCACCTTCTGCTTGGAATCAGCCAGGCACCTATGTCATTCATCTCATTTGTTATGACCCAATTAACTAAGACTTGTTGTTACTACCATTTGACAGAAGAGGAAACTGAGACCTGAGGAAGCTAGTTAGTTTGACCAAGATTATGCAGCTGGTAAGTGGATTCAGCTCGCTGTCTGAGTGTAGAGCCTGAGTTCTCAACCTTTCCTGCTTGGAGTCCTAGGCAGGCTATTTTCTCAGTGTTCCCTCTGGATCAGTGGAGAAGCTGCTGGCTGGAGGGGCACTCACTGGAATAACCTCCCAAGGGCCCCAGGTTAGGGCCAGCTGTCCTGCACTGCTAGTTTGAGCAGCCCGAGAATGATGGTGGCTGAAGATGCTCAGAGATCAACCCACTGAGAACCCATTGTACAGATGAGTAAACTGTGAATGGCCTGCCTGGTAGCTGAGTTGGTAAAGAATCCACCTGCAATGCAGGAGACCCAGGTTTGATACCTGGGTTGGGAAGATCCTCTGGAGAATGAAATGGCAACCCACTTCAGTTTCCTTGCCTGGGAAAACCCATGGACAGAGGAGCATGGCGGGCCACAGTCCATGGGGTTGCAAGAGTCAGACACAACTTAGCAAATAAACCACCACCAGACTGTGAATGGAGAGCAGACATTTGCCCAACAAAACCAGCACTCAGTCCTCCTTTCAGGCTATGTTTTCTTAAATAGAAAGAAAGAAAGAAACTCTGTAATATTATATAAGAATTATTCTCCCAAAAATCTAAAATAAGGGAAATGATTTAAGTCCATATATAACTGTAGCATTTTCTTTATAGTAACAAATAATATGTGAACCAATTCAATGGCCAGCAATAGGACTGTTTAAATATATTGTGGCACTGTATGGAAATAACTCAAGTATCCATCGCCAGATGAAAGAATAAAGAAATGTAGTGTATATATACAAGGGAATACTATTTAGCCTTCAGGAAGAAGGAAATGCTGACATTTATGACAACATGGGTGAATCTGGAGGACTCTGCATGCGGGCTCAGTCGCTTCAGTTGTGTCTGACTCTGCGACCCCATGGACTGCAGCCCGCCAGCCTCCTCTGTCCATGAAGATTCTTCAGACAAGAATACTGGAGTGGGTTGCCATGCCCTCCTCCAGGGGATCTTCCTGAAACAGGGATTTCATCTCTTATGTCTTGCATCTCTTATATCTCCTTCATTGCAGGTGGGTTTTTTTACCACTGAGCCACTGGGGAAACCTCCAGAGGACATTATGCTAAGCGAAATAAGCCAGAAAGACAAATATTACATAATTCCATTCATATCTAAAATAGTCAAACTCACAGAGAATACAGTGGTGGTTTCCAGGGGCTGGAGGATGGGGGAATTCAATGGATATGAAGTTTCTTTTCTGCCAGATGATCCGTGCTAAGAGATTTCTGTAGAAGAGGGTACCTCTAGTTAACAATACTGTATTGTGCAGTTAGAATTTGTTAAGAGGGTAGATCTCAGTTTAAGGGCTCTTCCCACAAAGTAAATAAATAAAGGGATCCAGGCATTTTCTGCATGGTGTTGAATGAATCTGTTACCTTGATTGTAGTGATGGTGTCACAGGTGTTTGCAAATATCCAGACTCATCCAATTGTATACATTTGCATGTACTGGCCTCTGTATATCATTCGTGCCTCAGTGAAACCAGTTTAAAAGTCACAGTGCATCCACAGAGTAGAATATTGTATAGCTGCTCTCAATAATTCTCTTCGGTCACCTCCACAAGGAGGCTGCCGACAGTTTAGGGGCTTCCCAGGTGGCACAATGGTAAAGAATCTGCCTGCCTGTGCAGCAGATGCAGGAAATGTGGGTTCGATCCCTGGATCGAGAAGATCTCCTGGAGGAGGAAATTGCAACTCATTCCAGTAATCTTGCCTGGAAAATCCTATGGACAGAGGAGCCTGGCAGGCTATAGTCCATGGGGTCGCAAAGAATCAGACACGACTGAGCACCCATAGAAGTAAGCTTTCATTAATGTTTATGAAAAAGTTTAGGATGGGGTGGGAAATGTGTGTGAGGTCACTTGGATGGGGAAAAAAAAATCACGGGACTTCCCTAGTAGTCTCGCGGTTAAGAGTCTGGGCTTCCACTGCAGGGGGAATCCACACGCTCAAAGTCTGGCCAAAATCCCTCCCCAAAACAAGAAGAATTAAGCCTTTCTTCTACTTTGAGTTAAAACCCTTCTTGTGCTCCTGGGACTGAGTCCTACTTCCTTTTTTTTTTTTTTAAAAAAAAGAAAGAATCAGAATTGAAAACTAATAGAGGTCAAGGTCATTGCCTTGAGGGACGGAGTCGCTTGATTATTCTGCCTCCTGATTTTGTCCCGTATTGTCCAGTGCCCAATCGCTCAGCCCAGAGTGGCTTTTACCGCCCTAAGGTGACTTGAGCCTGTCAACCGGTCTCCACCTCCTCTGCCTGTAACGCAGCCCTGGTACCCTCACTTTCCACTTGGGCAAAAACAGCAGCCCCCCAGTTGGTTCCCCAAACCCGAAGTCTGCTCCCTTCATTCACAGCTCGCGTCGCCACCACCGTGATCTTTATGAGACATGAACATGACCGCAGTCTTCCCTCGCCAAGTGCTGCCGATGGCTCCCCGTTACCCTCAGGATAAAGTCTGAACTCAACGTGACACCCAGAATCCCCCTGCAGCCTGACTGTGTTTTTCAGCATTTTCCATCTCTCACTCTCTATGCCAGCCAAGCAGAAAGTTCTGCCCGCCTCTGACCTTCCGGGCTCCTTCGAGCCCAGGGACCCGGTCACGTGGCCTTCCTCCCGCCTAGCACACCCCCGCCTTCCTTCCGCTAACTGGTCCTTCTCTTCAGTTCAGCTGTTCCTCCTCTCCCTGTCCCCAAGACTAGGTCAGCGTCCCTCACCAGGGCCCCGGCTCCCCCGCCCTCATTCATGGCGCGTTTGTCTTCTGTTGCAATTATCTGCTAGGGTACAACCTCTGCAGGGACAAGATATTTCTTCTGGTCCAGCCACAAACACCTGTGCATTCAGTCGGCACTCAGTTTTGCTGAATTGATGCCTCAGATAGGAGTATGGTTTGGGGGTCTAAATTCCCTAGCTATTTTAGGGAAGGAAGCTTTGGGGGAAAATGTAAATGACCCATATCTATTGTACTTACCAGACGCTTTCCCCTTAAATGTAATTGTCTTTCCCACTGTACTATAAGAGGGCTTTCCAGGCAGTTCAGAGGTAAAGAATCTGCCTGCCAAGGCAGGAGATGCAGGAGACGTGGATTCGATCCCCGGATCGGGAAGATCCCCTGGAGGAAGAAATGGTAACCCCCTCCAGTATCCTTGCCTGGAAAATTCCATGGACAGTGGAGACTGGAGGGCTACAGTCCATGGGGTCACAAAGAATCACGCCCGAGCAACTGAGCACACACCTGCACTCTGCTATAAGAATTTAGCCTCTCCAAGCTCTGAAATGCATACAACCCACCAGGTGTTCAAAGAAACGTTAAAAATATACAGAAGCCCAGGCACTACCCGCAGGGACTCTCATTCAGCAAGTCTGGAATGAGACCCAGGAATCTGTATTCGTTAAGCAGGCCTGTGGGGGACTTTGACACACACAGCCTCCCAACTTGGGGTACCACTGAAATATAGATGAGCCCAGCTTTATGCTTGGCAGTCTGTAGCAGGTCCATGCCTCCAATTCCTTTCTCCTCAGGTCCCACATTTTCTACCTATTGAGTGATACATATGTGTAAATTACCCTCCAGAGCTGGAGACTCACATTCTTCTTCGAGCCTGCTCAGAACAGAAATGCACACAAAGCCCATCAAACTGCGGAGCGGACGATCCTTCCTGCTTATTAAGGATATTATAGAGGCAGCTGGCCGACCACGTTAGTATGACAGGTCTATTTTCATATGGAAAAGAAAATTATAGAGAGGCATAAACATTTGCTAACTAGAGAGATGTTATTATAGCCTGCAAATTGCATTCAGATGTTCAGTAATACTGGAGTTAATGGATTTCTGAGAGTTCTTCAGCAAGCTGGCCCATCTAAGAAAAAAACCTTTTTTCTTTCTGTTTTTATTAAAAGGGTGTCACCCTACCTCCCGATGTGGGAAGGGGGAATCCTGAGTCTGTAGGGGTCTGGGGGCTGCCTGGGGGCAACACTGCCTCTGCTTCTGTTAAGTGTAAGACCGTCAGGGAAACCCCTCCTGTGTCCTTGCAGAGAAATGGAAGAACAGAAAAGAATTACTGAGCCAAGACCTGTGCTGAGCACATTACATTCACATCTCATTTTATCCTCCCCACAACTCAGTGAAGTGGATTATTGCCTTTTCATAGACAAGGAGATGGAGGCACAGAAAGTTCAGGGGTCTTGCCTAAAATCTAACAGCTGAGAAGTACAAGAGATGAGATTGGAATTCACACCATTCAGCCTCAGAACCCAGACTCTCTCAGTTAGCAAATTTTAGATGAGAGGCTTAAACAGCCCTGCAGGGCAGCTATTGTGCCCATTTTACAGATGTGTCTCCAGAGGCTCAAAAAGTCACTTGTCCAAGAGACAGAACCAGGGTGTGAACCAGATCTGCGTGACTTAACTCAGACTGCCTGTCAGCAGATACCGTTCGAAATCCTCCTGCACACCAGGCTCTGAGATGCAGGTGGGGGACACAACAGATACCACCCCAGCCCCAGGATTCATGCTCGGTGCTCCGCAGGGGCTCCCTCTGGCACAGGAAGCCCATGGAAAAGATGTCGAGGCTGTCGTCACTGACGATCGTTGTGCTCTCTCTCCCCTCACTCTGCTCATCTTGATCCACATCGCTTGGTCATCAGGACCCCCGATCCTGGCCCCCATGTAGAATCGGACCCAAACAGTCCTCCCCACTTCACCTGGAGGGCCGCTTTCCAGAACATGAATTCATAAAATCCCATTATGGTCAGTGACCCTTCTCCTATTGGGCAAGCCATTGACCTTTAGAACCTCTCTTGCATCTCCTGCATTAGCAGCTGGATTCTTTACCACTAGTACCAACCTGGGAAGCCCCAGAATTGTGAGAGAATAAATTTCTCTTGTTTTAAGCCACTAAATTAGTTTATATTTATTACAGAAGCCCTAGGAACTGATATACTTGCCTTGCTCCAAAAGGTTTTTATAGGGTTTATTTATACCTGCCTTGTTCCAAAAGGTTTTTATAGGATTTATTTAATACAAGATAAAATCAGGAAAAGGATATAAAATAAGGATAAAATTAAGGAAAAGGACATGGAGAGTGTAGAAAAGACGGAGATAAGAACCATCTATATAGACAAATTGGAAACTGTGCTAGACAGGAATGGCATTGTTGGGTTCTGAACTTCCTAGTTACTGAAGAAAAACAAATAACCCCGACATCATAGATGAGCCACTGTTTCTATAAGAAACAAACATAGTCACACAGAATGAGCTCTGGTTACTGAGTGGGGTGAAAGTATTCTTTAAAAAGAGAAAGAGTCTGTTGCGACTTCTCTCACAACTTTCTTAATAAAGAAAGTGCCTTGTAAATATTTGTTGAAAATAATCAAGACTTTCCCCCTTTGAGGCAATGGTTTTTAGAAAATAGACAAAACCCTCAAGTTTCAAAGCATATACTAAGAGCAGAAAGAAACGGACCTAGCATGTCCCGGAGATAAATTTTTAAAATACAAGATATTAAAATATTAAACAGGCCTCCTAGCGACACACTTCCTGCGGCTTCCTGTTCAGACCCTGGGCAAGCATCCTGACTGGTGATTGTGCTCGCTTCCCCAGGGATAGCAGCACAAAAAGTCAATGGTCTCAATCTGCCTTCAGCATCTCAACCGGGACTCTGAGCCCCAGGCTAACTCAAGAGTCTGCCCTCCACAGGCCACATTTCCCATCTTCCCTGAGGGACACTGCACCTAAATTCATTTGTTTCTTTATTTGTAAATTCAACCATGCTTTTGCTGGTTAGATGCAAGCCGGGACAGAGGTGCTAGGAACCCAGCAAGGAGAAGAACAGATTGGATGGGATGGGAAACGGAGTTCCCAGTGCCAGCCAGGGTGTGCTCAGCTGTGCCTGATTCTAAGCGACCTCATGGACTGTAGCCCCCACCAGGCTCCACAAACTCCCCTGTCCGTGGGATTCTCCAGGCAAGAATATTGGAACGGGTTGCCATTTCCTCCTCCAGGGGATCTTCCCAACCCAGGGATCGAACCCACCTCTCTTGCATCTCCTGCATTGGTAGGCAGGTTCTTCACCATCTGAGCCACCTGGGGAGCCTAGTCCTGTGGCTGGAAAAGGGCAGAGGCTCACAGGTCACCTTCTCCTCTCTTCTTCTCCAAACAAATTTTAGGAGCTACAAGGCTTACCGGGTGGTTGTGGTCATGTCAAAGGTGTATCATTCTGTTCAGTTCTCTCAATGGATGACTCTTGGGTCACATGTTTTTGTTTTTGTTTTGACTCTACCATGTGGCATGCGAGACCTTAGTTCCCCCACCAGGGATCGAACTTGTGCCCCGTGAAGGAGAAGCATGAAAACAGGTAAGTCCAAAGGGTCACAAGTTTTTGAAAGCTGGATGATCAGACCTCAGCTCCCAAGAAGTTCTCTGTATTTAATAAGCAAATAAATGAACAAATGAATATAAGAAGTCAGTGCTTGTTTTTAAGATGAATTTCTTGTCTTTTTTTAAAAAATGTAATTTTAATGGGTAAAAGTAATACATGCACATATGGACATGTATAATACATGCACATGTGGACAGACTTATGGACAAGGGTGGGGAGAAGAGGGAAAGGATGAGATAAATGGAGAGAGTAACATGGATGCATATACACTAATGTGTAAATAGATAGCCAATGGGAATTTGCTCTATGATTTAAGGAACTCAAACCCGGACTCTGTAATAACCTAGAGGGGTAGGAATGGTCAGGAAACAGGAGGGAGATTCAAGAGAAAGAGGACATATGTACACCTATGGTTAATTCATGTGGATGAATGATAGAAGTCAAACCCATATTGTAAAGCAATCATCCACTGATATTTTTAATGTAATTTTAAATGGATACAATTATTATATGCACATAAAAAGTAATACAAAAAAATTCAAACAGTACAAAGTACACGCAGTGAAAATTAAGTATTGATCCCATCACCAAGTCCCTCCTCAGTTTTCCCTAGAAATGGTCACATTAATGATGAAGCTGAGTAGGATCCGTGGGGCCCTCCCAGGTACAAATCCTTTCTGTGATCCCCCAATTCTTGAAAAAGGTTTCACTCAGCCTCCTTGACTTTCTCTGAGTTCCAAAGGGCAGGTTCAAATAGGTACTAATCAGAAAGGGGGGCTTCCCTGGTGGTTCAGTGGTAAAAAGTCCACCTGCCAAGCAGGAAATGCAAGTTTAATCCCTGGGTTGGGGAGATCCCCTGGAGAAGGAAATGGCAACCCACTCCAGTATTCTTGCCTGGGAAATCCCAAGGACAGAGGAGCCTGGTGGGCTACAGTCCATGGGTTCGTAAAGAGCTGGACTCGGCTTAGTGATTAAACAACAATAATGTCCCTCCCCAAAGGAGCTTATAGTCTAGATGGCAATCAGATGCTCAAGCTAGGAACTTCAATACATTGTCTTATGTACCAAGAGAAAGATGCTGCAGAAAAGGTCAATGTAGATAAAGTTCCAAAGACAGAGCGATGGACTTGTCCTTGGGAGCAGTGAGGAACGCCTCACAAACTGAGCCTTGAAGAGTGACTAGTTTTCTAAGCACAGGAGAAAAGGCAGGCGTTCTAGGTGGATGGAGCAGTATGGTCAGAGGTGGGGAAATATTGGAACCTGATGAACATCGAAGAGATCAGCACCCTCTTTCCCCAGTTATCACCTGAATTCTTCTGACCTGGGAGCATGGCTGCTTTAGGGTCTTCCCTGGAGCTCAAACGGTAAAGAATCTGCCTGCAACGCAGGAGACCTGGGTTCGATCCCTGGGTCAGGAAGATCCCCTGGAGAAGGGAATGGCAGCCCACTCCAGTATTCTAGCTTGGGAAATCCCACAGATGGAGGAGCTTGGCGGGCTACAGTCCATGGGCCTCAAAGAATCGGATGCAACTGAGCATGCAGCAGGCATGCACACACGTGAGTGCTTCTAGAGATGAGCCCGCAGGATATCCTACAGCTCTTGGTGATGTGAGGGTGTTTGCTTCCCTCATCACTATGTTGATTGGTCTCTAGATGCTCCTTTTACTTGATAAACTCACTCCAGAAACACATTCAACCTTCAGCGGTGGTGACAGAAGCCCTGCCTGCAAGTCACTAATTTACTGTGAATGAAATGATCTCTTTCCATCATTAGGACTTAGCTTATGAGACTTGCTCTGATTGAGTGCCTGCCCTTCTAGCCTTTGCCATGATCCTGCTCCTCCTCCCTCCTGGGGGCCCTGCTGTACAGAGGTGGGGCAAAGCAAGGCTCATAAGCGGAAATTGCATTCAGAGGAGGTAACACGAAGGCTGCATTGCCAACATGTGAAACGAAAATATGTGGGTGTCAATCCTCTTGGCAGTGACCTCTATAACCTTATTTTCAGAGTGGTCACCTGAAGATCTCACCTGGAGATATTTCAAGTGACTCAGATACAGGGCTTCCCAGGTGGTGCTAGTGGTAAAGAACCTGCCTGCCAGTGCAGGACACATAAGAGATGCAGGTTCAATCCCTGGGTCAGGAAGATCCCCTGGAGGAGGGCACGGAAATGCACTCCAGTATTCTTGCCTAGAGAATCCCATAGACAGAGGAGCCTGGCAGGGTCCATGGGGCTGCAAAGAGTTGGACAGGACTGAAGTTACTTAGCAGCAGCAGATATGAGGAAATATTACTTACCTGGGGAGATAATATGACATGTAGAGAAAGCTTTTTGAATGCTTGAGTCATAGAGGACAAGTTTCAAATTATGGTTCTGCCACCTAGACATACTCTATCAGGATTCATTGGGTGCAAGTGACAGAAAACCCAGCTGAATCTTACCTGGAGTGGAAGGAAAAGGGTCACCCCTCCAGTGCTGAAAATGTACCAAGCTCTTCATTACCACCAAGATTTTCAACTACTATTTGCTATCTTTTGAATGGTCTCCATTTTCCCAACCCTCCACTGGGATAATATACACATCTCTATTTTATTTTTATCTTTGGCTGTGCTGGGTCTTTGTTGTGGCACCAAGGTTTTCTCTAATTTCAGCATGTGGGCTTAGTTGCCCTGTGGCATGTGGAATCTTAGTTCCTTGACCAGGGATCGAACTCATATCCTCTGCATTGGAATGTAGGCTCTTAACCAGTGGACCACCAAGGAGGTCCCTAACATATCTCTTGAGATAATAGCTTAGAGATCACCTCCTCTAGCAGACTGCAGTAAGCCACCCAGACTCACCTTCAGCTACTGGAATGCAAGGGTCTGACAGTGCTCACCTCCAAGTCCCTGTCCAGAAAATGCCTCCAATCAAAGAGAACTATGAGCTTCCACAGTGGCTCAGTGGTAAAGAATCTACCTGCAATGCAGGAGCCATAGGAGACAGGCGTTCCCTCCCTGGGTCGGGAAGATACCCTGGAAAAGGGAACAGCAACCCACTCAAGCATTCCTGCCTGGAGAATCCCATGGACAGAGAAGCCTGGCAGGCAACAGTCCATGGAGTCGCAAAGAGTTGGACACGACTGAAGCGACATAGCATGCATGCTCGCAAAGGAAATTATCCCACCCAAAGTCACTCCACCTTCCCGGGGCCAACCCACGTCCACAAATTGTTCCACATGGCTATATAGCAACCTGATCACTTTGTCTCAAGGAAGGACAACCCCCAGGACCGTCCCAGCTCCACCAGCTCACTTCATCCAGATGTATCAGCAGAAGCTTTATTGCTCCCACATCACAATTCACACAATTCTCCACTTTTTGGAGACATGGTGGGAGCCCCAACACCCCAAAGTCTAGGTCACGTATCAGGTCCAGGAAACTTTCAGCTGTGTGTCACCAAAACCCTAACTCAAAATTATTCAACAATTATGACATTTATTGTCTCCCACGGAGACTCTAGGGCTTTCCTGGTAGCTCAGCTGGTAAAGAATCCGCAATGTGGGAGACCTGGGTTTGATCCCTGGGTTGGGAAGATCCCCTGGAGAAGGGAAAGGCTACCCACTCCGTATTCTGGCCTGGAGAATTTCATGGACTGTATAGTCCGTGGGGTCACTTCACGGTTGGTCAGCTCATCAGCTCGGTGACATCTTCAGACCCAGATGCTTCTCCTCCCTCTGCTTGTGCATGTACTCGGTCACTCAATCACTGTCCCGACTCCTTGCGGCCCCATGGACTGTGAACAACCAGGTACCCCTGTCCACGAAATTTTCCAAGCAAGAATATTGGAATAGGTTGCCATTTCGTCCTTTGGGGGATCTTCCTAACCCAGGGATCAAACCTGCATCTCTGGCATCTCCTGCCTTGGGAGGAGGATTCTTTACCACTGCACTACCTGATGTTAAATGCTAATTTCATCCTCAAGTTGTCACAAGATAGCTGCAGCAGTTCCAGGCATCATGCCCAGATATGACCATGCCTAGAAGTAAAAGAGAGCCCATCTTTCCCATATTGGGAAACAATATGATTTTCCCAGCATCCTCTCAGTTAGCCCTTGTACCCTCATTGGCCACATTTGGGTCACATGCTGATTCCTGAACCAATCACTGGCAAGGAGGATCAGGTCCACACAGGGATGGGGTATCCACCCCATGAGAAACCTGGCAACAGGGGAGGCATGGAAACCTGATGGATATTAGGGTTTTTGTTACTAAAGAAGAGGGGAAATTCATGAAAGGTGCACCAGCAAGAGCAGCATCCTCCTTTGCGTCCCTTGGCAGGCTGTTCCTCTCCTTTATGGGTGCTTAGTCACTTCGGTCATGTCTGACTCTCTGTCCATGGGATTTCCCAGGCAAGAATATTGGAGTGGGTTGCCATGCCCTCTTCTAGGGGCTCTTCCTGACCCAGAGACCCCATGTCTCTTAGGTCTCCAGCATCAGCAGGCAGGATCTTTACCACTAACACCACCTGGGAACCCCCTTATAACATGTCTTGATTCAGTGAAAAAATCTGCCTACTTCCCTGCCTCCCTCATGAGACAAAGTTCTGTGTGATCAGACAGTTCACCTGTCCATGCTAGGCACTGGAAGACCCAATGATGAGAACATCAAAGCCTCTGTTCTTTGAAATTTACATGCAACAGATAAATTGAGAGTGCAGTGTAACATCAATGCTAAGTACTAGGAACAGAAATAAAACAAGAAAAGATAATTAGGAGTGATTAGGATTCTCCTTCAGAAAGTGTGTTTCAAAGAAGACTTCTCTGATAAGACTACCTTTGAACTGAGACTTGGATGAGGCAGAGGAGGGAGCCACATCCATGCTCAATGAAGTGCTGTCCAAGATTAGTGAGCAGGAGTGCCAATGCCTAGAGGGTGATTGCCTTGTTCACAGAAACCCGGTGGCACTAGTGGCAAAGAACCTGCCTGCCAATGCAGGTCTGGTCCCTGGGTCGGGAAGATCCCCTGGAGGAGGGCATGGAAACCCACTCCAGTATCCTTGCCTGGAGAATCGCATGGACGGAGGAGCCTGGCGGGCTACAGTCCATAAGGTCGCAAAGAGTCAGATACGACAGAAGTGACTTAGTATGCACGCAGGTACAAAAGCCCAGAGCATGATTGCCTCATTCATAGAGAAACCAGAGGTCAGTGTAATGAGCAGAGGCTAGGTTAACACCACCTCATAGGAGCACAGTGTGCTTACAAATGTAATTTTCAATTTTCTAGTATCCACAGTTTTAAAGAGGTGAAAATTACCTGAACATATTTTATTTGAGCCAACGTATCTAAAATATTATCAACAGTAATAACAAGTGAAAGTCTCAATGAGCTATTTCACATTATTTTATTCCTATTGTCTTCAAATATGGGACTGTCACATCCACTGTGTATTTCACACTCACCACGTATCTGAATTGATCATTTTATTTCTTTATTTTTGGCTGTGCTCTGTCTTCATTGCTGTGTGGGCTTCTCTGAAGTTGCAGAGATGGTGAGCCCAGTAATTGTGGTTCCCAGGGTCTGAGCATAGGCTCAATGCTTGTGGCACATGGGCTTAGTTGCTCTGAGGCATATGGGATCTTCCCGGACCAGAGATCGAACTCGTATCTCCTTGGCAGGCGTGGTCTTTACCGTTGAGCCACCAGGGAAGCCAGCACATCTGAATTTAAACTAGCCATATTCTAAGTGTTCAGTGGCCAGATGCAGGCAGTGTAGGTCAAGGACATAGAGAACCTTACTACATAGTCTCAAAATACAGGGCTGGATGAAGCTCAAGCTGGAATCAAGTTTGCCAGGAGAAATATCAATAATCTCAGATATGCAGATGACGCCACCCTGCTGGAAGAAAGCAAAGAGGAACTAAAGAGCCTCTTGATGAAAGTGAAAGAGGAGAGTGAAAAAGCTGGCTTAAAACAGAACATTCAAAAAACTAAGATCATGGCAGCCAGTCCCATCACGTCATTGCAAATAGCAAGGGAAAAAATGGAAAGAGTGACAGACTATTTTTGTGGGCTCCAAAATCACTGTGGACAGTAACTGCAGCCATGAAATTAAAAGACACTTGCTCCAGAGAAGAAAAGCTATGACAAGCCTAGATGGAGTATTAAAAAGCAGAGACATCACTTTGCCAACAAACATCTATATAGTCAAAGCTATAGTTTTTCCACTAGTCATGTATGGATGTGAGAGTTGGGCCGTAAAGGCTGAGGGCCGAAGAATTGATGCTTTCCAACTGAGGTGCTGGAGAAGACTCAAGAGTCCCTTGGACTGCAAGGAGATCAAACCAGTCAATGCTAAAGGGAATCAGTCCTGAATATTCACTGAAAGGACTGATGTAGCTGAAGCTCCAATAATTTGGCCACCTGATGTGAAGAGCAGACTCATTGGGAAAGACCCTGATTCTGGGAGAGATTGAGGGCAGGAGGAGAAGGGGACAACAGAGGATGAGATGGTTGAATGCCATCACCGACTCAATGGACATGAGTTTGAACAAACTCCGGGAGATGGTGAAGGACAGGGAAGCCTAGCGTGCTGCAGTCCGTGGGGTCACAAAGAGCCGGACACAACTAAACAACAAGCTGGGAAGCCACTGGAGAGACTTGAGCAGCAACTTGACTTCATTTATTTGTTTTAACAGGATTAGTGTGGCTTTTAGCAGGGATTTTTCTCCTATTTGCATCAAAGGAAGAAACAGAAATAGACTTATAGACAGAGGGGAAAGAAAGCATGGGGAGGAATTGATTAGGAATTTGGGGTTAACCAATACACACTATTATATACAAAACAGATAAATAACAAGTACCTATTGTGTAACACAGGGACTATACTCAATATTTTATATATAATAGCCCACATGAAAGTGAAAGTGTCAGTCATTCAGACATGTCTGTCTCTTTGCGACCCCCTGGACTGTCGCCCACCAGGCTCCTCTGTCCATGGGATTCTCCAGGCAAGAATACTGGAGTGGGTGGCCATGCCCTCCTCCAGGGGATCTTCCCAACCCAGGGATTGAACCCGAGTCTCCTGCATTGCAGGCAGATTCTTTACCATCTGAGCCTACATGGGAAAAGAATCTGAAAAAGAATATACATATCATTTTCTGTACACCTGAAACATTGTAAATCAACTCTACTTCATAAATAAATTAATTAATTTTTAAAAAGAAGCTGAGTGACAGAAAGTCACAGGAACTGACCCCTGCCCCTGAATGCAGAGGGGGCTGGGCTCACAGCATGGATGAGCTACCCTAGGTCTGTTCCCATCCCATCCCTCCATCTTTGAGGAAGGGGGAGGTGCAAGAGCTGGGGTGGGGAGGGGGTGACCTCCCGCAGATGGAATTTCCCTCAGGGAGGCTGTCATTCACTCAGCTGACTTCCTTTCAGAGTCTTCTTTTGCTGATCCATAAAGGAAATCACAACCAGTATTTACTACAATTTGTGGAAAGTCTCTGGAAAACCATCCCAGGCTCTGGGATGCTGTTGCCCACCCTGCATATGCTAGCCCAGGGCTTCTCAGGCGTTTTCAGCTTAGGGATACTGTCCTGCAAAAAACTCATCAACTAAGGCCCAAATCAGACCCTCTTCACCCTACACATGGGTTCATTCTGTCAAGTGTTCTGTTGAGTCCATTTGTCACAAGGTCCCGAGAACCCGAACAAGTGACAGATGCACATCCCTGCAAATGAAGTCAACTTTGATCTGCTGACTCATCTTGTTCTGTTCTGTGCTCAAAGAAGCTTCATTCAAAGATGTTTACATGATGACCTTCCTCTTTTTATCATAAATAAGACATGAGTCACCTTCATAAATAAACCATGAGACCTAGAGGTTAAATGGCCTCACACAATGGTTCACGTCATCAGCTGGTGCTGGGCATAGAGAACCTGCCTTTGCTCTGGTGGGCAGCTTTGTTCATTTCTAGAAATTTCTAGGTTTCTACATTAAACTGTTTCTAAAATCAAATGAGGACAGATCAGAGTGCTTTTGATCTAGGCCTGATTGGCCATTCTGATATGTTTTCCTTCAAAGTGAGCAGCTCTGATTAACATAATTTGAAAATCCTCCTACTGTTACTGCCCAGTGTCTCAAAAACTCCAGGCATCCAAATGTGGTCTCACAGTTTTCCAACAGTTTTATTAAGGAATTTACATACCATAAAATTAGCTCATTTGAAGTGCGCATGCAGGCTTAATCGTCGTGTTGGACTATTTGCGACCCCATGGGTTGTAGCCCACCCAGGTCCTCTGTCCGTGGGATTTTCCAGTCAAGAACACTGGACTGGGTTGCCATTTCCTCTTCCAAGCGATCTTCCTGATCCAGGAATGGAACCTGTGTCTCTGGCATCTCCTGCATTGCAGGTGGATTCTTTATCCACTGAGCCAACTAGGAAGTTTGAAGTGGAGTGCCTCCAATGTGAATTGGGCTTCTTTCCAACATGGTGGCTCAGTTACGAGGATGAACTTCCCAAGAGAGGAAATGGAGTGGAAGCCATGTCACTTCCATGACCTCCCTTCAGAAGCCGTGCAGCATCGTTTCTGCCATGTTATCTTCCTTAAAGCCCAGCGCATATCCAAGAAAAGAGGAATCAGATGATATCTCATGGACGGTAAGTGACAAAAAAATGTGTGGACATGTCTAAAAACCCACCACAGTCCATCCTCAAGCCATGAATTACTCATAGTCTTCCCACAAGCAAAATAGAGGCACTGTCTCCTAAGATCCTACCTCCCTACAATTCTTAGTAGATTATGGAATTGTGCCAGTACCACCACAATCTGATTTTAGGTCATTTTTATCATCCCCCCAAAAGTACATCCCCCTTTTCACCCACAGATCCAGGCAATCATTAATCTACACATTAGATTTTCCTTTTCTGGACATTTTATATCAATGGACTCACACACTATGTGTCATTTTGTAGGTAGTCTCTTTCACATAGGGTGATCTGTTTGATTATATTCTTTGCAGCCAAAGATGGAGAAACTCTATACAGTCTGCAAAAACAAGACCGGGAGCTGACTGTGGCTCAGATCATGAACTCCTTATTGCCAAATTCAGACTGAAATTGAAGAAAGTAGGGAAAACCACTAGACCATTAAGGTATCACCTAAATCAAAACCCTTACAATTATACATTGGAACTGAGACATAGGTTTAAAGGACTAGATCTGATAGACAGAGTGCCTGATGAACTATGGATGGAGGATTGTGACATTGTGCAGGAGACAGGGATCAAGACCATCCCCAAGAAAAAGAAATGCAAAAAAGCAAAATGGCTGTCTGAGGAGGCCTTACAAATAGCTGTGAAAAGAAGGGAAGTGAAAAGCAAAGGAGAAAAGGAAAGATATTCCCATTTGAATGCAGAGTTCCAAAGAATAGCAATGAGAGATAAGAAAGCCTTCCTCAGTGATCCATGCAAAGAAATAGAGGAAAGCAACAGAATGGGAAAGACTAGAGATCTCTTCAAGAAAATTAGAGATACCAAGGGAACATTTCATGCAAAGATGGGCACAATAAAGGACAGAAATGGTAGGGACCTAACAGAAGCAGAAGATATTGAGAAGAGGTGGCAAGAATACACAGAAGGACTATACAAAAAAGATATTCATGACCCAGATAATCACGATGGTGTGATCACTCACCTAGAGCCAGACATCCTGGAATGTGAAGTCAAGTGGGCCTTAGAAAGCATCACTACAAACAAAACTAGTGGAGGTGATGGAATTCCAGTTGAACTATTTCAAATCCTGAAAGATGATGCTGTGAAAGTGTTGCACTCAATATGCCAGCAAATTTGGAAAACTCAGCAGTGGCCACAGGACTGGAAAAGGTCAGTTTTCATTCTAATTCCAAAGAAAGACAATCCCAAAGAATGCTCAAAATACCACACAATTATGCTCATCTCACACGCTAGTAAAGTAATGCTCAAAACTCTCTAAGCCAGGCTTCAGCAATATGTGAACCGTGAACTTCCAGATGTTCAAGCTGGCTTTAGAAAAGGCAGAGGAACCAGAGATCAAATTGCCAACATCTGCTGGATCATCAAAAAAGCAAGGGAGTTCCAGGAAAACACCTATTTCTGCTTTATTGACTATGCCAAAGCCTTTGACTGTGTGAATTATAAGAAACTGTGGAAAATTCTGAAAGAGATGGGAATCCCAGACCACCTGACCTGCCTCTTGAGAAACCTGTATGCAGGTCAGGAAGCAACAGTTAGAACTGGACATGGAACAACAGACAGGTTCCAAATAGGAAAAGAAGTATGTCAAGGCTGTATATTGTCTCCCTGCTTATTTAACTTATATGCAGAGTACATCATGAGAAACACTGGGCTGGAAGAAGCACAAGCTGGAATCAAGACTACCAGGAGAAATATCAATAACCTCAGATATGCAGATGACACCACCCTTATGGCAGAAAGTAAAGAGGAACTAAAAAGCCTCTTGATGAAAGTGAAAGAGGAGAGTGAAAAAGTTGGCTTAAAGCTCAACATTCAGAAAACTAAGATCATGGCATCTGGTCCCATCACTTCATGGGAAATAGATGGGGAAACAGTGGAAGCAGTGGCTGACTTTATTTTTCTGGGCTCCAAAATCACTGCAGATGTTGATTGCAGCCATGAAATTAAAAGACACTTACTCCTTGGAAGGAAAGTTATGTCCAACCTAGATAGCATATTTAAAAGCAGAGACATTCCTTTGCCAACAAAGGTTCATCTAGTCAAGGCTATGGTTTTTCCAGTGGTCATGTATGGATGTGAGATTTAGACTGTGAAGAAGGCTGATTGCCGAAGAATTGATGCTTTTGAACTGTGGTGTTGGAGAAGACTCTTAAGAGTCCCTTGGACTGCAAGGAGATCAAACCAGTCCATCCTGAAGGAGATCAGTCCTGGGTATTCATTGAAAGGACTGATGCTGAAGCTGAAACTCCGATACTTTGGCCCCTGATGCGAAGAGTTGACTCATTGGAAAAGACCCTGATGCTGGGAGGGATTGGGGGCAAGAGGAGGAGGGGACAACAGAGGATGAGATGGCTGGATGGCATCACCGACTCTATGGACATGAGTTTGAGTAAATTCCAGGAGTTTGTGATGGACAGGGAGGCCTGGCATGCTGAGATTCATGGGGTTGCAAACAGTCGGACAGGACTGAGCAACTGAACTGAACTGAACTGAATCTGTTTGAAGTTTATCCACATTGTAACAAATATCAATACTTCATTCTTTATACTCCCCACTCACAATTTTTGCCACATCTAAGTATCACCTATACTATTCTTTACTTACTATTTTCTATAAAATCACTGTTTTTAAAAAAGCAGTATTGAAAGAAAACTTGACATTAATACTAGGAATGGAAAACCAATACCACTTACACTAATGGAAAGGAACTGGAAAATAAAATAAAATGTTGTGGATTCTATCTCCATAAAAATCAAACAATCAATCAAATGTTATTTAATTCTAGTTGGTTACCAACTACTGTGAGGTTTAATACAGAGACGTGGTTTCAGTGTGTTAAAGGAGAGACTAATAAGTGTCATTTGGACCTAATTTATTTATTTGCTTTTTGGGTGAAGCAGAAAAGAATAAATTTAATGCTTTGCCAGTCGATGGGAGACACAGCAGGCTCCTGTATCAAAAATCCATATGTCCCCTGGACCTGATTTAGACGACAAGAACATCGGACCCAGTGTTCCAGCTAGATGAAACTTTCAGGGAGGTAGGTAGAATTTGGGGAGAGAGTGTCTCTGTTTTGCATGTGGGAAGAATACAGATAATTCATAGGTAAAAGATGGGCTGTGGTGGGTTTTAAGACATGTCCACATTTTTTTGTCACTTACCATATGGGGATGTCACCTAACTTTTCTATTTTTGGATATGAGCTGGGCTCTAATGAAGAGAACATAGCAGAAGTGATGCTGCATGACCTCTGAAGCAAGGTCACAAAAATGACGTGGCTTCCACTCCATTTCCTCTCTTGGGAAGTTCGTCCTCGTAACTAAGCAACCGTGTTGGGAGGAAGCCCAACTCACACTGGAGAGGCTACATGTAGGTATCACGGTTGCCTTCCCTAGGGTCCTAGCCAACAGCCCAGTACCCACCACCTGATAGGGGGATGAAGCTTCAGATGATTTCTGCCCCAGCCTTTGAGCCATCACAGCTGATACTGTGTCGACAAGCACTCCAAGGAAGAGTGTCTACAAGCTGTCCCCACCGGTGGTGGTTTAGTGGCTGAGTCATGTACGACTCTTTCAACCCCATGGACTGTAGCCCACCAAGCTCCTCTGTCCATAGGATTTTTCCAGGCAAGAATCCTGGAGTGCATTGCCATGTCTTTCTCCAAGCCCTGCCCAAATTCCCAGACTGGTGAACAAAATAAGTGTTGTTTTAAGCCATAAAATAGAAGTGAGACAAGTAGGCACTTCCCCCTAATCTCAAAGGGAGAGATGTTAATGAGCCGTTAGCACTAAACTGAGGATGTCTCATTGAAGTGTAAAAAGGATGGCAAGATCATTGAAATAACTTTCTCATTCTGTGAGTCTATTATTTAATGCTCACCAGCGTACCTCTTTTTTGCACATGCTGTTCCCTGGGTTAGAGGCACACTGTTCCTTATACTTCCTGGCATAAAGTTTACTTCTCCTTTATGCTTGCCTATGTCTTGTCTCGTTCAAGTTTACTGGGTTACCTAATCCTGCTTTGAGCATCCATAACTCTTCAAATAGGCTTCCCTGGTAGCTCAGCTGGTGAAGAGTCCACCTGCAATGCAGGAGACCCTGGTTTGATTCCTGGATTGGGAAGATTCACTGGAAAAGGGATAAGCTACCCATTCCAGTATTCTTGGACTTTCCTGGTGGATCAGCTAGTAAAGAATCTGTCTGCAATGCAGGAGACCTGGGTTCGATCCCTCGGTTGGGAAGATCCCCTGGAGAAAGGAAAGACTACCCATTCCAGTATTCTGGCCTGGAAAATTCCATGGACTAGACAGTCCATGGGGTCGCAAAGAGTCAGACACGACTAAACAAGTGAAACCTTCACTTTCAACTCTCCAAACCCTTAACTTAGGATGCCGTACTGCGAATATCCTGTGTTAATAATATCTTACTGGTCTTCCAACTCCTTAGGGCCCAGAGCCCTCTCTCATCTGCATCTCCAGGACCTCTCCCAGTCTCAATTTATCTTTGTTGCCTGAATGACCTTGAAAGGAACCTATTAAACACCAATGGTTTTAAATTGGAGATGGTGGTAAAGGCCACGCCTTCGGTAAACCTAGCTCATGCCACCACTTGTGTATTAGCTGTGTTTGTTCATTTTGTCTCTGCTTCCTTTTGAAATGCCCTCTCAACTTTGTGATCCTTGACTTGGGAGAATCACCTGGAGGAGGGCATGACAACCCACTCCAGTATTCTTGCCTGGAGCATCCATGAACAGGGGCGCCTGGTGGGCTACAGTCCATAGGGTCACGCTGAGTAGGACACAACTGAAGCAACTTAGCAGGCACATGCCCACCCAACTTTGTAAACATCCCAGCAAGGTGATTTTGCAAGCACGCTCATAGCCCACACACCTGAACCCAGCAGCTCAGACAAGATCTGCTGCTGCCTCCCGTTTTCCCTCTTCACTCTAATTCAAGGTTATCAGTAGCAGAAATAGCAAGTGCTCCATCCTAGGCTTTGTTCTCTCAAATGGGAGCACTCTTAGGGAAGTTTGGAGCGGTGCTGAGAAGAGAAGGCAAGAATGTACTGTGTGTTGATGGGAAGAGGGAGCAGGGTAGAGGGAGCCTGGCTTTGCAATCTGGGGCCAAACATCCCAGTGGTCCACGGGATGGCATCCCCTCCAGCCTGCTCTGGGATATTATTCCTGGAACTGCCCCCATTTTTTCCCCCCTTGCATCACAAAATCATCCCTCTACACTTTTCATTCCCATCAGAATACAAACTTGCTACAATATTTCCCAGCTTGAGAAAAATCAACCCTGATCTGTCTCTTTTAGTGTGTGTTGTTATGTGTGTGTTCAGTCATGTCTGATTCTTTGGGACCCCGTGGACTGTAGCCTGCCAGGTTCATCTGTCCATGGAATTCTCCAGGCAAGAATACTGGAGTGGATGGCCATTTCCTTCTCCAGGGGATCTTCCCGACCCAGATATCAAATCCATGTCTCCTGCATTGGCAGGCGGATTCTTTACTACTGTGTCACCTAGGAAGCTCTCTCTTTTACTACAAACCTTTCAAAAGAATCATCTCCACACATTACTATATATAAAATAGATAACTAAAAAGAATCTGCTGCATAGCACAGGGAACTCTACTTAATACTTTGTCATGATCTACATGGGAAAAGAATCTTTAAAAAAAAGAAAAAAGAGCTACTCTGATTCACTTTGCTGCATACCCGAAACTAACACAGCTTTGTAAATCAACTACACTTCAATAAAAAAAATTTTCGTTAAAAAAAGAGTCTATTTAACCTTCTGCCCATTCTCTCCTGCTTTCCTGCCCACCTCCACCCCACGCTACTCCTGCCAAGGTCATCAATGATCTCATGTGCCAAAACCATGTAAATCTTCAGTTCTGATCAAATGCAGTTTAGCAGTATTGTTTGGTGCAATTAATTGTTCCCTTCTTGAAATCCCTCCTTTGCTTGGCCTCCATCCTGATTCTCTCAGTACCTTGCTGCCCACTCACTACGCCTTCTAAGTTTTCTCTGGTCCTTATGCCCTGTGCTCTAGGGTGGGGGGCTTTAGGCTCTCCGATAACTCATTCTCTTTTTGATACTCCCACTCCCTAGTGGTTTCAACCATCCCACGGCATTTACTACCGTCTCTATGACAACGCCTCCCACATTTCTATCTCCAGCCTCATCCTCTTTCCATACCCAGTTGCCCTTTCATGACTCCTCTTGGGTGTTGAACAAGCATCTTTGACTTAACAGACACAAACCTGAACTCTGGACTTCACCCTGCTCAGAAGCTGCTTTGGCTGACATCTCCATAAGTGACAACTTATAGCTGTCCAGACAAAAAACATCAGAGGCATCCTTGACCCCTCCCTTTCTCTCACGACACACAGGCAGAACAGTCAGCAGGTGTTTCGCTCAGCACAGGAGCAAAATAGGCCAGATCTTGGCTGCCACACACACACACACACACACACGCCAGGTCAAGCCCTGGCAGAGCTGGCTGCAAGCGTCTGCCGCCACCACCACCCAGCTTCTGGCACAGGGTTAGCGATGAGTGATGAAGGGGACAGAAATACTTCCTGGGGAAAAGGGAGGTTGGCGTTTCTGGGGCAGGGCTTCAAGGCTCTGGCAAGGAAAGCAGAAAGGAAACTTCGTTCTCCCTCTGGGTCAAGACTGACAATAGCTATTTGTCCAGTTGCAAGAGTCAAGGCCTGATGACAGATCAGAGTAACCCCCAATGACACATGTGGCTTGAAGGCAGGGGTGGGGGGACCCAGTGGAGCCGAGAGATGAGGACTAGATTTGGAGCCCTGAGCCCCGGCAGTGAGCCCTGACCCGGCCTCGGGTTTTGTTTGACACTAAGGCACTCACTTGGGTCTTCCAGATCTGCCACTTGTGGTCAGGCTAGTTCCTCCATCTCTGAGGTCCTCTTTCTTCTTCTGTGAAATGAGATCACACTTCACAGGGCTGTTGGGCAGGCTGATAAAAATAAGGTCTTCTGCACAAAGGTACATAGTGTGGTCGGTTCCTGGCATATTGTAGGCATGCTTTTTCAGAGTTTCCAACCCATTTCTAAGAAATGGGGGGTCATCGCAACTACTGTCCTAGAAGTTGCTATGTGTGCATATGTGCTAAGTTGCTTCAGTTGGGTCTGACTCTGTGTGACCCCACAGACTGTAGCCTGCCAGGCTCCTCTATTCATGGGATTCTCCAGGCAATAATACTGGAGTGGGTTGCCATGCCCTTCTCTAGGGGATCTTCCCAACTCAGGGATTGAACCCAGGTCTCCTGCATTTCAGGTGGATTCTTTACCAGCTGAGCCTCCAGGGAAGCCCAAGATACTGGAGTGGGTAGCTGTTCCCTTCTCCAGGGGATCTTCCCGACTCAGGGATCAAACCCAGGTCTCCTGCATTGCAGGTGGGTTCTTGACCAGCTGAGCTACCAAGGAAGCCCTTTATGGTGTCATCTTAGTACTCTTTTATCAACTTCAGTGTTCTAAGCTGCAAAGAAGAATCTTTGTCCATACAAACAGTATCTTATGCACATCACTCTCTATTGTTCAAGTCTGTTGTGTGTATTCTGTCTTGCCAACAAGACCATAAGCCCCACAGTCAGCAGGGACCACCTCTGTGTTTGTTCATTCTTGTCATCCTAATGCTTGCTGTTCAGTAAACAGTAAGAAAGGAAGGACTCTCTGGTGCCTTGAAGATTTCTTTATTCTACCCCTTTTAACATGTTCAGTTTCATGAGGAGTCTCAACTTCCTGCCCTCAAAGAACCCCCAGGTTAGGAACAGAGACAGACTTATCCGGCCCCTGCTGGGAGTTGGTATCTGTGCTCATATCTGCACTTCCTCTAAGGAAAGCCCCTAGACTTCTCTTCAGGCAACTCCTCTTCCTCATTCTCAGACCACATGACTAGGAGGCAGAGAAGGACTCACCCAAGAACTAGATAATTGGTATATTTTTCTTCCAAACACAGTGATTGGTTTAGGGACCATCATGTGATTCATGTCCGACCAATGAAATGCAGCCTTGAGATTTTGACTTCATCTGTCAAGTAAGTGAAGTTTTTTGTGTTGGGACTATGAGCAGAGTTGAAGCTGGAACTCTAATACTTTGGCCACCTGATGGGAAGAGCGGACTCATTTGAAAAGACCCTGATGCTGGGAAAGATTGAAGGCAGCAGGAGGAGAAGGGGACAAGAGAGGATGAGATGGTTGGATGTCATCACTGACTCAATGGAGATGAGTCTGAGTAAACTCCGGGAGTTAGTGATGGACAGGGAGGCCTGGCGTGCTGTGGTCCATTGGGTCTCGAAGAGTCAGACACGACTGAGCGACTGAACTGAGTTGAACTGTGAGCAGAGTTGGAGAAAAGAAATTCTGATGAACCTCTAATGACATCCTTTCAGTCTCTACCTCAAGCTGTGTCTGAAGTCCCCAGACAGTTCAGTTACAGAAGCCAGTGAATTCAAATTCCCTGTCTTAGCTTAAACTGCATTGAGTAGGGTTCCAATCACTTGCAACTGATAGAGTGCTGACTACTTTCTAGTTAGGATATACAGTGGTTAATGGCACTGCAGGTGGCAAGAACAAAGTGAGGTAGGAGTGAGTAATTGTGTTTGAGAGCACAGGTGACAAGTGCCCTTGAAAGGGCAAACAGAGTTTCAACCAGACAAGCTCACCCTGAGGTTCTCTTCTGCAACTGAGGTTCTGAATAGTTTACTGAATAGTTCACACATAGGGTGTAAACTCCCCATGTTCTGATTTGATATATACACAATACTGAAGAAGAGCAAGATAAAGAAATGACAGCCTTCTGGGGAGCAATGTCATTTTAAATGTAAAACTGCTGAGCGTTGACAGCGGGAGTATGCAAATTATATATAAGCTGTATGCATATTTAACTTGCAAATCCCTTGTGACCTTCCTACACTGTCTTCCACACACCTGCTTTGAGGCCCCAGGGGGCTATCCTGGCGGGAACTTTCCATCAACAAGTATTTATTTAATAAGCTCTTATTCTTGCAGCAAGGTGTTCTGACTACAAGACTTGGTCTCTGCCCTCGAGGAGTTGGCAAATGAGCCGGGGAGAAGGGAGGAGCCACAAGAGACAATTAGTGCATAATAGAAGACAAGATGTAATTAAGTGCTAAATGTTGGGCTGTGGACTGGAAGCAATTGGGTGAAGTTACAAAGAGGCCAATTTCAACTCAGTGCAAAGAACTTTCTGGTGGATGGAACTGCTCCTTAAAGATAGGGCAAATTGGTGGTAGCACATCAAAAACAATAATAATAACAGTAATAGGACTAATAACAATCTGCATGCCAATGCTGGAGACACAGGTTCAATCCCTGGTCCAGGAAGATCCCATATGCCAAGGAGCAATTAAGCCCATGAACCACAACTAGAGAGTAGCCCCCACTTACTATAAATAGAGAAAAGCCTGAGCAGCAATGAAGACCCAGCACAGCCAAAAATAAATTATTTTTAAAAAAGACTTCCACAGTAATGTCACAGTGGCTTTATTTCCTTTTTAAATTTATTTTTATTGAAGTATAGTTAATTTACAATGGTGTTCATTTCTGCTGTACAGTAAAGTGATTCAGTTACACAAATATATATTCTTTTTTTATATTCATTTCCATTATGGTTTATCATAAGACATTGCATGTATTCTCCTATGCTATACAGTACAGCCTTGCCATTTATCCATTCTATATATAAAAGCTTACGTCTGCTAACCCCCACCTCCCACTCTATCCTTGCCCCAACCCCCTTCCCCTTGGAAACCACCAGTCCATTCTCTATGACCATGAGTCTGTGGCTTTATTTCCAAGAAACCCAAATGTCCACCGACTGGAGAATGATTGGGGAAGAAAAATAAATTATGATATGTTCATATAACGGGATACTGAAAGTGAAAAGTGAAGTCGCTCAGTCGTGTCCAACTCTTTGTGACCCCATGGACTGTATAGCCTACCAGGTTCCTCCCTCCACGGGATTCTCCAGGCAAGGATACTGGCGTGGGTTGCCATTTCCTTCTCCAAATGGGATACTAGGTAGCAACAAAAATAAGAACAAAATACTGATTCGTGGAACATCGATGAATCTCAGGGGTAGTGTTGAGTGAAAGAAGCCAGACACAGAACAATATACCATTTGGTTCCATCTATACTAACTTTCAGGCAGAATTAACCCGTGATGATAGAGGTCAGAACAGTTTTACCTCTAAGGAGGCATTATCCAAGGAGGAGCATAAGGGAGCCAGCTGGAAGCTGGGAACATTTTATATCCCAATCTGGATTTTGGCTACACATTGTATTTTATGTAAATTTCCCCAAGTGTAATGTTTCAGAGTCTGTTTGATAGGATGAAAAATTTTGGAAAAGGTAGAAATGATGGTGGTACAACATCACAATGGCAATTTAATGGCAGTGACATCTACAATTTAAAATAATGAAGACGAGAAATTCAAGATGTATATATTTTCCTACAACAAAAAATTTCCAAAAAATTAATCAAACTGTACACTTAAGATGTGTGCCCTTTACTGTATGTTATGTCTTTACACATAAATAGGAAAAACAAAACCTGTCAAGGACTATTTCACAATGTCTAGATGATACAGCTGGGATGGGCACATTTCTTTTTTTCTGTTTTTCTTTGGGAAAACACACCTTCAATGTTATGTCGTGGCTTCTGTGACTGAACACAGGTAGGGAGGTCTGGTTCACTTCCTTCTCCATTCTCCTTCTCCAAGGATTCTTTCTCTTTTTTAACCTCTTTTGTTTAACGTTCAGTGAATCATCTTCCTCTGTTGTCTGGGTGAAGGTTTGGCAGCATTATATGAAGGAAGGTATCACTGGACTTGAGGAAGATCTGAAAATCTGTTGTACAGACGAATCCTTTCCCTCCAACACATAACCCTCCCCCACCCCCAATGCATTTTTAGGTTGGCTGACTGGAGAAGATGTTTATAAAAAGGGCACAATTAACATAGCAGGTGCCTTTGTTCCATGCAAATAAAAACAGCGGAGAAAACAGACATATAATTACTTGGGCTTTTTTGGTGCTTGAATGTTACTACTGCTGAAATTAAGTAAAGAACATGCCACAGAATTGTACTCTGAGTGTGGGGGGTGATTCACGTTCAGCTGGTGGAGATGTGGGTTTTTGGGGGCATGTGGAAAATGGACTTGACTATTTTTTAAACAGAAAAAAAAAAAGATTAAATAGAAATAAATAGGAAAAAAAAGGATTAACCCCCTTTATACCTAGATGGACTTCCCTGGTAGCCCAGCTGGTAAAGAATCTGCCTGCAATGCAGAAGACCCCAGTTCGATTCCTGGGTGGGGAAGATCCCCTAGAGAAGGGGTAGGCTACCCACTCCAGTATTCTTGGGCTTCCCTAGTTGCTCAGTCAGTAAAGAATCTGTCTGCAATTGCCGGAGACCAGGGTACGATCCCTGGGTTGGGAAGGTCCCCTGGAGGAGGGCATGGCAACCCATTCCAGTGTTCTTGCCTGGAGAATCCTCATAGACAGAGGAGCCTGGTGGGCTGCAGTCCATGGGGTCACAAAGAGTCAGACATGACTGGCAATTAAGCATGCAGCAAACTGATGCCTAGACAGCATATTAAAAAGCAGAGGCATCACTTTGCAGTCAAATGTCTGTCTAGTCAAAGAAAGTAGTTATATACGGATGTGCAAGTTGGACCACAAAGAAGGCTGAGTGCTGAAGAATTGAGGCTTTGGAACTGTGGTGTTGGAGAAGACTCTTGAGAGTTCTTTGGACATCAAGGAGTTTAAACCAGTCAATCCTAAAGGAAATCAACCCTGAATATTCATTGGAAGGACTGATGCTGAAACTAAAGCTCCAATACTTTGGCCACCTGATGCAAAGAGCTGACTCATTGGAAAAGACCCCGATGCTGGGAAAGACTGAGGGCAGGAGGAGAAGGGGGTGACAGAGGATGAGGTGGTTGGATGGCATCACTGACTCAGTGGACATATGTTTGGGCAGACTGCAGGAGATAGTGGAGGACAGGAAAGCCTGGCTTGCTGAAGTTCATGGGGTCACAAAGAGTCGGGCACAACTGAGCAACTGAACAACAATCCCTTGATAACACATGGGTGAGTGGCTGGGTCCTTTGCATCTTCCCTTGCAGTAATCATCCCAGGACCACGACTTGTGAGTCCCACCCCCTCTCACTGGGATAAGTGACATTTTATTCTCTCCCCTATAAACTCTCACTGTCACCCCTTGCTTCTGTCTCTTGTCTCTTCCCACTCATCCAATAAAATAGGGAAGAGACAAACTGAGCCCAAATCTGTCACTCATACCCTTCAAAAACAGACAATGGGGAAAAAGGATCTTCTTCAGCCCTACAATGCCAAATCCAGGTGTATTTCTCCATGGACTGCCAAGTGCACAAGGAAAGCAATTGCTGGTCCTTCAGCCTATGAAATTCTACCTGCACCAAAAGATGCCTCTGGCCTTGCCTGAGCCAGCCGGTTGACCCAAATGCACAGAGCACATATTTCAATTCAGATCATCTGTATCATTAAGGCATGCTTTGACCTGCAAGTGACATACTGTGGCTGACACAGACAAGGATCTATTTTTCTCAAGTCACAGCAAGTCCAGGAGTATAGGAGCATCTGCTGTTGATTCTGTGGCTGGATTGTGCCAAGGGCTGGGGTCTTTGTGATTCTCTGAGTCTTTCTTTCATGATTGTTATCTCACACTCTCAACTGGTTGCTTGGGATCTAGGGTTCTTGTCCATATTCAGGGTTGAAAAAAGTGGGGAGAGGAATACTACTGGGCTTCATCTTGTCTTCTTTTTCCAGGAAAGCAATTCTCAACCCAAAGAGTCTGGGAGATGAGTCGAGCTTTTCCAGGCTCCATAACAGGAAGAAGCAAGGCACTGGATGAATATAGCTAGGAAGGAGCCAGCCAGCCGTTGATGTCGGTCTTGGTACATCCTCCAAATGAAGTGAAAGTTCAAGCATCATAGGAAGAACATGAAGCCTGGAGTTCATCTTTTTTTTTTTTTTCCAATTGAAGTATAATTGATTTACAATGTCACATTAGTTTCAAGTGTACAGCAAAGTGATTCAAATATATATATACATATACATATATATATATACATATACATATATACATATATTCTTTTTCAGATTCCTTTCTCTTAAAGGTCATTACAAGCCTGGAGTTCTTGAGTTTCAGAGCATCAGTTCTTCTAAGAAGACTGAAGATGTTTAATTCTCTTCTCTTCTTCTGCTTGTGTCAGTTTGGGTTCTCTGAGCAGATGTCAAGATAGAATTAGACGTGCAAGAGATTTATTGGCAGGGCAGGGGATGCCTGCAAAGCATAAAGGGAAAGGGAACAGGAGTTGATGGGGAGAGACTTCAGACCACGATGTGACTCTGAGGCCTGTGAGAGGAGAGAGGGAAGGAAGGAGGGGTGGGGAGGGAGACCCTCAGCCTGCTGGTGGCTTGGAGAAGGGCTCCGCCCACCAGTGGAGATGATGCCTATTGGCAGAACCCTGTGATGGGCAGGAGTGGAGGGACACGGGTACCCCAGTCTTGCTTGGTCATCGGCTGAGCACAGCCCAGGAGAACGCAGCCTCACAATGAGCACTGGGGGGATCCAAAGGTCGAGCTGGAGGTCATAAACCAACCACGCTCCTCACAGCAGGTTCTCCAACCGGGAGACATGAACAGGGCATCCCATTCCAACCTCTCTCCCACACCACTACTGCCCCATCTTTTATGATACCAAAACTGTAATCTCTCCCTTAAGTGCTGGTTTAGGGGAGCAGAAAAGCAGGGATCCAGGGAGACAAAGAGCAAAAGAGACTGAATCAGAAAAGCTTTGAAGGACAGAGAGAGCAAGCAAACAAGAGGAATGAGTGATTTCAGCACAACTCACATTTAGTGTGCAATTTGGAAAAATAAAATTACATGTCAGAGCCTACTGTTAAATGAAATTGTATGTGGTGGAAGCATGAGGTGTTCAAGGTGTTGAACCTCTGAAAGTCCTACTTTATTGACTGTGCCTCTTTCTCTAACCCTAAATCATCTCTGCCCAGGAAGACCAGCACATGAAAAGGCCCTGTGCTGGAAGGAAGGATGCAAAGTCACGTTGAAAAGGGCAGTCTGGACTAAAGAAGAATGTTTCTCCTTCTCCCTGTGAGCCCTGGGGAGGAGTTCGTCTTTATCCTGAGATGGGTGGAAGACTCTAGAAGGTTCTGAGCAGCAACAGGCTGTGATGGAGCATTTTTAAGGCTTCTCAGCCATTGAAAGCTGCATGAAGAAAAGATTGGAAGGCATAGGCTTGGGAGACCAGTGACAGCATCCCAGATGAAAGTCAATGATGGGACCCACTACTTGCACTTTTATGACTTAAAAAAAAAAAAAAAAAGACTGCCCTGGTGGTTCAGTGGTTAAGAATTCATCTTGCAATGTGGAGGACATGGGTTCAATCCCTGGTTGGGGTGTAAGATCCCACATGCTTGGGACAACTAAGCCCACGTGTGTCAACTACTGAGCCTGAACACCACAACTAGAGAGCCCATGTGCTGCAACTAAGACCTGATGCAGCCAAATAGATAAATATATATTTTTTAAAAACCCAGTCTTTCTCTCCCTCCTGCCCTACAAACAGGCTGCAGTGAGCATGGCTTCTGCTCGGAACAAAGCCCACAGTTGTCTCTCTGCACAGGAGCCAGCCCCGGACAAGCAGAGGACAGTAAATGTCAGAATCCGACAATCTGCAAAGACAGTAAATCCCCAGCCCCAGAACTAGCTGCAGCTCCATATGCGAGAAGACAGGAGAGTAATTTTCTTTAACCCGGAGCAGACATGAAACGTGAGGGCAAATCTCAGCTCAAGTACTTGGCAACTGAGATCAGGTACGTATGAGGAGGAGGAGAGAAGCGGTCATGACTGAGGGACGGCTCTGGGCTCCGTATGTGTGTTCATTTCATCCTCTCGTCGATCAGGCAAGGAAGCTCTTATTTTCCCACTTCACAGGTGAGTTAACTGAGGCCCAGGGCCCTGAATGTTTTGACCAAGAGGAGGAGCAGTTATGGCCAGGACTTCCTTGTCATCGATTTCTGAGTCTGATTTCTGTCCTTAGCCCCAGTGCTAGACAAATCCTTTCACAAGGGTGGAGCTCCAGGGGAAGTCCCTTTCCCATGATCAAAGTGTAGGACTCAGACTTCCCTGGTGGTCCAGTGGCTTAAGACTCCAAGCTCTCAATGCTGGGGGCCCGGGTTCGATTCCTGGTCTGGGAACCAGATCCCACATGACTCAGTTCAAGATCCTGTGTGCCACAACTAAGATGAGATGCAGCCAAATAAATATTAAAAACAAACAAGCAAACACAAAACACAAGTCTCTCTGACTCCATGCAGTCACACCCACCAAACACAAGTGCCTGAGCTAGGCGTCATCTCATTTAATCCACATCAAGATGCTTCGACAGTCCTCTCAGTGGGTGGGTGGGGCAGGTCAGTCGGCCCCCAGTGATTGTCTCCCCACTTCCTGGATTGTCACCCAAGCCTGGCACATCTGGCTGCTCGTGTTGGCTCGAGCTTCCCTTCCAGTTCAGACAGTAAAGAATCTGCCTGCAATGCAGGAAACCTGGGTTTGATTCCTGGGTCAGGTAGATCCCCTGGAGAAGGGAATGGCAACCCACTCCAATATTCTTGCCTGGAGAATCCTATGGACAGAGGAGCCTCGTTGCAAAGAGTCGGACACGATTGAGCAAGTAACACTTCACTTCTTCTCAAGATGCCTTAATGGAGGCTCTGTGATTATTGCTCCATTTAACAGATGAAGAAATGGTTCACAGAGGTAAAGTTACTGGAGAACAAAGCTGCTAAGTACAGATTTGAGCCAGTGCTGCCTTATCCAGTGGTAAAGAAGCCACCTGTCATGGTAGGGATGCAGGAGACGGGTTCGATCCCTGGGTTGGGAAGATCCCCTGGAGAAAGAAATGGCAACCCACTCCAATATTCTTGCCTGGAGAATTCCATGGACAGGGAAGCCTGGTGGGCTACAGTCCATGGGGTTGCAAAGAGTCAGACTCAGCTGAATACATATGCATCTGTCTTATTCTATCCAGGCTGAGATCAGGCATTGAGTGCAGGTAACCATGTTTGGAAATCTCAAACTGCTCTTTTATAATTTGCATATCAAAATGATGAGTGACGTGACAATTAAGGAATACGTCATTCTTATGTTTTCATGTTCTCTCGCTCTCCTTGTCCAATTTATCCAAAAACCCCATTGATTCTGCTTTTTGTAGTTTCTTTTTGACTGTGCTGGGTCTTCATGTCTGTGCTTGGACTTTCTGTAGTTGTGGAGATACAGGGCTGCTCTCTCGTTGCAATGTGCTGGCTTCTCTTGTCGCAGAGCACCGACTCTAGAGCACACAGACTTTGATAGTTGCGGCACAAGGGCTTAGCTGCTCCGTGGCATGTGGAATCTTCCCAGACCAAAGATCAAACTCATGTCCCCTGCCTTGGCAGGCAGATTCTTAAACAATGGACCATCAAGGAAGTCTTCCTTGATTCTTTTTAAAGTATAAGATGAATCCAACCATTTCTACCACCTCCAGTGCTCACACTTTGGCCCCAAACCCCTTTGTCTTGCTGGGCTGATTGCAGCATCCTCCTAACTGGTCCATCTGCTCCCATCCTTGCCCCAGACCCAATACACACAGCAACCAGAATGGTCTATCAAGATAAAATCAGGTCCTATTACTCACCTGTGCTTCCCTGGTAGCTCAGACTGTAAAGCGTCTGCCTACAGTGTGGGAGACCTGGGTTCGATCCCTGGGTCAGGAAGATCCCCTGGGGAAGGAAATGGCAACCCACTCCAGTATTCTTGCCTGGGAAATCCCAGGGACTGAGGATCCTGGTAGGCTACAGTCCATGGGGTCCAAAGAGTCAGACACGACTGGGCGACTTCACTTCACTAACCTGTGCAAACCCCAGCTCACTCAGGATAAATCCCAGTCCTTCATGCTGGCTCACAAAGTTCTACATATCTGACCACCTCCCATTTCCTTTCTGAGCTCATCTTCTCTCCTGAACTCCAACCATGCTCACGCCTCAGGGCCTTTGCACATGCCCTTCTCTAGATTACTCTTCCTTCAGAATTCTGCAGGCCTTACCTCCATGCCTCTCTCAGATCTCTACTCACTGCCATCTAATCAGAAAGCCCTTCCTACATCAGGGGAAGGGAACGGAAAATGTACCAGCTACTATGTACCAGCATAGCAGCTAGGAGGGTGGGTCTGACTCAGAGAACCCTGGATCCAACTCCGGGCTCTGCCAGTTGCTGGCTGGGGAGCCTGAGGGAGGAGGGTCACTCATCCAGTCTTAGCTGTAGCATTTTCACCTACTCAATGCTCATGACCACAGTACTATCATACCAGGATGTGCTGGGGGCAAAACGCAAGATGCTTCCAAGTGTCTGACACCTGAGGAGTGGCAACAAACTTTAGTTATTCAGATTGTTGTATCACGTGACCTCCCTGAGACGCCTAAATTGCCTATTCCCTGAAGCACCATCAAGACTACTTCCAAACCTAGTATTCTCAGAGATGAGGTAATGAGTGTGCAGAGAGGAATTCCATTAGCCAGAAAAATCCAGGAACTGGCCTAAATGAATATTCCTCTCTAATGTCGTTTTTGACCTTTTCTACTTAAACTCTGAAATGATGCATTACATGGAGGCTTCATCTGAGTCAAATGGACAGCAACCATCCCCGTGCTTTTATCTCTGATTCTAGCCTTTGGTGCATCCGTGCTGTGCGTGCTAAGTGGCTAAGTGTCCAACTCTTTGACACCCCATGGACTGGAGCTCTCCAGGCTCCTCTGTCCTTGGGGATTCTCCAGGCAAGAATATTGGAGTGGGTTGCCATGCCCTCCTCTAGGAGACCTTCCCAATCCAGGGATCAAACCTGTGTCTCTTATGTCTCCTGCATTGGCAGGCGGGTTCTTAACCACCTGGGAACACTTTGGTGGCTCAGAGTAATTCTGGGAGCCTTCTTCCCTGATAAGATCATAAATGCATTGACTGTATGTAAATAGTATTGGGGCTTGAATGCTCTTGGAAAGAAGGTAGCTGGGAGCATGTTTGTTTGTGGTACAGATACTTGCTTGGATCCGTCTGTGGTCAGTCGCTCAGTCGTGTCCGACTCTTTGAGACCCCATAGACTGTGGCCCTCCAGGCTCTGCTGTCCTTGGGGATTCTCCAGGTAAGAATACTGGAGTGGTCTGCCATGCTCTCCCCCAGGGGATCTTCCCAACCCAGGGATCAAACCCAAGTCTCCTGCGCTGGCAGGCAGCTTTTTTACCTCTAGTGCCACTTGGGAAGCCCTGGTTGGATGAATTCTGGTCAAAGAATCCAGTAAGTAAGGCCCAGGGAATTAACACAGATTGCACACACCTTTCGTTCTCACGCAGACACCCCTACACACACCTTGGAGTTAGCGCTCATACTGAGGCTGAGAACACTGAGCTTGTATTCGTCACTTTGATAAAGGAGGTATTTCTCATCTTCTGAGTCTGCTTTACTTGTCCACTATAATCACCATCATCTGGGTAAAAAGCAAATTACAGAACATCTCATTACACAATCCCATTTCTGAAAGTACAGAGGTATGTGTTTCTTTAAGCCTTAGAAAGATGTCTGAAAATGCGTTCTTTAAAATATTGAAATTGATTAATGAGACATTTAAGACTGCTGGGAATTTCAGTGAGTTTTTTGTCTTTTCATTCTTTCCTGTATTATTTGAAGTTTCTAAAATTCCCACAAATATTCTGTGTAATAAAAAAAATAAACAAATAAAGCTGTTTTCACTTCCAAAGAACCCTTGAATCTAAATTCTAGCTTTAGTAGCTATGTGGCTTTGGGAAGGTTTCTTAACCTCTCTGATCCTCAATTGCATCATCTTTTGTATGGGGTTAATAATAGTACCTGCCTCACAGAGTGGTTGCATAGTTAAAATAGTTAATATATGTCAAACGCAACCGACACAAAGCAATTCTGTGTTAGCTATGATGCTATTTTCCAAGAAATACATTAGAAGCTGCCAGAATTAGACTCAAGATTGAGTTAAATTATGATAACAAGAGATTATCTTTTAGATGGCCCATAATTTGAGGAGCTATGCATAGCCTCCTAGTAATTGTAAGAAGCCGGAGCAATGTAATTTTTCTCCCATTTTCTCAGAAAGAATCACCTACGAAACTCCTATAGAATTCTTGGAAGATAAAACAAGCTGTGCAGATTCTGAAGCAAGATAAAAGAGGAAAAAATCATAGAAAATACAGAAGGAAACAAGGTTGGGACAGAAATGTGGTTTGTTTTTCATTATAACTGCAGCAGGAATTAATCAGCTTGACACCAAGTGGCAATGTTGTTCTTTCTCAAAAGACAGTAGCTTAGTGAAGCCTTAGACGAGGGAGCTGATAACACCAAATGTGTGTTTGCATGTGCGTACACAAACAAAGACACACACATCTCTCACTCTTCCTAAGTGCAAGTCTAACAAATTAGCCCAAATGGACTTCCAGAAATAATTGGACCACCCTTGGGATGGCATGAATCTATCTAAAGAAAAATTAAAAACTGGAAAATATTAGCACAAGAATCAGGCTTCTGGTTAGCAGGCAGATCTGCAAGATATAAAGTGAGAGGATGTACGAAATGCGACCCCTAGGCCGGCACACCTGGAAGATCTTCTCCAGTCTTCTGGCAACTTCCAGAAACCTAGCTGAAATCCAAAGTTCCTGGGTATAAAGCTTGGCTCCACCCCTTCCAGCTTTGTGACTTTGGGCAGACTCATTGAGCCTTGGGCTGCACTGGGGCTCAGTGGTAAAGAATCCACCCGCCAATGCAGGAGACACAAGTTCGATCCCTGGGTTGGGAAGATCCCCTGCAGAAGGAAATGGCAACCCACTCCAGTATTCTTGCCTGGAGAATCCCATGGACAGAGGAGCTTGGTGGGCTACAGTCCATGGGTTCACAAATAGTCAGACATGACTAAGCGACTAAACAACAGCAACATTGAGCCTAAGAGCCCTAATTTATCAAACAGGCTTCTCTATGAGTAATGTGAGTGTGATCATGGACCACACATAGCTTCTTAGAGCAAGGCCTCACATTCAGGAGCTGAGTAATTCCACATTCGTTTACATTTATTTATCTGTGATGGTGTTGGCAAAATCTTGACTTTTTGTATACCAATGCCAAACAGCAATACGGAGACAGAGTAATGGAGAAAAGAGTGGTTTCTGTACTTTGCCAGGCAAAGGGGGAACACAGTAGGCTAGCTCCTTGAGAACTCTGCCTGCCCTGCCCACTCCGGTGAGTTCAGTGCAGTTTAGACGCTCAGTCATGTCTGACTCTTTGTGACCCATGGACTGCAGCACACCAGGCCTCCCTGTCTATCACCAACTCCCTGAGTTTACTCAAACTCATGTCCATTGAGTCGGTGATGCCATCCAACCATCTCATCCTCTGTCATCCCCTTCTTCTCCCGCCTTCAATCTTCCCCAGCATCAGGGTCTTTTTCAGTGATTCAGGTGGCCAAAGGATTGGAGCTTCAGCTTCAGGATCAGTCCTTCCAATGAACATTCAGGACTGATTTCCTTTAGGATTAACTGATTGGATATCCTTGTAGTCCAAGGAACTCTCAAGAGTCTTCTCCGATACCACAGTTCAAAAGCATCAAATCTTCAGCACTCAGCTTTTTTATGGTCTGACTCTCATATCCATATACCCTGGTGAGTAGGGAAAGGTTACATAGTCAGGCAGGAGTATGTGATAAGGATCAAGGAAGCAAGTCTTGTATTCTTTTGTCTGCAGTTTCATAAGGGTGGGGTTGCTGACAAGATTAGGGAGTGTCTTGCAGGGTCTGAGGTGGTAGGTCTCCTAATTTTGATGAGCTTCTGCCTCAGATAGTTTGCTGGCTACTTCTCCTTTGATTAGCAACTGTTCTGCGCTTTGGAAATCAGAGAAGGCCATGGAGGCTGGAGTCTTGCCTACAAGGAATGGGGGACAACAAGGCCTCTGTGCCCAAGCCCCGCATGGCCATGGTCGGCATGATTGGCTTGTTCTATACCATCCATGTGCTTCTCTTCATATTTGCTCCACGAAGCTGAATTCTATAAAGTTTGTCTTTGTCTTGAGGATGCCTTTGCCTCTCCATCCCAGTTCAGTCCTTAGGACAGCCTCAGATGATGGCTTTGCCTGGATAAGATCCCAGGAAGCTTACCCGAAGCTGTCAGTTTCCTCCAGATAATGCAATGAATATTTCACACTGGCCTTATGGCCAAAACTCAACACCTTTCTAATGCCTGAAATGCTCAACTGAGCTGAGCATCATTCACCTAGGAGACCACGAATTCACATTCTTACTGCAAATCCATTTATTGACTATCTTTGCTGCAATGCAGTCGGGAAGAAGAAAACCACAGACAATAGAGAAAGATGCATTCGATTCCTGTGGCTCGTGCAGCCAATGACCACAGACTTGGTGGCTTAAAACAGAAATGTATTCCCCAGCAGTTCAGAGGCTGGACGTCCAAAAATCACTATCACGAGGCTGAAATCAAGGCCTTGTGCCTTCCAGAGGCTCTAGGGGCATTTCTTTAGGGCATTCCCTTGCTGCCTCTTCCAGCTTCTGGTGGTGCTGCTGTTTCCTGGCTTGCGGCTGCCTCACTCCCATCTTCAAGGTCAGTTCAGTCAGTTCAGTTGCTCAGTTGTGTCCAACTCTTTGCTACCCCATGGACTGCAGCACGTCAGGCTTCCCTGTCCATCACCAACTCCCGGAGCTTACTCAGATTCATGTGCATCTAGCTGGTGATGCCATCCAACCATCTCATCACCCCTCTCCTCCCACCTTCCATCTTTCCTAGCATCAGGGTCTTTTCCAATGAGTCAGTTCTTTGCGTCAGGTAGACAGAGTATTGGAGTTTCAGCTTCAGCATCAGTCCTTCCAATGAATATTCAGGACTGATCTCCTTTAGGATTGAGCATCTTCAAACCTCTCTCTGCCTCCGTGGTCACCCTGCCTCCTTCTCTCCTGTGTGTCTGTGTTCTCTCCCCTTGTGGATCTCTTATAGGACCCACCGGATTAATTCAGGATAATCTCCTCATCATTACTGCATGTGCTAAAGCACTTCAGTTATGTCCGACTCTGCCACCCAGTAGACTGTAGCCTGCCAGGCTCCTCTGTCCATAGGGATTCTCCAGGCAAGAATACTGGAGTGGGTTGCCATGCCCTCCTCCAGGGTGTCTTCTTGACTCAGGGATCAAACCCACATCTGTTGTATCACCTGCATCGGCAGGTGAATTCTTTACCGCTGAGTCACTGGAAAAACACCCCCCCCCACTCTGTTATGAGACTCTTATATCACTCTTAAATATCTTTTCCCCAAATAAGGTCACATAAACAGGTTCAAGGGATGAGGACCTGTTATCTTTAGGGGGCATTACTCAGTCCATTACAGTGGGTTCCATGAGGCACCAGATGAGCTGGGAAAAGTGAAAGTGTTAGTCGCTCAGTCCTGTCTGACTCTTTGTGACCCTATAAACTGTAGCCCACCAGGCTGCTCTGTCCACGGGATTTTCTAGGCAAGAATACTGGAGTGGGTTGCCATTCCCTTCTCCAGGGGATCTTCCTGATCCAGGGATTGAACCCAGGTCTCCTGCATTGCAGCCAGATTCTTTACCATCTGAGCCACCAGGGAAAGCCCAGAGGAGATGGACGTTAGCATCTATTATGTACCTTCTGTGGGGCTTCCCAAGTGGCGCAGTGATAAAGAACCCTCCTGCCAACGCAGGTAGACGTAAGAGATGCAGGTTCAACCCCTGGGTTGGGAACATCCCCTGTAGAAGGACATGGCAACCCACTCCAGTAGTCTTGCCTAGAAAATCCCATGGACAGAGGAGCCTGGTGGGTTACAGTTCACTGGGTTGCAAAGAGTTGGACACGACTGAGTGACTTAGCACACGCCTGCACCTACTGTGTGCTGGATGCTTGCCTCAAAACAGCCCTCTGTGCTAAATATAATTCCCATTGTATTGATGCTGTCTGCACTTAAAAAGCAATAAAACAGACTTAGAATAGTAGCAGCATTTGTTTTTTTTTTTTCACTACATGTGAGATGGTAATTAATCAGCCTGACACGGAGCACACTGTTTTTCCTGTTTGTATCACCTGTCCCCTCATCCTAAAACTGGCTAATACTTTGTCTTTCAAGCCGCAGTTCAATCCAGTCTCCAGAGGGGGTCTTCCCTGCATCCCATGATGATCAGTGACCCTTCTACGGGGCCCTGATACCTGGCTTGTCTGTGCTGTCTGATGGATGACTCACTTTCTATCCAGATACCTCCTCTGAGGAGGGAGTCCTGCAATTCATACAGACAACACAACAACCATTTTCAAAAGTGACAAGGCTGGAGCTCAGAAAAGTTTACATTATTTGAGATCATACAGCCAGAGTTTTTTCCTTAAAATAAATGAAGCCACCCTCCCTTGGGGGCTTCCCAGGTAGCACTAGTGGTAAAGAACTTGCCTGCCAACACAGGAGATGTAAGAGATAGGTTTGATCCCTGGGTAGGGAAGATCCCCTGGAAGAGGGCATGGCAACCCACTCCACTGTTCTGGCCTGGAGAATCCCATGGACAGAGGAGCCTGGCAGGCTGCAGTCCATAGGGGTGCACAGAGTCGGACAAGACTGAAACAACTTACCAACCAATCCTCCTTTTAGGAAATTAAAACAGTGCAGACAGAAATCTCTGACCTCCAGAGTTAAGAACATCACCTTCCAGACCTCTGATTATTTTACATGAATGTAAATGTATCCATAAAATATATAGTATCATCTGTGATTTTTTATATAAATGGCACCATGCTTAACATATTCTTAGGCAACTGAAATTTTTACTCAATAAATATATGTTTTTGGATTTACCTCTCCAGCTGCTGTAAATTCAAGCTTGCCAGGTGGCTCAGTGGTAAAGAATCTGCCTGCAATGCAGGAGATGCAGGTTCGAGCCCTGGGTTGGGAAGATCCCCTGGAGAAGGGAATGGCTACCCACTTCAGTATTCTTGCCTGGGAAATCCCATGGACAGAGGAGCCTGACAGGCTACAATCCATGGGGTCACAAGAGTTGGACATGACTGAGTAGGCATGCATGCACACGCAGAAAGCCCCCCAACTTTGTTACTATGGCTTTAGCAGTGACCTCATGACCAAACCCCATCATTTCTGTTCACTTCCAACCTACATGCTACTGATACCCCCTCTGCCCCATTGCTGCTGCCTGACCCTCATCTTTTCTTCCCTAAACAAGAGCAATACCATCCTCATTCCTCTTTCTCTTTCTGCTCAACCTGCCCTCCACCCCAGATCTGTCTGATTGATCCCCCTGAGCAATTTCAAAATCCCTGTCTCATCTTTTCACTCTTCCTTTGCTTAAAATAGGCCATGGCTGCCCATGGCTCTTCAGACAGTGTCAGAACCCTTGACATATACTGTGAAGCCCTCTGGCATTTGGCCTCAACAGCTCTCCAGTTTCAGCTTACATCCCCCCTCACTCTTGCCATGTGTGCTTCTTTGGTTCCATGGGCCACAGGGCCTTTGCATAGTTCTCTTTGGCTGGAGCACCCATCCCTCTTCCCCTTGAACTAACTTACTCCTACTCAACCATTTTCATATTATTTCACCTTCACACAGAAGCTTTTTTTTTTTTTAAGTGGATCCTTTTTTAAAGGTCTTTATTGAATTTGTTACAGTGGCGTTTCTGTTTTATGTTTTGTTTGTTTGGTCATGAGTCATGTGAAATCTTAGCTCTGTGACCAGGGATTGAATCCATACTCCCTACACTGGAAGGTTAAGTCTTAACCACTGGCCCACCAGGAAGTACCTCTACACAGAAGTTTTTGCACAATCTCTTTATGAAATTCCTGATTTTCTTAGCTCCCAAATCTGTTCTTCATAGCCCCTTTCAACAGAGTGGAATCCTATTTATCTGTGCATTATTTTGATTAATGCCTGCCTTTCTCCCTAGACTCTACACTCCATGAGGGCAGGGAAAATGCCTTTCCCCACTGTAAACAGAGTGCTTTGCACATTTGTTATTGTTCAGTTGCTAAGTCATGTTTGACTCTTTGCAACCCCATGGACTGCAGCACCCCAGGCCTCCCTGTCCATCACCAACTCCTGAAGCTTGCTCAAACTCTGTCCGTTGAGTCGGTAATGCCATCCAACCACCTCATCCTCTGTCATCCCCTTCTCCTCCTGCCCTCAATCTCTCCCAACATCAGGATCTTTTCCCAACATCAGGATCTTTTCCAGTGAGTCTACTCTTCACATCAGGTGGCCAAAGTATTGGAGCTTCAGCTACAGCATCAGTCCTTCCAATGAATATTCAGGACTGATTTCCTTTAGGGTTGACTGGTTTGATCTCCTTGCGTCCAAGGGACTCTCGAGGGTCTTCTTCAGCACTACAGTTTGAAAGCATCAGTTTTTCAGTGCCCAGCCTTCTTTCTGGTCCAATTCTCACATCCATGCATGACTACTGGAAAAAGTATAGCTTTGACTATATGACCTTTGTCTGACTGCAGGAAGGAATAAAAAGGAGGGTGAATACAGCTGGTGCCCACACATCCACTCCTACATGGCAGTAACAAGGACTGGGGATAGACCGGATCTTCTCAGACCCTTGGTGGTTTCATTAAAAGAGGAAACTGAGAAAGGCAGAGAAGGGGATTATCTTTAGCGTGTCCTTCAAAAGAACTGTTAGACTGATAATAATTCAATGCATGTAACCTCTCTGAGCCAGTTTTCCTATCTGCAAAATAGGGACAATCATTGTGTCCATCTCATAAGGTTGTTGTGATGAGTAAATGAGATGCTTGTATGTCAAAGTACTTAGCACGCTGACTGACACATAGAAAGTTACTTCTGATCTATTCTCATAGGAGCGGCTCTGTGAATGACAGCTGATGTGAGGAAAGCTTTGATGAGTCAGAATCTGTGGATTCAGGGCTTTGAGAGTCCTGGTGTCCTTTGAGCTTCCCATCAACCTGTTAATTTGTCAACTTATTCCTGAAGCTGAATGGTCCCCAATAGCCCAACGCATGAATCCACCAAACCTGGCCCCACACTACTCAGAGTGGGGTCCTCAGACCCACTGCATCAGCATGCCCCTGGAACTTGTTAGAGACGCAGCATCTCAGGCCCTACCCAGACCTCCTAAATCAGAATCTGCATTTTATACAAGATCCTCAGGTGTTTGACATGTTCATCAGAGTGTGAGGACCACTGAGGCTGGGCCCATCAGGGACCCCTGCCGTGAGTCCCAGGTCATCTATGTAACCTGCATAAGGTAACACAGCCTGTAAGGAAACAAGATGAGGCCTGAAGCCAGCGTCTGGGAGCTGGCCCACTCTACCGTCTGTTGCTGGGAGAACACATAATAATCTATGGAACTTTCTCATGCATTTCCTTACCTGGTCTTCACAGTCCCTAAGAGGTAGGCAGGAAGCCTTATTTTACAGATGAGCAAGGAGTGCTCAGAAAACAAATGACCCCTTACCAAGTGGCAGGCTTTTGAGTGAATACAAAGTCCAAGATAGCATTTCCCTTCCTGTTTTATCAGGCCAAGTAGTAGCTCAAACCTCCAAAGGGAATTACTTAAGTGTTGGCATGTATTCTTTCTCTACCTATCCTCATAATGTTCCCATGAGATGGGCTGGAAGAGGTAATTCAGCTTAGTGATGAGTAAATGTAGACACAGAAAGGTTACATGACTTGACCAAAATCATGCATTAAATGACAAAATTGGGGAAACAAATATAATAATGCGTGCATGCATGCTCATTCGCTCAGTTGTGTCCGATTCTTTGCGACCCCGTGGAGCGTAGCCCGTCAGGCTCCTCTGTCCATGGGATTCTCCAGGCAAGAATACTGGAGTTGGCAGTGATAATAATTATAATAATAATAACAGTGATTCCCTTTTTGCCTACAATATAAACCGGGCATTTTGCTAACCTTGTCTAACTTTCTCATCAACCGCAGGATTGGGTACCGTTTTTGTGACAACTATATAATTGAGTTAACTGAGTCTCAGGGGGTAAAGATTTAGGGAGAACCAAGCTCCAAGACCAGATCCCAAAAGAGTGACAGGCTGGGATGACGAATGTGGCAGCCCCCAAAGCCAGCTTGGTCTGTCACTTCCCAAATAGAAACATGCCTTTAATTATGTCATTTTAACTCGGCACAGGGAGGGGGTCTGGTGACAGATGATCCGAGGCTGCACACAGCAAGCTTTTTCAGGCAGCGTGTCAATGCCCCGGAGCCCTTCATCGCATTTGTCACCTGCTTGGCAGCTGTCACTCCATGATTGAGCTGGAGCAGCTGACATCATGCATTTAGACAAAAATTGCCTGCTTCCCGTGTTTGGACTTTTAAGTTCATTGATGTCTGAAAGAAAAGCAAGAAAGCCTGATCTCTTGAGATCAGAGTTGGAAACCATTGAGCTGGGAAGAGAAAGAATTCACTTCTACTGGGCGCCTGCTATTGGGCAGCCCTGCACAATAGCATGGCTGTCATCTCTTGGAGATAATAGTTCATTAACTTGCAGTGAGAGGAATGGACCCTAAGTAACCAGCACCCTGCCTGGCATGGTGCAGTGAACTCAAAAAAATGGAAACCCATGCCAATAACATCATTGTTATGAGCAACAGTGTTGGTCTTTACAATAAGTTTTTATTTCCCAGCTGTAACCCAACCTTAGCACCGTGTCTGGCACATTATACGTACTCCATAAACACTGCGGAATGAATAAATGAATGAAACAGTAGAGATGGGGATGGTTATTTCCATTGGTAGATTGTGACTGTGGGCTCCCCTGGTGGCTCAGATGGTAAGGAATCTGCCTGCAATGCAGGAGACCCAGGTTTGATCCCTGGGTTGGGAAGATCCCTTGGAGAAGGGAATGGCTACCCACTCCAGTATTCTTGCCTGGAGAACTCCACGGAGAGGTGAGTCTGGTGGGCTACAGTCCATGGGGTCACAAAGAGTCAGACATGACTGAGTGAGCAACACTTTCAGGGAGTTATTGTCTTTCTCTTTATGGCCACCCAGCAGCTGAAGCTCCTCCCTTCACTTAGAGCGTGCTCCCACCATTTGAGGCAAGGCCCACCTCCCACTTAAGAAAATAAAAATGCCAAATACCTTCTTTCATGCATCTCAGTGGTTGCCTGGCTCTGCCAATCTGTTGAACCAACTCCAAAGTGGAATTGGAGATACAGCACCTAGAAACTAGGGACAAGAGAAATCCATTTTGAAAACAGAAGTTGGCTGTGATGGCAGCTTCCTTCAAGTCCCCGGGCGTACCACAAACCCAATGACCAGGGCCAGTGCTGAGGACCATGAAGAATCTGAGTCACGTTGGGAGTGATGGTGAACAGATTTGCTGGGAGACTGGGGCAACTGGTGCTGCCTAAGTGGTTCTGAAAATGACTCTCTGGTCCTCTGTTGATGCTTTCTTATGACACTCAGGCTTAGCTTCTCTTAGCTGCCACCAAAATCTCTGACCACACATTCCATCACTTATATATGAAGGAAATGATGCTGAAAAGGCAAAGTGACTTGCCCAAGGTCACACAATGTTTAGGTGGCAGAGCCTGTTTACAAGTTCAGGTCTAGAAATTCTGAAGCTCATGCCCTTTGAGTTTCACTGAACTTTGGAAAAGAAATACATTCCAATTAAACCTCTTGGCTGCTGAGACAGGGAGGTCTAAGTTACAGGAGTTAAGTCTTTTCCCTGTGGTGCACACACAGACATCCTACGAAGCCACGGTTCAAGTCAGCACGTGTGGGTCATCATGCAAAGCTATGTGGACACTCTGTCCAGAAGCCAGCCTGGCCATCTGCACTGGTTAAAAGAAGAAATCCATTTGTCCAGCATTAATCAAAAGAATCCCTTAAAACTCAGGCAGAATGGACTCAATTTTTAATTGGGTTCGAGTCAGATAATTACTCAGCTGCTCATAAAATTCATTTTAATTTATTAAATGGAACTTCCAAAATAGCATTGCTCTGCAGTATGTCCAGTTGCGTGAGCAATTTGTCTAAAGCAAAGTGCTTTGGGCTGAAACCTGGATCCTTTCTTGCCCAGCAGCTTGGATAAGTGACTGCGCCTCTCTGAGCTATGGTCTCCTTGTGTTTCTATGAGTACAATAGTCATATCTGCCCTGTGGCAGTGTTGAGGATACAAATGAGAAGCTTATATAAACTCTGGCTCGGCACAGAGAAGGTGCTCAATAAATGATACAAGTGTATCAAAAGGATGCTGTTATGATAAATTCCCAGAAATCAAATTATTGAGTAACATGGCATGGAACAGTCTTAAGTAGTCTTGATTTGAATCCCAATTTCTTTTTTCCTAAAAAATTATATCAGTTTTCACAGCCACTGGCAATTTAGAAACGCATCTGTTTTCTTAAGGATTTTAACCAGATCCTTGCCAATGGGCGCAGGGTGTCGGAAACCGAAAATCGGGATGACGTGGCAAGTAAACTTGGGTGATTCGTACACTAATAAAGGATTTACACAGGTCACCTTCAACCAAAGTGCAGGGCGCAGGCAGTTGTCAAAACCCTCTGCCTTCAATGGAGGGTGCAGAGTGCTATCGAGCTTCTGCGGTTGGATCCATAACTCATAAGTGTTGCTTGCACGCTTGATCCAACATCTACTTGGGGCGGAGATGACTGAAGCCAAAGTCTGTGCACAGAGGGGAAGCGAAGCCAGCTATTCAAAAGACAGGGAGTCGTTAGGGAGAAACATAGCAGGTGATGGTGTTGCCTTTGCTGGAATTCCAAGAGCAAAAGGCTTTAGAGGAGCAAGAAAATCAGAACATGCGAAGAATCCTGGCACCACTGAAATCCTCTTTCTTCTAAAATGAAGAGGACACTCACTTATCTATCCACTAAGAGGTGGAAACATGGGCAGATTGACAACAGGAAACCCCTGGCCGTTTGTTGATGGATAAAATTCATCACGCTTTATCGTGGGATCTGGGTCACATACGAAAGAATTTTGGAAAACCTTGGAGCCAGGCAGACCTGTGTTCAAAGTCTAGCTTCATCGTGACAACCTGTGTGTCCTGGCTGCCCAGCCTTGGGTTTCTTGTTCGAATTCCTCCCTCAGCCCACTCTGATTGCTCTCATTGTGTCTGTGGGCATTTGATCACACAAAGGGTGCTCTGAGAGCAATCCCAGCATCAGCCTGCTTCCTGTTCTCTGCCTAATCTGAGAAAAAAAAGGATTACAGGTACCCAGGCCCTCAGTTAGTCAGCACAAATGAGAACAGGGCCCCAATTCCGCTGCACGCGGTGACTGCACCTGTGCGATCAGAGGACCTATTGAGCATGCCGGTCAGCCCACTCTTCCGAGATCCGAAGAGCGCACATCTGCATGCACTTGATCCAGGTGAATACAGATGTGTGCATGGGGCACCCAGGCCACCTGTTCATCCCATCCAAAGCACAAGTTCCGACCTAATGTAATTCGTTTGGCAGCCTCACAGCACAGGCTGCCAAGACTCCCCAAACACTAAGTGTATTAATGTCCCCCCTTGGAGGAGATGTTCACTTTTAACCAATGTTAAATTCTTCAGCAGCCAGTGCTGGCCAGGAAATCTGTCCCTGCTGTCCAGAGGGGAAGAGATCCAAGTGTTCAGCTGAGCGGCACTTCATGAATGATATTAATCTCTTCTAAACGGGGGAGAAAACAGTAGAATTTGGTTGCTTTTGGTGTTCAGTGACTATTTAGCAAGGTTCTCTGAACCAACTGTTCTGACCCGGTTGCGGGGGGGCACACTCCAGCCCTACAAGGATGGTACTCAATAATTTATGGCCGTGCATAAGAAAGGAATGCATTTGAGTCAGTCCTAATGAGGTGGATAAGCCTAGAGCCTGTTATACAGAATGAAGTAAGTCAGAAAGAGAAAAACAAATAATGTATATTAATACATACGTATGGAATCTACAAGTGGTGCGAGTGATAAAGAACAGAGCTGCCAATACAGGAGACATCAAAGACAGGGGTTCGATCCCTGGGAAGATCCCCTGGAGGATGAAATGGCCACCCACACCCGTATACTAGCCTGGAGAATCCCATGGACAGAGGAGCCTGGCGGGATACAACCACAGGGTTGCAAGGAGTTAGACATGACTAAAGCGACTTAGCAGAAAGATGGGACTGATGAACCTAATTGCCAGGCTGCAGGGGAAACACAGACATAGAGAACAGACTTGTGGACAAAGTTGGGGAAGGAGGGGACAGGATGAATTGAGAGAGTAGCATGGAAACATACATTGCCTTGTGTGAAATAGATAGCCAGTGGGAAATTGCTGCATGATGCAGGGAGCTCAAACCAGGGCTCTATGACAGCCTAGAGGGGTGGGATGGGGTGGGAGGTGGGAGGGTAGTCCAAGAGGGAGGGGCCAGATGTGTACCTATGGCTGATTCATGTTAATGTATGGCAGAAACCAACACAGTATTGTAAAGCAATTATCCTCCAATTAAAAATAAATTTAAAAAAAGAAAAATCAGTATGGCCGTGGACCATACACCCTCATGCTTGGCTTTGGAAATAAGGCTAGGAGCAGGAGGAGATGGAGAAGGGATGATGTGATTGCAAACTTCTAATTAATGTATGTTTTATTGATGCTTATGAAGCCTGAAATATTAATAGAAGCAAGTGGATGCATAATTGATATGCCCCATAGAAAATGTGAATTACTGGACATGGACAGGAAACCCCAGACATCCTTCTGTCAAGATGTAGAAGGATTCTGCAGCTCGTTTCATCGATGGAGTGCTTTGTGTTGCTGGGAGTCTTGAAATCTCTGGTACTCTGGCAGCTGGTAACAGAAGGATGCTCTTTTCAATATTTCATCTCCAGGATGAATGTACCAGTTTGCTATTTCTTTAGGGGAGGAGACAGAGACCAAGAGAGATCTTGTATTAGTGGCATCCCAAATGTGCGAGAGGTATTTTTTCCAGTCCTCTCACTTATCGTCATGATAATACCAACCCTATTATAAATCCCATTTTATGAATGAAAAACTAAGATGCCACAAGATAAAGTGAGCTGCCTAGGGTCACACAATGAGTGAGTGGTGAAACTGGAGTTCAAAGCCTAATCCTTTTACACCACTGTGGTAATCGCTGAGGGCAAGATTCACTAGTGATGCTAAAAATAGAGTGCAACTGTGTGTGGGTGGGAATCATGGCTGATCACTTCTGAGAAATAAGTTGTAAGCAAGCCACCTAATTGCCCTGTGACTCAGTTTCCTTACCTGTAAAACTGGGATAACAGTAGGATCTATCTTATAGGATTATTATGGGATTATTCAACACATGTAAAACCTTAGCCCCCAGCATGCAATCAGCTTTAGGTATTAACAGGTATGATGATGACAGACAGTGAGAAATGGGTCAGAGAGATAGCGTGATGCCAGATGTTGTGAGACATTAGGTTCTTGCCTGAGTGAATTGGGGCAACATTGCAAGTTTTTAACCAAAAGAAAGATAACAAGAAACATGTGATTTGACTTATGTTATAAATGGTTCCCTCAGGTTGCTGTGTAGGGAACAGACCAAGAAGATGTGGGGAGATGATTTGAGAGGCTTGGCAGGAATCCAGGTGAGGGGCGATGGTGAGTGAGGTCATGGTGGGAGTAGATTCAGATACGTTTTGAATGTTGAGCCAACAGGATTATCTGATAGACTGAATGTGTGTTGGGTGTTTTGTGGTTGTTCAGTCACTAAGTCGTGTCTGACTCTTTGCAACGCCCCTATGGACTGCAGCACACCAGGCTTCCCTGTCCTTCACTGTCTCCTGGAGTTTGCTCAAACTCATGTCCATTGAGTCAGTGACGCCTTCCAACCATCTCATCCTCTGTGGTCCCCTTCTCCTCCTGCCTTCAATCTTTCCCAGCATCATGGTGTTTAAGAAACTGCAGTCAAAGCCAAGTCCAGACAGCCTGGAAGACGGGATTGCCATCAAAAGTGGGGAAGGATGCAGTGGAGCAGGTGAGCAGAGGTCTAGTTTTGGGCTCCCTAGATTTGAGATGCCTGTTGGACTTCCCAGGTGAGAGGCCAAGTAGACAGTTCTGTTCATGAGTCCTGAAGAGGCATGTTCTCCAAATCTCTTCTCTTTGTTCCAAGCTACAATTTGTTCTCTCCTGGTTACCATTCAGGAATGAAAGGGGAGAAAATGAAAAATGCACCAGAAAATCCACTCAGGTTCTGCCCTGCATTCCAGATGTACTCTTGGTAAAGAGTATTACATTATGTCACATGACTCCCTGAAAAATGTACTCAACAGAAAGGCAAAGGATGATGGCAATGATGGTGATGATAACTAGAAAGAGAGAGAAAGAGAATCTCACCAACCAGCTCAGAGAGAAACAAATGTCAAGGAAGGCAAAAAGGAAGGAGACAAACATTTTAAAACATTCAGTGGCAAAGTGATTCTCTGTCTTTAGAGAAAAATCAGCCTCATGAGGCACTGGAATAACAGCCAAATGAATGTATAAGACTTGTCTGTTTCTCAAAACCCAGGTGAATGATGATGAAGACGTGAACTCTATCAGAAATCCCAGAAGCTTCGTTAGAGTTGTGTTTCCTCAGGTGCCCTGGGGACAGCAGGATGCCCGAGGTCCTCCCTGAGGCCCCGGAATGCACAAGGGCCCTTAAGGCGAGAACACAGTGACGGAAGGCGGGGGGACCTCATCTCTGTGGAGTAGGTGCCATGGGCTCATCCATCAGCCTGGTGCGTGCGTTGCTTGGCCATACTGATTCATCACAGAAACCCTGTGATGTAGGAGCAACCTCTTCTTGCTAATGAAGAAAATAAGGCTGAGAGGTCTGAGTGACCTCCCCAAGGTCAGATGGCTCTGAGAGGGGAAGGCAGGAACCCAATTCTTTTCTGACTTCAACTTGAGTATTTTTCCATAGTGCCCAACAGGCTCCCTTGAAGGGGACTTGGAGACTGTATTGAAATGCCCTGATAATCAGGGATCTGAAAAGAGTGGTGAAATATACATGGGTTTCCCTGAGAACCATGAGGGACCCTGAGCACAGGTGCCACCTTCAAGGATCAGCAGCAAGATTTCAGCTTCCAAATCTCCACTTGAGCACCTTCCATCCTTAACAGTGACCTTTGTCTTTGAAGACAAGGATGATGTCTATTGTTTTTTTTTTTTTTTCACCACTGTACTCCCAGGGCTTGGAAAAGCCATGTATATTATAGAGGATAGATAAGATAAACAGTACTTAAATGTGTAAGTGAAGCAAGATATCGAATCACCAAATATTTCATTGTGTTCGTTACAGTTGTAACACTATGAAAACTTAATTTTTAATGCAGGATTCATGTTTCCACGGTTATCAGGCACCTGCTATGTCTGGGCCCTGTGCTGGGTGCTAGCGAGTCAGTAATTAACAGAACAAATTTGGTCTCTGTCCCCGTGAAACCCACTTAAAAGAAGGAAATGCTATCATTCACAACAACGTGGATGAACCTGGAGTTCATTATGCAAAGTGAAATAAACCAGACACAGGACAAATACTGTGTGATTCTTCCTACAGGAGGAATCTAAGAATCAAACTCGTAGGAACAAACCATGACAGTTTCAATTTCTCTTTGCCAGTTTGAATCCCTTTTATTGCTTCTTCTTCCCTGATTGCCATGGCCAGGACTTCCAAAGCTATGTTGAATAATAGTGGCAAGAGTGGGCACCCTTGTCTTGTTCCTAATTTTGGAAGAAATGCTTTCAGCTTTTCACCATTGAGAATGAAGTTTGCTGTGGGTTCGTCATATGGCCTTTATTATGCTAAGGAGGTTTTCCTCTATGACCACTTTCTGGAGAGTTTTTATCATACATGGGTGTTGAATTTTGCTGAAAGTTTTTCCTGGGTCTATTGAGATGATCATATGGTTTCTATTCTTCAATTTGTTAATATGGTGTATCACCATGATTGACTTGCATATATTGAAGAATTCTTACATCCCTGGGATAAATCCAACTTGATTTATTTAAAGGGCAAAGTCCTCCAACTTCTCTGATATTTTGGCTCCTTGGCCACAGGGGGGATGATCGCGGACAGCTGGAGGGCCTCGTATCCACAAGGTGAGCAGCAGCCAGTGTTAATTTCCTTCTCCCCACTTGTTCCACTTGTTCTCCGGCTCCCCTGGTGGCTCAGGAGGTAAAGAGTCCGCCTGCAATGCGGGAGACCTGGGTTCGGTCCCTGGGGAGGGAAGATCCCCCCACCCGGAGGAGGGCATGGCAACCCACTCCAGTATTCCTGCCTGAAGAATCCCCATGGACAGAGGAGCCTGGTGGGCTGCAGTCCATGGGGTCGCAGAGTTGGACACGACCCAGTGACTAAACATAGGCACAAATCACTTGTTCTTATCAAAACAGTGGAGTGGGGACCACTTCCACTGTAGCATCTACAGAGAGTCCTTCTTTGTGACCTCACCCATCCTCTCCTGCCAACCCAGGTACTTCCCTTCCATCGGGAGAGCCAGGCTTCAGAGAGGAAAGGCATGAGGTGGCCCCTCTCCAGCCAACCTCGCCCTGACTTCATACAGATGGAGATCAGAGTCCATCTCCCAGCTGTGGCAGGGATGCTTGGCAGGGGCAGCCTGACGTTTGCTTTCCTTGAGCAGACAGGGGCCTGAATATCACAGCTTTGGCTGAAGTGCGTTCTCGATGCAGGTACTCAGAGTGGGGGCCAGGTCTCCCACTCAGGCTCCCCGTGAGGCTGTTCTTGCAGGGCTCAGGTCCTCTATGGTCTCCAGCAGCGAGTCATTTTCTCTCAGACCCTGGACTGGCATTTCCAGTGGGCCCAAGATGAAGGTCCCAGGAGAAACACGTGCCCTGGCTTAGGCGTCAGTTCCAGCTCAGAGGCATGGCCTTGGGCAAGATACACCCCAGCTCCATGCCACCATATTGGAAAATGAGAATTCTACCTGCAGAGCTGGCTTCCTGGGGGTGGTTGCAAGGGTTGAAGATGTTTGTAAAGAGCATGGCTTGACCTGATGCTCTGTGATGACCTAGAGGGCTGGGATGGGGTGGGGGAGGTGGAAGCGATGAGGGATGGGATATATGTATACTTACGGCTGATTCACGTTGTTGTAGGGCCGAAACCAACACAACATTGCTTAGCAATTATCCTCCAGTTAAAAATAGAGAACATGGCTTGACCCTTGGCAAATGTTTGACCTAATATTTGAACATCTACCACTGGTTTGGGATACGACTTTCCAAATAATACTTCTCTTCATTTATACAAATACACACACACACACACACACACACACACACACACACACACACATTTGAGCTTCCCAGGTGGCTTAATGGTAGAGAACTCACCTGCCAATGCAGAAGACACAGGTTTGATCCCTCGGTTGGGAAGATCCTCTGGAGAAGGAAATGACAACCCACTCCAGTGTTCTTGCCTGGGAAAATCCCATGGAGAGAGAGGCCTGGTGGGCTATAGTCACAGGGTCACAAAGAGTCAGACACAACTGAGCAACTAGACACATAATGTACCAATATATACATATGTGTTTTTCCTCTTTTTATATAAAAACTGTATTTATATATAATACTAGTATATATGCAAAACTTATCATATTCCAAATTTACTTTTGTTTACTTAAAAATATCAGGCTTCTATTTCACGCAAGAAGATCTCATCACGTCTCTATGCTTATACATGAATATCTCCTTCATTCTCACGCTGCTGTCCCGTATTCCATAAAATGGAACCCCATAAAGTGTTTTTTCCCCTTATTTATATATTTATTTATTTGGCACGTGGGATCTTTAGTTGCAACACGTGAGCTCTTAGTTGCAGCACGTGGATCTACTTCCCTGACCAGGGATGAAACCCAGGGCCCCCTGCATCGGGAGCTCGGAGTCTTAGCCACTGGACTACCAGGGAATTCTGCCCCCTCCATAAGGTGCAGATAAACATTTAGGTTGTTCTGGAGTTTTTACTTCATGAATTGTGTTGCTATTAGCATCTTCGTATCTGCTTTCTTATATATATATATATGTATGCAAATTTCTCCAGAACAGGTCTTAAATGATGAAGTAGGTGTGAAGGATTGAGACTGGCTTTCCCACATTTGAAAGTGGATCATACTTGTTCTTAGTATCAATATATAAAAATCTGAACTAGATATTGTGATATTTGTGACTAAAGTATCTTTTCTTGTTTTCTACTTTTCGATGTATTATTTATTAATCACTTGCATAATTTGTATATTGTATATACTGTAGAGCTCCTATAACCTAATACTGTGTGACAATTTCCTAGTTACATTTTAAACTCCATGTATTGAAATGTATTGAGATTCACAGGAAGTAGAAAAATACAGGATGTCTCATGTACCTTTCAACCAGTTTCTCCCAATAATAGCACTTTGTATAGTTCTATTATGATATCACAACCAAGAAATTGACATTAATACAATCCACAGAGCTTATTCAGAATTTACCAGTGTTTTATGCCCTAATTTGTGTCTGCACTGTGTATGTGTGTTTCTATGCAATTTTAACTCATGTATAGATCTGTGTGCCACCATATCCCACATACACTGTTCCAGCACCAGGCTCCTTGGCGCTACCTTTTTAGAGCCGCATCCACCTCTTTCTCAACACGTCCCCAAACACATGTGACCCCTAATTCATTCTCCATCTCTGTAATTTTGTCATTTCAATAATGTAGCATAAATGCAATCATACAGTATGTAACCCTTTAAGAAACTGAAGTATAAATGATTTTCAATGTTTTACGTGAACAGTAAAGTGATTCAACTATTCATACACATATTATATATATATGTATATATTGTATATGTATATATACAATATATACATATAACATATATACACATATGTAATATGTATATATACAATATATACATATATACATATATACACATATGTAATGTGTGTATATATATGTATATATTCTTTTTCAGATTCTTTCCCATTATAGGTTATTACAAGGTATTGAATATAGTTCCCTGTGCCATATAGTAGGTCCTTGTTGTTCATCTGTTTTATACATAGTATTGTGTATCTGTTAACCTCAGATTCCTAATTTATCCCCCCCTTTCTTTTTGGTAACCACAAGTTTGTTTTCCATGTCTGCAAGTCTATGTCAGTTTTGTAAATAAGTTTATTTGTACCATAATTTAGATTCCATATATAAACAATATCGTATGATGTTTGTCTTTCTCTGTCTGACTTCACTTAGTATGATAATCCATAGGCCCATCCACGTTGCTACAAATGTCATTATTTCATTCTTTTTTGTGGCTGAGTAATATTCCATATATACACACACACGTACACCACATCTTTAACCATTCAGCTGTTGATGGACATTTAGGTTGCTTCCATGTCTTGGTGACTATAAATAATGCTGCTACTGTGGCCCAGATGGTAAAGAACCTGTCTGCAATGCAGGAGACCAGGGTTCAATCCCTGGATTGGGAAGATTCTCTGAAGAAGGAAATGGCAACAAACTCCAGTATTCTTGCCTGGAGAATTCCAGGGACAAAGGAGCCTGATGGGCTGTAGTTATGGGGTTGCAAATAGTTGGACACGACTGAGCAGCTAACATTTTCACCTGAATACAGGGGCTCATCTTTATCTTTTCAAATTAGAGTTTTTCACCATTTCTAAATATATGTCCAGGAGCTGGATTCAATATGTGATGTTGAGACTGACTTTTTAAAGTCAGCATAATTCTCTTGAGATTCATTTAATCTGTTGCATGTTTATTCTTTTTTATCACTGAATAGTATTCCATAATATGGATGTTATACAGTTTGTTTAAGCAGTCACCTATCAAAGGACATTTGGATTGTTTCCAGTTTGGGGCTAAGATAAATAACACTTCTATGAATGTGCACATGTAGGTTTTCGTATAGACAAAAATTCTCATTTCTCTGAAATAATTGGCCAGGAAAAAACTGTAGTTTATGAGAAACTGCCAATCTATTTACCAAAGTGACTGTCCCATTTTACATTCCCACCAGCAATAAATAGTGATCTGGTTTCTTCACATCCTCACTAGCATTTGGTGTTGTCACTAATTTTTATTTTAGCCATTTTGATAGGTGAATAGTGAAATCTCATTACAGTTTTAATTTGCATTTCCCTACCAGCTAATGATGTTAAGCATCTTTTCATGTGCTTATTTGCCATCTGTACACGCCTTTTAATGAAGTGTCTTTTCATGTTTTTTGCCCATTTTCTAATTGGATTGTTTGTTTCTTTACTGTTGAAAGAGTCCTTAACAAAAGTTTCTCTTTTTAACATTCATTTTGGAATACCAGATGTGCTAAATAAGAATTCTGATCAGATGGACGCTGCCTATGAAAATGGGTAAAGACCATCTTGAGCCTCATATGCAGAATTATCATGCTCCCCAGTGATGTGCAATTCAGCTCACGATCTCTTTTATATCCTATTTTAAACCAACAATGGACTTATTGTGGGTATTCACTAAAAATAATCTGATTAAGAAATTTTTCAAACTACAATGGCCATAATTCTCTGGTGGCCAGTGCACTGCTGAGTAGTCAGACACCTGGTGACGGCTCCCATCCGATCTATACTCCCTTCCATGCACTCCCCTCTGATGTGCACTTAAAGACACCCATATATCTCCCTTTGGTAAAAAGAAAGAAAATCGTTCCTATTTTAACATATTGTCAATATTGGAAATGGTCAAAAGAAAAGACTCTAGAATCAAATAGCTTAGGGCCAAACCCCCGCGTCACCATTTAGTAACGGCATTAGGTCTGTTCAGTACAGTTGTACAGATTGTGTACTGCACACCTGCATACAAACGAGGAGGTGAGGAGGTGAGTGGGGGCTGAAATTCACATTGCCCTATATTTGTCAAGCCAGCCTGAAATCAACTCCATCTGGATCAAGGGACTGCTTCTTCCTTACATAAAGATGCTAACCACTGGCCAAACTGTACAACAGTTGAGCTGTATCTACCCAAAGGGACATCTTGTTCTAATTCAAACGGGGAATGCCTTTCCCTGATTTGCCTATAGACTCTTGTAGGCTAGCAGAGGCACTGTGCTGTTTCACCTTGGGCAAGTTACTTAACCTCTCTGGGCCTTGGTTTTCATAGCTTTGAAAGCACCTTTCTCAAAGAATTATTGCAGGGATCAAGTGGGTTAATTCCTGTAACCCTGGGTTGGGAAGATCCCCTGGAGGAGGGCATGGCAACCCACTCCAGTATTCTTGCCTGGAGAATCCCATGGACAGAGGAGCCTGGTGGGCTGCAGTCCATGGGGTTGCAAAAAGTCGGACAGCTGAGCGACTAAGCACAGCACAGCAATTCCTGCTAGGCATAGCATCTGGTGTAGGATAACGTCCCAACAAATCTTAACTCATTGTCATTATTATTCCTTTCATCCACTGGTGTGGATGACTGGGTCACCTGTGAGCTGGTTTGAAAATCAACAATTGGAAAATGCTAGTTCCATGCACGGCACAAGATCAGGACAATATGACTCTTCATTAAACAGTAGGGCATCTGACTTTCAGTTGCAAAATGCTTCAAGATACAGAAAGCTCTCCTAACATTGGGACTGGCAGATGAAATGATACAAGGAGGCGGGCAGTGCGTCCTTGGGCCTGGAGACCAGCCAGCCTGGCTTTCGGGGTCAGACCCTCAGCCCTCGGCTCTCTCCCGCTAGCCTCCTGTGATGCTTCCTCAAACAGTTGATTTTTCTTCTGTTTCCTGAAAGATGTAAGGTTTTCATTTCTTTTCCTTGAGAAAATCCCCACTGTACTCTGCCAGTACTTTCTCACCCAGAATAATAGTGTGAGTATCTGAAAGGGACTTCAGAGGTCAACTTGTCTGCTTGTTTCCAAGCTCCAGAGGATGAAAGAATTGTGCGGAAAGCATATTAAAACATGGGTTCTTGGACCTCATTTCTGGAGATTCTGATTCAGCATTTCTGGAGTGAGGTCCAGGTGGTTTTCTTTTTAACTAGTCCTTTTGGGTGTTGACTCACCTCCTCTAAAGCTGAGAGAGGGATATGACTGACTCAAGGGCACACAGCAATGAGCCGAAGAACCAAGACTAAACCACAGACTTTACTAGGTGCTATTTCCCAATAGGCACTGTTTCCCATATGGCTTTTTTCCCTCATCCACACCCTCTCATCAGCTTTTAGTTTCTTGATGTGAAATAGCAAATACTTTTAGTGGCTTTGCCCTCGTGTGAACTCTGGGGTCTCAGCTGGATGGTCTTGGAGTAAAAGACACCCATCATGTCCAACCAGCAGTAACAACTTACTGGGGTTGGCTTGAGGTTGGTTTAACAGAGGACATAAGGTCTCTGGATTTCAGGGCAGGAGATTCACTCCTTCCTAACAGAGGATTAGAAGCAAAATTGAAGAAGACAGAGATATTTGCAGCTATCTGTGGCACAGCAAATAGAGTAGGACAAAATGAAGAATCTCCGTGCTTCCGGACAACACCACAAGGAGAAGGGAAGTCTCGGGAAGAGGGGAATGAAAGGGGTTTTCTGGGAGGCTTATCCGGAGGCCAGCCCATGGACCATCCAGCCACTTGACGCGACATCTGGTGCATGAAATATTAACTGAAGGGGGAGTGGTATCAGTCACTGTGCCAAGTCCTGGCTGAGACCAACTCTCACTACGGGGGAAAAAGAGAAAGCAATGAGTCTTTCTGCAGAGACAAAAAAAAGAAACCTTTTCTGAAGACAGGTAACACATTGGAAAATGCACGTGCAAATTGCACAGGGCTGCAGACACGCTCGTATGGGCAAAAGCAAACATGTGGAGCTGCACACCAAGCATGCACACATTGAAACACAGATGGGCAGGAGTGGACGTGTGCATGCACAAGGCACATACCTGCAAAATCACAAGTGTAGTTATACACATATCATACAAGCACAAATGTGCTTAAGATGTGTCAGCGTGCCCTGAATTCTCATTCCTGTCACCTGACTGTGAGATTCTTCAGATGGAAACTATGTCTTATGCATCTCAGGAGCCCCAAGGCTCAGAACAGGGACTTGAGTAGAACAGGCATTTGGCAACGTTTTGTTTAACTTTACACAAACCTGAACCTGAGCTAAAACCATTCTCTCACAGCTCCACCACCGAGGACAGATGTGCTCAGAGACTTTTTTATTGTGTCAGAAGAACTCAGGCCTAACTGTGGATCTAAACATCAAGGCAAAATGGGATTGCCTCCCTTGCAGTCCTAACTGAGAAAGTCAATATGCTTCCACGGCTCCAAAGCTGACAGCCACGAAGAGAAAAGTCTACAGCGGTTACTGTCCCCGATGTAGGCGTCCACCCCACCCAAGGAGGGAGTCAGCTGCCCTCTCAATCAAGAGTTTCTTTGTTTACACTTTTTTTATTTTATTGATTTATTTTTGGCTGTGCTGGGTCTTCGTTGCTGCACACTGGCTTGCGTTAGTTGTGGCGAGTGGGGGCTACTCTTTGTTGCAATGCACAGGCTTCTCTTGTTTCCAAGCAGAGGTTCTAGGGCATGCAGGCATCAGTGGTTGTGGCTCGCAGGCTTTGTTGGCCGGTTGCACGCAGAATCTTCCCAGAGCAGGGATCGAACCTGCATTGGCAGGTGGATCCTTAACCACTAGAATTCATTTGTTATTGGGAATCTCTCTTGGACCCCTAAGCCTCCCTGTACTGCCATGCTCCTTCATGTCCCACTCTGCAACCCCATGGACTGGAGCCCACCAGGCTCCCGTGTCCTTGGGATTTCCCAGGCAAGAATCCTGGAGTGGGTTGCCATTTCCTCCTCCAGGGGATCTACCTGACCTGGAGATTCAACTCATGTCTCCTGCATCTCCTGCATTGGCAGGTGAATTCTTAACCACTGTACTACCTGGGGATACCTAAGCCTCTCTAAGCTTTCCAAAGTAGTTTGTTTTTTTTTTTTCAGAGTCAGTCTTTCTGGTCTGCACATGGCAGATGGAAGTTTAGTTCTTGTATTAGTTTCTTGAGGCTGCCATAACAAGACTGTGAGGTGACTTAAAATGACAGAATTTTGTTTTCTCATGGTTCTGGAAACCAGAAGTACAGACTTAAGTTGTCATCAGGGCTGCCTCCAGGGGCTCTATGGAAGAATCCATCTCTTGCCTTGTCCAGCTTTTGGTAGCTGCCAGCACCCATTGACTTGGGACCATGTCCCTCTAATCTCGTAGTGAAGGAGCAGAAAAGTGTACATTGCCCATCACAATGCCAAGCAAGCTGCAAGACCAAGTTCAACACCGTGGGTTTACTGAGCATGTTCTTCCCGTGGAGGTGGGAGGGAGTGAATATTTCAGACAATAAATAATTGCTCTAACACAAAAATTTTTCCAGTAGTCATGTATGGATGTGAGAACTGGACTATAAAGAAAGCTGAGCACTGAAGAATTGATGCTTTTGAACTCTGATGTTGGAGAAGACTCTTGAGAGTCCTTGGACTGCAAGGAGATCAAACCAGTCCATCCTAAAGGAAATCAGTCCTGAATATTCATTGGAAGAACTGATGCTAAAGCTGAAGCTCCAATACTTTGGCCACCTGGTGTGAACAACTGACTCATTGGAAAAGACCCTGATGCTGGGAAAGATTGAAGGTGGGAGAGGAAGGAGATGACAGAGGATGAGATGGTTGGATGGCATCACTAACTCAATGAACATGAGTTTGAGCAAGCTCCAGGAGCTGGTGATGGACAGAGAAGCCTGGCGTGCTGCAGTCCATGGGGTAGCAGAGAGTTGCATACAATTTAGCAACTGAACTGAATTGAACTGAACTAATGCTCAGTCTTGCGATAATTCATTTTGCTTATCAAATGCTTTTGTCTCCATTTCGACACCTGTATTTCCTTGTTCAAATAGCCTTATTAATGGTTACAAAATGATGAGATCCTGAACTACCAGGGAATTAGATTCTCTGTTTCTTCATTCTCATTACATCTTTTGTTTTGGTGTGTGTGTGTGTGTGTGAGCTTATTAAGCAGTCTGCTTTGTAATTCTGTCTCAAGGATGTGACATTACTGAATGATTTGACAGTTTCATTGTTTTAACTAACACTGAATCTCACACCTCTTTTCCTTCCTGCCCACCACCACCGTTAAGTGATAGAGGTGACAAATATCCAATTTGCGAGCCTCCACTGTAGCTGGCAATATGGCACAGTCCAGCCAACAAGACATGGCAGACTCTTCAGGGAGATCTTGGGGGAAGTCTTGACTCTCCTAAGAAGAAGAAACACTTCAGTTGACTCTGCCCCTTCTTTTCTGCCTGTCTTGAATGCAGATGTTATGTTGTTGACAAACATTAAGGAAATACGGAGAGAATCATAAAAATTGTAATTAACATCTTTGAACTACTGAATCAACACCAGTAGCTGTGTGCCTCATGTAGACTGGGTTATCTATTACTTGTAGTCAGGGACTTCCCTAACTATACAATTTCTTTAGGACAGGGATTGGCAAACTACAGCCCATGGGCTAAATCCAGCTGACCGCTCGTTTTTATAAATAAAGTTTTATTGGGATACAGCTATGCCCATTTGTTTGTTGTCTCTGGCTGCTTTTCTGCGGCAATAGCAGAACGGAGTAACAGACACCAGCAGGCCCACAAAGCGTAAACTATTTGCTCCCTAGCCTTTTTCAGAAAATAATTTGCCAACTCTCTGCTCTAGGACAAAGGTTATAAATTATTTCTTTCTTATATCTCTCAATGCCTAGCACAGTGCTGGTACACAATAGACATGAAACAACTACCTGATATAATAGCAATACTATCAGCTGTCATTTATTGAGCACTAACTTTGCCAGGTGCTGTGCTAAACAGTCTTGGTTTATCATCTCATTAAACCTGCACAATACCCCAGTTGGTTGGAACCATTGCCTTTCTGGTGTTTCTCTGGTGGCTCATCAGTAAAGAATCTGCCTGCAGTGTAGGGGATGTGGGAGACCAGGGTTCGATTCCTGGGTTGGGAAGATCCCCTGGAGAAGGAAATGGCAACCCACTCCAGTATTCTTGCCTGGAGAATCCCATGGACAGAGAAGCCTGGCAGGGCTACAGTCCATGGGGTCACAAAGAGTCAGACACAGCTTAGCTACTAAACAACAACAGCCTTTCCACTCTACAAATACAGAAACCTGGAGTCATTCAACAACTAGCCCAAGGTTCTAAAACTAGCGAAGGACAAAACCAGCCCTCCAGTCCAGGTCTGGCAGAGTTCAAAGACGGTACTCTTAACCTTGGGCTCTCCTGTCTCCCATGCATCCAGCTGAATCTGATCAGAGATTCCCAAGACAGTAAGAGGAGCTCCAGCCTGTTTTCGACACCAACCTGGTTTATGAATAGTCATTTCTTGAAGGGAAACTTCATCACACCTCCACGGAGAAAAGATCCTCTTGGCAAATTGAAAACAATGACTCTAAATTGCAGAAACCGAGGGATTTTACAGCCAACAAATAAACAGAAGGTGTAAATCTCTCCCTGAGCATTGGCTGAAAAGGAGTGGGATGCATCAGTAAGGACTTCTCGGTGGTCATTCTTTCTCTCTGCTCATCTGAGATGTGTCCAGACAAAGAGAATTGTGTTTCCTGCCTGTCAACTGCCTTTGATTTTAAGATAAGTATCTTGTCTCACCTTAAAAAAAAAATCCTTCTTGCTCATTGTGAGATTTCTCCCAGCATGACTTAGATTGAGGTATACGCAGAGGATTGACAAGAGCCCTCTGCTCATCTCAGAGGTTGGCCGCCCAGATGCCCAAGGTGATTGAATACAAATCACTCAGCTGCCTCCAAGGGGAGGAGGAGGAAGACCTAGGTAGGTATTTGTCACATCAGAGTCTTCAACAGCTTGATTCAAAGGTCTTGTCAGAAGGTGAGGGACATTTTCAGATCAAGTTAGTTCAGACATTGTTGGCAGAAATCCCATGGGTTTCTCTTAGTAGACTACAAAGAAATGGAAAAACCAGCCTGAGGTTTAACTTGAATTTCTGTTCGATTTATCAACAAATGCATTTATGTATTTATTTTAAACCTTCTATTTTGTATTGGAGTATAGCTGATTAACAATGTAAAAGCTTCAGGTGAACACTAATGGGACTCAGCCATGCATGAACATGTAACCATTCTTCCCCAAACAGCGCCCCCCGCCCCCCCCACCCCGATCCAGGCTGCAATGTGACATTGAGCAGAGTTCCCTGTGCTACACAGTAGGACCTTGTTGGTTATCCATTTTAAGTATAGTAGTATAAGAAACACATTTTAAAAGAAAAGGAAATGAATATTTATTGAGTACTTACTATGTGCCTGAAACAGCGTACTAAACAGTACGTACTAAACACCAGAAACTTTCATCTATCAATAAATTATACACTTTATGCATTGTGTCCGAACATGTTAAAAGCCTTGTGCACATATTAATTCAACTCTCACAACCACTTAATGTAGTAAATACTAATATCATTTCTTTAAATAAGGAGAAGTTGGGCATGGGAAGTATATCAGCTGTCTTTTGCAGCTAACAAACATCCCCTAGCCATAATGGCTTTAAAAATCAAGCATTCATTTAGCTCACGATTCTGAGTTAGTTGAGGGTTTTTCTGATCTGAACCAGTTCAATTGATCTTGGCTGGGCTCTCTTGTGCAACTTTTGTCAGCTTGGGGATAGGCTGATGGCTGAAGGGAGGATGGTCACAGTCACATGTCTGGGGGTTGGAAGGCTGTTGGCCAGGAGACAAGGCATCTTGTCTATCTCATCATTCGGCCAGCTAGTACGACTGTCTTCACCTGGGTCCAAAGTAGCTGGAGGGGACAAACACCATCTCGAGTCTCTGCTACTGTCTCATTTGCTACTTTTTCACAAGGCAAAGCAAGTCACCTGACCAATCCCAGAGCCCCACAGAAGGGATGACCTATTTACATGCAGAGGGAAAGAGAACTGAATGCAGTGAGGCATCCATCTCCCACAGAGAGGGCATGTCCCTTATCTAAGATCACACAGCTCACAAGTGGTGGGCATAGGATTTCAACCCAGAGTCTGACTCCAGAATCTGTGTTCTCAAGTAACCCTGCCATTCCACGAAACGCTACTTTGCTTTATTCTCAAAAGATTAAATTTTAAAACTCTAAGAACAGTGTTAGTTGCTCATTCATGTCCCACTCTTTGAGACTCCATCACAGACCCATGGACGGCAGCATGCCAGGCTCCTCTGCCCATGGAATTCTCCAGACTAGAATACTGGAGAGGATTGTCGTTCCCTTCTCCAGGCAATCTTCCAAACACAAGGATCAAACCTGGGTATGCTGCATTGAAGGCAGATACTTTACCACTGAGCCACCAGGGAAACCCCTAACAACTCTAAAGAGAAGGGTTATTCCTACCTCTATTTTAGATTTTGAAAACAAAAATCTGAACCTCGGAGGAGTTAAATAATTTTCCTGAAGTCACATAACAAGGAAATAAAGGAATCTGATTCACTCTTAAAATCTCTCTCTGTCCCCTGCCTCACACTAATACCCACCTGTGCTTGCTGAATCAACCTGTGCCCAGAAGCACCAGCCAGGGACCATTTTCAGAAAGTAAAAGCTGGGTTGTCAACACGGGCTAAAGTCTTCCCTAGCCACTTTTCCCAACTATTGCCCCGAAGTTTTATTCCCATTCAGGAAATTAATTTCTGTTTAGCAGAGTGGTAGGTGTTGTAGCATTTAGAAGAAATGAAACAGACCAATTTTCAGCTCCCTGGATGCTTACAAAGTGCACAGTTATGAAACAGCAGATGCTAACTCACAATGAAGTAGGTGGATGTGTGAACAGATGGAAGCAATTATGGGCAACTGGAAGGTGAGTTTAAATGGGATTAATCAGGGAAGACTTCCCAGGGGAGGTGGGCTGGAGGAAGAGTGGGATTCAGATGGACAAAAAAACAAAGAAATAACCTATCTTAGAGCTACACCTTTCTTAGAAAAATGTGAGCATGGGATACATAATGGTTAAGTTTCTTTTCTGGTGGCTCAGTGGTAAAGAATCTGCCTGCCAATGCAGGAGATGTGGGTTCAATCCCTGGGTTGGGGAGATTCCTCTAGGGAAAGAAATGGCAACCCACTCCAGTATTCTTGCCTGGAAAATCCCAAGGAGAGAGGAGCCTGGCGGGCTACAGTCCATGGGGTCACAAAGAATCAGACCTGACTTAGAGGCTAAACAACAACAGTAACCAACTGAAGCCAACTGAAGTTTAACAAGTAGACTTTCAAATTCAACACGAGAATACAGAACCCAAGATGGCAGTGCCCCAGGGAATTGGGCATAAACTGAAATGAAGGGCTCAAATGTCATCACAGTGCCCTCTCCTTTTTCTCCCTGTGTTATTATTTCTTAGCCAACAAGCTTCCATTTCTTCTTACAAGGTAGATGATGGCTGCCTCTCAATTCAAGCTTCCAGCAGAGTGACTCTGATTGGCCCAGACTGAAGCATCTGTGTATCCTTCATCCAATGAGCTTCTCTGGGGGGGCCAGCATCACAAGCATGGTTGCCAGGGAAGCTAATTGAGGGCAGTGGCTTCTGCGGCTGGATAAACACCACAAACTCTATCTACGAAGGGCATACCTTGAAAGATTAAATGGCGGTGAGTCTAACCAAATCTCAGAAGTTTTGAAGGATGGTAGGTCGGAAGAAAGCTAGGGAACTGCCAGTGAAGGGGACTGAATTCTAGCCAGAGTACATTAGTCTAAGACTCATCCATAATCATAAGCCTCGAGAGAGATATCACAGAGAGGTTTGTAATCAGGAAAATGACACCATTGAAAATTATATATTTCTCTTGTGAAAGCAACACATATTCATTTTGGGAATTTTGGCAAATACAGAAAAGTAAGCTATTATTTCCTTCCATTCTTGTCCTCACACAAACATGCTGGCATCTGGCAATAGAGGAGGGTCACTTTCAGAACCAAAATGTTTAACCATCCACAGTGGAAATCACCTATTAAGTTCTGGATCATCTTCTATAAACATGTCATATCTTACTTGTACTCACTTGACATTATCATTCCCTTGGTTTTCAGATTAAAAATTATACAAAGTGTCTTTAGACAGCATGTTGTTGCTGTTGTTGTTTAGTCGCTAATTCATGTGCGACTCTTTGTGGACCCCATGGACTATAGCCCATCAGGCTCCTCTGTCCACGGGACTTTTCCAGGCAAGAATACTGGAGTGGGTTGCCATTTCCTCCTTCATGGGATCTTCCCGACCCAGGGATCGAAACTGGGTCTCCTGCATGGGCAGGAGTGTTCTTTTTTTACCACTGAGCCACCAGGGAAGCCCAAACAGTGAGGTGCTTATGAGCAATGCAGTTCCTGCCATGACTCAGATTCAAACTCAGGTTGCTGTGGTCACAACAGAGTCCTACCCACTATACGATAAGATTGCCATAGTGAACTTACCCATTCCCCCATGGTCAGACAGTTAGAGCATCTCCACTTGTCACTATTATAAATGACTCTGTGATGAATATTCTCATTTCTAAAACCTCATCCCTGTATGTAATCAGTTCCTCAGCAATGGAATTATTGGGTCACAGGGTGCATGCATGCTAAGTTGCTTCAGTCGTGTTCTACTCTTTGCAACCTTATGGACTGTAGTCCACCAGGAATTCTGTCCATGGAATCCTCCAGGCAAGAATACCAGAGTAGGTAGTCATTCCCTTCTCAGGGGATCTTCCCAACCCAGGGATCGAAACTGAATCTTCCGTGGCTCTTGCACTGCAGGCGGATTCTTTACCACCGAACCATCTGGGAAGCCATGTCACAAGGTAGGAATGTTTGTAAGTCTCTTGACACACATTGCAAGTTGTCCCTCCAGAAAAGATGTGCAAAAGGAAACATTCCAGCCGGGCATGAAGAGAGTATTAATAGACCAGAAAGCAAGTTTGGGCAGGTCCATTGGATTATTGCCCATGATTAATGGCATCAAGACCAGTTAGGGTGGCAGCACCATTTTTATTTGATCTGCAAGGAGATCAAAGCAGTCAGTCCTAAAGGGAATCAGTCCTGAACATTCATTGGAAGGACTGATGCTGAAGCTGAAACTCCAATCCTTTGCCCACCTGATGCAAAGAACTGACTCATTGGAAAAGACCCTGATGCCGGGAAAGATTGAAGGCAGGAGGAAAAGGGGCTGACAGAGGATGAGATGGTTGGATGGCATCACCGACTCACCAACTCAATGGACATGAGTTTGAGCAAGCCCTAGGAGTTAGTGATGGACAGGGGAGCCTGACGTGGAGAAGTCCATGGGGGTTGCAAAGAGTCAGACACGACTGAGCTACTGGACTGAACTGAACCATTTTCACACTGTAAGAGCCTTTTCGTGGGGCCCTAATCCTCGAAGTCCATTAGTGAGAACACGCTTTACCCTGGATTATCTTTTCCAGGGTTGATCATTTCTCTGACACTTTTTTCCCCCACATTTTTATTTCTGGTCAGCGTATCTTTTTATAGACATGTAGTCTTTAGCTATAACAACTTCAGCAAAGTCTTCCTCCAGCCTAGAAACCTGAGCTTTTTCTTTGCTATCTATCTCTGCCCAGATTCACTGAATAGTGATTCTGTAATTTGATTACCAGACAACTGTTTCTTTTCTAATGTCCAGGCTAGTTGTTCACACGGGATGGGAGGATATCTTTGTTTCATCGCTAAACTGCCTACAACATATGCATTCCCACTGGATGGTCATCACTGCGATGTTACGGGTTGGAAAAGAATGTCCAGACACAGAGCACTGCAGAAAGGAGTGAGTTTATGAAGAACAAAGAGCAGAGATAATGTAGGCACTGTGAGTACAGCAGGCCAGCAGCTCCTCATAGGCCAGGGGGAGACAACGGTTTTTGTGGGTTTATGATCATGCTCAGTCACTAAGTCATGTCCGACTCTTTTCAAGCCCCCACCAGGCTCATCTGTCCATGGGATTTCCCAGGTAAGAATATTGGAGTGGGTTGCCATTTCTTTCTCCAGGGGATCCTCCCAACCCAGCGGTGGAAGCTGCATCTCCTGCATTGGCAGGTGGATACTCTACCACTGAGCCACCAGGGAAGCCCTTTTTGTGGGTTTGCAGTCAATTTTTATAGCCTCAAGACAAAGAAAATTCCTGCAGGAAGGTTGGCGCTAGGTGACTGGTTAGGGTGCTATAGGGTGACTACCAGGGTGGGCATTTTCACCTAGTTCAGGGTCAGGAAGCCTGCTGGTGATGATCAGGGGCGGCGGGGGTGGGCTAGGCTTTTGGCAATGGTTACAAAGGGGTTCAGTCAGCTTCAGAGGTGGCCTTGGCTCTGGGCTCTGCTTCTGTGGCCTTGGGACAGGACTCCACACATGTGAAGTGGATAAAGAAAGAGAGGAAGATTGGATGGTTCTCCCAGGAGTTTAGATCTCATCAATGGCCCTGCCAGAACTTGAACCTGACACTGTTCTCGCGACATCATCTCCCAAGGCAGAGAGATTGGTTCTAGAGCCAGTTAAAAAAGTTGCAGAATGGGACTTCCCCAGGGGTCCAGTGGTTGAGGCTCCACCTTCCAATGCAGGAGGGATCGTTGCGATCCCTGGTTGAGGAACTAAGGCCCCGCATGTCACAGGGTAAGACTGAAAAAAAAAAGTTGAGTTCATCCAGGCAGCTAAATAGATGATCCACCTACTAAAAGCAATCCATTTGCATATGTCTGCCACAAACATCTAAAAAAAGAAGCCGTGGCTACAGGAAACTGGAGTGAGGCGTAGGATCACAAGGAAGGAGAGGAAGAAACTGAATGTGAAAGTCTTCCGAAGGAAGGAACTACGCTGGCGGAAGCCTGACTGTGGTGCGTGCTCAGTCGTGCCTGACTCTTTGCGACCCCATGGACTGCAGCCCGCCAGGCTCCTCTGTCCATGGGATTCTCCAGGCAAGAGTACTGGAGTGGGTTGCCATGCCCTCCTCCAGGGGATCTTCCCGATCCAGGGATGGAACCCGAGTTTCCTGCATTGGCAGGCGGATTTTTATCACTGAGCCGCACGGAAAGCCCCCTATCTACAGTGGGAGAAAATAAAATCCAAAGACGGAGAAAAGAAGAAAATAATGTTGAGCATCTTCAAACACGCGGATCCAGCTGTCCTTAAGGCAAATAACTCTACCCCCACCACTCCAAGTTACATTAGCCAAAAAAGCCCTGAATGATGTTGCCCATGCCAGTTGGAGTCAGGCTTCTTGTTGCTTGCAGTGGAGAGTAAATTATGTATGAATTACACTGCCTCTCCAGACCTATATACAGAAATGCAGAGAAAGAGATGGCAGAGTCCTTGGAAAAGAGTGAGGTACTTTGTTAGCATCCAAAACCTCCCTGTCAGCTTAATCTGCCTTCGTTCCATCTCCCCAGTGAGGTCTCTCCTACCACTGATAGGAATTTTCTAAGCTTCTGCAGCCTGGCTGTTTCACCAAGCATTAAAATCTCCATGCCAGAGTTTGGCTTCTTGGCAGCTCTACAAATTTGTTCCCTTGGGATAAGGGAGCAAAGGTTAAGGCTGTGCAGGGCTTTAATCAGTAGTGTGTGACCCTGAAGAACAGGCGGGAATCAATAATATATTTCCATGCACAACTTCTTTTTCATCCTCAAAACAACAGTATCAAAACATTCATGCCAGACTGTAATTGAAAAAGTCATTTTTTTAAAAAAAAATTTTTCTTCCCTTTCTTGCTCTTTCATGAAAGCCGTAATTGAATGAGTGTACCACATGGAGATGAGAAAGAATCATTTAGAAAAACTCGGAAAATATGGTGTTTCCTAGTGGGTTTGTTTTCCCCCCTGCCCCCCATTTTTGAAAAGAAGGCCAATTGCAGTTTCTAGAATGCTTGTTGGATGAAGGGTGATGGGTAAGAAAAAGGAGGAGAAGGTATGTCTAGAGAGGAGAAGGGTGTGTTTAGTGAGAAATTCCTCTGTTAACTCGTGAAATACATAGCTGCCTCAGCTCACAACACACAGAGGGCCTGCAGTGCATGTATGTGGCAACTGGCCAGATGGTAACCATGGTCACAGCCCAGTGATGCCAATGGGCAGCCAGCTGGAGGACCACTGGACTAGCCTGTGTCCCCAGGCCAGGTAACTTGTAAGTAAGCCAATAGCCCTAACTAGCCTTTCCAAAAGCAGACGATGACCTTAGCATTGGGCTCCCTGCTGGCTCAGACAGTAAAGAATCTGCCTGCAGTGCAGGAGATGTGGGTTCGATCCCTGGGTCAGGAAGATCCCCTGGAGGAGACATGGCAACCCACTCCAGTATTCTTGCCTGGAAAAGCCCATGGACAGAGGAGACTGGTGGGCTACATCCACAGGGTCGCAAAGAATCAGACAAGACTGAGAAGCTAACACTTTCTTTCACTTAGCATTGAGGTTTACATTTGAATGAATGAGTAAGAGAGATCTGATCTACTAAAATATTCAACCTACATGACCTTGACTTTTGGGAAATGTGTTTCAAATGGAGAAGGGTGAGAAATAGGAAAATATATGAAATCATCCCTCCACTTCATTTATTTATTAATTCACAAACTCATATTATTCATGGGTACAATGTGTGATATGAAGTAGGCTCTTTGGGTATTGCATTGGACAAGACCCAGTCTGTGACCTCAACCAAGACAATTAAATTAGAATGATAAAGTGATGGATTAGAATACAGCATGCTGAGTGCCATGAAAATAATGGCAGGGTGTGAATGGATCCTGCAGCCTTGAAAGGAGGAGAAGCAAACACAGGCAAATGGCTCATAGGAGGAAGAGATTGAAGCAAAGATGGATCCATTACTGTGGAGATGCAAGAGATGCGATAGTGAAACTGGTGAAGGTTAGACCAGTGATTCTCAACTTGCCTGCACGTGAGAACCATTGGGGGGCAGAAAAAAATACTAACACCCAGTTCCCACTCCAAACCAACTAATCAGAACCTTTTGGTGGTGCAATGCAGACATCAAATTTTTTTTTCAATCTCTCCAGGTAATTCCAGTGACTTGCTAGTTGCTAGCTTTTGAAACACTAGACTTGATTATAAAGTGTCTTGTTACCAATCTAAGGAAGGGCTGTGAATTATTTTTTTTAATAAAAAAGGAAGGAAGGGCTTCTGATACCATGGAGGTAATTAGATCTAAGAAAGGGCAATAAATTTTCAGACTGATTTAAATGGCTCCAGGTCATTTTTCTCTTGCCAAACAGAAGATCAACTTCTAGAAGTAATTAGGATAACATAACTGTTAAGGGCAGAGCTTTGTGAAACAGGACTGGATTTGAGACCTAGCAGACTGTTCTGCCTTCTCAGTGCCTGTTTTCTCATATATAATATTTGATTAGTACTATCTGCCTTTTTCATAGGGATGCTGTAAAATATTTATTGAGAACCTATTGTCTGTAAGGCTCTTTGATAAACCCTGGGAATAAAATTTGTTGTTCATTCGCTAAGTCATGTCCAGCTTTTTGCAACCCCATGGACTGCAGCACACCAGGCTTCCCTGTCCTTCACTATCTCCTGGAGTTTGCTCAAACTCATGTCCACTGAGTCAGTGAGGCCATCCAACCAACTCACCCTGTGTCGCCACCTTCGCCTCCTGCCCTCAACTTTTCCCAGCATCAGGGTCTTTTCCAGTGAGTCAGCTCTTCCCATCAGGTGGCCAAAGGACTGGAGCTTCAGCTTCAGCATCAGTCCTTCCAATGAATATTCAGGGTTGATTTCCTTTAGGATTGACTAGCAATTTTAACAAATGACACAATGTTTATTCTAATGGAACTTAACTAGAGTTGGACATTAGTCAAATAACCATAGGAAATTATCAAAAAATTACCTAATTGCAACTGTGTAACTGTGAAGGGATACATCTATTTAGGAGAAACACCAAGACTAAGAAAATGTGTATTGAGAGCACTCATCTGGGAAGACAGGCTGGAATTTGAAGGAATAGGAGATAATTTGGAGAAAATGCAGAGGAAGGGGAATTTGATGGAATGGGAGGGGACCAGAGAAATGTGTAGAAGCAGAGGCCCTGGGAGGTGGGGCAGCAGAAGATGAAAGTGACACAGTGAGGTTTCAAGTACTGAGTAAATATTTCATAAACAGTTAACAGCAGCCACTGTCTTTCCTGAATTTAGACTCCAGAGCGATGAGAAACAGAAATAGACGAAGAGGTTCATTGCATCAGATATTTTCTAAACCTTAAAACACTTTAAAATATTCACGATGTAAATAAGAACACCGTCCTCCCCATGCCATTTAAGACTAGTGCTTTGTGCTTAATGAAGGTCTCAAGGAAGAAACTTGAGAATCCCTTGGACAGCAAGGGGATCAAACCAGTCTATACTAAAGAAAATCAACCCCGAATATGCACTGGAAGGATTTGTGCTAAAGCTAGAAACTCCAATACTTGGACCACCTCATGGAAAGAGCCAATTCATTGGAAAAGACCCTGATGCTGGGAAAGATAGAAGGCAAAAGAAGAAGGAGGTGGCAGAGGATGAGATGGCATCACTGACTCAATGGACATAAGGTTGAGCAAACTCCAGGAAATAGTGAAGGACAGGGAAGCCTAGCATGCTGCAGTCCATGGGGTTGCAAAGAGTCGGACATGATTGAGCAACAACAAATACCAGCTGGTACCAAAACGTGCTTAAACCTGTTCCATCTCTCCGTTGAGCTTTCCAGGAATGGTTTGATGATGAAATGCAATAATATCCTTCCTGGATTTCCTTGGAATTCCCACTGGGGGGTGCAAGATGAAGCCAGTCATCACAGCTGTGTATTCCCTGAGCCAATTGTACCCATTTGATCAATTATTTTAATATAAGTTGCATAAGAAGCTCCATGCATCAGGGCAAACAGATTTTGTACTTTCTGCCTACAGATTTTTATTTCCTTAATCTTTTGTTTTTTCAGTCTCTGTGGCCTGAGATTTACTTCACTCAAAAGAGAATACCCACGAGGGGGGTGTCCAACCCTGAGCCCAGCTCATGGCAAACCCGCACCTCTGCTTCCCCTCATACACTGCGGCATGTCTGCCAAGAGGCCACACAGAGTGCAGTGGCAAAGTGTGGGTCTTAGAGGCAGGCAGAGCTGGACTAAAACTTCAACTCTGTAATTAACCCACTGGTGTCACCTTGGACACGACCACTAATTCTTAGCTTTCTGATTTCTTCAAGAGCAAAACAGAGATCATACTGTGAGATGATTGTTAACTTCTGTGATAACTATGAAAACCACCTGGTCCAGGGCTATTTAATAGCAGCTGTCAGTGTTATGGAAGCGATCCTTCTCATAGCTAACACAGTATTTGCTCTATCTTGAGCATTCACCTTTTCTTCTGCCAGCATATATCACTTGACTTTGAGGAAATTGCCTGTGGGTATTGTATTAGCTAGAGCTCATCAGCACCCCCTTTTCTTCAGTGATGAAAATATTCACCATGAATTGGTTAAGGTGAAAGCACCTGGCAATCCAGCTGCTATGAGCTGCAGGCGTGGCTGCATCCAGATGCTCAGGTGATGTTGTCAACAATCTGCTTCCTGTCCTCATCTCCACTTTGCCCTGTTTTGGCTTCCTTGTCAGGAAAGGCTCTCCCCGTGTACTGACAAAATGGCCTTCAGCAACCCTAAATGAAGACAGTGCCAATTTAGCAAGGTTAATGGAAAGTAACTCTTCTCCCAATACTTCCAGAAAACTCCCTGGGCTTAATTCCCAGATGGGCTTTGATCATGTGAAAGTGTTAGTCACTCAGCCGTATCCGACTCTTGGTCACCCCATGGACTGTAGCCCACCCGGCTCCTCTGTCCATGGAATTCTCCAGACAACTTATTGCAGTGGGTTGCCATTTCCTTCTCCAGGGATCTTCCCAACCCAGGGATCAAACCTGGGTCTCCAGCCTTGCAGGCAGATTCTTTACCGTCTGAACCACCAGGGAAGCCCTTTGATCATGTGGCCATCTCTAAACCTATCTTGGTGGCCAGGGATGCAATGTGCTGATTGACCAGACCTGCAAAAGGAGCTATAGCTGGAGTGGGAGGAGGGTGGATCCCCAGAGGGAATGTGGGATGCCCTTCCCTGAACAGCAGTGTCTGGAAATGCAAACAAAACCAATGTATGTGGGGACCTACTTGGTGGTCCAGTAGCTAAGATGCCGTGCTCCCAATTCAGGGGACCTGGGTTCAGTCCCTGGTCGGGGAACTAGATTCCACATGCTGCAACTAAGAGCTTGCATGCTGCAACTAAGCCCCAGTGTGAATGTGTGTTAGTTGCTCAGTCCTGTATGACTCTTTGCCACCCCATGGTCTTGTCAGCTTCCTCTGTCCATGGAATTCTCCAGGCAAGAATACTGGAGTGGGTTGCTATGCCCTCCTCCAGGGGATCTTCCCAACCCAGAGTTCAAACTCAGGTCTCCTGCATCGCAGGCAGACTCTTTACCACTAGTGCCGCCTGGGAAGCTCTGGTGCAACCAAATAAACAAACAAATAAAACTAAATAAATAAATATATTTAAAAAACCAATCCATGTTCAGCAACCATAGGCATTTTCCCATTTTTTTTCTCCTGATATCAACTCCCTTCCCCATCAGCCAGCTGTTAGCAAAAGAGGCTCGCTCTGATCAGTGACTCAGCTAACCATCTCCTCCCAGGCTCATCAATCCCCCATCCAGCCTTCATCGCCACTCCAGGAGGCACTGGGCCTCCATCACTCTGCAGGCTCCACAATTTTCTCAGCCTGCCCAGCAAGAAGAATTCCCAGGGAGGGAGATAATTGTAGCCAATCATTTGGCCTTATATCACCCACTGTCGATATATGTTAAACTTCTCAGCAGCAGGGCCATTCTATCACTCGAAACTGCCAATTTAAGAGAAATCGGCAACTTTTCTTCCTTCTCTGACTTTAGCCTCCCTCAAACATAGAAGTATTCTTTAACTTGACTTTACAGTGACCTAAATAACCAACAACAGCAGTACTATGGTTTCAGTGACTATTCACTCTGCGGCTGAATCTACCTGGAAATGCCAGGTACACACTTTTCTCCCCTCCCCACGCCTACACCCATGTCAGACATCACTAATCAATCTGCCACTCTTTCCTGATAAACCGGTAAGTCAGAGCCTGGTCTCAGAATCCTCAATACAGCATCCAGAATGAAAAGAATGGAGCTGATTTTATTCATAAGAAAGGACTCCAAAACCTCTCAGATGTTGGCAATATCTATGTTTATGACTATATCTAACAAGTTTCCTAAAGGAAATCAACACTGAATATTCACTGGAAGGACTGATGCTGAAGCTGAAGCTCCAATACTTTGGCCAGCTGATGCAAAGAGTCAATTCACTGGAAAAGACCCTAATGCTCAGAAAGATTGTGGGCAGGAGGTGAAGGGGACAACAGAGGATGAGATGGTTGGGTGGCATCACCAGCTTAACAGACATGAGTCTGAGCAAACTCCAGGAGATAGTGAAGGACAGGGAAGCCTGGCGTGCTGCAGTCCATAGAGTCACAGAGTCAGACATGACTGAGTGACTAAAAAGCAAAAACAGAGAGGTTCAATTCTCACAACAATACCCCCAAGTGCGATTAGCCCCATTTTACAGGTAAAGAGTGAGGCTCAAAGAGGTACAGCCACTTACTATCACACAGATACCAAAGCCATCTGATTCATGTGCTTTATACCATTCCACCCCTGCCTCCTCCTGCTCCTCCTTGCCTATTCATATTCAAAACAGCAAACTGTTCACAACTGCCTGCTCACCACCGGATGCAACTGAAGCGACTTAGCACACACACACGCCTGCTCACACAGCAACAAGGGTAGAGCTTGACACGGCAGCCCCAGGAAAGGCTGATTCCCACCTCCCATCTCCAAAGGTTCATCACTCAGTTGACAGCCAGCACTGCCCCCCAGGAGCATCCAAGGCCACAAGGAGCTGGTCCCCAAGCAAACTGAGTTACAAATGGCCCCATAGCTGGACCAGCCCCACCCTCCTCAGTGGGAAGACCACTGATGCTATTTTGTCCCGAAGAAGCTGCAGCAACTCTCAGCTTCGGTTTCTCAGGCAAAATTAGCAAAAGCAGCGTGTCAGAGCAAATCTCGCTCAGGACTCCTAACCCGCCAGCAATGGAGGAGAGCGGGAAGCAGCTGGAAGGAGGGCCCTGATGCCAGAGGAAATTTAACAGAACTGAACTTTCACAGCAGGGGCTCAGAGAAGCCGGCCTGGGGGAAGCCTGCTGTCAGTACAATCTAAGCAAAAATTAAGAATCACAACTCACCATAGCTTTCACCTGTCTTTTATTTTCCCAAGTGTGTTAGTCACTCAGACATGTCCAGCTCTTTGCGACCCTATGGACTATAGCCCTGCCAGGCTCCTCTGTTCATGGGATTCTTCAGGCAAGAATACTGGAGAGGGTTGCCATGCCCTCCTCCAGGGGATCTTCCCACCCCAGGGATCAAACCTGGGTCTCCTGCATTGCAGGCAGATTCTTTACTGTCTGAACTAACTGGGAAGCCCTTATTTTCCCCAAATAGCCCTGAATCCCAGTTTTCCTCTCCCTCCTCCCCCTTCATCCCCCAACAGTCTTTCTGACTAAACCCAAGAGTGTGGGGAGCCACAGAGAGCAAGCAGGTGAGCTTCGAGTTCTGAATCCACTATTAGCAATTTACTGCCTGAAAAACCTAGAGAATGCTCTTCAGCTCCTCTGTGCCTCACTCTTCCCATCAGTATAATGGGGATGATCTCTGTGCCTCACTCTTCCCATCAGTATAATGGGGATGATAATACAGTGTTTCACACTTTACTGAAGCATTTCTCAATCTTGGCACTGTTGACACTATGAGCTGGATCATCCTCTGTTGTGGGATAAAGACAATTCTTTACTATCTGAGCCACCAGGGAAACCTGTGTTTATATAAATAAATCCAATGGACATGTACACACACAAAAAAAAAAAATCAGAAGAAATGCAATTGTTAATCAGTTAATAAACTTATTAGATAATTCTATTTTCAGTGCTTTTGTGTATTCCAACTTCTCCACCATGAGCAAGGTGAATGTAGAACCCTGTTTCAAATTCCATTTGTCCATGATTCTTTCTATGATTAGGGAAGTTACATAAACTATATTTTTCTTTACTTTAAGGTGAGAATGTTAATACTTGCCTCATATATTTGTTTTTATGATGAAAAATATAAAATACCTAAAATACTGTCTATGGCAAAACATGAATGCAAAAATAAAAATTACTATTATTAGCATTTTTCTTTTTATTGTTGAACATTAAACAAGAAGAGATATTACTGAGTACCATTACACACTAGGTCAAGCTAATGGACTTTTTTACGTCTTTAAAAATTTTTTTTATTGGTATACAATTCTTAGAGGTTACTTTCCATTTACAGTTATTATAAAATATTGGCTATATTCCCCCTGTTGTACAATACATCCTTGGCACTGTCTAATACCCAAGAGTCAAAGCCTATTTTTGACTATGCTCCAAAGCTAGATATCAAATCGACAGAGTTTAATTCCAAAGCTCATATTCTTAAATACGACTCTGTATAGTTTATGCATGAAGTTTTACAGTGGAGGTGAACTCGTAAATCACTTCTCCAATGATATTGAAAAGCCTGATTTTGTAGAGTTTGCTAATTTCCATGATGTAAAGACTCTCCACCATGAAGTCACCAATGAATGGTTCAACAACTGACTCACAAAACTCTTGACTGCATTAACAATTGGTTCTTATGAGCTGGTGTCAGGGGCTTCCAGGTCATCCCAGGGTGGCTGGCAGTTCATTTTGGAACAAGGCAGAACACCAGTAAAGAAGTCAATTGCATTAAATCTCAAGAAATTGCTATAGGGCATCTCTTATGTGTGGAATCTAAAATATTACATAAATGAATGTATATATATACAAAACAAAACCAGACTTGTAGACACAGAGAACAGACATGTGGTTGCTAAGCAGGTGGAAATGGAGGAAGGGAGGATTCCGAGTTTGAGATTAACAGATGCAAGCTATTATATTAATGTATAAGATGGATGAACAACAATGTCCTACTGTATAGCACAGGGAACTACATTCAAAACCCTGTGATAAACCATAATGGAAAAGAATATGAAAAAGAATACATATATATGTATATGTGTAACTGAGTCACTTTGCTATACAGCAGAAATTAAACACAACCTTGCAAATTAACTATACAATAAAATTTTTAAAAAATTCTCAAGGTATTGAACACAATGGAAGAACTAGCTAAGGAGGAGACTGACCTCTAAAGTCTGACCTCCAAACACAAATCCACATTTGGGTTTGAATACTGCTGCTGCACTTTTATGGGTTTCCCAGGTGGCACTAGTGGTAAAGAGCCCGCCTGTCAATGCAGGAGGCATAAGAGACGCGGGTTTGATCCCTGGGTTGGGAAGATCCCCTGGAGGAGGGCGTGGCAACCCACTCCAGTATTCTAGCCTGGAGACTCCCATGGACAGAGGAGCCTGGTGGGCTATAGTCCATAGGGTCGCAAACAGTCAGACATGTCTGAAGCGACTTAGCATGCATGCACACTGCACTTCTGTAACCTAAGACTATAAACTCCAGGTCCTCTGTCCAGAAAATGAGTCCAGGCTGACATTAGCTTTGTAGCCTCACTAATTTGCACTCAAATTCATTTGGGGGATGCAAAAATAAATAAATAAATAAAGCCACCTTTCTCCTTTGGCAGATTGTTTCTAGCAAACAACTGAAGAATAAAGATTACCAGCCGGACAGTGAGTCTGGGCTGTTGCAGGATTGGCAGCTGGTTTCCGCTCAAGAGACTCTCTGCACGGTATGCTTCAATTAGCCACTGTAGCTCTAGGTCAAGAAAGGAAGCATCAGGAATGCAACTCAGTGGGCTCTTGTGTAAGGCTCACAGCCCTTAAGTCATTAGTACAGAAGGCACACGTTTAGTTAACTGAATAAGAATCAACCATGAGCCCGCTATGCTCTGAACCAAGCAGAGGCTCCCCTCCTCCATCCCTGCCTGCAGAAGGCAGAGATGAGTGACGTCATCTTGGCCCTGCCAGACACACTGCTGAGCATCCCAAGCTCTGCCAGACTCTTAAGTGAGCCCATATAGTCATCTCGCCATCTCTAAACATGGGGTGGAAACACATCCTAGTGGCTTTCTGTGCATGCCGATTGCATTCTGGACATGGAGCTGTCGTGCCTAGAGACCCTGGGCTTGCCGCGGCCATTTCCCATGAAAGTCACCAGGTCTGCTCAGCCTTACATCATGGCCACAGATCTCTATTTCTCAGTTCTTCCCAAGGATCTCCCTCACTTCAAAAAAGAAAACAGGGGCTTCCCTGGTGGTCCAGTGGTTAAGAATCTGCCTGGGGATGCAGGGGACATCAGTTCAATCTCTGGTCTGGAAAGATCCCACATGCTGAAGGGCAACTAAGCCTACAACTTCTGAGCCTGTGCTCTAGAGCCCACCAGTCACAACTACTGCGCCCACCAGCTGCAACTACTGAGTCCGTACACCCGAAAGCCTATGCTCCGCAACAAGAGAAGCTGCCACAATGAGAAGCCTGGGTACTGTAACTGGAGAGTATCCCCTGCTCGCTGCAACTTGAGAAAGCGTGTGCATAGCAAGAAAGACCCAGTGGAGCCAAAAAGAAAGGAATAAGCAAAAAAGAAAAAACCACAATCACCAAGAGGGTGAAGTTTAAAATGCTGAATGCAAAAGGCACATCATTCTTTTTTTCTACAGGTTCTGCCACTTAGTCTTCATGAGAGGGATCAGAGAATTCTCAGGAATATGGTTGATGGATAAATTGCAGAGAAGTTTCTCTGATGACTCAGCAGCTAAAGAATCCAGACTTGCCAATGCAGGAGACACAGGAGATGTGGTTTCGATCCCTGGGTTGGGAAGACGCCCTAGTGGAGGAAAATGGCAACCCACTCCAGTATTCTTGAATTAAAAATCCCATGAATAGAGGAGCCTGGCAGGCTACAGTCCCTGGGATCACAAAGAGTCATATACAACCGAATGACTAAGCACAGCGAGGCGTGGAACCAAGAGGAGGAAAGTGACATGGATGATGGAATCAGACACATCTGTGTTCAGATTATCTCTAAAGTGTCCCAAAAGAAGACTTAGGGTTTATCTATCTATTAATACTTTCAAAAGATATACACTGAGCACCAACTATGTGTCAGACGCAGTTCTGGATGCTGGAGACATACTAGAGAGCCAAAATGTGCGTTTCCCATGGTTCCACCCTCCTGCCTTCATCCATTCATTGAACATTTCAGTGTTGACTGTCCTAAGAACTGTGTGGGGGCATTGAGGTCCCAGAATACAGTAAACAAATAAATAGACAATTGGAAGGCAGGATGGAAAATAATTAACATACACAAGATACTTCCCACGGGCCAGGTACCATGGATATTAGCTCACTTCATCCTCCTGTGTGTGTGTGCGTGTGTGTTTGTGTGTGCTCAATTGCTTCAATCATTCCGACTCTTTGCGACCCTATGGACTGTAGCCTGCCAGACTCCCCTGTCCATGGAATTATCCCAGCAAGAATACTGCAGTGAGTTGCCATTTCCTCCTCCAGGAGATCTACCTGACCCAGGGATCAGCCCATATCTCTTGCATTGCAGGCAGACTCTTTACCCACTGAGCCACTTGGGAAGCCCCTCCATCCTCATAATAAACCCTATTTGGTATAGAATTATTATTATCCTCTTACAGGTGAATGATTTGGGGTTCAGACATGCTAAGAAACTTGATCACAAAGCAAGGAAGTAGCACAGAAAGATGTCAAGCCCAGGGAGTCTGATTTAAAGTGTATTGTCCTAAACATGACTTTAGATAATTAATGCATGTGTCGTCTATTGTTGCAGGGAGGGTGCTGGTAAACTATCTCTCCAAAAAAAAAAAAAAAGGCAGCGTTTGCAAATTCCCAAGGTATAAATGCTCCCACTATGACTGATTTGAAATTAGTATACGTACTGATGCATGAGTTTCCTTAAATTTTAAATAATTGATTCTTGTGAACTGGTACAAGTTAGGCCCCAACAAAGGACTGAAGGTAAGCATGAAATACTGGTAGATCCAGAGGAGATCTACTGCTTCCCCGGTGGCACTAGTGGTAAAGAATCCACCTGCCAATGCAGGAGATGTAAGAAGCACAGGTTCGATCCCTGGGCCGGGAAAATCCTCTAGAGATGGATGTGGCAACCCACTCCAGTATTCTTGCCTGGAAAATCCCATGAGCAAAGGAGTCTGGTGGGCTGCTGTCCATGGGGCTGCAGAGTCAGACGTGACTGAGCACATACCAGAGGAGAAGCCTACCTAACACAGCTCTCAGGATTTCATTGCAAAATTCAAGAGGAATGAGCCCCCAACTCCTTTTTTTGGTACCTAGAGCAGTCCATTTTTTTTTTTCTTTTTTAAATAATTTTTTCATACTTTTTTTTCTAAATTTTTGGCCATGCCATAAGCATGCAGGATCTTAGTTCCCAACCAGGGACTGAACCCAAGCCCTCTGCATTGGAAGCATGAAGTCTTAACCACCAGACCACCATGGAAGTCCCAGCCCATTCTTTACATGAAGACAGAATGTTCTCAACATTTCCCTGGATTCTCTGAGATGCCACAGTATCCTTTGAACAAATTGCTTTTTGCCCAAGATGATTCAACTTGAGCTTTGTTATTGAAAAACCAAAGAGTCTTCTTATTAAAAAATGCAGAGGGACCAACCCACTTAGGTCTTTTGTTACTGGAATCGGGAAAATGGTCTTCCGTGGAGCAGCAGCCAGTGTAATGATGTCAATTCAATGTGGCTTCCATGGAGAGACACACTCTTCTGATAATTCAGGGACCTGTATTCCCAGAACAATGGAAATTGTCACTCTACCAAAGGACAATCTAGCAGCAAGATCCTTGGGTGCACTTAAGCATGTGTTTATACACCATTAACTACTTGGCAGAGAGACGGAGGGAACATTATGACCACAAATAACATAAACCGACGTTGGCAAAGCTGGTGCTAGTGAAAGAGATACCGGTGATGAAGATGAATTATCTCCAAAATTACAACAGAAGCCAGCAGTAAAGTACAATCCAATTTCAAAGGGAAAAGGCCTTACAAACATTGCACAGCTTCAGTAAGAGAGGAAAGTGGGAAATAAATGTCTATTCCGAGGGCTACCTGAACTTTGCAGTCAGGTGGATCTGAGCTTTCCTCTCTGCTGTTTTCCACCTCTGTGACCTTGAACAAGGTACTTTTAATCCTGAAGCTTCAGACTCTGTTCTTATGTGTGCTTAGTCGCTCAGTCCTGTCCGACTCTTTGTGATCCCATGGACTGTAGCCCGCCAGGCTCCTCTGTCCACGGGGATTCTCCAGGCTAGAATACTGGAGTGCGTTGCCATGCCCTCCTCCAGGGGATCTTCCCAACCCAGGGACCTAACTCAGGTGAGATAAATAATTCAAAATGTCTCCAAGAAATAAATGCAGAATATGTGGATCATTTAGTGTCATGCTAGCCCATAATTCATATTGTTCATACTGTTCATGGGGTTCTCAAGGCAAGAATACTGAAGTGGTTTGCCATTCCCTTCTCCAGTGGACCACGTTTTGTCAGAACTCTCCACTATGACCCATCTATCTTGACTGGCCCTACATGGCATGGCTCACAGTTTCATTGAGTTAGACAAGGCTGTGGTTCATGTGATTAGATTGGTTAGTTTTCTGTGATTGTGGTTCTCAGTCTGTCTGCCCTCTGATGGAGAAGGATAAGAGGCTTATAGAAGCTTCCTGATGGGAGAGACTGACTGAGGGGGAAACTGGGTCTTGTTCTGATGGGCAGGGCTATGAACAGTATGAAAAGGCAAAAAGATAGGACACTGAAAGATGAACTCCCCAGGTCAGTTCATGCCCAATATGCTACTGGAGATCAGTGGAGAAATAACTCCAGAAAGAATGAAGAGACAGAGTCAAAGCAAAAACAACACCCAGTGTGGATGTGACTGGTGATGGAAGCAAAGTCCTATGCTGTAAAGAGTAACATTGTATAGGAACCTGGAATGATAGGTCCATGAATCAGGGCAAATTGGAAGTGGTCAAACAGGAGATGGCAAGAGTGAACGTCGACATTTTAGGAATCAGTGAACTAAAATGGACTGGAATGGGTGAATTTAACTCAGATGACCATTATATCTACTACTGTGGGCAAGAATCCTTTAGAAGAAATGGAGTAACCCTCATAGTCAACAAAAGAGTCTGAAATACAGTACTTGGATGCAATCTCAAAAAGAACAGAATGATCTCTGTTCGTTTCCAAGGCAAACCATTCAATATCACGGTAATCCAAGTCTATGCCCCGACCGGTAATGCTGAAGAAGCTGAAGTTGAATGCTTCTATGAAGACCTACAAGGCCTTTTACAACTAACACCCCAAAAAGATGTCCTTTTCATTACAGGAGACGGTAATGCAAAAGTAGGAAGTTAAGAAACACTTGGAGGAACAGGCAAATTTCTCCTTGGAGTACAGAATGAAGCAGGGCAATGGCTAATAGAGTTTTGCCAAGAGAATGCACTGGTCATAGCAAACACCCTCGTCCAACACAAGAGAAGACTCTACACATGGACATCACCAGATGGTCGACACTGAAATCAGATTGATTATGTTCTTTGCAGCCAAAGATAGAGAAGCTCTATACAGTCAGCAAAAACAAGACCGGGAGCTGACTGTGGCTCAGATCATGAACTCCTTATTGCCAATTCAGACTGAAATTGAAGAAAGTAGGGAAAACCACTAGACCATTCAGGTATGACCTAAATCAAATTCCTTATTACTATCCAGTGGAAGTGAGAAATAGATTTAAGGGACTAGATCTGATAGATAGAGTGCCTGATGAACTATGGATGGAGGTTCGTGACATTGTACAGGAGACAGGGATCAAGACCATCCCCAAGAAAAAGAAAAGTAAAAAAGCAAAATGGCTGTCTGAGGAGGCCTTACAAATAGCTGTGAAAAGAGGGAAGCAAAAAGCAAAGGAGAAAAGGAAAGATATACACATTTGAATGCAGAGTTCCAAAGAACAGCAAGGAGAGATAAGAAAGCCTTCCTCAGTGATCAATGCAAAGAAATAGAGGAAAACAACAGAATGGGAAAGACTAGAGATCTCTTCAAGAAAATTAGAGATACCAAGGGAACATTTCATGCAAAGATGGGTTCGATAAAGGACAGAAATGGTAGGGACCTAACAGAAGCAGAAGATATTAAGAAGAGGTGGCAAGAATACACAGAAGAAATATACAAAAAAGATCTTCATGACCCAGATAACCACAATGGTGTGATCACTCATGCAGAGCCAGACATCCTGGAATGTGAAGTCAAGTGGACCTTAGGAAGCATCACTATGAACAAAGCTAGTGGAGGTGATGGAATTCCAGTTGAGCTATTCTAAAACCAGCTTGAACATCTGGAAGTTCATGGTTCACATATTGCTGAAGCCTGGCTTGGAGAATTTTGAGCATTACTTTACTAGCATGTGACATGAGTGTAACTGTGCAGTAATTTGAGCATTCTTTGGGATTGCCTTTCTTTGGGATTGGAATGAAAACTGATCTTTTCCAGTCCTGTGGTCACTGCTAAGTTTTCCAAATTTGCTGACATATTGGGTGCAGCACTTTCACAGCATCATTTTTCAGGATTTGAAATAGCTCAACTGGAATTCCATCACCTCCACTAGCTTTGTTCATAGTGATGCTTCCTAAGGTCCACTTGACTTCACATTCCAGGATGTCTGGCTCTGCATGAGTGATCACACCATTGTGGTTATCTGGGTCATGAAGATCTTTTTTGTATATTTCTTCTGTGTATTCTTGCCACCTCTTCTTAATATCTTCTGCTTCTGTTAGGTCCCTACCATTTCTGTCCTTTATCGAACCCATCTTTGCATGAAATGTTCCCTTGGTATCTCTAATTTTCTTGAAGAGATCTCTAGTCTTTCCCATTCTGTTGTTTTCCTCTATTTCTTTGCATTGATCACTGAGGAAGGCTTTCTTATCTCTCCTTGCTGTTCTTTGGAACTCTGCATTCAAATGTGTATATCTTTCCTTTTCTCCTTTGCTTTTTGCTTCCCTCTTTTCACAGCTATTTGTAAGGCCTCCTCAGACAGCCATTTTGCTTTTTTACTTTTCTTTTTCTTGGGGATGGTCTTGATCCCTGTCTCCTGTACAATGTCACGAACCTCCATCCATAGTTCATCAGGCACTCTATCTATCAGATCTAGTCCCTTAAATCTATTTCTCACTTCCACTGGATAGTAATAAGGGATTTGATTTAGGTCATACCTGAATAGTCTAGTGGTTTTCCCTACTTTCTTCAATTTCAGTCTGAATTGGCAATAAGGAGTTCATGATCTGAGCCACAGTCAGCTCCCGGTCTTGTTTTTGCTGACTGTATAGAGCTTCTCTATCTTTGGCTGCAAAGAACATAATCAATCTGATTTCAGTGTCGACCGTCTGGTGATGTCCATGTGTAGAGTCTTCTCTTGTGTTGTTGGACAAGGGTGTTTGCTATGACTTCATGGTCCCATCACGGTCCCACCACTTCATGGCAAATAGATGGGGAAACAGTGGCAGACTTTATTTTTGGGGGCTCCAAAATCACTGCATATGGTGACTGCAGCCATGAAATTAAAAGATGCTTGCTCCTTGGAAGGAAAGTTACGACCAACCTAGACAGCATATTGAAAAGCAGAGACATTACTTTGCCAACAAAGGTCCATCTAGTCAAGGCTATGGTTTTTCCAGTAGTCATGTATGGATGTGAGAGTTGGACTATAAAGAAAGCTGAGCATGGAAGAATTGATGCTTTTGAACTGTAGTGTTGGAGAAGACTCTTGAGAGTCCCTTGGACTGCAAGGAGATCCAACCAGTCCATCCTAAAGGATATCAGTCCTGGGTGTTCATTGGAAGGATTGATGCTGAAGCTGAAACTCCAATACTTTGGCCACCTGATGCGAAGAGTTGACTCACTTGAAAAGACCCTGATGCTGGGGAAGATTGAAGGCAGGAGGAGAAGGGGACGACAGAGGATGAGATGGTTGGAGGGTATCACTGACCCAATGAACATGAGTTTGGGTAAACTCCGGGAGTTGGTGATGGACAGGGAAGCCTGGCGTGCTGCAGTCCATGGGGTTGCAAATAGTCAGACACAACTAAATGAATGAATTGAACTAAGCCCATAAATAGGGCTTCAAAGGTGACTCATTGGTAAAGAACCCGCTGGCCAATGAAGGAGGTGCGGGTTCGATCCCTGGGTCAGTAAGATCTCTGGAGAAGGAAATGGCAAACCACTCCAGTATTCTTGCCTAGGAAATCCCCTGGACAGAGGAGACCATAGGGTTGCAAACAGTCGGACAGGACTGAGTGACTAAACAACAACAACAAAGACCATAGCTAATACTCGAGAGGTGATCATTAACGTGATAATGATGATGACAACAATGGTGATGAGGAGGATTACAGCAGAAGTTCTGCCTCACCCAGAAAGCCCTTCCTGACCATCCTATCCCTGACAAACTTTCCTAATCTTTGGGGATCATACTAATGTCATCTTCGCCTCCACAATAAAGGAGATGATTAACTGTGTGCAGAAGCAAAGACTGGGATTCAGGCAGCTTCTGTGTTTCATGCGAGGATGAAACGCCAAGATGTGACACCAAACTGCCGTTCAGAGAAGTTTAGCCACTTGCTCAAGATACCCACAGCTCATAAGTGGCAGAGGTCAGCAAGTTCACCAACAGGTGTGTCCTTCTGTACAGCCCAAGCTCTCACCCGCCACTCTATCATTCCTCTCCAAGATGCTCTGATGTATTCCTGAAGCTTAAGGCTATGCCCTTGGGACCCACTCTTCTTGTTGTTGATAATAATCTTGTTTCCAAATCTCCTGTTGACCTGTGAGAGGGACCTTTGGATTGATTGTAGCTCCAAAGCCAAGGACACAGAGAAGATGGATTCTTGCCCTTCTCTGATCCCCAGCATTACGGATGCCGGGGAGCAGACTTCAACTGGAAATGGTCCAACAGTGTTTAATCTTCTGCATATGGGGTCAAGGATGATGGAAGTGGGTGGGGGACAAAAATCACAGATATATCAGCATTGCTTGGTTGCAGCTGGTGGGGAATTAAGTTGCAAGGGTTTGCACTCCAGTTAATTCAGATTTGTTTTCCCTACTAAAAGCCACAGACATTTGACCTGTCCATCTGATGGATGCCCATGTCCTCTGTGGTCTCCTTGCAAACAGGGCCAGCGAGGCAGCTTGAAAGCATGGCTGTGGCTCCTCCAGGGTCCATTCACATGTGACACTGGTCCCATTCTTCGGCTTCAATGATCAAGGCCAAGGGCTCTGAATCTAGGCCACTGGGCTCCAGTCACTGTCCCACCACCCACCACCTAAGCTGTGCCCCCTTTTCTACATAAGAAGAACAACACTCCAAATGCACAGGCCTATTGTAAGGAGTAGCCACAAATCCCACATACATAGCACAGGTCTCAACCCTTAGGCCATCAGTGTCCCCAGCTCCCTGCCTGCACCAAGCTCTCTGGTCACCAGCCATGAGGAAGGCCCGGAATGGATGGAACAGAAAGAACTTCAGACAACCTCCACCCTTAACCCCTCCTTCACCTCCATCAGCCACCACGCACCCCTGCAAAATGCCCAGCTGCATCCCCTAGCTTCCCTCCATTGGGAAAAAGTGCTTTGAGGTCAGGGCCCTGAATTCAAGTACCTGGGCCTCCAAAACCTACGCAGCCCATCGCAAGCTCTGGAATGTGCTTCACCACTTCTAGAACACGAATGGTAATATGAACTGAACAAAAAGAAGAAAGAAAGCTGTCTATCAGTGTTGGCTGTGTGCTGTCATTACAAAACACGCTGTTGTCCCCAGAAATTTTCATTTTGCATGAAGAGACAGTCATCTCCTTGCAAAAGTCCTCTCTGTGTCTCTCCATCTCTCTCTCTGTTTTTCTCTGTGCATGTCAGTTATCTCAACCTCTTTCTGGGGATTTCTTTTAACTATGTCATTTCTTTCTGGAGGTCATTTTCTCTCCGTCTCTCTCTCAGCATCTCTGTGAATGCAAGTGTGAATTCTCTCAGTCTCTCTTTCTTTTGGTTCCTCATACCCTCTCTGCCTCCCTGTCTCTCAACCAGAGCAATTAAAAATGTATTTAGTTTCTTCGGCTACCCACTCTAGCATTTTTCCCTGGAGAATCCCATGGACAGAGCAGCCTGGTGGGCTACAGTCCATGGGATCGCAGAGAGTTGGACACAACCAAGCAACTAACACTTTGGTGTCTCAGAGCTCATTTTTTCACTTCAAAAGTAAAGAAAACAACAGGACCTACTTTGGAAGGTCGTCATGAAGAGTAAATGATATTGCCACTAGGAGCACCCAGCGTGGTGCCCAGCACAGAGCAAGCACTCACTAAATATTAGCTATGAATATTATTATCTCTTTCTTTATTTCAGGTACATTCCCTTCCTTCCTCTGGCACTACATTTCGGACTCTGTCTCAGTTCCTTCCCTCACTCCTTCCCTCCTTCCATCTCCCTTCTCTTTCCCTCTCTTTCTGGACAGAGGCTCACCGTAACCTCTCCTAGGTATGTTCAGTCGCCTTGGGCTCCTGATCGGTTGCAGGCCACCTGCTGGAAATTTTGAAGTAACCCCTGTGGTGCTGAGGAGGGGGAGAGATGGTTCGGGAGCGCTTCCCGGGTTGCTCAGGAGATGACCCGGGGTCCCATGCCGCCGGGGTAGATGCTGGTGCTGTTGTCAGCCATGGAAGCTGCCTGCCAAGCATGTCTGCAATGATGCTTCTGGAAAGCAGGGAGATGAACAGCGTGAGCACGGAGGGTGAGTCTCCAAAGGGAGCAGAACATCATTTATCTAAACTCGCTCTTGAACTCAAAAGTGCAATTCAGTTGCCACCAATAGAAGTCTATAAAGAATTAATTAGGCAACTTCACAAACAGTCAAAACTCATAAATTCGTCACTGTCGAGAAGCGTCACTTCCCCAGTCAGACATGAAGTATGGCTGTCGGAAGACGGAAAGAAAGGAAACAAAGAAGTGGGTCTGCTGGCTGTTTCCTTCCCCTGCTCGGAGGGAGGGGCTGCTTCAGAACTTGGGGAACTCAGACGGAGGGAGTGGCGGTACCCCTGGACCATCCCTCCACCAACCCAAGGCTGGCCACGTCGGTTATGATCCTGGCCGGTGCCCTGGAGCCCAGCTTGGGGCTTAATACACGTGTGCTCAGCGGCTCAGTCGTGTCCGACTCTCTGCGACCCCATGAACTGTAGCCCACCAAGCTCCTCTGCCCACGGGAGTCTCCAGACAAGTGGGTTGCCAGGCCCTCCTCCAGGGCATCTTCCCAACCCAGGGATGGAACCCATGTCTCCTGCGTCTTCTGCATTGCAGCTGGATTCTTTACTACTGAGCCACTGGGAAAGCCCGCTTGGTACATAGTATGGACTTAAAATACTTCTTTTTAAAAAATTTATCTTATTGACATACGGTTGATTTAAAATGCTATGTTAATTTCTGCTATGTAGCAAAGTGAATCAGTTACACATACATACATCTATATATATTCTTTTTCATACTCTTTTCCATTATGGCTTCTCACAGGATAATGATGAATATAGCTTCCTGTGCTATACAGTAGGACCTTGTTGTTTATCCATTCTGCACATAATATTAAAATATTTCTTGAAGTGCTAAAGATTTGAAAGAAGGCAGCTGGCAAGGAGGAGATGAAGGGCCCCCACCACTGGCATTCAACCGGGTAGCTCCCCCCATCACTGCCCTCCACCCCTTCCTATAAAGCAGGTGACGTGGAGGCATCCTCTCTTCCTCCCAAGCATAAACTACTCCCACCCAGGTGTTACCATGGCAACCCCAGTAACAAGGAAGAGCGTGGCTCTGGAACTCCAGCCCTCCTAGACCCATCCTCGCTTCTGTTAGAGTCTGTTTCTTCTTCATGTGTAAAAAGCAGCTCATAATTGCATTTCTGTTACAGAGTTTTTATGGAGATTAAATGCGAATTCATTTGAAAATAGATATTAGCTGCAGCTGTTATTGGAGCTTTCCAGGTGGCACAGCAGTAAAGAATCTGCCTGTCAATGCAAGAGACGCAAGAGAGGTGGGTTCGATCCTGGGTCAGGAAATGGCAACCCACTCCAGTATTCTTGCCTGAGAAATCCCATGGACGGAGGAGCCTGGTGGGCCATCCCTTGTCTACAGTCCATAGCATGATGGCTTCAGAGAGCAGCAATCTCCAAGTGTCTGGGTCTCCCCCAAGTGGTCCTCAGGAATGTTTTGCTCTTTCATTTGAAGAAGCAGGTGCATCTCTTAAGCTTTCTTCTCCCCCCTCACTAGCTCTGTGTTCCAACATCTCTGAGTCCCAGGAGTTACTATTAGAAGAGATGCCCACTCCTGGCATTCCTGAGCTGTCTTTTCCACTTCAAGACAACCAGCTTCCTCTCTGCAGTGCTGGAGGGATGCCAGGGGATGTTGGCAAGGGGGCCAGCCACAGCTTTGCCCTCTCCACCCTGCTGGACACCCCCACAGCCAGCACCATCCTCGTGGATATTCACATTCTGAGGTAAGGGATGCAGACAGACACAACCCATCATTTTCATAGGAAATGACATACAGCCTAAGAGGCGTGGGCTAATTGCAAAGCTGTTATAAAATGTTACTGACTATATCTCTTATTATTAAATAACAATCTCAGTGGGGTCTGGGGATTGGGGGTTTTTTAAGGCCACCCACCAGCTCTGAAATTGACACGACCAAGACAGTTAGACCTCACCTCAAGAACCTCATTCCGCCTACCTCCCCGCAAAGTTAGCCCTTGTGTGGCTTGATTTTCCGGTTAGAACAGCTCTTATGCTTAGCTGGGCCATATTTCAATTTAATTGTCCTGCCTACGACAGACTCGCTGTCTCACAGGCTGGAAAGAGAATGAATTAGAAGAAGTTTCCTGTTCCGCCTCAAGGAGTCGGTCCCCTCCCTCATGCTATGTTTAGCTCTTGTGTGGGCTCTTGGCTGATGCCAAATACATCTTAGCTTTAATTCCTATTTTGAGGGGACACTTTCTTCACTGAGGACGAAGCTCAGGGGTGGAGGAACTTGCTGAGATGTGTATTCCATTGTCTTCCTCACTTCCTGCAGACTGGCAAGGCTTGGTCTGTCTGGGAAAAGAGGGAGCCTTCGCTCAAAGATGATCCCCTGGAGAAGGGAACGGTAACCCACTCCAGTATTCTTGCCTGGAGAACACCAAGGACAGAGGAGCCTGGCAAGCTATGGTCCATAGCATCACAAACAGTCCGACACGACTGGAGCGACTTAGCATGCGTGAGTCTTGCTGCTGCTGCTGCTGCTAAGTCACGTCAGTCGTGTCCGACCCTGTGGGACCCCACAGATGGCAGCCCACCAGGCTCCCGTCCCTGGGATTCTCCAGGCAGGAATACTGGAGTGGGTTGCCATTTCCTTCTCCAGTGCGTGAAAGTGAAAAGTGAAAGTGAAGTCGCTCAGTCGTGTCCAACTCTTAGCGACCCCATGGACTGTGTAGCCTACCAGGCTCCTCCATCCATGGGATTTCCCAGGTAAGAGTACTGGAGTGGGATGCCATTGCCTTCTCCGATGAGTCCATTACTGGGCTTAAAAGGAAGAAATGGGGGCTTCCCTGGTGGTTCAGTGATTAAGAATCTGCCTTGCAATGCAGGGGATACTGGTTTGACCCCTGGTCTGAGAAGATCCCATATTCTGCACAGCAACTAACTGCACACACAACTACTGAGCCTGTGCTCTAGAACCCTCGAGCCACAACTATGGAAGCCCACGCACCGACAGGCCGTGCTCCCAAGAGAAGCCATGGCAACAAGAAGCTCGCACACTGCAACTAGAGAATAGCCCCCACTTGCACAACTAGAGAAGAGAAGACCCATCACAGCCAAAAATCTGTTTTAAATAAATTAAAAGAAAATTTAAAGGCAGGAACAGAGGACAGGCTCTGGAATCTGACGTCCCGGTTTTGGTCCCATCTTGGATACTGACCAGTGACTGGGAAAGTTATCTCCTCTCTGCTAGTTTCTAGATGTAGAGTCTTGGACCAGTCATGTAACCTCTCTGAGCCTTGCTTTCTTCATCGCTAGGATGAGAACAATAGTCCCCACCACCTACGGCTATGAATTGGATGCAATAATACACATAATGAAATAAACGCTCAAATAAAGATTAGCTGTCATTGGATCAATAACCCCATGAAGTAGGGCTTATTATTCCCATTTTACAGATGGGAAAACCAAGGCTCTGACAGGTTACATTACTTGCTGGATATCCTCTCGTAACCCTTGGATTTGAACACAGATGTGTAGGGTGCCAAAGCCATGCTTTGGACCAGAGTTCAATAGGAGGGAGCTAGAGGTTTGGGAAGAGAATAAGGGGATTGCCTAAGTCTCCACCCTGTGCCCTGCATGTGGAGACAAAAAGGGAACTCGATCCAGGTACCACAGGAAAAGACTGGAGGGGATTTAGCTTCTTCGCCTCATTGGTTTCCTTTCTCTGTGTTCCCTTTTTCTCTCTTCATATCATCATCCTTCTCTGCTTCCACTTCCCCACTTGAATGTCTAGTTGGTGTCTTAGTACTGAGATAAGCAATCCCAGACTCAGAAATTCTAAGCACCCTTCCCAATATGGTTTTCCTCCACTGGTCGCCCATCTCTTAGCCACTTAACCCCAAAACTCACAAGCCACCTCTTCCTCACCAGCAAAACGTGGACACACCAGCTTTCTTTTTCCTGAAATACATGTGACATGTAACATTGTATAAATTTAAGGTAGACAACCTGTTGGTTTGTTAATACATTATTGGATACATTTATATATGGCACTGTCATTGTAGCACTGTCATTGTATATATGGTACAATGTCATTGTAGCATTTGCTGACACCTTTATAATATCATATAATGACAATTTCTTTTTTGTAGTGGGAATAACTAAGATCTAGTCTCTCAGCAAACCTGATGATTATCATGTAGTAATCACAATACAGGGCATTAGATCTCCAGGACTTCTGTATGTTCTCATTGCAAGTTTGTATTTTATTTTCTAAAGAGCTATTTATAAATTGTTGGCTGTGCTGGGTCCTCACCGCTGGCTGTAAGCTTTCTCTAGTGGTGGTGAGTGGGGGGTCACTCTCTAGTTGCGGTCAAGGGCTGCTCATTTCAGTGGCTTCTCTTGTGGAGCACAGGCTCTAGGGTATGGGCTCAGTAGTTGTGGTGATGGGCTTAGTTGCCCCATGGTATGCAGGATCTTCCCAGACTAGGGAACAAACCAGTGTCCCCTGTGTTTCCAGGCAGATTCTTAACCACTGGACCACCAGGAAAACCCACAAGTTTGCATTTTCAATATCGCTCCCATACCCTCACCGCCAGCCCCTGGCAACCACCATTCTGCTGTTTTTATGAATTCAGCTTTTTTAGACTGCGCATGTAAGTGAGATTTGTCTTTCTCTGCCTGACTTATTTCCCTAGTGTAATGTCCTCAAGGCCCATCCGTGTTGTCGCAAATAACAAGGTTTCCTTCTTTCTCGTGGCTGAATAATATTCTGTTGTATACATACACTGTATCTTGTTGATTCATGCATCCACTGGTGAACACGGAGGTGGTTTCCATGGCAACCCCACCTTCATGCAAGTGACTAGCTCCTCACTTCCCTGCACCTCCTCTGCCCCATCACCTCGCAGCAGGACGGCTGCTCAGTTACCTTCCCGCTTCACTCCTGCCCCCTCCACTCTATTCCCTGCACGGTATCAAAGAGCTTTTGAAAACAAAACAGATCTTATGGGACTTCCCTGGTGGTTCAGTGTAGAGACATGACTTTGTGACAAAGGTCCATATAGTCAAAGACATGGTTTTTTCAGTAGTCATATATGGATGTGAGAGTTGGACCACAGAGAAAGTTGAGCACCGAAGAATTGATGCTTTTGAACTGTGGTGTTGGAAAGACTCCTGAGAGTCTCTTGGACTGCAAGGAGATCCAACCAGTCAATCCCCAAGGAAATCACCCCTGAATATTCATTGGAAGGACTGATGCTGAAGCTGAAGCTCCAATCCTTTGGCCACCTAATGCGAAGCACTGACTCATTGGAAAAGACCCTGATGCTGGGAAAGATTGAAGGTGGGAGGAGAAGGGGACGACAGAGGATGAGATGGTTGGTTGGTATCACCGCCTCAATGGACATGAGTTTGAGTAAACGCTGGGAGTTGGTGATGGACAGGGAAGCCTGGCATGCTGCAATTCATGGGGTTGCAAAGAGTTGGACATGACTGAGCGACTGAACTGACTGACTCAGTGGTTAAGAAGCCACCTTGCAATTCAGAGAATGTAGGTTCAATTCCTATGTGTGCAAATAAGCCCACACTTCACAACTAGAGAGTTCATATACCACAAGGAAAGATCCCACATGCCACAAGTTGTGACACAGCCAAATATGTAAAACATATCCTGTTATTCCCCAATCAGGAAGTTTCTATTGATCTCTATTTTTATAATAAAATCTAAACTCCTTCACCTTCCAAAACTCAGCCTCATCCTGTCCACTCCTGTGCTCAACCCCCCTGCATCCACCACGTGGCCTCCTTGCCCAACCTCTTGGGTCCCTTTGAACCACCTGACCTTTGCATTCAAGTTCCTTTAGCCTCAAACGCTCACCCTTCAATTTTCCTGGACCTGTTTCCTTCTTGTCTTTGAATCTCAGCTCAAAAGTCACAATCTCAGGGACTTCTCTGGTGGTCCAGTGTTAAGACTTCAGCTTCCAATTCAGGGAGTGTGGGTATAATTCCTGGTTGGGGATCTAAGGCCCATATGCCTGTGGCCAAAAAAAAAAAAAAAACAAAACAAAACACCCAGACCATAAACAGCAGAAGCAATATCATACAAATTCAATAAAGACTTTAAAAAATTTTACAAAAAGTCACAACTTCTGAGAGGACTTCCCTGACCTCCCAGCTCCCTCTGACCCATTCCCAGTTGTGATTGTTGCATCCATGTATCACCAACTCCAATTTTTCCTCTTTTGTTTCTCCCGATTAAAGTGCAACTGCATGGAGAAAGAGCCCTGTGTATTCTGTTTATGGTTTCGTCATGAGTTTGAGCAAACCCTGGGAGATAGTGAAGGACAGGGAAGCCTGGTGTGCTGCAGTTTGTGAGGTTGCAAAGAGTCAGACATGACTTACTGACTGGACAACAACAATACCTTAGACACAATCTGGCACGAAATAGAATCTAGCACCTGAGAGCTCAATAAATATTTATATCCTAAGCACATAATGAGTTTCTTCCTCTCTCCCTCCCTCTTGTCCCGGCCCCTTATCTAGCTTTTCATCTCTTAAATTCAGTATTCAGGGGAAGGAAATAAGACATGTCATGTTTGATGCTTAGTCATTTGTAACCAGTAGGTAAAATCCTAGAACTCTTAAAATCTAATGAATTCCAAATTCTAAAACGTAACACGTGGATGGGTCCTCCAAAGGGTTTAGCAGCCTCAAGAAAATGACTCGTGTCCCCATGAATATAAATGAAGAAGGGTCGCCCAAGGATCACCTTCAGAGAAGTTGCGGTGTCTGGAATCACCGTCAGCGTCTCGACCCGGGCTCTGATGCACACCACTAGATTCACTTCATTAGTTTTAATTACCCCCGCCCCGAGCAAACCAAGAGTGCAGAGCTATTTTAGAACTGGAATGAGCAAATGTGGAGATGGGATAACTTTCTCCAAGGTGTTTAGCTGTAATTGTTCTCTTGTTGCATAGAAACAAAAGTAGCCATCCGCTTATACACCGGCTGAATTTCAATTGCATTTTCGAGGAGCAAGCCGTCTGATGGGTTTCTTTATTTGTCTGGATTTATGGCTATCAGATCTACCCAGACCGACTCTAGCTCTGGCTGAACTGCTCCCACTTTCTCCTATGACCGGGGCAATGGCAGAAAACCAGTCTGTGAAACACACACATATACACCTTCACACAAGACCACACGAAGCACATGCCCAACCGGGGCACTTTGGACCTCCGTGCGCCGTCGCAACACTGTAACATGAGCTGTTATCCTTTATTCACCAGGACACTGTAAGAGCCTCCCACTCAGGCGCTAACGTGCTGGGAGCATTAAGTCCCAACACTCCCGCCTCCCAAAGCCGCCTAGTGGTCTCTCTTCATGTCTGCATGAAGTCCTCATCGCAAGCTGCAAGCCCTCAACCCATCTGGCCCCTGCCTTCCTTTCCGACATCGCCTTGTGTGACTCACTCTGCCTCAGCCACTCTGGCTTCTGGGATATTTCTGGAATCCACCACCTCCGCTTCTGTTTCAGCACCTCTGTGCTTGCGGTCCCACCAGCCGGAACTCATTTGCAGCCCACATCCCCGTGGCCGGCTCCCTCCCTTCAAGCAAGCTTTGGCTCACCTCTTCTGAGAAGCCTTCCCTGATCACTCCAACTGAAATAATCACCCTCAGTCTCCTTTCCGCTCTCCCCTGGATTTATGCTCCATATCGCCATCAGTTCATGACATTGTGTTACCTAAATATTTGCTTAGTGGTCATCTCTATTATGGGGCTTCCCAGGTGAGCCAGATGGTAAAGAATTCACCTGTAATGCAGGGACCCAAGTTTGATCCCTGGGTCGGGAAGATCCCCTGGAGAAGGGAAGGGCGTCCCACTCCAGTATTCTTGCCTGGAGAATCCCAGGGATGGGAGCCTGGTGGGCTATAGTCCAGGGGTTGTAGAGTTGGACACAGCTGAGCAACATTCACACACCCGTCTATATTATACATCAGAATGTGCCAGCTGGAGACTTCATTGGTGGCGTAGAGGCTAGGAACCTGCCTGCCAGTGCGGGGGACGCGAGTTCAATCCCTGGTCCAGAAAAATTCCACATACCGCGGAGCAACTAAACCTTCACATGGCAACTACTGAGCCCGCGACCCACGGAAGCGCATGTGCCTAGAGCCTGCGTTCTGCGTCAAGAGAAGCCACGGTAATGAGAAGCCCTTGCACCGTGATGAAGACCCAGTGCAGCCAAAAACGAAATAAATTAATCAGAAGAAAGGAAGAATGTGCCAGCAGGTGGAACGGAGTGAGGAAAAGAAAACCTGGTTTTAACATCTATAGACAGATAGAGGCTATTTTTCTGCAGAAAATTCCACCAGTCAAAAGAACGTTGTAAAACAGACACGAGATAGATAGAAATATACATACATACATACATGCATGCATAGATACATGGACTCAAAGATCGAGGTATATAGAAACAATACTATCACTATCAATAATTAATGCCAGACCTTCTACTAAATATATTCCATTCATTATTAATATGTCAAGTCCTTATTGCAATAATTCCAGATAAGAAATGCTGTCCTCATTTTAGATAGGAGGAAACTGAGGAAGCTTCCCAAGGGTGATTTCACTGGGAAGTCACAAAACCTGCATCTTAAACCTGGACTCCTTTCATTTCAACTGCTTTTCATGAGGCACCTGTGTGGTCTACCTGGTTCCATTAACGTCGCTGTCTTTCTTATTAAGAGGCTGCCTTCCTAAGCAGAAAAACCAAGGAGGGAAATTAAAAGTACTTGTGAAGTCGTTTCACCCATCACTGACTGCTGGGCGCTCCCTAAATAGAAGGATTTTGTATGTGTTTGCAAATGCTAATCCACTCTGGAGTCTTTCATTTTTAGGAAACGGGGGTGCTGGGATCCATGAGCACTGAGATTCGGCTTCATTGTCATGTTCCTAAGCGCACAGAAATCACGCATCTTTAGCTCTTTTGGTCTTCCTGGTCCTGCATGCAAATGAGTTTGAAAACCTTCCAGAAGCTGCCATGTGCCATGATCAGCAGGAAGCTTTAGACTCTATGCAAAAACAGAAAATCAAGAGGCTTACACAGGCATTGTGAGTGAGGCTTTGTGGTCTTTCAGCAAGATTGCTTTCATATATATTTATAAAGTGCCTACTTTGTGCTGGGTACTGAGAATATAGAAATGATAGCACCTAGCCTCTGTTCTCAAGGAGGTCAGACAGCATCTCCTCTAGCAGACCCATCTAGGACACAGCATCACTCAACAGACAAAGAGGAGAGCATCACTCCATCCATTCAGTCAACATGAGCTCCATCACTGAGTTGCCTTACTGGTAGGCTTGTTGCACCAGCATGGCTTGAGACAAATGTTGAATCTAGTTCTATTGCTCACCTGCCAGGAGTGTAGCCTTCTGCATGCTGGATAACCTCTCTTAAGCTTCAACTTTCCTGTAAATAAAATTGGGATGATGTTGACCACCTGTTCGTGTTGTGGAGATAATTAAAAGAATAATGATTAAAAACAAACAAACAAACATGTACAGTGCCTGGCTCATTGTAGGCACTCCACATGTTGTAATTATGGAAAGCAAATATAAAAAGAGAGAAGGAAGGAAAGGAGGGAGGGAGGGAAATTTTATGTCAAGATTCAGGCAGGAAAGTGGAATGGTTTCAAAAATGATCTGACATGCCTGTTTTTGGATAATAGCACTACAGTTGAGGAAACTATCTTCAGGAGTTAGTTTCTGGAAGAAGCCAATTTCAGGAAATCTATCCAGGAATGAAATGTACTTTTGTGAGTGACATGAGAATCTGACTGTACTTTCCATTCAAGAAATGTCCAAACATCCTTCATCCATTATCCCAAAACTCACATCCCTCTTCAACACCCTTGTCAGACTCTTGGAGGATTGCACTAAAATACCACAATACATTTACAACAAATACCAAAATGCAAGTGCCAATTTGTCAAAGGTAACAGGAAACTTAATGATGTCCAACTCTTGAGTCCAGAAATCTCCCTTCTAGAAAATACCATAAGGAGATATTGTGAAACACAAAGCTTTGTTTGCAATATGATTTACAATATAGAGGACAGGAAATGACCCAACTGTCCAGTAATACAGCACTGGGTAAACAAATGTGGGCACATTAATATGATGGACTGTTATAAGGTCATTAAAATTATGTTTATGAGGATTTTTAATATCCTGGGGAAATACTTACTCAACAATGACAAGCGAGATAATGAGGATGCAAAATTGTATTACTTTACTCTCAACCCTGTAGAGGAAAGAAATGAAAATATACTGGCGTGATCAACCCTTTGTGTTGTGTTTAAGAATGATTTTTTTTTTGTTTTGTTTTGTAATATTTTTATATTTTTCAGAGCTTAAGCTATAGTGTGGTGGAGATTTTTCTCCACCTCATTCCATTTGCCAGTAAATTCATTTCTACCCACTGCTGTTCTGGGATCCTGGCTGTCTTCAAACTAGAATAGGAAGGTGTGGCTTGAGAAAGGTGCAGAAACGCACAGACTCATTTAAATTTTTTTAATTTTATTTATTATTTGGGCTGGGCTGGGTTTTCGTCGCTGCATGGGCTTTCTCTAGTCTTAGCGAGCAGTTACTACTCTCTAGCTGTAATCCACAGGTTTCTTATTGTGGTGGCTTCTCGTTGTGGAGCGCAAGATCTAGGATACATGGGCTCAGTAGTTGTGGTTCCCAGGCTCCAGAGCAAAGGCACACGAGCTTCGGTTCTCCATGGCATGCGATATCTCCCCGGATCAGGGATTGAACCCGTGTCTCCTGCATTGGCGGGCAGATTCTTTATCACTGAGCCACCAGGGAATCCCCAGACTCACTCAGAGTTATGATAAACTGGGACTGTGCTCAGAGATGATCAGTCCTTACCAAGAGAGCGCTTTGCCTTAAAATTGTTTCCTACAGCTGAATTCCTTCATCTTCTCCTCTCTTACACAGTTCTTGAAGGATGTCATAATTCCACTCATCCCTAAGCTTAACTGGGAGAAAACTGGGTAGAACTTAAAAATTGGTAGCATAGAGAAAGGCTGAAAGGAAGCAGTGGAGTGCAAATTAATAAACCAAGGGAACTTTTGGGGAAGGGAAGGAAGGAAAGAAGACCCTGGGAAAAAAAGTGTCAAAAACTCATCTACTTAACAGGGTTAAACAGATAACCGAGCTGTGTGAAGCAAGAGGGACTGGAGGGGATTGTGCAAATTGAAGAAAGAGTGCATACCCTATGAAACGGGCAGAGTTAATTACCTGCAGGTGAATGTTACCACGTGGGCAAGCAGCCCAGGGTTTGCCAAGTGTCTCCCATTTTTCATCCAGCAATCCATATTTTTATGTAAGAAAAGTCTCTGGCTTTTAAATATTGGGAAATATTTAAACTTGTAAACTCCATTAATCAAAACATGATATACAATAAAATACAATAAAAATATAATGAGTTGGTTCTTTTTGTCTGATGGATGCATTGGACATTGTTACTTTTCTCTACTTGTGGGGGTGGGATGCACTTCCCTGGGGGCTCAGATGTAAAGAATTTGCCTGCAATGCAGGAGGCCCCAGGTTCAATCCCTGGATCAGGAAGATTCCCCTGGAGAATGGAATGGTTACCCACTCCAGTATTCTTGCCTGGAGAATCCCATGGACAGAGGAACCTGGTGGGCTACAGACCATGGTGCTTCAAAGAGTCAGACACGACTGAACACTTGCACTTTCACACTTTCTTCTTCTTTTTTTTTTTTTAAGTGAGTGAAAAGAAGCAAGGACATTGAAAATGTCTACAGGCCAAGTAAAATATTGACAAGCCACAGTCCACCTTCAACCATTCTTAATGTAAGACTTCTATTTTACCTAAACGAGGTAGACCTAGTGTGAACTGATGGGCGATTAGAAGGGAGTCATAAGGACTTCCCTGGTGGTCTAGTGGCTAAGACTCCACACTCCCAATACAGGGGCCTGGGGTTTGATCCCTGGTCAGGGAACTAGAACCCACATGCTGCAACAACTGGAGAAGTCAATGGCACCCCACTCCAGTACTCTTGCCTGGAGAATCCCATGGACGGAGGAGCCTGGTGGGCTGCAGTCCATGGGGTCCCTAAGAGTCAGACACGACTGAGCGACTTCACTTTCACTTTTCACTTTCAAGCATTGGAGAAGGAAATGGCAACCCACTCCAGTGTTCTTGCCTGGAGAATCCCAGGGACGGGAGAGCCTGATTGGCTGCTGTCTATGGGGTCGCATAGAGTTGGACATGAATGAAGTGGCTTAGCATCAGCAGCAGCAACAACTAAAAATCCTGCATGCCACAATGATTGGCACAGCCAAGTAAATCAATTTTTTTTTAAAGTTCACTACTATTTCAAAGTAATCCTTGGATTCAAGTCAAATGTACTTAAAATAGAAGAGAAACACAAGTATTTCAATTATTTTCACTGTGCTCAATTTTTTTTCAGGAATGGACGTCATCATCCTATCTTTTCAAATGTTAAGGAATCACAAGGCAATGAACATCCTTTAACCATCAGAAAAGACTGGAAAACAATGAGACGTGGAGTGAAACTCAGCAAGACTCCCGTCTGCAGCCTAGAGAAGGGATGTCTCTTCCATCTAAGCCATCCTCGGCTCTGTGAGTGAGCTTCACTGTTGCATTTAGAAGACACATCCAGATTAATTTGTTTAACAAATGAAGAGAGGTGTGAGGCACTCCAGGTCATGGAGACAAGTGATGTTGTTGCTGTCCTTATAAATCATTCCCGCTGCTCCTGAGACAATGCCAGGTTAACCTGTAGGGGCCTCTGTTTCCACTGGCAAAGCTGAGGAATTCAGGTAAACAGATTGTGGGAGCATCTACTGGTCCAAAAATGATGAGAATCTTGCAAAGGTAACACGGGAACACTATAGTTCATTGATGCGACTGCCTCATTCCAAGGGCTGCCATCTGGTCACCAAGGGGAGATAAGAACGGGGCTATCCTACAGTTTGGCTTGTGAGATCCAGGTGTCTGGATCCAGCTGGCTATGACCGACTCACCTTCCACTGACCCATCACCCCAGGGTCCTCCTAGCCCAGCACATTGGTTAAACGATTCTGCTAATGACTGTAGAATTGATGATAACCATTAACTGTAATGATTACCATTAAACCTTAGATTTGATGATAGCAAATACCCCTGTGAAGCCAATGATGTGCTAGTGATGGACTTAGATTTCCATTTAATATTTGCGAATCTTGGCATGGGCATTCGCAGTCCCAATGTACAGGTGAGGAATTTTGAACTGATGACTTAAATGACTCACTCAAAGCTACAAGCCAGGATATGAATGAGAACTCCAATCTCAGGGTCCCAGCCCACCTCACACAGACTCTCCTGATGGTCAAGATCACAGATGTGAAAGTGTTTAGTCAACTACAGAAATAATTTTACTTTCAATTCAAAGTCAATTACTGGAAGAGTTTTCCAGGCATTTGCTGTCTGTTTCCCAGAGGAGCAAATCCTTCATCAATTTGATCTTTAAAACAAAAAGTTGTTCTAAGGATCGGGTGGAGAGGGAGGTGGGAGGGGGGACTGGGATGGGGAATACATGTAAATCCATGGCTAATTCATTTCAATGTATGACAAAAACTACTGTAATGATGTAAAGTAATTAGCCTCCAACTAATAAAAATAAATGGAAAAAAAAAGAAATGTAAAATAAATAAATAAATAAATAAAACACAGCTTCAAAAGAAAATGTGGACTGTGGCAGAAAAAGGAAAGTTCTAACATGAGACACATCTGCATCCGTGACCAGCCACTGCCTCACTGTGAAATTCCAGGACACTCTGTGCTACAGGTGGCTCCTCTGTGAGTGAGAAATGATCTAAGAGTTTAATGAATAGTCCAGGGAAAGCAGCTGGCACAGCAATTCACACAAGTAAAGGATGGTTCCCTCGTGGCTCAGACAGGAAAGAGTCTGCCTGCAATGCAGGAGATCACGTTCAATCCCTGGTTTAGGAAGACCTCTTGGATGAGGGAATGGCAACCCACTCAACCCACTCTGGTATTCTTGCTTGGAGAATCGCATGGACAGAGGAGCCTGGTGGGTTACCATCCATGGGGTTACAAAGAGTCAGACATGACTGAGCAGCTAACAGTTTCACTTTCAAAGGATGGTTATTTTTTCCTAATGGGAGACTGGCTTTTCCCCACAGATCTGACTCCATGAGAGCCTGAAGTCAGTCCCTGAAATCATGTTTTGTTTTGTTTTTTTTCCATTTATTTTTATTAGTTGGAGGCTAATTACTTTACATCATTGCAGTGGTTTTTGTCATACATTGAGATGAATTAGCCATGGATTTACATGTATTCCCCATCCCAGTCCCCCCTCCCACCTCCCTCTCCACCCGATCCCTCTGGGTCTTCCCAGAGCACCAGGCCCGAGCACTTGTCTCACGCACCCAACCTGAGCTGGTGATCTGTTTCACCCTAGATAATATACATGTTTCGATGCTGTTCTCTTGAAACATCCCACCCTCGCCTTCTCCCAGAGTCCGCAAGTCTGTTCTATACATCTGAGTCTCTTTTTCTGTTTTGCATATAGGGTTATCGTTACCATCTTTCTAAATTCCATATATATGTGTTAGTATACTGTAATGGTCTTGATCTTTCTGGCTTACTTCGCTCTGTATAATAGTCTCCAGTTTCATCCATCTCAGTCCCTGAAATCATGTTGACCACTGGTGAGAATACTAACCTCATGCCTTTCTATCCTCTCTTCTGATGCAAAGGAGGAAATTGCTTGGAATCTTGCTGCCCATACTGTGGTCAGTGCCTGGGAGCATCAGCATCACCTGGGTCCAGGAAGCAGGATGGAGGGAGAGAGTGATGGAGGGATGTCTTCCCATGGGGTAGGCAGGGAGATCTTTTCATGGGCATGTGGGATGACATCCAGTGGTAGGAAGCCCACCATTTACAGATTTGGTTGAGGATGCTGCAGACAGAACTGAATGTGCAAATGCCAAAGTTAGGGTAGCTTCAGGGGTTCAAGGACTAGAAAAAAATATATTGCCTAGACTCACAGGGAGAGAGCAAGGTGAAGGGTAGGGGCAAGATGAGATGCATGCTCAGTTGTTAAATTGTGTCTGACTCTGCAACCGCCGCCCCTGTCTCCCACCATGGATTGATTATAGCCTGCCTGCCAGGCTCCCCTGCCCATGATAATTTCCCAGGCAAGAATACTACAGTCTTTGGGGTCCCAAAGAGTTGAACAGACTTAACGACTGAGCACGCATGTGCAAGATGAGACACGAAAGGTAACCAAGAACCAGATGAGTTGCTCCCAGTCCCTTGGGGGAGATCTCCAGATTTACCCGCTTCATCTTACATACACACACACACATTTCAGGAACTTTTGTTGCACATTGAAATTCTTTTTGATACAATGCAATAAAACCAAATAAGTATTTATATATTTATCTGTTTAACATCTGGGTATTCTTTTAGCCTATAATCTCCTTGACAGCAAGGACCTCTATTTTATTCAGCATTATACCCCCAGCACCTAGCAAAAACATAGAATATGCTTGATGCTTACTTATATTTTAAGAGGAAGAGAGAGAAAAAAAACTCCCAACTTACAATATGTTTCATCAAATAATAGGTATTAAATTATTTTAAGATTCTTTACTCTAAATTCCCCTTTGAATTATTTATTTGTGATTTGAAGGAATTGGGTTCCATTACCACAAAAATTTATGAGAATTTCTTTATGTTTTCGAAATGTGGTGCTGGAGAAGATTCTTGAGAGTCCCTTGAACTGCAAGGAGATAAAACCAGTCCATCCTAAAGAAAATCAACCCTGAATATTCATTGGAAAGACTGATGTTAAAGCTAAAGCTCCAATACTTTGGCCATCCAATGTGAAGAGCTGATTCATTGGGAAAGACCCTGATGCTGGGAAAGATTGAATGCAGGAGGAGAAGGGGACGACAGAGGATGAGATGGTTGGATGGTATCACCAACTCAACGGACATGAATTTAAGCAAACTCTGGGAGATAGTGAAGAACAGGGAAGCCTGATTTGCTGCAGTTCATATGGTCACCAAGAGTCAGACATGACCGAGTGACTGAACCACACAACAGTGCTAACCTACAAAGCAGCTACAATTTTACTTATACTGTTATGACAGTGAAAACAACTCAGAGGAATTTGTGCAACTATCAAGGAAAGCACAGAAATATTTTTGAAGTGCCCTACATAAATGCATAGACATATTCAGATGATTTGCAGCTTATTTTAAATGACATTTTGTGAGGTATACATTTTATGTAAAAAAATGCACACATTTTAAGAATCCAGTTTGATAATTTGGACAAAGACATACACTTACGTCATGAAAGGGCAAAGACAAGTTAAAAACTTAAGAGGGTTTCTTTCTCCGTTTTGGAAATAAGGGAACAGACTTCTCCTAAGTCCCTTTTGTTAGCGCATAAATTTACTTTAGAAAGCTTGTGAGTTGAAGTTCTTTCTCTATCTCTTTGAAATGTGTGTAAATCTTTTTCAAAGCTAAATAAGTCTCTTGCCAGCTTTAGGTACCAGTAATATCTTCCTCTAGACCTGTGAACCATCTCTTTGAAATATATAATCATCAAAGAAGATAGCGCCTCTATGCACCAGTTTCTTGTGGGAGGTAGAAGTCTAACTCCAAGGTTCAAAACTACCTTCTGTTGTACATATATGAGAAGTTTATTTTCCCTTTGGATAAAGCCAATTAGCAAACACAAAAGCCACCCAGTTACCAGGAGAGTCCAGGATGGATGAGGCATAACGAATGGTCCTGTCAGCTCCTCCTCCGAGAACTAGTTTATCATTTCTCTTGAAAATGTGTATGAATAAGTTGCATCTGCTTGGCTATAGAAAAGGGAGATTATTTTTTTGCAATCTCTTGGCAGATTGCCTTCAATCTGAATCACATTTAGATTCAATGGCTATTCAATAGTAAAAATTGTTTTCTTTCTCCTCTTTCTCTGTGGAGAGATTTTCTGGGTTGGGAGAAGACTGTTCTTCCCTTGGTCCTTATTCTTTGTTTTTGTTTGTTTGTTTCATTTTTTATGTTTATTATAATTTCTCCAATGCTTTGTCCCATTTTTTTAAACTTTTTCTTTTCGATTGGAGTATAGCTGGTGAACAATGTTGTCATAGTTTCAGGTGGACAGTGAAAGGAATCAGCCATACATACACATATATCCATTCTCCCCCCAAACTCCCCTCCCATCCATGTTGCCACGTAATACTGAACAGAGTTCAGCTGAGAGAAGGTATTGTTTTAACTTATATTTTTCCAACAGTTACCATCACCCTAATCAAGATATACAACATTTTCATCACTTCAGAAATTTGCCACATGGCTCTTTGAAACAAGTCCCCCCAACCCTCCATCCCAGGCAACCATTAAAGTGATTTCTATCATTATAGATTAGTTTAATCTCCTCTAGAACGTCTTATAAATAGAAGTGAAACAGAGCAGGACCCTCCTCCCTCCCGCCATGTCCTCTGCCTGTCTTTTGCCAGTGGAAAACTTTGGTCAAAGAGTAAGTTTAATCAGAAAAATGAGAACTTACAAAAAGAAAGGAAAACAGTGAAAGGAGACCAAATAATAGTGATGTATCATTAAACGTAGTCAAGGACTTTTAATCCCTTCTCGCGGGCTATAGACAATATTCTGAGCCGCATCCTTGAGTTGTCTTCTAGATACTGAAACCCCAGGTGGAGAAGTTAACTACGTGATGATCCAACTGTGCCCAGGACATGAGCTGCCACAATTTCGACAACTGACCTCAGAAAAACGGGAACAAATGAACCCTGGGACTGAAGATTAACTGTACCTCAAACAATCAAGATGACTCTAGTCAGACTACCGACGACCAATTTGAAAATGACTACAGAGCCGACTGTGCTGGTTCTACATGTAGCCCCCTCCTTTGGTCTATAAAAGCTCTTGCCCCACTGGTTGCCAGCTGCCTTTGGACAGATGTCGGCTACCTTGCTGACCCCCAGTTGCCGGAACCTGAAATAAAGCAAACTTTCCTTTGCACCAACCTGGCCTGTTTATTGACTTTTGAGCGGCAAGCACCTGGATGCCACACTCTCTTGGTAACAGAATCATATGGTATTTACTCTTTGATGTAAGATTTTTTTCACCCAGCATGTTTCTGAGATCCAGCCATGTTCCTGCATGTCACAGAAAAGCTTGTTCCGTTGAACTGCAGAGCCCTACTGCAGAATCCGTTTTTGCAATCCCCTGGTGAAGGATAGTTAGGTTTTTGACTCTTACAGACAAAGTTGCTATGAACATTCATGTACAAGTTTGTGGCCCTACATTTTCCTTTCTCTTGAATAAATAGCTAAGCAGGGAACCACTGAGTCCTGTGAAAAGTTTAACTTTTAAAAGTAACTGTTCCACTACTTTCCAAAGCGGTTGTACCATTTACACCCTCACCGGTACTTAGTATGGTCAGTCTTTTCCATTTTAGATATTCTAATTGATCACTGTCTTGTGGTTCTAATTTGCATATTTCCAGCAAGAAATGATATTGGACATTTACGTGTGTGTTTATCAACTATTTATAATTTTCTTTAATGAAGTGTCTATTCAAATATTTTGCCCATTTCTCAATTTTTTTTTTTTTTTTTTTTGCCTTCTTCTTGAGCTGTAAGAATTTTCTTAATGTTCTGGGGAAAAGTCTTTTGTCAGATATATGTATGTATATATGCTTCTGTTGCTCAGTCGTGTTCAACTCTTTTCGATCCCATGGCTCCCATCCACCAGGCTACTCTATCCATGGAATTTTCCAGGCAAGAATACTGGAGTGGGTAGCTATTCCCTTCTCCAGGAGATCTTCCTGACCAGGAATTGAACCCTGGTCTCCTGCATGACAGGCTCATTCTTTACTCTCTGAGCCGCCAGGGAAGCCCGTATGTTCTGCAAATATTACCTCCTCTTTTTAATGGCCAATGCTTTTTGTGTTTAGTCTCAAGAAATCCTTGCCTGTCTGAAAGTCATGAATTTTTTCTCTTATGCTTTCTTCTTAAAGTTTTATCGTTTTAGCTTTTACATTTAAGTCTATGATACATTTTAAATAAAATTTTCTGTGAGGCAGAGGTTGAATGCACATTTCTCTCTTCTAAATATTCTGTTTTTCTGTCAACATTCGTTGAAAATACATTTCCTTCCCCAAGTGAGTTATGTTAGTGCTTTTCTCTAAAACTGATTGATTATATCTGTAGGGACTTCCCTGGGGGTCCAGTGGTTAAGGGTCCTGACTACCAAAGCAGTGGGCACAGGTTTGGTCCCTGGTTGGGGAACTAAGATCCCGCATGCTACACAGCACAGTATATAAATAAAAAATAAAATCAATTGATTATATCTTTAGATAATATAAAGTGCAAATATTATAAAATACAATGTGTATGCTGCATGCTGGCTGTGCTCACTTGCTTCAGTCATGTCCAGCTCTTTGTGACTCCATGGACTGTAGCCCGCCAGCCTCCTCTGTCCACAGGATTCTCCAGGCAAGGATACTGGAGTGGGTTGCCATGCCCTCCTCCAGGGGATCTTCCCAACCCAGGGATCACACCCACATTTCTTAGTAGACAGGTTCTTTACCACTAGCACCACCTGGGAAGTCCCCAATAAAATACAATATATACATATAAATGTGCAATGGAAATCAGTAATTTGCCAGTAATCAACATAGCCGGGAGAAACAGATCTGTGTGCTTTTGACGGACTTTTCCTGCTCTCCCCCTCACTATGGTGTAGAGCAGAAAATTCTACATTTATTTTTTTTTATTTCTTTTAATGTCCCAGTAAGGCAAGTAATCTACAGATGAGGAAGTTGGGGTTCAGAAAGAGGGGGATCAATTTTCCTAATTCCTTCACCTGCGGAGTAGAAGCTCTGAGCTTGGAGCATGAATTTTTTCTGATCCAAATCTAACTGTCTTTTCTCCAGTGTTCCATTAAGAGAGTCCAACAACCCTGTGGAAACTCAGCAGGAAAAAGGCTACCTTTGTCCTTTCAAGACCTGGCATGGATGGTCTAAACCACCAATATGTCTCAGCAGCGGGAAGGAGAAGCGGGGAAGCCCGAGAGGAAAGTAGGCTTGGGTGAACATGGGAATGAATGGGAGTCTACAATGGTGGGTCCCACAGGCACGGGAATACTGTTTTCACTTGGAGGTGGAACCCTATTTTTATCACTATGGTGGATTGGAATGGCCTGAAGGGGAGAAAATGTTACCCATTTTATTTCACAAACTGCTTTAGAAAGCAGACAAGTTTAGCATTGGCAATTTTGGCCTCTCCACAGCAGGAGCTGTTTTCAATTTTGTCTGTAATAAAAGAAATGATAGACATATTAGCCTGCAGGAAAGTGAAAGTGTTAGGCACTCAGTCCTGTCTGACTCTTTGCAATCCCATGGACTGTAGCCTTCCAGGCTCCTCTGTCCATGGGATGCTCCAAGCAAGAACACTGGAGTGGGTTGCTATTTCTTCCTCCAAGAGATCCTCCCAATCCAGGGATCAAACCCGGGTCTCCTGCACTGCAGGCAGATTCTTTACCATCTGAGCCACCTGGGAAGAGAAGAAAAAAACTTTGGCCAGGAACTTCACTTCCATTCCTATTCAAATATGGTCCGAGTGCGTCCCGTTGAAGGAGAGAAGATGCGGATCCATTTGACCCTAAAATGACTCTGAAGAGAAAGAGGAGGAGAAAGGGGAAGGAGAAGGAGGAAGAGGATGGATCAGGGAGGAGAAGGAGAAGGTGAGGGCCTGATAAACAAGCAAGCCCAACTCGGTGCTCTGTGAAGACCTAGAGGGGTGGCGGAGAGGGAGGTCCAAGAGGGAGGGGATACATGTATATAATACATACGGCTGATTCACTTTGTTATGCAGCAGCAACTAACACAACATTGTAAGGCAATGATACTCCAGTTTAAAAAGGAAAAAAAAACAAGCAAGTCTAACATAAAACAATGGAAAAGTCATTTGCCACCAACTGCAATGAAATCAAGCTATGGGTATCTCAGGCAGGTTACATCATTTTTCTGAACCTCAGTTTTGTCATCTGTAAAATGGAAATATAAAAGCACAGCATCTTTCAAATCACGCGGCAGCTTTAATGCTCAGAGAAGATCTCTTTAAGCAATGAATACCTGAGCAAGACTTGAAGGATGAGAACAAGTCAGACGTACAAACATCACAGAACTGGGTGTGAAGCAAGCATGGAAGCCTTGCCTGCCCCCTCGTGCCCTGACCACCATGTGGCCCTTCCTCAGACTTACTCTCCCCCCATCCCCCCACTGAGGCCTGGCTCTGGAGGGCTTTCTCACACCCTGAGGCCCAGGGCTGGGGGGCCTGGAGCCAGACTGAGAAGACCCTCTGAGCCCCAGGACTGGGGGCAGGGAGAAAAAAAAAATCACAGACTATCTCAGATTAAGTTTGCACTCAGCAAGTGCAAAGGCCCTGGGGTAGAAAAACAATTTTATTAAAGAAGCAGGGACTTCCCTGGTGGTCCAGTGGTTAGTTCGAGTGCAGGAGACACAGGTTCAATCCCTGGTCAGGGACCTAAGATCCCACATGCCGCAGAGCAGCTAAGACTTTGTGCCACAACTACTGAGCCGATGTGCTCTGGGGCCTGCCTGCCACTACTGGAGAGTCTGTGTGCTGCCAGGAACACCTGAGGCAGTCTAACTAATCTTTTTTGTTTTTAACGAACCAGAAGAGACAGTGTTGCTGAAGCATAGAAAGTGGGAGGCAGGGAGGAGGAAAATGGTTTGAGGAAGGTTTAGGTCATGTAAGACTTCTAGGGCATTAAGCAATTTGAACTTTATTCCAAATGTAACAATTTTTAGAGGGGCTTAAAGCGAGAAGGTAGCATGATTTGATTTATCCCAGAGTAGCCATCAAGGGCTTCCCTGGTGGCCCCGTGGCAAATAATCTGCATGCAATGCAGGAGATGCCAGAGACACAGTTTCGATCCCCGGGTCAGGAAGATCCCCTAGAGAAGAAGATGGCAATCCACTCCAGTATTCTTGCCTGGGAAATCCCATGGACAGGGAAGCCTGGCAGACTACTGTCCATGGAGTCGCAAGAGTTGGACATGACTGAGCGACTAAACCACCACCACCAGAATGGTCCCCTGATGCTTGCTGAAGGGGTTACAACAGCAGATGGAGATGGAGATGCTCACAGTAAGAACGAGGTCAGTGGTAGTGATCAGGCTGCTCTCCTGTCTGTATCCATCTGGCCTTGCCCAGTGCACAAGTTATTGTGAAAGGGCTCACTTCCCAGAAGCCTGAGGAAAGTTCCAGCCAGGCCAGCGGCACACAGCCCCCCGCGGCCTGGGGGAGCTGACTCAGGAGCAGAGCTGGGCTCATTAGAGCTGCCCAGCTTTGCCGATGCGGTTATGAAACTTAGTGATGAGGGAGCATCCTTCACCTGGCCATGGGGCATTACCTGCTGCTGGACTCTGCCTGGTCTCCTGCCCTCCCAGGAGGAGGAGCTGGCTTTTCCCTGCCTCTGTTCACTTGGCTGCTTTTCTCACTGAGACAAGTCCTGCTCTGGCCCTTTCAGTAATGACTGAAGACGGCAGAGACCATAGAAGCCATCCACCTAAACTTCCCCAGTCATGAAATCCTCAAGGGTCTAGAGGGGGACACCCTTCCCCACATCTAATTATGATACCAGAAATAAGCTACTGTTTGGGGAAGGAAATGGTATCCCACTCCAGAATGCTTGCTTGGAAAATTCCATGGACAGAGGAACCTGGTGGGCTGCAGTCCATGGGGTCACAAAGAGTCAGACACGACTGAGCAACTAACACAGACATGTGTTGAGCACCTACTAGGCTCCAGGCATAGCATTGCCTCCTCCAAACCTTTGACCACTCCTCCAAGGAGGCATTTTTTTTTATGTTACAGATACTCAGAGAGGTTAAGTAAGTTGCCTAAGGTCACACAACTACCAAGGAGCAGAACTAGGATTCGAATTTAGTGTTTTTAACATCACAGCTCATGCTGTGCTACTTCCACATCCCCTCTTCCCATCCTATGGACAAGGACAGTGAGCCAAGAACAAAAGAAATTGTTTTACCCCAGGTGCCTCGGTGTGTCTTTTTTAAAGCCTCTGTCAAGGAAGGTAGAACCAGGCATCACAATATGTCTGCAAGCTCCTTGGTGGGCAGGGCACCTTGACCTCTGAGCTTCCTTCCAGCTTTTAAGTTCAGAGATTCTGCTTTCGGGGTGGTTTCGGAGGAAATCTACAAAGCAGGTTGTTTCAGTGAAACTGAAAACCTACTCACATCAACCAATACTTGTTGACTCCTTATGTGCTAGGATTCATAAATTGGAGAAGATTCATATACTATATTACTCCTGAGATCATTTATTGTCCATGTGTAGCTCAGATCAGATTTATCCTCATGCCAGAAATAACTACAAAAACCGGACAAGACGTAAGAGTGGTTTTAAAGACAGTGAACGGCAGACAGTCGAGCACCGTGATCCCTAAGAGGGTGGAAACAGAGAAAGTCAGTCCTATGAGTCTGCCTGCCTTGGCAGAGTATCCAGGACATTGCCCAGGGTCGGGGAAGCCAGGAAGCACCTTATGAATTCTCTGAGTTGAGGAGATGGAGCTTGAGTCTGTGGAAACTAAAATAGCTAGAGTGTTCAGGCTAGGATACCAGATTGCAGAAAGCTACATGGAAAAACAGTCTCAGAGATGTGCAGAGGGTCCCCTCAAGTACAGAACACCCTGGTGGCAGGAAGCTACCGTAGGCTGGGGAAGGAACCATGGGAAAGGATTCAAGGAAACAGTGATGGGAACTCACACCAGAGAATGGAACCTGTTTCCACCCACTGGACTAGAAAACCTCATGATCTGCGGGGCTTGGGCACTGGGGACAGGCGTTCAACAGAGTCTTGCTCTTAGTGATGCTCTAAGTCATGAAGAATAAGGGACAAAGAGAAGACCTCTACACCAAATCGCAACACAAATATTTCCCCTTCTTCCCATGTGGATTATGGCAATAATTGACAAGAAATGGGGGGGGGGGTGGGGTGGATCTTGTAACATTATTGCCTGTAAAATCTTAGTGAAAATTTCCCTTTGGTGCCCATCTTAACCTAGGACAAAGGTGGCTTTTTGAGACACAAATAAATAGCTTTGGGAGGTGAATCACAAACCCAACCATTAACCTATATCTGGAACAGCTGTTACCAGGGCTTCATTAAGATCATTTCTATAAAGCAAGTGATAGGATGGGCTGTGTGTAACTTTTCTAAGAGTAGTTGTTCATTTTTCCTTATGCCCCTTTTGAGTAGAGAGTTGCATGGAGATGAAAGTTTTCTAAAGTTCATAACATATGGCACAGTAAACAGAACAAAATACTATAAACACTAACTATATTATCAGAAAGACATTTTTAATTTGATTCAACAGGCATCCACTGGGCACCAAAGAATTCTCTATGTGCTGGAGATAAAAAGAGAATAAATATTTTAAAGTATTTATTATTCTTATTTTTAGAGCTGGTCTATTTATTACTTATTTGGCTGTGTTGAGCCTTAGTTGCAGCCCATGGGATCTCCTCTTGAGGGCATCTCTCTATCTGTGGTCACAGACTCAGTTGCCCCAGCATGTGGGATCTTACTTCCCTGAGCAAGGATCGAAACCACACTCTCTGCAGTGGAAGGCAGATTCTTAACCACTGGACCACCAGGGAAGTGCCCATAAAAGGGAATAAATATTTTAAAAGATAATGATTAACATTTATACTAACAAAGTTAAAAATTATTATTAATATTTATATTAATAAATAGATGGCCCCTGCTCTCAAAACTAATGAGGTTGTTCTGTCGATAAGACATGTCCGATTCTTTGACATCCCATTGACTGCAGCACACCAGCCCTCCCTGTCCTTCACCATTTCCAGGAGCTTGCTCAAACTCATGTCCATTGAGTCAGTGATGCCATCCAGCCATCTCATCCTCTGTCGTTCCCTTCTCCTCCTGCCCTCAGTCTTTCTCAGCATCAGGGTATTTTCCAGTAAGTCAGCTCTTCACATCAGGTGGTGAAAGTACTGGAGCTTAAGCTGCAGCATCACTCCTTCCAATGAATATTTGGGGTTGATTTCCTTTAGTATCGACTGGTTTGCACACCCAAATAATATTAAAACTTCAGAGAATCTATAAGTGCAAAATATTAGAGCTCTGCTTGGAATTCCTTACCAGAAGCTATAAACTCACATATGTGGCTGTGTCTCTATCCAAAACCATAGCAGGCATTACTAATTGATCACAGCACTCTATGGATAAACTAGACTGAGAATTGATTAAAGAGAAACCATTTGCACCCTAGCTATCAGGTAATCTCCTTCTGTTGGTTTTCTTCTAAAGCCTTTCAATATTTCCCATGTCCAAAATATCTTGGTTGATTTCATGCCATTTAATTCCTCCAGAGACAGAATAGTTGCCTGCTTGCTCGCTCAAGGCAATATTCAACTGCTTGCTCTCTTGCTTTTCTTCATCCTCCTGCAAAGCATCACCATTTTCACTATAATTTTCAGCATTGCTTTTATAGTCATCACTACCATCATTATCATCACCACCACCACCATCATCATCAGCAGCAGCAGCACCATTTTCTGAACACTGATTATGAGCCAGACTAGGATGGGCTTCCTTGGTGGCTCAGCGGTAAAGAATCTGCCTGCCAGTGCAGAAGATATGGGTTCGATCCCCGGGTTGGGAAGATCGCCTGGAGAAAGAAATGACAACCCACTCCAGTATTCTTGCCTGGGAAATCCCATGGATAGAGGGGCCTGGTGGGCTACAGTCCATGGGGTCACAAAAAGAGCTGGACATGACTTAGCAACTAAACAACAAGTACTAAGGATACTAAGTTCCATGTCTTGTTTCAAATTCTTGAGACACTTTGTATGGGTGGTTTTACTGCATTTACAGATAAAGAAACTAAGGCTTAATGAGGCAAAGTAACTGGCCTAAGTTCACCTAGCAAAACTCAGAATTCAAATCTGTAAGTTATGATATCATAGAAAACTCATATTTCAGGATGCCAAGTTTTTTTTTTTTCCCATCTCAGTACAGGTTTCCCAAACCCCCTGAACGTAAACATTGGCAGAAGAATTATTTATTTTCTCTTATTGTGATTTGAATCAGTGCAACATTTTGCTCACTGGGATTTAGACCATAAGCTTAGAAGTCATTTGAGAATATTGAAAAATCCCTTTGTTCCAATTCAAAAATGCTCAGCTGGCATTGAAAATATTACTGCAGCTTTATGGGGTTGCCTATTTTTTTTTTTTTTATGATAAATTTTGTGTCATGAGGATTTTCTAACTAACTGGCTTTCCAATGAGCATTTCCATTTGGATTTCTTTTGTGGTATACAGATGATAATAAAATAAGGCTGCCACCCCCATCCTCACTTTTAACTTCCATTACTACACATCGTAAATAGTGAGAGTTCTCAGAGGGGACTCCTGGGGTCTATATAAATTGCTGTTATTTCTGTGGTTTACCACTTGGACCTACAGTGATTTATCTTTGTACAACAAGGGGCTGCTGCGGCATTCATCATCTGAGTGGAGGCAGAAAGCCAGCAGGCCTGTGCTCATTGAGCAGCTAAATGTAAAATACATGGTACACAGGGAGGTCGGCCCAAGTCTGATTGACTCTCAAATGAATGTGCCCGCAGGGTACATCTCTGGAAACCACAACTGCTAATGAGCTACTCCAGCATGCAAGCCTCACAAGGATGAGGACTGTGATGGGCTGAATGTTCATGTCCCCCTCCAACTCATTTGTTGAAACCTAACCCTCAGTGTGGCAGCATTAGAAGCTGGCAATGTGGTGGCATTGGGAGGTGAGGAGATCCTGAGGGTGGGGCCCTTGTGAATAGGATTAGTGCCCTTATAACAGAGACCCCAGAGAGCTTCCTCACCCCTCGCATGTGAGGACACAGTGAGAAGATGACCGTCTATGAACCAGGAAGCAGGTCCTCACAGTTGTTCAGTCACTAAGTCGTGTCTGACTCCTTGAGACCCCATGGACTGCAGCACACCAGATTCCTCTGTCCTCCACTATCTCTTGGCGTTTGCTCAGATTCATGTCAGTGATGAATGGAGTCCGTGATGCCATCCGACCATCTCATCCTCTGGCGCCCCCTTCTCCTTTTGCCTTCAGTCTTTCCCAGCATCAGGGTCTTTCCCAATGAGTGGGTTGTTTGCATCAGGTGGCCAAAGTATTAGAGCTTCAGCTTCAGCAACAGTCCTCCCAATGAATATTCAGGGTTGATTTCCTTTAGGATTGATTGGCTTGACCTTGCTGTCCAAGGGACTGTCAATACTCTTCTCCAGCACCACAGTTCAATAGCACCAATTCTTCCTCACCCAGTCTTTTTTATGGTTCAAATCTCACACCCGTATGTGACCACTGGAAAAACCAAAGCTTTGACTATATGGCCCTTTGTCAGCAAAGTAATGTCTCTGCTTTTTTATATGCTGCCTAGGTTTGTCATAGCTTTAGCATGGCACATAGCTTCATTGAGTTACTTAAGCTCCTTCGCCACAACAAGGCTGTGGTCCTTGTAGGGGAAGCAGGTTTTCATCAGACACCAAGTCTGCCAGTGCCTTTGTCTTGGACTTCCCAGCCTCCAAAACTGGGAGAAAGAAGAATTTGTTGTGTAAGCCACTTGTCTGTGGTTGTTACAGCATCCCAAAAGAACTAAGATAACAAACTTGTCTATATTGCTCATTATTCAATTCCCATTACCTCATTCAGTGCTTGGCACACAGCAGATGCTCCATAAATCCTTTTCCAGCATTTTATTATAAAAGTTTTCAAACACAAGAAAGTTGAATGAATGTTAAAGTGAAAACCCATACACTTACCACCTAGATTCTACCATTAATACATTATTATAAAAATAATGTACACATATATATGTATAACTGAGTCACTTTGCTGCATGGCTGAAATTAACACAACATTATAAATCAGCTGCTGTTTTTGTTGCTGCTCTTTCGTCACTGTAGTGTCCAATTCTGCAATTCCATGGACTGTAGCCCACCTGGCTCCTCTGTCCACGAGATTCTCCAGGCAAGAATATTGGAGTGGGTTGCCATTTCCTTCTCCAGGGGATCTTCCCTACCCAAGGATCAAACCTATGTTTCCTGCATTGCATGTGGTTGCTTTACTTCTGAGCCACCTGTATAAATCATCTGTATTTCAATTAAAAAGAAAATGTTATTTATTATATTTGCTTTATCACTTATCTATCCTTTTACCTATCCATTCATTAATCCATCTTATTTTCCAATGAAAAGCCTTTTGAAGTAAATTGCTGTGTCAGCTTACTTTCCCCTAAGTATTTCAGCAAGTGTATCATTAACTTGAACAATTGTTCTCAATGTTTTTTTTCTTTTGATGAAAATTTACATATAAAATAATGTAGAAATCTTGAGTACATTTTCTGGTTGTTATGGGCTGAAATTTTTTTTTTTAAATTTTTACATATTTTGGCCATGCCACAAGGCATGTGGAATCTTAGTTCCCTGACCAGGCATCAAAGCTGGGTCCCAGCAATATAAGCACTGTGTCCTAACCACTGGACCACCAGGGAATTCCATGTGTTTTTTCCTCCTTGAGACCTCTCGCCCGTTTCTCCCATCCCCTGTCCCTTTCTCCCATCCTCTTGTCCCTTTCTCCCATCCCCTGTCCCTTTCTCCCATCCTCTTTCCCCTTTCTCCTATCCTCTTGTCCCTTTCTCCCATCCCCTGTCCCTTTCTCCCATCCTCTTTCCCCTTTCTCCCATCTTCTTGCCCCTTATGCTCTGTGTTGCCTTCTCTTCTCTCTCCCTGATGCCTCTGTAAAAACTGGAGTCATCAGTTAGAACACAGCATACCCAGTAGCTGAAGGCATTCTTCGCTAGGGTCAAGGGAACCAAGTCACAGAAAAAGATCTGAATTAGATTTCAGCTCCTTTTCTCATCACCTGTGACACCAGGGACAACTGGCCTTCATTTCCTTATCCGTAAATCACAGACAATAACACCTTGCCCCATGGAGCTGTTGGGTGTGTCAATTCAAGTAACTGTCCAAACACCTAGTGCCCAGCATAGAGAAGGCGGTCAAGAAATTCAGGCCCTCTTCCTTCTGCTGCCTGAAGTCTACACCTCTCTGCCCACCCTCAACTCGGCTCCTGACTCATTCGGTACTGATGAAAGCCCTTCATCTTTTGTTCTCTCCCTTTGATTTTGCTGTTCAAGCCCCTGACACTCTGTTGAGCTTTCAAAGCCAAGACTCCTTGCATGTGATCATGCACTGAGCCCCGGAAAGGGTGAGAAGTTTGTAGTGGTAGAGAAATAGATGAGGAAGCAGAGGAAGAAGGACCCATTTAACACCTGTTTCCTTCCTGAGCCTCAAAACAAAAAATTTCAGAAAGCTCCCTCCCCCTCTCTAAGGCCTTAGAGATACACCCAAGGGCATCCTGTCTCTTTTCCATTAAAGATACAGAGAAGCCTCTTCATATTTAGCAAAGGATTCCTGTGAAATGAAAATAAAAGCCTTTCATTCAATGATCATTCTGCTTTATTATTATTATTAACTACTGGTTGATTCATGTTAATTGAGTTCCTCTGGATAAAAAGGTTAGCATTTCTTAATACGGAGCAACCACCCAACCATTTAGCAATTTTCAGAACATGTTCTCTGTGCCTTGCCTAATTAAAGAAACATCCAGGAGAGGGGTTCATGTGTTGTCGGGGTGATCCCGGGAGGAGTGAGGTGGCCTGACCCCACTCACCAGCTCCTTCATTCACCACATTCATTTGAAATGAATTCTTACAGCTATGCATCTTGAAGTTTCCCGAACCTTACACAGTGATGAATGCACAAAGTCTTCTCGACTCATAGATTTCCACTGGATAATTAGGAAATGGGGTCGATGGAGCGCTTCCAAATTGTACTCCAGGGTAGCCCAGATGGCTTAATTTAAATTGCTGAAGAATTTACGTATATGGCAGGGTGGAAGATTTGGGAAGCAAATGAAACTGCAGTAAAATATCTGCGAATAACACCTATGACTTTTTCGAGCTTGTGACCTCGGGCGTGTCATCTCACAAGAGCCTCAGTTTCCTCATTTGCAAAATGTAAATAATAAGAACAAGTGCAAAGGGTTGTTACGGAGATTGGAGGTTATACATACAAAGCATCCAACTTAGTATATAACAGGTGTTTTCGATGGAGATGCTACGTTCATCACCACCATCATCATCCATCCATCCATCCATCATCCATCATCGTCCAGCAGTGAATTTCTGGCCTTTCACTGGCAGCCAGTGAATCCACATGACACTACAGAACATTCCCCTGGACTTCTCTGGGCAGGTAAGAAAAACACCAGGTTTAATGCAGGAAAGGTGGAGATGTGTATCCTCTAAACATCTGTGTAAGGTTGATTACTTTGTCCTGCTTTCCAAGGACTATAACTAACACTCAGTGACTTACCACAAATTTACACATTATTTATGCAACCAAAGACAATGCTATTGTAACTTGCAGCACACAGAGATGTAAATAAGCTTTGTTAAGTCAGAATTCTACAAAGGGGATGTTCTTTACCTGGTTTTTCTCCCTCTGGGCACCAGAATTATGGCTGTGATCCTTGGGGGTGGGGTTGACCTGGACTTGACACCTGTAGGAATTCTGAAACTTAGGGCTTTTCGAAACATAAAGGAAGATTTAGACAAAATGTCTGAGCATTTTCACTGGCTTCTAAAAAGGTCCTGATCCCTGCTTTTTCTACACACCTAGAGTCACAATGATGGGCCATGAAGTCCCCCATCCTTCTGATCCAAGGAGGAGTTAGTCAAGTTCAAGTTCAGATTGGGTTGTGCTGCCAACAGGTAGAAGATCCAAAGGAAATAATGTTCCTGTCACATGCGGGCATCAGGCTTTCGTCTCCTGCTCCAATTACATGCCAGAGTGGTTTTGACCAAAGGTGGAAATCTCAGGTACCTACAGGTGCCAAGCAGGTTACATAAATGAGTGACAGTGCTTTATAGAAAGCACAGCTACGGCCCCGTCTCAGCCATTTTCAGTCTGCGGTGAGAATATGCAGTGTTACCAGATTGTATTATTTTTTAGGATGAGTTAAGGGATCAAATTTTGGTGAATTCTTTAATTTTTAAAATTTTTGGCTAATAATAATAATAAGCAACTTCCCTTGTAGTCCAGTGGTTAAGAATCCACCTTGCAATGCAGGGGATTCAGGTTCCATCCCTGGTCAAGGCACTAAAATCCCACATACTGTGGGGCACCTAAACCTCAGACTTCACAGCTACTGAAAGGGAAGTTCTAGAGTCCATGCCTCACAACTAGAGAGACGCCCGAGCACTGAAAAAAAAGATCCTACATGCTACCACTAAGATCCAATTCAGTCGAAAAATGGACTTAAAAAAATTTTTTTTAATGATAAAACACTGTGGAAATCAAGCAAGAATATTCAAGGGCCAGATTCAGCTCTTAGGCAGTCAGTTTAGTCATTGAAGTTCATCAGAACCAGGTTCAAATCTAAACCTTATGATTTGTGACCTTGGAGGTACTGCTTTCTTACTCCTTGGCTCTGCTTCCTCATCTGTGAAATAAAGGCAGTGATGGTGCCTACTTCATCAGCTGGTACTCAGATCAATTATGATTATACTGACAAAACCCTAAGCTCGTGGCCTGGAACATAGAGTTGCATTAATGCTAGTTTAATGACTCATTGGCACATCAAAATGTAGGGACAGAAATTCAAGAATATCAGACAATGTTTACCTCCTAGAGCCCTACACAATGATTAATTGTGGACCATCCAATCTTACTTCTTAGTATTTTTGTTCGTCTGTCTCCAAGAAATTCTGAGCCAGCCTTGTTTCCAAGAGCTGCCCATGAAAAATGACCCCTTCCCTCTTCAAATCTAAGCCGGTTGCACACCAATAAATTTGGCTTATATCTGCCCCTCTACTTTGAGATAAAGGTACTCATATTCAAAGCTATGGTATTTCCAGTAGTCATGTATGGATATGAGAGTTGGACCATAAAGAAGGCTGAGCACCGAAGAATTGATGCTTTTGGACTGTGGTGCTGGGGAAGACTCTTGAGAATCTCTTGGACAGCAAGGAGATCCAACCAGTCAATCCTAAAAGAAATCAACCCTGGATATTCATTGGAAGAACTGCTGCTAAAGCTTTAATCCTTTGGCCACCTGATGCGAAGAGCTGACTCATTGGAAAAGACCCTGATGCTGGAAAAGATTGAGGGCGGGAGGAGCAGGGGATGGCAGAAGATGAGATGGTTGGATGGCATCGCTGATTCAATGGATCCAAGTTTGAGCAAACTTCAGGAGATAATGAAGGACAGGGAAGCCTGGCATGCTGCAGTCCATGGAGTCACAAAGAGTCAGACACAGTTTAGCAACTGAACAACAGTAACACTTGATATCACCTGGGGAGCTTTAAACAAAGCTGAGGCCTGGGTCCCATCCTGGGAATCTGGATTTGATTGGGGCCAGAAGAGGTGTTTTTTCAAGTTCCCCAGAAGATACTACAGCGAAACCAGGTTTGAGAATGAACATCTTAAACAGTATGTAACCAGCAAGCATCTGGCCAGGGCAGCAGGGCGTCAGGGTGTGGCAGCTACTTGGGACGTGTGGGGTTATTCTCTATACACAAGACATCTAGTGCAAAACCAAACAACACGCTGCAGTCCACGGGGGTCACAAAGAGTCAGACGTGACTTAGTGACTGAACAGCAGCAACGAATTTTGAGACAAGAGGAGGGAATGGGCCCTTGATAGGTCAGCTTGAAAGAGGCCCTTTCCCCCCCCCAAGTCCTGGGTTTTCCCCTGGGAAACCACTTGGTCCACATCATCGTTCATCTTTGTCCCCTATCAGAAGGATGTAGGAAGAGATTATAATGGGCTTTGGGGTCAGATGAACCAAGGCTCAAATTCTGGTTCGCCCTCAGCTGGGCAACATTAGGCAAGTTACCTCACCTCTCTGAGTCTCACATCTCTCTTCTGGAAAATGAGGATAAAGGTACCCTTCTCCAGGGGATATTGTCCATTTAAAATGTGATAATGAAAAAAAAAGGAAAAATAAAATGTGACCATGTCAGGAGTATGGGTATCACTATGTCATACGGTCCTGCTAAATAAACAGAAATAACTATCACTTCATAAGGAAAATGGAAATGCACTTTAATTTTTAAAAAGAAGTTAGTGGCTTCTGTTCAGTACTTTATGTACTTAGACCCACACACCCCCCACCCCGCCCCCACAATTTAACGTAAGACCTAGTCACAGCAAGGGCAGAGGGAGAGGGTGAAGGGCTGTCTCTTAAATGAAATATATTTCCTCTAGAAGTTTCACTGCTTCCTTCCTTCCCTCTTCAGGCCACCTGGTCACAAAATCATCCATGATATTTTTAAATTAAAAAAAGAAAAAAAAAACACAAAATATCTGGCTTGTACAATTTTCTTTGTCTAAAGCACTGGGTCCAAAGACAAAGCACTAGATTCACCCCCACACACTCCTTAGAACAGGTCCCCTACATTGGTAAATATTTTTGAGGACCCACTATGTGCTGGACAGGTGGGTGAAAAGATGTCACCATCTTTTCTTCATAAACTCACAAACCCACGGGGAAAGGAAATAAGTAGATGGTTCATCATGACACATTGTAGTCACTTAAAAAAAAAAACCCTCTTGCTTGAAAAATTGATTGGAGTCAGTTTGTCAAGACAACTATATGCTAGTAAGGAAATTAAGGGAAAGGAAAATAAGTGTAACCAAAAGAAGAGGAAGTTGGGGACTTTCCTGGTAGTCCAGTGGTGAGGAATCTGCCTTCCAATGCAAAGGACTTGGGTTTGATCCCTGGTGGGGAAACTAAGATCCCACATGCCTTGGGGGCAACTAAGCCCCTGCTCCACAATTAGAAAGCCTGTGTGCTGAAATGAAGACCCAGCACAGCCAAAATAAATAAATAAATTCACCATCATACTAAAAAAAGAAAAGAAGAGAAAGTTGGAAGTGAGATGAATGTCCATGACACATATACTGAACAGATTACTGGTAGCCTGCACATTGAACACCAATGTGTTCCTAGCGGCCAATGCAAAGAGAGAAATAAAAAGTTACCAGACAACATGATGTCAGCAGAGAGGAGGTATATAATCCTGCTGGGGAATCAGGGGAGAGACCTCCTGTAGGAGGTCATTTCTGAGATGAATCTTAAAGCACAAGCAGGATTTATGCAGACCAATAAAGCTGGAAGAGTGGTACAGGCAGATGTCAGAGTACATGCAAGGCCTGGAATCCAGGTCTTCAAGCTTGCTCTCAAACTAGTCTCCAAGCTTGTGAGCAAAGTGTGGGATGCTGTTGCTCTTGCCTTTTCTCTTTATTTGGCAGGATGGGCTTAGTACCAAATTTCACAAAGAATCCTGCCAGCAATCTGCCCTTGCTGTTCTCACAGCAAGTTGTTTAAAAAAGGTGAGATTCAGAGAGAGTTCCATTGGCTGCAGCACTCTCTGAAATTTTTGCCTTTGCTTTTTGTTCCTGGCTTGGCAGAGTAGAGAAAACACAGAAATCAATTCAGAGGCAAATTATCTGCAAATAAAACACAACAATAACAGAAAACCTCTCCTCCCTTCCCCTGAGCTACCTGGATTGCATTGTTCCTGATGGCCGTCTGCATTGCCCATGATTACCGGGGATGTTGTCTGACCACGCCCCTGAGAGTTACTAAACACATGCCCAGTGCTGACCACTTCATGCAGAATGCACGTCGCCCCAAGCAGACAGCCAGCCAATCAACCCCGGAACTCAGTTTCCATTGACCTAAGACCAGACACTGTGCTGGAGCCAGACTATAGAGGGCCTCGTAAGACAATCAGTTTGCTCAGGATCTAAACTCTGAGTAGAGATTTGCAAGCAGGAGGTTTCCTGGGGAATGTTCTCAGGTACAACACCTGCGAAGAAGGGAGGGAAGCCAGACTGGGCAGACGGAGCCGGTGGGCAATGATGCAGTTACAATACGGATCTCAGACGATGCCACAGGGGGTGCTGTATCTGTCTGGCATGAAGGAGTTGGGATTTTTTTTTTCTCAGAAGGAAGAGAAGTTATTGGCGTGTTTCAGGTGGGGGGTTGGCACGATCTGATTTTTGTTTAAAGATCACTCCAGCTGGGTGATGAAGTGGAAGTGGGCAAGGTTGGCAGCAGGGAGACCAATTAGGACAATTGTGTAGATGTCTTCGCCGGAAAGGATGGTGATGAGGTAGCAATGGGTGGTTTGGAACAGTGGGACATGATGAATGACTGCCTGGGGAGTGGGGAGGACTCGGGTTTGAGTGTCTAGATGGATCACGAGATAGTAGGCCTGGGAGAAAGGTCGGGTTTCAGGAGAGAGCTATGTACTCCATCTGGAGCAAAGAGAGTCTGAAATCCCTGGGAGAGGACCAAGAGAAAAGGTCACATAGTTTGAGTGTGAAGCTCAGGAGAAAAACCTGGGCTAAAGACGAAAGAACAGAAATTCTCAGCATAAAAATGATACCTGAAGCTACGGTGGTAGATGAGCCTTCCTAGGAAGGATGTATAACCTGAAATGGAAAGAGACTATGATAGAAGCCTAGAGAAACCCAGTTTTAACAAACAGATGGATGGAGGTCAGACAAACAGGCTAAGAAACAAACCAAGATGTCAGTTAAACACCAAGAGAATATGGTAATAATATATAGCTAACTTGTGAGGCTTCCCAGGTGGCACTAATGGTAAAGAATCTGCCTGCCAACATGAGACATGGGTTTGATTCCTTGATCTTGGGTCAGCAAGATCTCCTGAAGGAGGGCATGGCAGTCCACTCCAGTATGCTTGCCTGGAGAATCCCCATGGACTTGGCTAGGCGGGCTACAGTCCATAGGGCCGCATAGAGTCAGACATGACAAAAATGACTTAGCATGTACAGCTAAGTTGTATTGAATGCTTTCCAGGCTATGAGTTTTGCAAAGGTTATTTGATGATGGAAGAAACCAAGGCTTAGATGGGTGACTAATTCAGAACTGCACAGTCAGCAGGAATGGAATAAGGGGTTGATCTCAGAGTATCTGCCTCCATATTCTGTGTCTTGATTTACTGTTGTAAAGATGATGTAAAGATGATTTACTGTTGTACTGATGTAAAGGTCGTGGAGAGTTTTCAGGAAGGAAGTGAAGTGAAGTCACTCAATGGTGTCCAGTTCTTTGTGACCCCATGGACTGTAGCCCACCAGGCTCCTCCACCCACAGAATTTTCCAGGCAAGTGTACTGGAGTGGGTTGCCATTTCCTTCTCCAGGGGATCTTCCTTACCCAGGGATCGAACCCGGGTCTCCAGCATTGCAGGTGGACGCTTTACCATCTGAACCACCAGGGAAGCCCTTTCAGGAAGGAAGGCATGGTCAAATCTGGCAAATATTGCAAGGAGGGGTTGCAAGAGGGGACATGACAATGCCTATGACCTTTTCAGCAAAGAAGGCATTGGTGGCTTGGTGAGGGCACTTCTACTGGGATGACGGGGATAGAAACTGGAGTGGACTGAGCCAAGAAGGGGTAATGAGCTACTCTGAGCTTCTTTGACCATAAAGTTCCGATGTAGGTTCAGCCACCTTATTAGGTTTCCCAACTAATCTTTTACTTTTGTTTTAGTTTTCTCTGCGCATGGTTGCCTTGTTGACCAGAAGGTTCACTTAACAGTAGTGGGTGCCTACAGAAAGGACAAGGATGGACGCAGTTAGTCCAGGAGAGCATAAATAATGACAGAATTATAGGCAACACCTTTAACTCTATTAGCTTTGGGATATGGTCAGAGACTGTTGTGACAATACTCAGACTCCCATTGTATTGCAGCTACTGTAATATTGCTCAGGGTTTGTTTGTTTTTCAGTTTGGAGGAAAAAACCTTATTATTCTAACAGTAGTAATAACACAATCAGATTCAGGATTCTGCTTTACTCCTGAATATACATGAACAGGAGGAAGAGGAAGAGGGGTGGCTATGGAGAAAAGGGGGGCAACAGCAGTGATGGTAGTCATAGAAACGGTGGTAGTAGCAGCAGACGTGGCAGTCATAATAGTAAATGCTCTTAACGAAAGATCAGCTTATCAGTGGAACAGATCAGAGAGTCCAAAATAGACCCACGTGTCTATGGTCGATTGATTTTTAATGAGCACGCTGAGAAAATTGAGCAGGAAAAGGATAGCTTTGGGAAAACAGGATCTCCTCTGTCCAGGAACCAGGCTCCTCTGTCCATGGAATTCTCCAGGCAAGAATACAGGAGTGAGTTGCCACTCTCTTCTCCAGGGGATCTTCCCAACCCAGGGATCGAACCCAGGTCTCCCACGTTGTAGGCAGATCCTTTATTGTCTAAGCCTACAGGGAAGCCCATAAGAAAAAGAAATGAACCTTAAATCTGAACTTACACAATAGATTAAAAAAAAAAAATTAACCCAACATAGATCATAGAACTTAACTTTATAAAAGCTGAAACTATCAAAATTTTGGAGGAAAAATAGGAAAAAGCATTTTTTACTTTGGCATAGCATAGGCAATGATTTTCTAGGAAAAAAAAAAACACAAAATGCACTATCAAAAGAGAAAAGTGGATAAATTTGACTTAATTAAAATTGAAAATATCTGCTCTTCAAAGATACCACTAAAGAATTGAAGAAGAAAGCCACAGACTGGTAGAATATACTTAAAATACAAACAACTGACAAGCCACTTGTATCCAGAAATATATGCATGCGTGCTAAACCGCTTCAGTCATGTCTGACTCTTTACAACTCCATGGACTATAGCCTGCCCGTCTCTTCTGTCCATGGAATTCTCCAGGCAAGTATACTGGAGTGGGTAGCCATTCCCTTCTCCAGGAGATCCTCCTGACCCAGGAATGGAACCCAGGTCTTCTGCATTGCAGGCAGATTCTTCACTATCTGAACCACCAGGGAAGCCCTGATTTCCTTTAGGGTTGACTGGTTTGATCTTGCAGCCATTAGAAGATTTAGAATTAAAAAGACTAATCATTCCAATGGAGAAGAGGATGTGGAGTAACCCGAACTTAAAATGACAAGACCAATTTGGAGAACAGTTCGACAGTTTCTTATATAGTTAAAAATATACTTACATACAACCCCATGATTTCACTCCTTACTTTATTTATTTATTTTGTACTTGCATGGCAAGTAGGCATCTTGGTTCCCAACCAGGGATCGAACCCACGCCCCCTGCATTGGAAGCTCGGGGTCTTAACAACTGGACTGCCAAGGAAGTCTTTCATTCCTTACTTTTAAGAAGTCAAAACGTTTGTTCACACGGACTTATAAATGGATGTTCAAATGAGACATTCCTATTGCCCCTATGTTGAAAACAATTCAAATTGTCCATCAACAGGTAAATGGGCAAATGAGGATACATCCATATACTCAGATATGAAAAAGGAACAAATAAGACACACAACAGAAATGAATCCCCAAGACTAAACTGAGCCAAAGAAGTAGAAACAAAAGAAGCCATGCTCTGTGACTCATTTATCTAAAATTCTTAATTCTCAACTGTGGGTGATCTTTCTCTCCTGGGGAGTGGGGCATCTGGAAATATAATTGATTTGTCACCCACTGGCCCCCAGGGAGTAGAGGCTGGAGATCTTGCTCAACATCTTAAAATGCAGAAGTCAGTCCCCATTGCAAAGAAATATCTGATCCAAGATGCCCAGAATTATCTGATCTAGACATAACAAGGTCAAGAATCCCAGGCTAAACTAACCTCATAGTGACAGGAAGTAGACTCGTCCTGGCTGGGGGTGAGAAAGTGAGGGTTGACTGCAGGGGAACATGAGAATGAAGAAAATGTTCTATATCCTGATTGTGGTTTAAAAAAAAAAAAAGAAAGACGTACTTTATGTGATACAAATTATACCTCCTTGAAATTGATTAAAAACCAGTAAATGCTCATCTTCAATGTCACCACCTTAAATCCTCTACTTAGCCTTGGTTCCCTTTTGTGCCATCTTAGAGCACCATGAACATTTCCTTGTAACTACATTTATTTGTGAAACCGCTTATTGAAAAGACGGTCTCTCCTGCTAGACCATCAAGGTTAGGACGTGCCTGTGTTAGCGGTGCCAAGAACAGGGCTTGGTAGAATGCAGGGTTTCAACACATGCTTTTTTGTGTGTCTGAACAAACAAATGGATAATCCCCATTATTACTGTTGCAAAGTTATTTGCCCTCCAGCTGAGATCGGGGATCTCAGCTCCCCGATAATAGCACCCTGTTCTGTGAAATTTTGCTTTGTTTATTAAAATGACTGCTCTGCTCTCTTGAACCTAGATCATTTACATCTGACTTCCCTTGCACTGCCTGCAGACTCGTGTGGGACAGAACTTAATGAATGCACTTGACTTTAATAAGCACAGTTCCAAGGTCATCGAACTCCCTACTCTATTGGGGTAGCCGTGTTATGAAGGGGAGGCCACCATTGTGCTGCAGCAAATTATTAGTACCGTTATTACCGTTTGAGGCAGAAACCACCGAAAGCAGTTTCTGGAAACCTCAGTGGTGAAGTACCCGCCCGCCAGTGCAGAAGACACAGCAGACATGGGTTCAAGTCCTGGGTTGGGAAGATCCCCTGGGGGAGGAAAGGGCAACCCGCTCTGGTATTCTTACCCGGAGAATGCCTGTGGATAGAGGAGCCTGGTGGGCTACAGTCCACGGGGTTGCAAAGAGACAGACACGACTGAGCTCGCACGCATGCAGCGTGTCTCTGGGTCTGTTTCTCGCTTTTAAATTTTACTGCAGAGCCTCCTAGATCCAACTGCCCAGAGATGGGAGAAGGACTCTTGTGAAGCATTGTCAGCCCTGAGGAGCCTCATGACAGCTCTTTGCAGATAAGGACCATCTGCCAAGTGGCCCTGAGGGCTCCTGCCACGAGAAGAGAGGCTTGAGGGAGCAGGAATTGAAAATAACTGAGTTTACACACACACACATTCTTACCAACCTCCCTCGCATGCCTGAAATGCTAAGCTGTAACAACCCAGTCCTCAAGGGCATTTCAGAAATAATTGGACTGGAGCAGACCCACTGAGTCCATGCCCCTTAAAGATAAAAACCAACCTCACCCCATCACATATCCTTATCCATAAACAGTCAACGGGAGCTCAAGAGAAACCCAGTCTGTTTATACTGACGCTTTGCTCTGCTTGACAGAGCCCTCCATTGCCTGGTGGGATTGTCCTTTCCCTTAAAAGTGCCTCTTGAGCCTGGAATGGCTAGGGAACAGCAGAAAGATGACCGGAGCTCCTTCCAATCAGGCTCCCCTTCAGAGTACTCAGACCCAGGACCCTGCTCCCTGTCCCCCAGGGTCCCCACGGAAGTACCCACCATGGATGGATCACACTCTGTGTTTAGCTGAGGTCTTTACGCTGCCACCAGGACCAGCCCCATTCTCCTGGGCTTTTCAGATGGTGTCGAGCACACAGACCAGCCAACTTTGTATTTTCTGATTTAGGACCTGCAGTATTGCCTGAAACAGTGAGGCAGATAGCGCTCCTTCGCCAGCAAGACCCAGAGGACCAGGAAGATAATCCCAATTGTGTATTTAATGCTTCCAGGGTTCAGGCAGTTTTCTAAGCATTTAATAGGCTTTGCTCTTCATTCAGGGCTTCCTCGGTGGCTCAGAGGTAAAAACTCCATCTGCAATGCAGGAGACACAAGAGACACAGGTTTGATCCCTGGATCGGGAAGATCCCCCAAAGGAAGGCATGGCAACCCACTCCAGTATTCTTGCCTAGAGAATCTCATGGACGGAGGAGCCTGGTGGGCTACAGTCCACAGGGGTCACAAAAGAGTCAGACACGACTAAGCAACTGAACAACAACAACAATGATGTAATCCCCTCAATACACGGAGCATTGTGAAGGCTCAGGTAGACCAAATACCTGGTGCAAGAAGATGCCAAACACACAGTGCTTAAGACCTTCTTCCCTTGATGACCCACTGCACAGGGGCAGTGAGATAGAATTTATACTTTCTATTGGGCTCCTCTCATAACTCAGTCAGTGAAGAATCTGCCTGCAATGCAGGAGACCTGGGTTCAATTCCTGGGTCAGGAAGAACCCCCTGGAGAAGGGAATGGCAACCCGCTCCAGTATTCTTGCCTGGAAAATCCCATGGACAGAGGAGCCTGGCAGGCTACAGCCCATGGGGTCACAAGAATAGGACCCAACTTAGCGACTAAATCACAATGGTTACCAGGGGGAAGGAGAGGAGGGATAAATTGGGAGACTGGAATTGACATATACACACTACTACATATAAAATAAATCACTAATAAGGACCTGCTATTTACCACAGGAAACTACTCAATACTCTATAATGACCTATGTGGGAAAAGAACCTAAAAAAGAGTAGGTACTTGTGTATATACAATTGATTCACTTTGGTGTACAGTAGAAAGTAAAACAACATTGCAAATCAACTATACTCTAATAAACATTTTAAAAAAAGAAATTCTTCTTTCTGAGCCCTTTCTAAGCAAGGCTCAGGACAGTCTCCTCTTGGAAGTGAACACAGAGGCCTTAATTCCTTTTTTAGATTTTTTGATGCAGGGATGTTTTCTGTGTAAACTTCTGAATGAAAATGGAGAAATAACTTCCTTTTCTTTTCATATGTGTCTTTCAAATGTGCATCCCCAAAAATCATCACTGTAAACCTCTCATAAAGTTACAGCACCTTATCATGTGATCCTCAGTCATTGTAACGATCAGTATGTAACATTGGTAGTGAAGAGTCTAAATGACTTGTTTTTTGTTGTTCAGTCACTGAGTTGTATCCAACTCTTTGTGACCCCATGGACTGCAGCACACCAGGCTCCCCTGTCCTTCACCATCTCCCAGGGTTTTCTCAGACTCACAGGTCCATTGTGTTGGTGATGCCATCCAACCATCTCATCCTCTGTCACCCCCTTCTCCTCCTCCTCTATTGAGTCCATTCTTCATATCAGGTGGCCAAAGGATTGGAGTTTCAGCATTAGTCCTTCCAATGAATATTCAGAGTTGATTTCCTTTAGGATTGACTGGTTTGATCTCCTTGCAGTTCAAGGGACTCTCAAGAGTCTTCTCAGGTACCAAGGTTCAAAAGCATCAAATCTTTGGCACTCAGCCTTCTTTATGGTCCAACTCTCACATCCATACATGGCTACCAGGAAAACCATAGTTTTGAGAGGATGCCAAAGGCAGCTCCCAGCACTGTCAGAACTCCCGGAAGGGATCCTCTGATGGAGAGATTGCCAAAGGAAAGGCACATAAAACCGCAGCTTTGACCTTCTGCTTGTCCCCAGTCTTTATACAGAGATGTCAGGATGATGACAGTGATGAATAAGGCCACAGAGCAAGCAGGGAGAGAAAGCTGGCAGCAAAGCCAGGTGTGTGGTGGGATGCAGGTGAGTAACTGAGCAGGTGGTCCACAAAGCAAGACCTCTCTTCAAGGTCCAGCCCTCCAAGGACCACCATGTCTCCATAATCTCAGCTGAGCCTTGAAAGTCAGATACTTCCTTCTCATGCAGTGCTCCTAAGAATTTGTAGGAGTCCTCCACAGTTTAAGAAGCTGGGAAAGTCTTGATAGACTCTGGAAGAGAGGAAAGCACTTTAAATATCAGCGATCTGGCGGTTTCTCAGAGAAACCGGAGCTCTTCCATGGTGACACGGGAACAGCCCCAGCATTGCCTTTGCGTGCGATGCTCTGCAGCTCTTCCGGTCGCCCTCTCTGCCTCCTTTCCTTCCTCTCCAGTTGCCGAAGCCCCCATCCTTGCATTGACATACAGGGGCCAAGCTCTCTGCGTTCAGAGAGACCTGGGATCAAACCGAGGCTCTACCCAGCTGTGCATCCTTGGATTAGTTACTTCACTCTTCAGAGCCTCAGATCCTCATTTGTAAACATACCAGCATAATTCTGGCATCTCCCTCTTGGGTTCCTGTACAGATTAGATATAATATGAGTGAAGAGTCATTCCTTAATAAATGCTAGTTTCCTGAGCACTTCCCCCAGGACAGTTTTCAGTATCCATAATGTTGCTGTTGTTGTTAAGTCATATCTGACTATTTGCAACCACATGGACTGCAGCCCACCAGGTTCCTCTATCCATGAGATTCTCCAGGCAAGAATACTGGAGTGGGTTGCCATTCCCTTCTCCAAGGGATTTCCTGACCCAGGGATTGAACCAGTGTCTCCTGCATTGCTGACGAATTCTTTATCACTGAGCCACCTTGGAAGCCCAGTATCCATAACGGTGACAATAATATAATATTAAGTGACCATTATGCACTAGGCTGTATGCTAAACATTCACACTTTATTGTCTTATTAATTCATATTAATTCTCAAAACAGCCCTGTGATACAGATGTACTTTTAGAGTTGGGAAAACCAAGTCCCAACAAGGTTATGTAATCTATCCAAGGACACAGATGGAAAATGGCTAAGTAGGGATTCCAGCCAACCATCTGACTCCAGATCCGCTCCCCTTGGCCACTACCACCATGGAGCCTAAGAGCATGGTACCTCTTCTCTTCCCTCCTTCCTTTATTTTCTTTCTTCCTTATGATTTCCTCTAATCTACCTTCTTTCCCTGTGTTGAATTGATCCATGAGTCCGTTACTCATACAACGCACTGGGGGGTTTTTAAAAACCATTCATGTAAAGTTACCTTAATTGTCAATCACTCAACATCTTTGGTCTGCCATGCACGTAGAGCCGTCTGAGGCCCCACAAGTCTTCTTTCAAACAAACACAGACAAAATCAGTATCCCCATTGGAGAGAATTTACATAAGAACCGAGACTCAATCTCTAAATGACCCAAGCAGTATGCATATTTGCAAGAATTTGCAAAATTTACAACTGACACCTGAATGCTTGGCCCTCTTCCCAGCATTTTTCACAATGGTGTCCGCACAAATTAACAATAATGACCTAAATGACAAGGTCAACTAAGCTCTCTTAAGCACCTACAATGTGCAGGAACTGTTCCAGCCACTTTAAATATATTATTTGCCCACGAAAAGCTGCATGAGTTAAGTACTCTATTTATCCCCATTTTACAGAAAAAGAAACAGGCTTGGAGAGGTTAAATAGCTCGTGGGTTCTTTAGTGAGTAAGAGGCAGAGCCAGCAATCAAATCCGAATCTCCCTGATTCAAAAGCTTATCCTTTTAACCTCTATACTCTGCCCCCTCTCCAAAGCATTTAAATAAAAGATAAGGCTACATCTTAGTAAGCACCAAATGAAGAGAGAAGCAATTTAAATTCTGAAAATTCAAAGAGAAGAGACGAGAGTGAAAGATGGCAAAGGCTAGGGACTGGCTGTTACCTGGAAATTTTTTATTTCATCTCTAAAGAATCCTCAGTTTCTTCAGTTAGGAATTGGAAATGATAGTATCCGTCTCAGGAGGTCAGCATGAGGATTTAAGAGGATAATAGAGGAGAAAGCAGAGAGGGGTTTGGTTTGTGTTTGGACATAGAAGGTTTGCATCGAGGATCCTTGATTGGGTCTGAGTAGGTTTTTTGGAGGGGGAGGAGGGTGCTACCTTTCCCTTCCTGCAGTTGTGAATGCAAGTAAGAGATGAAAGGACCCCTAAGACGTGTGGGAATATGAAGATGTGACTTCTTCAGCTTGCCTGCGGGAGCAATCTGACGGCCTCAAATAATTGTCTCGAAAGAACCAATTGAGAGAAAGTACATTATGGGTGGCAAGAAAATTGCCTAATCCTTGTGCTGCTGAGTCCTCAATTTGCAGAAGCTCAGAATCAAAATAATGAGGAAATAAGCATTGGAGCCATTCTAAGACGGCTCCTCTGTGAATGCCTCACTGTCCGTCAGTCACCAGATGGCCGCACCTTGTGGGTGGAGAAGCTCTCGAGGCCATGCGGGGCTAGCTGCGATGTTGGGAAAAGTTTAAGTGGAGTAAATGGAGCTCAGAAAGGACCAGTAGAAAGGTTTGAGGTCTGAGGGGGCTAAAGTCACAACTCAGCCACTCACCAGCTGTGTGGACCTGCAGATAATCTTCTCTGCCTCTCTGGACCTCCCTGGAAAAGGGTTATGTTGCTAAAACACAGAAAGGAATCTGAGCACAGAGGGTGCCTGTGGAAGATGCTCAGTTCAGTCCAGTCGCTCAGTCGTGTCCGACTCTTTGCAACCCCGTGAACCGCAGCACGCCAGGCCTCCCTGTCCATCACCAACTCCCAGAGCCTACCCAAACCCATGTCCATCGAGTCGGTGATGCCATCCACCCATCTCATCCTCTGTCACCCCCTTCTCCTCCTGCCCTCAATCTTTCCCAGCATCAGGGTCTTTTCAAATGAGTCAGCTCTTCCCATCAGGTGGCCAAAGTACTGGAGTTTCAGCTTCAACATCAGTCCTTCCAATGAACAACAGGACTGATCTCCTTTAGGATGGACTGGTTGGATCTCCTTGCAGTCCAAGGGACTCTCAAGAGTCTTCTCCAACACCACAATTCAAAAGCATCAATTCTAAAAAAAAAAAAACAAAAGCATCAATTCTTTGGTGCTCAGCTTTCTTTATAGTCCAACTCTCACATCCATACATGACTACTGGAAGAGCCATAGCCTTGGCTAGACAGACCTTTGTTGACAAAGTAATGTCTGTGCTTTTCAATATGCTGTCTAGGTTGGTCATAACTTTCCTTCCAAGAAGTGTCTTAATTTCATGGCTGCAGTCACCATCTGCAGTGATTTTGCAGCCCCAAAAAACAAAGTCAGCCACTGTTTCCACTGTTTCCCCATCTATTTGCCATGAAGTGGTGGGACCGGATGCCATGATCTTAGGTTTCTGAAGATGTTCAGTAATTATCAATGTAGCACTGCCCCCTCCTTATCACCTATGGAACTCTGGTCACATCACCAAATCTTCTGTGCCTCAGTTTCCTTATGTGTAGAAGGAAGATGTGATTGCAATTACCCACAGGTTGTTGAAAGGATTAAAATGAGAAAATGGGGGTAAACAACTTAGCACAATGCCTAGCACATTGCAAGCAATCCACAGTATGTATTGCTATTGTTTTCATTAACTAATGAATCTAAGTCCTTTTGGTTAGTATTTAAGCACAGGAATTTTGCTATCAGATCAACCCAGGTTTGACTCTAGGCATGACTATTTCCCAGCTGGGTGAATAACTTACGGAAATTAATTTCTTGGGACCTCAGTTTGCTCAACTACAGAGGTGGGAATGATACTACTATTGCTGCCTTGTAGGGTTGCTATGAGACTTTCATGGGACCATCTATAGAAACCCAGGGTGTAGAACATAGCTTAAAAGAGGGTGGCTGTTGTTGAGGGTGGGGGGCTATTCCCAGGTAATTCAGATCTCCTGAGGTTCCATAATGAAGGGAGAAAAATCTGAATGCCACTGGGATGGAGCTCAGGACGGGTGACACCAGGTATAGGGCTGGAGCATCTGTGCTTTGGAAAGGGACCTCATCTGTGTGCTGAATTTGCAGCTCATTTATTGAGTGCTGGGGCTTCCTGGGTGGCTCAGATGGTAAAGAGTCCGCCTGTGATGCAGGAGATCCGGGTTCAATCCCTGGGTCGGGAACATCCTCTGAAGAAGGGAATGGCTTACCCACTCCAGTGTTTTTGCCTGGAGAATCCCATGGACAGAGGAGCCTGGGGGGCTACAGTCCACGGGGTTTCGTAGAGTCGGACACGACTGAGTGACTGACACTTTCACTTCCTGCGTACTGGGGTACAAAGATGGAGACAAGGAGCTAGCAAGCAGTTCCCATGACCCATGTGGATTACGGGCAGAAGGGAAACCAGCGTACACTGAGTGTCCACTGAGCGTTCACACTATGCTGGATGTTTTATGTACTACCACCCACTGAATTCCCATAGTAACCCTTTGAGGTGGCATGTTAGTCCCCTAGGGCTAGCATAACAAAATGTCATACCATGGGGGACTCACATGACAGAGATTTATTTTCTCATGGTTCTGGAGGCTAGAAGTCCAAGATCAAGGTGTTGGCATGTTGGTTTCTCCTGAGGTTTCTCTCCTTGGCTCGCAAATGGTCACCTTCTTATTGTGACCTCACAAGGTCTTTTCTCTGTGTGCAAACAGCCCTGCCGTCTACTGTATCCAAATTTCTTCTTCTTATAAGGACACCAGTCTAATTCTCTGGGCTTCCCTGGTGGCTCAGATGGTAAAGAATCTGCCTACAATGTGGGAGATCCAGGTTCAAACCCTGGATCGGGAAGATCCCCCGGAGAAGGGAACGGCAAAACACTCCAGTATTCTTGCCTGGAGAATTCCATGAACAGAGGAGCCTGATGAGATACAGTCCAGGGGGTCACAAAAGAGTCAGATATGACTGAGCATAGCCTTAAAAAAATCCCATGTCCCTATCGATGGGAATATAAAACGTTCAGCCTCTATGGAGAACAGTAGAGTTCTTTTAAATAAAATGAAAATAGAACTACCATATGACATAGCAATTCCATGTCTGAGTACATATCCCAAAGAATTGAAAGCACTATATCAGAGATACTTATACACCCATAGCAGCATTATTCACAAGAGCCAAAAGATGTAAGCAGCCCTGCTGTCCAGTGACAGAACAGTGGATAAACAAAACATGGCATGTACATTAAATGGAATATTATTAAGCCTCAGAAAAGAAGGAAATTTTGACACACATTACAGCATGGACAAATCTCAAAATCATAATGCTAAGTGAAATAAGCCAGTCACAGAAAGACAAATACCTTATGAGTCTATTTATCAGCTCATCATTGACCAGGAGATTTTTGCAAAAACTAACACCTGTGACCAGCAATTTGTTATGCAAGAGATGTTGATACATCTCCAGTCAATAATGTTCAGGTAACAAAAGACATATTAATACATCTCTGGTCAATAATGTGCTCAAGACAAAATTGGCGGGAAGAAATCCCATGACATTTCTAGATCTCAGTTTTCTCACCAGCAGAGTGAGGCCCATATCTCCTAAAATGGGAGATTGACCTAAATGACCTGTTGGAGTTAAAGAACTTAGCGAAGGACTTGCCTGGTGGTCCAGTGGTTAAGAACTTGCCTATCAATACAGGGAACATGGGTTCAGTTCCTGATCTGGGAAGATTCCACATGCCTTGGGTCAACTAAACCTGTGTGCCACAACTACGGAGCCCGCACACCTCAACTATGGAAGCCTGCATGCACTACAGCCTGTGCTCCACAACAAGAGAAGCTACCGCAACGAGAAGCTCCTGTAATGAGAAGCTCCCACACCACAACTAGAGAGTAGTCCCTGCTCGATCGCCGCCACTAGAGAAAGCCCTTGAGCAGCAATGAAGACCCAATGTGGCCAAAAATAAATAAATTTAATTTAATAATAATAATAAACACTTGGCAGAAAGGAGATAATTTCCCCCCATCACCATGCACCCTCTCTCCCTCTCCACTTCCCCTTCTTCCTTTCTTGTCTTTGCATCCTAGATGCCTGCGCCAGAGTTTCTTGGCTCATGCTAGGCATGCATATTTCCTCTGTTGTCGACCGTTTTTTTACCTTTTACTCTCCGATGCTATCTGAACTCTCTGCTGCTCAGATGGCGGAGAATCATCTTAATCTCTTCATCACCAGGTACCTGAGCTGAGTTTTGAATTAGGGAAGTGAACGCAAGCGGTGGAGATCCAAATGACAGGGCTTTGAGTAAAAGGTTTTACTGTTGTATCATGTAACAAGGACTGGCATTTTAAATAAAGCTAGGAGTATTTTTTAAATTCCATCAACAGAGATATGAAAATTGATTTGGTGTCCAATTAAAATCCCATAGATTTGAAGTCCTCCTATGGACGGGGACATTTTACAGATGTGTATTTAATGCATAATTCATGGGGAAGAAGTATGATTTATTTATGTTTATCTGTGAGCATGGGCTGAGCAGGAGCAACTTTAAACGAATAGTTTTATGGCCTTGAAAAATAAAAGAGGCTCCATTTTACATTCATCATTAAAGGGCCACCAATGACTGGGCTTCCCAGATGGTGCTAGTGGTAAGGAACTTGCTTGCCAATGCAGGAGACATAAGAGATGCATGTTCGATCCCTGGGTCAGAAAGACCCCCTGGAGGAGGGCACGGCAACCCACTTCAGTATTCTTGCCTGGAGAATCCCAAGGAGGGAGGAGCCCGGTGGGCTATAGTCCATGCAGTCACAAAGAGTCAGACATGACTGAGCTACTAACACGCACACAAATGACCGAGCATAATGTAGGCACAACTCAGCCTGTCCACAAGCCACCGGTTTGTGAGAAATGGAACTTCCAGATTCCTAAGGGTTCTGAGAATGGCCCTGGAGGGCTCGCAGGCTCTCAGGTGACCAAATGGGATCATATGGAGCTTTGCTGGGGCCTCTTTACCGAAACCACTGGGAGGCCATTTCAGAATCTGAAACAGGAAAGGGCACTGGCTCAAGGTAAGATCTGCAGGTAAGGATAAGGTCAGTGCCTGGACCTCATGGGACAACATGGGGAAGAGACCAGCAGGCAGCCAGAGCTCAGGTATAGGCGGCACAGAGCTTGGAAACCGAGCCACGCCAGCAGGACTGCCCCTCCCCCATCTTCGCAGCATCACCATCAAGAGCACTGAACACATACATGGATGCGAACAAGTTCTTGACCTTGAGTCCTTCCCTGAACCTCCCTCAGCACCAAGTTTATTCATCTGTCAACTAGAGTAATGACAGCAACAATCTCATAGGAGTGCTGCAAGGATTAAAGTAGAAGCATACATCTTCATGTGCATCCCCTCTGGCACTGTTAGTATCGCCTCTCTTAGCAATGAGTAAGCGGACCTCACGGCCCGCTTCTGGTGGCAGCATCTGTGGTCCGGCTCTTGCAGCTCCCCAGAAGGTACCTGTGATCTGAGCTACTGTCCCAAGTGTTCCCTGAGCCAGCATCTATTGCACATGGTCCAGGGAGACCATGGCCTGAGATGATGTTAAAGGGGGGACAAAGCCTGGGAGGGTGTTGATGGAGCTTCAGAATTTACCCTGAGGACAGTGGGGAGCAACCAATGGGGAAACTGAGATTACATGTGATCTGATGAGCACTTTCAACCGATCGCCCTAACCATGGCATTGTAAAAATAAAAAATCCCAGGGATGATCAGAACTCATCAAAGTGAGGAGGAGTGAGTGAGGAAGAAGAAGGTGACCAGGCAAGGGCCTGGCATGTGTGAAGGCTCTGCATCTCCATCACTATAGAATCTGACACCTGGGAGACAAGAGAACACACACAACCCCCAAGGGGCCCAGAGTTCAGGGGAGGGGAGCACCTAGAGATGGTCCATGGACAGTCACATCTCCATGGCAACACACTCACCTTCCTGGGACACAAAGATCGGGAGGGTGAGGCTGGATCTTCCAGTATCTTCTGGAGAATCATTCATTCATTCATTTGCTTGTTTATTCATCCAATAAATATTCACTGAGCTTCTCCTAGGTACCAAGCCGCATGATGATTCTGGGGATACAAGGACAAACCAAACCCCTAAGATATGTCCTCATGCAGCTCATTGTCAACCTTCACATCTCCACTGATGACAAGCCAGTCTTCTAAACCAGGATCCTCGGAGTTCCCAGGAGAAGGGGCAAGGCAGTCACTTTGGAAACAAACTCCTGGTGGCTTTAGTAGACTTCCCTGTGATACCTGAGGCTCCAGCAGCCTCTCCTGCTGACCCAGCACTTCTTCCAGAAAGGATCAAAGCCTGAGCAGAGGCCTCGATGTCATGTACACATTCAAAGGGTTCAGCACACGCCCTTGTTCCTGAAAATAATTAATCAAGTCTCAGGCAGCAACTGGCCTAGTGAGGAGGCAGAATCAAACTGCCACAAGGAAAACAAAATAGCACATGCTGGTTGGTGGCCTGAGTGTTCTTGGCTCCAGAGAACCACAAACCAGGGCTGGTTCACATGCAAAACAGCTTTGTTCAGACCTCTGCTTGTTCCAGCTTTCCACCTTCAAAGGCAAGACATTGCTTTGTTTGCAGACTTGGAGGCATTTTCAGGACGCAAGTCTAAAGTCAGCTCCTCCGTGCTTAGAGGCTCAGCAAAGGCCACTGAACTCCTGGAGGATTAATCTTCCCCATGAATTTCCCAGACCTCAAGGCTGCTGGGAACTTACTCGTCTCTTTTTATCCATTAGGTTCTCCTCAAATGTTCTTGATATCAGAAGAATTATAACAACTATGACAATATCATCAAAGACCATTCATTGAGAGGCTGATATGTGACATGTGTGTGTCCGAATAGTGTGTTAGTCAGTCAGTCATGTCTGACTTTTTGTGACCCAGGGACTGTATCCCACCAGGCTCCTCTGTCCATGGGGATTCTCCAGGCAAGGATACTGGAGAATTGAGTGGGTTGCTGTTCCCTTCTCCAGGGGATCTTCCCGACCCAGGGATCAAACCCACGTCTCCTGCATCGCAAGCAGATTCTTTACTGACAAAGTCACCAGGGAAGCCCAGGGAATGGGTGGGCCATGCTCAAAAACGCTGAACTCCCCAAAAGGTTTTTCAGCAAAGCACTTTTCTAAGGCCAGTTAACGGAGGGGCACCCGGATCTGTGATCAACTCATGCACGATTCTCTGATTGGTTGGTGGGGAGGTAACAGGGCAGTGTCATGAGTATTAACATTAGCAATCCTACGGATCCCTTAGGGCTCCCCTGGTAGCTCAGCTGGTAAAGAATCTGCCTGCAATGCGGGAGACCTGGGTTCGATCCCTGGGTTGGGAGGATCCCCTGGAGAAGGGAATGGCTACTCACTCCGTTATTCTGGCCTGAAGAACTCCATAGACTCTTCCATGGGCTCGCAAAGAGTCGGACACGACTGAGCAGCTTTCACTTTCACCTTTCTGGCACCAGCAGGTCTAGCGACTACATGACCACTGAGCAGTTAAATCATTCCATTTGGTAGTGGTTTTAACAAATGTAGGGGCCTCCCAGGTGGCTCAGTGGTAGTAAAGAATCTGCCTGCCAATGCAGGAGACAAAGGAGACTTGGTTTCAATCCCTGGGTCAGGAAGATCCCTCAGGAAATAAGCATCTGATACTATTATCCAGTACTTCAGAGAAGAGATAAAGCAGAGGATATGGGGAAGGGGTCTGCACCAGGAAGGCCCCATAGGGTCCTGCTCAGTTACAATGATATGGTAACTGGTTGAGGTCTCTTTTGCAGCCCTTCCAGTTCTCCTCTTTCCACTGCCAAATCCTTCTCCTTTACCTTTCAGCAAGTGTTGAGCCCTAGAACTCTCCCCTCTAAACCTCCAGGCAAATCTCCACCTCGGTCTGTTTCCTGGGAACCTGATCCACCCCAGTGAATGTTATTATGTCTTTTCTGCACAAAAGAAAGCAGAGGCTCAGAGACGTAGTATAAGTTGCCTCAGGCCACACAGCCAGGAAGTAGACTTGATGCTTGGGGTCCTAAACCCCAGCTTCAAAACTCCTTCAAAGGACTCCATCCTCTCACTGAATCCATTCCTTTCCTTCTGTATTCCAATAAATGCTGGTTCAAAGGCTCATGAGTTCCCTCCAATGAATCTCCTTAACACATCCCTCCTCCCCCCCAGCACTTCTGTTGAAAGAGCAAAGCAAGGATGCCCTTTCTAACTTTCCTGGCCAGCGGGTTATCAAGACGGACACTTGGCAGACAGGAAATAATGTCAAAATCAGATTCGAAAAGGCTCTGCAACCCTCGGGGGCAAACCGGTCACAAAAATTTATTTTTTTCCAAATCAAATCGGATCAGACTCTGAGCTCCATCTGCCGAGGTAGTGACAAATGAAGTCTCGGTTGGGTTCTGCTGTCCCTCCTCCCTGTGAAATCCTCCAGGTTTCTCGATGCCCGGAGAATGGGAGAGAGACGTGGACCTGAGATGGACAGGGGTCTTAGAATCAGTGCCAACTTTTCTGTTTTGTGACACCATTGAACGCAGTTTTCAGCAATCTCTGGCTGTTGATGCCTAATTAGTCTCAAAGTAGCCAGGGCCAGAGATCCCCTCTCGCTGACCACTAGGCCAGCCACAAAGGCTTGCACCACCGCTCTCAGTTTCCACCCTTGCTCGGGCATCCTGAGAGGGTCACAGATTTCACCACCCACAGAACGCCCTCAAATCCCATGCCCTCTCTCAGCCAGGGACCCCAACCCCATCCCTACCACCAGAGCTATTTCCATCTCATCCAATCTTTAAGAATTTTACTTAAAAGAAAAACTTCTGTCACCTCAAAAGGAGTTAGATTTAGGAAATAAAGTCTTTCCAGTTCTTCCCAGGAGCAAAGAATCTATCCTGGAAACATGTCCTCACTGCTTAACCCACAGAGATTCTTGCACCTGTTGCAGGGAAAAGTCAATTCTGACTCTACGCTAGAATAGTTTCTTTGACTTGCTTTTCATTACTTTTGTTATTATAATCATACAGAATGGCCTGCATCTAAGAATCCTGCCCTTTTGCCTGACCGTTAAGCTAAAGTTCTTTTGTTCAGAACCCAGTCTACCCGTTTACCGGAGGAAGGTAATGGAACTGGACCTTGACACTGCAAAGCATTTCTCTGTCTCTCTCTCTCCCCTTCCTTCATCAACTTCTCACCTCCCTTTTCTCTCTTTGGCTTCATTATCTTCCACTACAGTATGGGTCTTCTCTACAGGACAGGAAAAAATGATAGCTGCCAGCACCTACAACTTACACACTCCTTTATATTTCCAGCCAAAAACAAGACTGTCATTCCTTCAGCATCAGTTCCAGGGAAGAGTGCCTTTGGCTCTCCTAAGGTCACATGATCACTCACTGAGCCAGTTACTGATGCCTGAGGAATAGATTTCGATGATCAGCCAGACCTGAGCCATATGCCAATCTCATTGGCCAGATCTGTTATCAGAAGGAGAGAGATGCAAAACTCTGCCAGATTTTTTTTTTTCGGTAGCTACTTTACTTAAACATGCTCTTCTGTACCCACAGTCTCCAAGAACATCAAGTCATTACAGCAAGGGCATGGACATTTGGTGAGAGTTGTCAAAGATAGAAGGTTTTCTTTAAAGTAACCTGGAAATTTACTTTTAGAAATGAGAAGATGATGGAAGGGTAACTGATCAACATCCGGACGCCCACCTTCAATTGGTTCCAAACAGACAGCACATAATTATGCTATTTACCTGGAGATCTCATATGCCAGACGACAAATGTTTCTCTGCAATTATCTGATTTTGCACTGCCTAATTTAGATGTTCAAGTTGTCAGGAAAGAGCACTTATCCATAAATATAAAATTAACGTATGTGTATCATCCGGTTATAAGATAATCAGTAAACACGGTATTTAAGAAAAGTGTACAGTAATTACTGAGGCATGTTGTTTGGGGGCATATTTCAGGTAATGAAATAACTGAACATGAGTTTCTATTTAAATGTCATTCATCTGCAGATAAGAAAATATTCTGCAGCATTTAAGCCATAACATCTCTCAGCTTGACTGTGCATTTGGTAGCAGTTGGTACTAGTTCTCTTTCACAATGAGATGAACTAAGGTTTACTTCTCTGGCACAGAACCCAGAAATAAGGGTTATGAAATCTTCAATAAAATTTTCCACATCCCTTTCACATTGGCCTCATACAAAAAAAAAAAAATGAAATGACTTCTATAAGCATAAAGATTGACTTACAGTTGACCTCAGCACTGAGACAGAAGAGGGGAGCAGGAAGAAACAACTGTATGCGGAGTGCCTAGTATGTGCTGGGTACCGCGCAAAGAAAGTATTTCCCATGTGCTGTCTCACTATAACCACACTGCCTTTTGTAGAGGATGAAGCCAAGTCTCAAAAGGCTGACTTTGTACACCCAAGGTGATACAGCCTGTGAGGGGCAGAGCTGGAGCTAGAAATCAGGCCTGCTGGTCTCCAAGGTCCACGTTCGTGCTGCCACAACATGGGTTCATAAGCAGGGAGCTGAAAGGGATGGATGCCACAAACTGTCAGGTTCCATGAGGCCAGTTTCGGTGGCTCTACTCATACCTGGCACCAAAACAGCATCTGTGAATCAGGGCTCAAGGGAACCGAGTCCTGCTGGGTAGTTCCATCATCTGTTGTATTTTGCAAGGCAAGAATCGTCAGTCTTATCTTGTTGGCTGCAGGCATTACATCCTCCCTTGAGGATGGCAGGTGGTAGAGCTTAGCACGTGAACCAGAGGCCACAGAGTCTGGATTTTGGACTCAAACCACCCAGACTCCACTGTTTCCCATCTGTGACTATCTCTGGGAATATAGGCAATATAGGCTCCCCTCTAAGCTCCAGAACTCTCACCTGTAAAATGAGGTCAAATATATTCATCTCACATTTACTACTCTGAAATTACTACCTGATTTTTGTTTAAATATATTATTTACTTGGACCAGAGCATATAAATTGGATGTTTCTGCCTTCTTCATACTTTGAATAGTAATGAAACTATTTCACAGTTTGAAATGTCAGAAATGCATTTATTTGTCCATTCAATACATATTTTATAGAGTACTAGCTATGTGCCAGACACTGTGCTAAGCCTTGCATATATATATATATATATATATATATATATATATATATACATGCTAGAGAACAAACAGATGCAGTCCTGTCTTTTTGGAGCTTACAATCCACCTGATGAGAGAAATATATGGTTTAGAAATGTGTTCAGCTTCAATTAATTGTTTTTTTTTTCAATTAATTGTTTTCAAAATACCAACACAATCTTGCAACATAAGTGCATTTGTGGCTTGCAAAATACACTCATAATTAAGAAAATAAGCAGCAGCTCAGTGATGTCATTAGAGTCCCTGGATCTTCTGGTCTTCTGTTATTCTCAGTGTGAGAATGAGGTCTTGCTTCATGGTCACAAAATGGCTGTGACAACTCTAAGTATCACATCTTCATACAGCAGTTTTCCAAAAGGAAGGAATCCTTCTTTTATGAGGGAGAAAGAGTTTTGCCAGAAACTCCCAGTAGAGCTTCTCCTTAAATGTCATTGGCCAGAACTGGGTCACATGTCCACCACAAACCCAGTCCTGGGCGGTTTTGGAAATGAATTGGAATTTCCACAGATAGCTTGGACCAACTGTGATTCATCCGCCGAGACTGAACACATTGCCTTTTCCTTTAGAAGAACAAAGGCAGGGAGAGAATGTTTGTTGGGAAAAAAAAAAAAAAAAACAAAACCAGCAGTGCCTGCCACAACAAGCAGATGAGCCATGTCACATACAGCCTGGGTTGGGTGTGAAGCAATCACCTGGAGATGCTGAGAAGCAGGCTGGCCAAGGTTCCAAATGCCCAGTGAGAAAAACAGCCTGGAATATGTAGCTGGCAGTCAGAAGCAAAGGAACAACACAGAGAGTATCAAACTCAAATGCCTACAGGGCCAAGTTTGGTAATAACACTTGGCAGAGCCCCCGGGCAGATGTCAAGGCAAAGAAAGGAGAGCCTAGCCCATCTGTCCAGAGGGTCAGCAGCTAGTCAATAACTCCTGCCAGTGGGAACTCTGACCCAGAGTTGCTAGAGCTTCTGAATTTTCCAGAGAAGCCAGAAATCTGGACTTCTTAAGGAAATCTCCCGGTTTTCGTTTATCTGTTTGTTTCTTTATCTTTGGCTGCACCAGGTCTTCACTGCTGCACACGGGCTGTTTCTAATTGTGGCAAGTGGTGAGGGTGCTCTCTAGCTGCAGTGCTAGAGAGTTTTTACTAGTTTTACTCTTGTGGTGCAAGAGCGTTTCTCTTGTTGCAGAGCATGGGTTCTAGGCACTTGTGCTTCAGGAGTTGTAGCTCACGGACTTAGATATTCCACGACATGTGCAATCTTCCCAGACAAGGGATCAAATCCATGTCCTCTGCATTGGCAGGTGGATTCTTAAACACTGGACCAGCAAGGAAGCCTGAAATCTCCCAATTTTTAAGTATTGGTAACAAATTTAAAATATCATTAATAAACTGGCAATCCAAACAAGATAGCTGCAGAACTAGATTCTCTGCATGGCCTCCAGTGTGTAGCCCCTGGAGAATCTCATCTCATCTTCTCCAGAAGACATGCTCAGAGCAAAGCTGAATATGAGTGTGTGGGTTCCCATCTCTGGCATCTCTCCACCGCGTCATGTTCCACAGTGATGCCCTGAGGTTATATGTTTCCATTCTTTCTAGCACCTTCTAGCCACAGAGCTATTAATATACTTCAGTTCTGGATCATCCTTATCTTTATATCCAGAAGAATCAAGAAGGAAAGTCCTGGAGACCACTCATGACAAGCTCTTGAAAGGCAATAGTGTTTTCTTTAAGTGCATTCATCACTAATTTAATTTAACTTAATTTAATTTAATTTAATTTAAGGGGTTTCCCAGGTGGCTCAGTGGTAAAGAATCTGCCTGCCAATGCAGGAGCCACAGGAGGCGTGGGTTCGATCCCTGGGTTGGGAAGATCCCCTGGAGGAGGGCATGGCAACCCACTCTAGTATTCTTGCCTGGAGAATCCCATGAATGGAAGATCCTGGTGGGCTACAGTCCACGGGGTCTCAAAGAGTCAGAAATGACTGAGCACACATGCATCATTAATTTAACAAATATTGATGCATCGCCTGTTTTATCCCAGGTACTGTCCCGGAAACTAGAAATACAGTGAAATCAAGACAGATGGCCCCTGCCCTGGCAGAATTTTCTTTCTCTGTGTCTTTGGGGGGCCACTGACACAACTCTCTGCTCCACCTTTTTCAATGTGGTGTGGTGCCCACCCCGGAACCCCCAGGTTCTGACTCTCTCCTTGCCATCCCAACATTACTTACTTGGTTTCCTAGAGAATTCTTTACCTTCCGGTCTACCTTTCTATACTTTTCTTCCTAACTTGGGAAAATATAAAGTGAATTTTTTTTAATAAAAAGCTTAAAAGCAAGAGGAGAACATTCTTTCCATCACCATCAAGTGTCACTCCTGAGTGATGCTAAGCCACAGGGGTCTGTTATTCCTAAAAGGCCTCCCATCAGGGCTCTGGAAAGAGATGTAAAGCAAAGTGTGCGCCACATGAGCTCTGCTCCAGCTCAATGCAAGGTGTAACATCTACCATCCCCTCATGGTTTAGAAGGGTGCAATTGACTAAGTATTTGCATCTCGCTGGGGTCTGCTCCAAGTCAGCAAAGACTTAACCCAATGCATCTGACCCTGACTGCACACTGGAATCCCTAATTGTGGGCTTCCTGATAGCTCAGTTGGTAAAAAAAAAAAAAAAAATCTGCCTGCAATGCAGGAGACCCCAGCTCAATTCCTGGATCAGGAAGATCTGCTGGAGAAGGGATAGGTTACCTACTCCCTTATTCTTGGGCTTCCCTTGTGGCTCACCTGGTTAAAGAGTGAGCCTGCAATGCGGGAGACCTGGGTTCGATCCCTGGGTTGGGAGGAGCCCTTGGAGATGGGAAAGGCTACCCACTTCAGTATTCTAGCCTGGAGAATTCCATGGACTATATAGTTTATGGGGTCTCAAAGAGTCAGACACAACTAAGCAACTTGTACTTTCACGTTCACTCACATAAAATATATAAAAACCCTTGAGGGTGGGGCCTGGGCATCAGTATTATGTCAAAGCTCCCCACGTTGAGAACCAGGTTGCAAACCTGAGAGAATGAACTTGTAATGAAGCTGGCACTCATGCACAAAGAAGTGTTTTACAGATGGGGGGCTTCTCACCAAGGGTAACCTTGGAAATGCAGCTTGGCTTCAGATTGGATAAAGCAATTAACTTGATTTTGCGGTGCTTGCTGTTTGCTGTTTTAGTTGCTAAGTCACGTCCGACTCTTGGTGATCCCATGGACTGTAGCCCAGCCAGGCTCCTCTGTCCATGGGATTGTTCAGGCAAGAATACGGGAGTGGGTTGTCATTTCCTTCTCCAGGGGATCTTCCTGACCCAGGGATGAAACCCGAGTCTCCTGCTTGGCAGACAGATTCTTTAGCACTGAGTCAACTTGACCATCTGTAAAATGAGGGTAGTAATAAATAATAACTACCCTGCCACACTAAATGAGGTAATGAATATGAAGGTCTTGATTCATGATGAAAGCTGTTATTAGTTGCTTGTCTTCCTACTCTCCTCATGGGGAATCATCTGCTAGGTAAGACCAGTCCTGACTCCTACATGGCTTAGGTGTGAGTTCCAGGTTCTGTGAACAAGTGTGTGTGCGCGTGGTCTTTTATTCCTGTCTCCCTCATGCATCTCAACCAAAATTTCATCAAGTCCTGCCACAGGGAGAGGTTCTGATCATTTAGAAGATGCTCACAATTCAACATGTCTGCTGAGAGACCTGGCAGAATTAGGAAAGTCTTTTCCCCTTCATTCAAAACTCTTTCTCAAATACAGTCATGTTTTTCCTTAAAATGAAAAGTGAAAAAAACAGTGGCTCAGTTATTTTTAGTCATCACTACTGTCTGGAGAGACTCAGAATGGCTTTTTCACCTCCAAGCAGAACCAAGAGAAGCCAGTCTTCCTCCAAAGAGTCCCAAGGCAGCTGGAGCTGACAGTTCTGAGCCAGCAAGTTTTCTGCAAGCATGTGTGGAGGTATACAGCAGTGGGGGCAGGGGGTGGGGGAGAGGCTATTATTAAAGGTCAGTGAGGAGGACTTTTCAAAAGAAACCCAATATTGTGGAATAAAAAGAGAGAAGAAAAAATTGATAGCTTTCTATACTTCCCACTGCATCTTAATGTCACCTCTCTGATGACTTGATTGATTTGGTGAAAAATTAGGATTTGAAGCTGACATTCTAGAACCCCCAGCATCCGAGGGTAGAAGGTCCACATCGCACAGGGCGATGAGAGACAAAGTGTGCACTGGCCTCAGAGACAGACAAGCTTGCATTTCAGTCTCAGCTCAGCCATGGACCAGGCCAACCACTGACTCTCCCTGGACTCTGTCACCCCGCCCATGAAGTGAACACGCTGATAAATCAGACCTACTTGCTGGATTAAATGAGATGATGAATGGAAAGGCCTTGGCTGGTATTCATTGTTCATTTGTTCATTTACTCAACAAATGATTACTGAGGGCTGACATTCAGCATGCTTTCAGAAGCTGGGACTTGCAGCTAGGAGCAAAATGCAGTTGGCGGTGGAGGGTCTGGGCTTGTGTGTCCAGGGAAGGCATCACCAAGGAGGAGGAGAGTGGGTCATGCAGAAATCTGGCTAAGAACATGTCGGGCAGAGGAATCAGCAAAGATGCTGAAGAGGAAACAGGCCTGGAGAGCGTGAGGACCAGCAGAGGTCAGAGTGGATGCGGGAAGAGTCAGAGAGAAAACAGGGGTTAGGGCTCTGCGAGGCCCGCTGCATCGTTATAAGGACGTGGGATTTACTCTGAGTTGAGAGCTATGGGAAGAGTTTGAGCCTAGGAATCGCATGGCCTGCTTAGGTTCTCATATGCCCCTCTGGCAGTTTATGGATAATAGAATGAACGGGTGCAAAGGAGCCCACTGTAATAACCCAGACCAGAGATGATGGCACCCGGGACCAGGGTGATATCTGAAGAGGTGGTGAGAAGTGGCCAAATCCCATTTTGCAAATATGGGATATGAGGTAAAGAGAGAAGTCAAGGACAACTTCAAGGTGTGGGGTTTTTTTTTTTTTAATCTTTTTAAGTATTATTCAGAAAGAACATAACCTCAAAATAAAAACCAGTCTTTCCCCAAAAGACCCTGGTAGCCTTACACTAGCATCCATCCACTCACTGACCCACCTACAATACCTATCCATCAACTCTTTATCTGTCTATCTACCCATCCACTCATCTCTCCATAACTATAGACGTAGATAGGTTAGTAAATTATTTTTCCAGTTTAATGAGGAACTTCCTGAAAACCAATGTTAATAAAACAACCTGTAATAAACAATAAGTCTGTCCGCCCCTCGGAGCCCAGTCAGTAAAGAAACTGCCTGCAACACAGGAGACCTGGCTTCAATTCCTGGGGTCACTTCAACGGAAGATCCTGGGAGAGGGAAATGGCAACCCACTCCGGTATTCTTGCCTGGGGAATCCTATGAACAGAGGGGCCTGGCAGGCTACAGCCCATGGGGTTGCAAGAGGCAGACACGACTTAGCAACTAAACCACCACCATCTGTCCACCTGCCAGCCTCCTTACGAACCTAACAACGTGATTTTACCTGAACAACAGGTTCTGGGTGGAAGAATTTCTCTTGGCTTTAGTTTCTGCTTTAAGTATACTTTTCCCTAGTACTCCCACAAGCAATTCAGAGTTCTCTGCTATTTCTGTGAAACCTTCAAAAATCCTAATCTAATGGTTTTGAATGGAAGAAAGCACTTCAGAAGGCAGCAAGGTACCAAACTCAGCCAACATCACATCTCCTTGCATGACCTGTGGGTCAGTCACTCAGCCTCATACCTCAGCCTCCTATTGGTTAAAAAGGGACCAATGGTATAATCCCTCACCTACCTGGAAAGGTAGCCAGCCTCCTAGACAGCCCCAGCGATTCTCATCTCCTGAGGGTCACACTGGCAAAGTCCCCTCCCACACTTGATAGGCTGAACTGGTGACCGAAAGGATATTACAGGAATGTGTGACTCCAGTGTTAGGGCATGAAAGACATTGCTGCTCTGCCTTGCTCTCTCTTGGATCGCTTGCTCTGGGGGAAGTCAGACGTTGTATCATGAGGACTCCCAAGAAGCCCTAGTGGAAAAATCATGAAAGAAGAACAGTGCCCTCCAGCCACCAGCCTACCCCAACCTGGTGAGGGCACCATCCTGGAAGTGGGTCCTACCTTCCCATTTAAGCCTTCAGATGACGTCTTGACGGAAACCTCCTCAGAGATCCTAAGTCAGATCCATGCAGCTGAGTTACTCCCAAATTCCTGACTCTCAGAAACTGTGAGACAATAAAGGTTTCTTGATATTTTAAGATGCTAATTTGGGGGGTAATTTTTTATGAGTTCATTCAGTTCAGTTCAGTCCAGTCACTTGTGTCTGACTCTTTGCAACTCTTTGCAACACACCAGGCCTCCACACACCAGGCCTCCCTGTCCATCACCAGCTCCCGGAGTCTACTCAAACTCATGTCCATTGAGTCGGTGATGCCACCCAACCATCTCATCCTCTGTTGTCCCCTTTTCCTCCCCCCTTCAATCTTTCCCAGCATCAGAGTCTTTTCAAATGAGTCAATTCTTCGCATCAGGTGGCCAAAGTATTGGAGTTTCAGCTTCAGCATCAGTCCTTCCAATGAATGTTCAGGACTGATTTCCTTTAGGATGGACTGGTTGGATCTCCTTGCAGTCCAAAGGACTCTCAAGAGTCTTTTCCAACACCACAGTTCAAAAGCATCAATTCTTCGGCACTCAGCTTTCTCTATAGTCCAACTCTCACATCCACACATGACTACTGGAAAAACCATAGCTTTGACTAGAAGGATCTTTGTTGGCAAAGTAATGTCTCTGCTTTTTAACATGCTGTCTAAGTTGGTCTATGAGTTCATAGAGGTAATATAATCCTCCATTAATAATCAGTGAGGACTTTCCTGGTAGTCCAGGGCTTAAGAGTCCACCTGCCAATGCAGGGGATGTAGGTTTGATCCCTGGTCCAGGAAGAGTCCACATGCCTTAGAACAGCTAAACCCATACACCACAACTACTGATTCCTCACCCTGGAGCCCATGTTCTTCAACAAGAGAAGCTGCCACAATGAGAAGCCCCTGCTCACTGCAGCTAGAGAAAGTCCACACAAAGCAGTCAAAATAGGGCAGTCAAAAATAAAAATAAAATTTAGAAAAACAAAATAATCACTGAAAGCACATTTCTTAGCCTGATACAGACGCCTCACCCTGATCTGAGCCCCTGCCTTGTCCTCCAGCCTCATCTCTCAGCCCTCCCCATAGATACCCCTTGGTCCTGACCCACCAGATCTGTTCGCATTTTCTGCAAGCAAAGAGCATTCCCAGCGCTGTGCTCTCTCAAAAGCTCTTCCCCATCCCTCTGCAATCCCCTCCCCAAGCCTTCCTAGCAATCCTTTCTCACCATCCAGCTTAAACGACACCTCCCACTAAAGCCTTCCCAAGGAGAAAAGTGCATCTCTGTGTTTCCATGGCTCCCTGTAAACACCTTTATCCATCCATGTCCTGATCACTGATTGCTGTGGTTAATTACACACTGTTGCTTCCTGCACATGACAAGAACCACGTCTTATCCATCTTGGTATTTATCACTCCCTTGCCTGGTACATAGTAGGTTCTCAGAAAATGTCCACCCAACAGCCTCCATAGGCCAAAAATACTCAGTTACCACATGCTGAGCACCTTTCCTGTGTCTGTACATTCTATCTCCACTCACCCACCCCCACTTTGGGGGCTGGGGGCACACCATGCAGCATGTGGGATCTTCCCCAACCAGGGATCAAACCTGTGCCCCCCTGACTCCTTTGGGAGTACAGAGTCTCAACCATTGGATTGCCAGGGAAGTCCCCCACCCACACTTTGAGGTAAGAATTTTATAAATAAGGAGACAGGCTCAGAGAGGCTGCTAACACTTTGCTCATAAACTCCCAGCTGCCTGGTGATGCGTTCAGAATTGAAATCCTAGGGAACAAAATGAATTATCTCCAAACACTTTTAGCTTTCAGGGTTTTCTCTGATTTCAATCTCTCACCACAACCCCATAGGTAACTGGCAATCAAATGAGAGAAGCATATGCCCAGAACATTTGCAACGATAAATCCTGTGCCGATGCAAGGGGTGATAATTGCCTCTGACAACCCCAGTCTTCTTGCTTCAGACCTAGAGGCTGAGATCCAAATTCCTGGAGCCCTTTGTTTCCAATTGTCTTCAAGCCCCCACCAGGCACTGTGCTGCAATGACCCTTTCAAAAAGGCGCTCTGACATTTCCGCGGCCACCCCTCAGATGAGCTGCCTGCCCCATGCCGCCTGCAAACAGGCAAAGGGAGCCAGAGGGAGAGGTCCCACAGGTGAGCACTGTTTATGTAACGCTTGGATTGATTGTCCCGCCACGGCCACTTCATTTGGTATTCACTGTGATCGCATCCATCCTAATGAATTTATCTGGTAGGAACATGGATGTCATAGGTTCTGAGGCGGCATTTCCACCAGCAGAGAGTGGCGACACGCTTGCCCAGGAACTTCACCAACTTTCAAAGGTTTGGGGGTTTTCTATCACCTTCTTCAGATGATTTGGGTGTTTCTGCTGAGCGATAGTTGTCATTCGCCTCTCTGACCCATAACAGTTTTTATTTTCATCTCTGAACAAGTCCCCAGGGCTCACCTGTTGGTCCACAAAGAATGTACCATTGGCAACTTCTAAAACAACGCCATCTGATAGAACTTTCTGCAGCGATAGAAATATTCTGTATCTGCACCTCACAAGACTGTAGTGATTAGCCACAGAGGGTTATTGAGCACTTAAAATATGGCTCCTCTGATGGGCTTACAGATTAAGCAAAGTAAGCAAAGTATTAAGCAAAATAAGTCATAAAGAGAAAGACAAAATACCATATGATACCACTTACATGTGGAATCTAAAATACAACACAGCTGAATTTACCTACGAAATAGACTCACAGACATAGAGAACAGACTTGTGGTCGCCAAGATGGAGGTGGATGGGGGCGGGATGGATTGGGAGTTTGGGATTAGCAGATGCAAACTAGTACATTTAGGATGGATAAAGAGCAAGGTGCTACTGCATAGTACAGGGAACCATATTCAATGTCCTGTGGTAAGCCACAATTGAAGTGAATATGAAAAAGAACATATGTATGTATAACTGAATCACTCTGCTGAACAGTAGAAATTAACATAACTTTATAAATCAACTATACTTCAATAAGATAAATTTTAAAAAAATAAAACAAAAAAGAAAAAATAGGGCTTCTCTGACAGAGGGACTAACTTTTTAAATGTATTTCATTTTAATTAACTTTAATTTAAATAGCTGCACATGGCCAGTGACTGCCATCTTGGTCATTGAGTTTCCAACAAGAGAGGAGATCAGGGCTCATCTCATCCTCATAACTCTCAGAGTAAGTGGAAGTGGTCTTTGTATCCCCATTTCACAGACTAAACAACTGAGGCCTAGGGAAGTTGAGGAATTTGCCTGAGGCCATATAGTTTGTGGGAAACGCTCTGATCATTGGTTCAGTGGGACACTGATAGGGGTTATTTTACAGCCCACATTTACTGGAACGCAGACCGCCACATCCTTGTTTGCAGAGGTCAGAGATCCTAGATGGCAAATATATTGATCCCTTTCCCCTTGTCATCAACAAGACAAAGTGACTGGGAGGAAGGTCCCTAACTCTAGAAGAGGAAGGTCACATCCCAGGACGCCTGCCTTCGCAACTCACAGCCTCTAAATACCTTTCTGATAAAAAAGACGATAATCCCGTCCCCTTTTGCTCTGTCCTCACTTTGCCTACTGCCCAGAATTACTTCTCCACCCACCTACCTTTTTGCTTTGAATCCACGCTTTTCCTCTGATTCCTCTAAATCCACCATCAGCCCTGTTTATACATCGATATATCTGCATGCCCAGTCCCTCAGCCATGTCGGACTCTGTGCTACTCTTTGGACTGTAACCCACCAGGCTCCTCTGTCCATGGGATTCTCCAGGCAAGAATACTGGATGGGTCACCATGCTCACCTCCAGGATACCTTCCCAATCTAGGGATCGAACCTGTGTTTTTTATGTCTCCCGCATTGGCAGCAGGTTCTTTGCCACTAGCTCCACCTGGGAAGCCCAGGGAAGCCACACCTTACATTGATACATGGTTCCTCTATATTCACATTTCCACATCCTTGGATTCAACCCAACCAGCCAAGGATCGTGTAGCACTGTAGTATCTACTATTGAAAATAATCCATGGCTGATTCATGTCAATGTATGACAAAAACCACTACAATATTGTGAAGTAATTAGCCTCCAACTAATAAAAATAAATAAATAAATAAATTTTAAAAAAGGAAAATAATCCAGATTTAAGTGGCCCCACCCAGTTCAAACCTGCTCTGCTCAGGGGTCCACCATAGTTGTCTGACCATCCACAGAGTCCAGAGTCCTTGCGTTCAAATGCTGGTTCTATCCCTTCCTCCCCATGTGATCTTAGATGTGTTTCTTTAAGATCTCTGAGCTTAATTTTCTCCAGTTATAAAAGGGGAATAATAATGAAAATAAAATAAGCCTCTCTTGGTGGTTGTGGGGATTAGATGAGAAAATATATGTGAACCACTCAGAAAAGGGTAGCTCCAATGATCATGAGAATGAATGACAGAGACATTTATGGGCAATCTCCGACACTCACACTCCCAAGTTTCGAACAAGCTGCACTTTCATACATTGTGCATCCCTGTCCTTGAGTCAAATCTGTCTGCAAAATGGTCACGTTCACACACCATGAGACACATTACCTCTTTTCAGTACCTCTGCTCACCCACTAGCAGTTCCAACACCATCGACTATCTTTATCAAGGTGACTATTTAGCCATTTTATTAAAATCTACTCATGATTTTATAAAAAGTGACTGAAGACAGAAAAGTTAAAGCACTGCTATTAATAAGGGATCATATCTCCACCGGGATGGAAATGAGCCAATTCTTAACTTCATCAGATGGAGGCCAGCTAATTGTACCTTCGATTATGATGGAAGAGGATGAAATTAAAGCATATATAGATGCTGGAAAATACTGCTTCTGAGTGTGTCTAATGAATGAACCACAAGATCATTAAGCTAAGTGAAAGAAAACAGACAAAAAAGGTCACACATTATAAGATTTCATTATACGAAATGTCCAGAAAAGGAAAATCTATAAAGACAGGAAATAAATTAGTAGTTGCCTCAGGCTGGAGGAAGGAATAGAGGGTGATGACAAATGGGCATAAGGTTTCTTTCCCGGGTGATGGAAATTATTTAAAATAAAGGTCCTATAGGGCAGCATGCAAGTATGCTCAATCACTTAATCATGTCCAACTCTGTGTGACCCCATGGACTGTAGCCTCCAGGCTCCTCAGTCCATGGGATTCTCCATGCAATAATACTGGATTGGGTTGCCATTTCCTCCTCCAGGGGATCTTCTGACCCAGGGGTCAAACCCACATCTTGTACGTCTCCTGCATTGCAGGCAGATTCTTTACCCACTGAGACATTGGGGAAGCCTATTTAAATTAGTGGATGGTGATGATCGAGCAAGTCTGTAAATGTGCTAATAGCCACTGAATGATACACTTAAAATGGGTACTTTCTGTGGTATGTGAATGATATTTTGATAAAGAAAAAAAGCAACAGGGAAAAAAAAAGCAAGAAGTAAAAAAATTTCACATTTATAAATTCTTTAGGGAGTGTCCTTATACATAAACACACACATATACACATATATAACCTTATACCATTATGTCCACTGACTGTTTAACACATTCAGTGTTGATGAGCATTGTATAGAGAAGTAATTACATTGTCTTGGGCTGGGAATTTCTGGAGGGCAAGAATCTAGCTTTTTCAATTCTGGACCCATAGCCTATTGGCAGCAGTCTATAAATTTTGCTGAACTGATCTGAGGATAAATGATTTTCATTCCTTCCAAAGAATTGCTGATGGAGAGGCTTCAGGCTCTTTGGCCTGTTGGTCCAAAGTCTGCAGTCTGTCCCAACGCGGCTCTCTCATCCCAGTTCAAATGGTTTGTTCTTTAATTCAAGCCAACCCCTAGGAGCAAATGCCATTTGCAACGGTTTGGTTCAGCCTGGCCTCGGCAGCTTTCTGGGTTGTTTAATGTCCTGCCAAACGTAATCACTGAATGGACAAGACACTTGCTTCGGGCCCTTCTCTAAATGGTGAGTCTGCAAACACAGCCTCCAGGAGCCACCATCTGGTGTTCACATACATCTTCTCCATGGCTCCCCAAGCTGCTGTGGTCTTTAGGAAGCCTTTAAAGTGCCATGATGGACTTTCAGGAGCACCCATGCCCCTGATCAGGCCCCCAAATTCCAGACCTGCCCATTCCAACCGGCCCATCAACCGCCATGTGGTCTCCATCCAACAGTGCTGGATGGTGGAGGGACTCGGCTTGATTCCACACCTGGTACCACGGAATCTCAGTGAGAAAGTAGCTGTACTGAGCACGTGTGCATGCTAATGGGGACTTCTGGACCTGATTCTGTGGAAATTGCTCTAAGAGAGCTGGGGAGGCCGTCTCTTTAAAAAGGTTGACCTGGAGGAGAGAACAGTTGGTAGTGAGAAGGTGCAGGATTTACATGGAAAGTGAAAGTGAAAGTCGTGTCCGACTCTTTGTGACCCCATGGACTGTCCATGGAATTCTCCAGGCCAGAATACTGGAGTGGGTAGCCTTTCCCTTCTCCAGGGGATCTTCCCAGCCCAGAGATTGAACCCAGGTCTTCCACATTGCTGGCGGATTCTTTACCAGCTGAGCCACAAGGGAAGAGTTACAAAATTTAGCTCAACATCAGGGAAAATCCCCCAAACCGACAGATCTGACCCAAACTCAGGAATGCAGGGCGAAGAGCAGGACCCCAGGGATGCATGTCCCCATGGCAGGTTCACCCCCCCCAGGCGGGTGACGTGGGGCGAGTCAGTTCCCACCCCTGAGCCGCCTCCTCCTCCTGATGATGGAGGTGACGTCACAGCTCCAGGAAGGACGCCGGGATGTGGCTTCACTCCTTGGTTCAAAGCGGGGCAGTGTCTTTAGCAACAAAGCACTGCTGCTCTCTGAGGATCAGCAGGGGATTAAGAGCCCAGAGATTTATAAATGTCATGGCTCCGTCTGCCCGGCAGGAAAGAACCTGGGACTGAAATGTTGCCTCTACAGACTCGGCAGGATCTGTACCCACACGTGTTTGCCAGCAAGGACTCCCAGGGGGAAAATATTTGACTCAAAGTCAGAGTCACTTCAGACAGAAAATGTGGCACTGAAGGAGCTCATCTGAAATAAATAGTGATGAAAGCGAACATTGATGACGCCCCTCAAACACGCTGGGTCTGGAGCCCTTAAACATTATATTGTTTATATCACCCATTCAACAAATATTTATGGAGGGCTAGCTAGGTGCCAGGTATCATCTGAAGAGGGAGCCACAAACAACACAGACAAATATCGATACCTTTGGGAAGTTTGCATTCTCCTGGTGTATTTTGGGCATGAGGAAGAGAAGAAGGGAATAGATCGTAGACGAAGGGCACAACCAAAATTTGAAACAGGTCAGATTGTTCCAAGAAAATACATCAAGAGAGGGATTGGCAGTGTTCAATGCAAGTTTAAATGGAGTGTTGGGGAGAATTCCCTGGTGGTCCAATTGTTAGAGGGCTCTGAACTTTCACTGCCAAGGGTGCAGGTTCCACCCCTGGTCGGGGAACTAAGATCCCTCCAAGCTCTGCAGACCGATAAATAAATAAATGGGGTGTTTAGGACAAGCTCACCTTATGTAATCAAAGACCTGAGGGAATGGGCAAATATCTGGAGGAAGAAGATTCCAGGCAGAGAGACTGTACAGTCACAAAATTGTGTGACCATCATCATAATCCATTTTGGAATATTTTCTTTAGACCAGAAAGTAATACTATGCTTATTAATAGTCGCTTTCCATTTCCTCTCTCCCATCCAGCTCCTAGCAACCACTAACCTGCCTGAATGGACATGAGGTTTCTTTCTGGATGACTTTTGTAGTTTAAGGATGAATGACTCTAGCTGTTGTGAAGAGAAGAGACAGTGGCGAGATGCAAGGTCAAAGCTAGGAAGCTGGTGATAGGGCTGTTGTAATAAATCAAACAATCTTCACCTCAGGGGAGATGAAAAATATTATTATGCCCATTTTACAGATCAGCAAACTGAGGCTTGTAGAAGTTGACTTACCGCAAGTCTCAGGCTAGGAAGGGGAAGGGAAATGCCAGGAATAGACACCCACTCTATCATCAGTAGTCCTGCCCTGAGGGTGTGGCAGACTAGATTACTTCCCCTCTCCTTCCCAATTCAAGTCACACTATCCCTCCGTTGGTCATGTGACTGGCAGTAATCAATGGGCTGCTGGGCTTTAGAAGTATTTAAAAGTGGGCTTGCCATCTTCTGCCTCTGCCAGCACCAGCTAGATTAAAATTCCAGGTTGGTATTGTTGTTTAGTCGCTAAATTGTGTCTCTTTTGTGACTCCATGGACTATAGCCCGCCACGCTCCTCTGTCAATGAGATTTCCCAGACAAGAATACTGGAGTGGGTTGCCGTGCCCTCCTCCAGGGGATCTTCCCAACCCAGGGATCGAACCCGCGTCTCCCGCATTGGCTGGTGGATTCTTCACCACTGAACCACCCGGGAAGCCCATGTAGACACTGACTAGTTGAAGAACAAAGGGCAGTTCTTTGCAGCCTCTTCTAAATTAAAAAATATCCTGCTTGTTAGTGGTGGGTGCTTTCCAGAACTCTTTTGGACCCATTTGCTTATTTAGCCTGGGAAGCAAGCCTGGGGAGAAGATGTTTCTTATTCCTCATTTTACAGCTGGGGATTTTGGGGTCAAGAACAAAGCACTGGCCTCTCTTTCATCCAGGTTGACTGGGCAGCCCAGGTCTCTAACTGCACATCTTCCCAGCTCATTTCCACCCCTCTCCTGCCTTTCAACCCCTTCCCTTCCCCTGAAGTGTTCATTATAATTATTTTATAATTAGTTAGCTAACACGCCAAGAGGAATCCTGCAGAAATGTCTGATGGCTCAGACCTTAACAGCTCCCACTAAACTCCAACAGCCCCTGCCCCCACAGCTCTTCCCGCTCCGAGGAATTTTCTGCACAGCGCTTATCGCGCTGCATTTTAATTGCTCGGCTTCCACATCCACCTCCCTCACCAGCCTGGGAGCTTTTGAAATGAAGGGCCAAACACTCTCCATCTCCAATACCCAGTGTTTTTCACACTGTCTGACCCAGAGAGAAGACCAAGTACGATTTTTTAATAAATTCACACCAAGGCAGCAACTGGATTTCCAATGTTCAGTTCACCTCGATATGCATTTAATCAATTATAAAATGGAGATGCTGACACCCCAAAGAGGAGTGTGCTAAACATGTCATTTTGATCTTGCAATTTTTCTTTCCTTATTCTTGCACCAGAGACATTTTACTCTACCTTTCGGTAAAGAGTTTACCAGTCAGTATGCTGGTAGACTTTGTGTATACATGTGAGTGTCTGCGTATGTGTTTATGTGTGTACCTGTCACCATGTGCTTGTGTGTGCATGCGTGTGCATGTGTGTGCAAATGTGTGTTTGAACATGTGTGCATGTGGCTGTGTGCACATGTGAGTAGGCATGAATGTGTCTGTGTGTGTATATATAGCATATGCGTATGTGTCTCTATGTGTGCACGTGCGTGCCTGGATACGCACACACATGTGTGAAACCTGACTGTGCGTGACCTGTGTGCTTATGCGTGTGTGTCTATGCAGACGTGTGTCCACATGTGCCTACATGTGTGTGCCAGTGAGCATGTGTGTGCATACTCTCCCCATCTTCTTGTCCCTCTTCATCTGCCTCCATCTATCTCCCTCCCCTAAAGCTGATCACCGTTCCTGTAGGACAAACACAGATAAACCATCAGTGTGTGTGTGTTAGTTGCTCAGTGACAGCATGACTGTAGCCCGCCAGACTCCTCTGTCCATGGAATTCTCCAGGCAAGAATACTAGAGTGGGTTGCTATGCCCTCCTCCAGAGGATCTTCCCACCCCAGGGATCAAACCCAGGTCTTCTGCATTGCAGGCAGATTCTGTACCCTCTGAGCCACCACGGAAGCCCGAATCATCAGTGAATTTTATTCATTCTGCCTCCAAATATTTGCAGAGAACCCACTATGCCCTCCCCTCCAGGCACTGTCCTAGGTCCTGAAGCCAAGGTAGGGGAATAAAGACAGAAATCCTTCCCTCCCTTGCATCCTGATGATTATTTCTATCGTCCCACTACTGGGAGAAAATAATCAGCTGTTCGTAAAACTAACAGGGCTGACATGACATACGCTGGAATTTGTAACAGGCTAAAAGTTGGCACCAGAAAAGTATTCTTGACACCATATCGATCTGCAAGAGATTTGCACTGGGTAGAAAGGACACAAAAGAAGGAAACGGGGACTTCCCTGATGCTCCAGTGGTTAAGACTCCACCTGTCCACTGGCAGGGGACACAGGTTCAATTCCTGGTCAGGGAACTAAGATCCCACATGCCACAAGGTGTAGCTGATAAATAATATTTAAAATTTTTTAAATTAAAATGTTCAAAAGGAAGGAAGCAAACAAAAACCTTAAAAAGCAGAAGTTAGCCACAGCAAAAAGTCAGTATAAGGAAAAAAATGAATGAATCACATTGCTGTAAAATTTAAACAGAAAATCATCGATCCCATGAAAATAATGTTACAACAAACATTTTGATGGGGAAAGAAATGGAAACAGTTTAGATGAGCTATAGAGCAAATTAAGTCCTGGATTTAAAAGGCTTAATGGAATTTGCTCCATGAAACACTTTGTTGCAGAAAATTAATGTTGCAAGAATTGTCACATGGGTGAGTGTGTAAAAATGTACATGAGGTCGAAAGTAGGGGGTGACAATGGAGTCGGGCACACAATACTCTCCATCTGCGTCACAAGGTTCATCGATAGATTCAGCTCCTCAGAGGACTCACAGCATCAGATCCCAGCATGGTCAGAGACTGCTGGTTTAGTCTCTCTGCTCAGCACTTCTCAAATGTTTTTGTGCATTCAAGTCACCCCGGGGGCCTGTTAAAATGCAGCAGAACTGGGGCCCTCAGGAGGTCTTGCATTTCTAACAAGCTCCCAGGGGATGCAGAGGCCGCCAGTCTGCAGACCACACTCTAAGCACTGAGGTCTCCACAGACACTGCTGCTCTCGGACTAAAGCACCCCTCATTCCTTCCAGGGCTCAGATCAACTGTCCACATGCATTGCGTCATCGCTTCCTGGAAAAGCAGCTGCTGGGAAGAAAAGATCTGCTTTGAAAAACCTGCAATGCAACTGCAAGACCCCAGGAGGCAACCAAGTCTTACAGAGCCAGTTACCCCGTACGATTGTTGATTCAGCCATTTGCCTTGATTCTGGGGACCCTCATTCCCCAACCAGAGAACTTCTAGGGATTCAATAATCAATCCTTTCCTAACTCCCCAGGGAGAGAGCAAGGCTTAGCACACAGGAAAAAATCACTAAGCGTAGCAGCAGTGAGCTGAAGCGGAAACAGTCTAGACTCTGAAAGCTGAGAGTTCTAGGCTCAAACGCTGACTCCTCCACTCACTGGTCTCAGGCCAGCCAAGACTTTCCTCTGAGCCTCAGTCTTCTGATTTGTGTAGTGGGACAATGTGGATGGAATGAGAAATTTCATATAGAACCTGCAGCCCTTTGCCAATAGATCTGTACATTTTGGCTTCCACCTCCAGAAAAGATGGAACTCTAGTCCCCAAGGCACAAAGGGGTGTAGAGATGTTTGGGAAGCAGGAGGTTTCATGGCATCCTTTAAATCGTATTCATAGATGCCAATGGCTGAATCCCAAGTCTAGCTGAGATGAGACCAGAGCCAAAGAACAGGCACAAAAAGGCTTATTTTTCCCCACTGCATTGGATCTCCATTGTCATGTGCAGGCTTTCTCTAGTTGCAGCAAGCAGAGGCTACTCACTAGTTGCGATGTGTGGGCTTCTCAGTTTGGTGGTGTCTCTTGTGGAGAACGGGTTCCCGGAGAGTGAGCTTCAGTAGCTGCGGCTGGAGGGCTCAGGAGGATGGACTCCTCGTAGTTGTGGGTGAGCTCCGCGTAGTTGTGGTGTAAGGGTTTAGCTGCCCCCACGGCATGTGGGATTCTCCCGCATTCAAGGATCAAACCCGTGTTCCCTGCATAGGAAGGCAGATCCTCAACCACTGAACCACCAGGGAAGTCCGCAGACAGGCTTTTAAAAACGGGATTCACTTGGTCTTTGCTGGGACAAAACAAAGCTAGCTTGGCAAACACCAGTACCGCTGTTTCTGGACAGAAACTGACTGGTCTCAGGCTTGCTACCAAAATGACTTTACAGTTTGTTTAAGAAAGAAAATAAAAAGAGCAAGTCAAGCACATTTTTTCCCCCTTTCTCGGCCTCTGACGAATCTCAGATGAGTTTCAAAGCACTCAGACTTCAGAAGGGTGGGAAACTCAGAGCCCTTGGCTGTGGGCCTGAGTCTGCAATTTTAGGGCATCAGCTCCTGGGGGAGCAGGCTCGGCCCAGAGGGGCAGGACAAAGGCCATGCTCACCTGTGACACTCTCGGTGTGAGGTCCTCCAGAGCCCGGGGAAGGACATGCCCACTGCACAAACCAGAACCCACTGGGCTCCAATGAGGGCTGAGAGTCCAGGCAAGAGAGCTGATCCAAAGCAAGACCTGAGACTTGAGAGTGAGCAGGGCTCAAACCCAGCTCTGCCACATCCAGGCCTCGCGACCCTAGCCAAACCACCTCTGCTCTGAATCTCTGTTTCCACATCAGTAAAGTGGAGATAACAGAACCTACCTAATCAGATGTTATGAGAATTAAATGGGTTAACCGCTACTAGCTGAAGGCTGTGTACCGCCCCCCACCACCAACCCTGCCCCAAAGTCTAATCCTCAGACTGATGCTATCTGGAGGTGGAAACTCTTGGAAGTGATTAAGTCATGAGGCTGAAGCTATCATGAATGGGCTTAGCTCTCTGATGAACGAGACCCCAGAGAACTCCTTCACCCCCTTCTGCCATGGGAGGACACAGTAAGAAGAAAGCCATCCATGAAACAGGAAGTGAGCTCTCACCAGACACTAAAGTTGTTGGTGCCTTGATCTCAGACTTTCCAGCCTCCAAAGCCATGAGAAATAAATAATACATCACCCCAGTCCACAGTATTCTAAGAAAAATTTTGTTGGAGTATCATTGCTTTACAATATTGTGTTGGTTTCCACTGTAGAGCAAAGTTAACTGGCTGTATGTTTACATATCTCCCCTCTGGTTTTTTTTGGATCTCCTTCCCATTCAGGTGACCACAAAGCATTGAGTAGAGTTCCTGTGCTATACGGTATGTTCTCTTTAGTTATCCAAGTTACACGTGTGCATGATCAGCTGCTTCAGTTCTGTCCAACTCTGTCCAACAATGCTATAACTGTAGCCCGCCAGGCTCCTCTATCCATGGGCTTCTCCAGGCAAGAATACTGGAGCGGATGGCCATGCCCTCCTCCAGGGACTCTTCCCCACCCAGGGATCAAACCTGAGTCTCTTATGCCTCCTGCATTGGCGCGCAGGTTCTTCACCACTAGCGCCACCTGGGAAGGTGTTATCTATGTTATACGTAGGATCGATAGCTCATTTGTGTCAGTCCCAGCCTCCCAATTCTTCTTGCACCCCGCCCCTGGCATTTTTGTTAGAGCAACCTGTATGGGCTAAGACAGTTCTTATGCAAAGAATGTTTCATACAGGAGCTGATCCATGAAAGGAAGCAGAGTTCCCACTCCACCCAAAAATAAACCCTGAGACAAGTACTTTCAGATAGCTGATTTATTTGGGGAAGTGACCCCAGGGGACAGGAATGGAAGACAGAAGATGATGGTGAAACAGTGAAGGAGAGAAGTCTGTGAAGTGTGTGTCCTCAGGTTGGTCACCACCATGCAATGGGGTTCAGGGTCACTGTCTTGCCAGCAACCAAACGCCCCTCCACGGATATCCCAGTTACTGCTTGCGACCTTTCAGTTCTGCGCTCACTGTTCACATCCCTGTCTGCTCACCTTCAGGACCTGCCTGATTTCCCACAAAGAGACAAACAAGAAAAAGAATTATTATGAACTGCCATCATCATGTATTAGTCGCTCAGTTGTGTCCGACTTCGCGACCCCAGGCTCCTCTGTCCATGGAATTCTCCAGGCAAGAATACTGGAGTGGGTGGCCATTCCCTCCTCCAGGGGATCTTCCTGACCCAGGGATAGAAGCTGGGTCTCCTGCGTTTCAGGCAGGTTCTTTTACCATCTGAGTCACCAGCAAAGACCTGAGCTGATACAAACTGAGCATATGACAAAATGTGCCCGGTGGTCTATGTGTTTCAGAAAATAACATCCCATGTATGAACAGTTAGGCTTCCCCCCACCCCCAACAGCTATCCCCTTCCCAAATTCCTGTCGATCCTTCCACAAGTCCAGGATGCTAAGGCTTGCTGTGTTCATTGCTGCGGGAAAGGAGATTACAGCAGAAATTTAGGAAGAGGAGAAGAATCTGTTCTCTGCTTTGGAGTTGCAGCATAAGCTTTTGAAACAAGAGTTCGAGAGATTCATTCTCTGAGTTTCAAAATCCTAGGTTGTGAGAATCAGAAGTCAGAGTTCTAAAAGACTCTGGGCAGAGAAATGATGTCATTAATAATAGATTTAGGAGAATTTATAATCAATCAGAATGAGTTTTCCTGCCTTCAAGGAGTTGGAGATTGCCAGGATCGCAGAAAGCAAGGAAGATTGTATGTCACTGGATCTCTGAGAAAGGGTCCTGACTCCTGCCCCAGCACTTTCCCAGGTCTAGTCATAGGGGTATAGGAACAAGAGAAAGAGGACAGCTCTGGGAAACTGGGAAAAGTGAGTGATAGTCACTCAGTCCTGTCTGACTCTTTGCGACCCCCTGGGCTAGCCCACCAGGCTCCTCTGTCCATGGAATTAATTCTTCAGGCAAGAATACTGGAGTGGATTGTCATTTCCTTTCTCCAGGGGATCTTCCTAAACCAGGGACTGAACCTGGTCTCCTGTTCTACAGGTAGATTCTTTACCATCTGAGCCACCAGGGAAACCCAGGAAACTGAGAGTTGAGATCTAAATCTTGCTCCCCATGTGAAGGTTGGGGAAAAGCAAGCCCTAAAACGACCCTCAATAATTATTACCTCCTGAATCATGCCCTGCGAGAAACCCATCCCCCTGAATGCAGGTTGGGATTACTTTTTTTTTTTTTTAGATTCTTTTGATGTGGACCACTTTTTTAAAATCTTTATTGAATTTGTGACAATATTGCTTCTGTTTTATGTTTTGGTTTTCTGGTCATGAAGCATGTGGGATCTTGGCTCCCCAACCAGGGATCGAACCTGCAGTCCCTGCATTGGCCCTCCAGGGAAGTCCTGGGTTGGGATTATTGATGATTCATGAACAGAATATGGCAGAAGCAATGAGATGTCATTTCCAAGGCCAGGTTACAAAAACACTGGCCTCTGTTCTGGGTTCCTTCTCTTTCTCTCTCTCTTCTCTCTCTCTCTCTCTCTCTCTCTCTCTCTCTTTCTCTCTCTCTCTGTCTTGCAGAAGCCAGCTCCCATGCTGTGAGGAGCCCCATAGAGAGGTCCACATGGCAAAGAACTGATTCCTCCAGCCATCAGCCAGCAAGAACTTGAGCCTTCGCTTCAACAGCCATGTCAGTGATGTTGGAAGCAGGATTCTGCAGCCTCAGCTGACACTCGATTGCAGCTTCTAGGGAGACCCTGAGTTGGAAGCACCCACCTAAGCTGCATATAGATTCCTGACTCACTGAAACCATGATCTAATAACCGTGTGGGGCTTTTACAAATTAATACATTTGGATCAATATATAGCACAGCATTAGATAACTAATACATCATGAAGAAGGCTGAGTGCCAAAGAATTGATGCTTTCCAAATGTGGTGCTGGAGAAGACTCTTGAGAGTCCCTTGGACAGCACGGAGATCAAACCAGTCAATCCCAAAGGAAATTAACCCTGAATGGTCATTGGAAGGACTGATGCTGAAGCTGAAGCTCTGATGCTTTGGCCAGCTGATACAAAGAGTCAACTCACTGGAAAAGACTCTGATGCTGGGAAAGATTGAGGGCAGGAGGAGAAGGGGGTGACAGAGGATGAGATGGTGGGGTGGCATCACTGACTTGATGGACATGAGTTTGAGCAAACTCCAAGAGATAGTGGAGGACAGGGAAGCCTGCAGTCCATGGGGTCGCAAAGAGTCAGATACGACTTCGCAACTGAACAACAACAGCATAAAAGGTATCCGGGCGGCCGCTCTGAGTCAGCCTCTGAGCCTGCCTCTATCTCTGCTTGGCTCTGGAAGAAGCCCGATCATTTCCTTCGGGACATGATCAGTGTAAACATGTCAATCAGAACCAGAAAAGTGGAGAGGCTCTGCCATCAGTATCAGGCATGTGCGACAGAAACTCAGCTGAGATCCGGAGAGGGAAAAGGGTCCCATTGACTTCATGGTCAATGCCTGGCCTAAGACTCCCACCTGCCTCAAAGACATCACCTCTTTCACACCCTCAATAGTCCAAGAAGGTCGGTTTTATTAGTTTTACTCCTTTGTTCAGAGAGTTAACACCACTTCCCTAAAATCAATAAGTGGGGGGATATGACTCAAACAGAGATTACTGGCTCTGAACTCAGGTGCAGAACTGCTATCCCACGCTGCTTGGTTTTCCTTCCCTGGTCCTGTGATGCCTGAGGGGTGAGGCTAGAACCTGGCTTCCCCGGCCCTGATTCTTAGGGTTATGCAGACATGATTTGGACTCTCATTTGAGGCACCAACTTAGATCCAGGCCTGAAACTCCAGCTCTTATTTTCTGGGACTGTTATTTATTGGCTGGCTGATTGACTCAATTGTTAGCAAAATGATCCCCCTTGTTCAGAAAGAAGAAATAAACAACTCCCCAGACACCTAAAAATCAAGCAACTGTCTGGTTAAGAATGATGACAGTCTATAAATAACTTATCAACAGGGGACAAATCAAAACTATCAACTCAAGACTTCCCTGGTGGTCCAGTGGCTAAGATTCCACACTCACAACACAGTGGGGGGGCCAGGTTCAATCCCTAGTCAGGGAACTAGATCCCACATGCCACAATAAGAGTTAAAGCTGCAATGAAAAGCAAAGATCCTTTGGGCCACAACTAAGACCTGGCAGAGCCAAATAAATAAATATTAAAAAAAAAAAAAAAACAACAACAACCTCAGTGGGAATTCTCTGGTGATGCAGAGATTAGGATCCTGCATTTCCCCGCCAAGGGTGCAGGTTCAGTCTCTGGTCAGGGAACTAAAATCCCACAAGCTGCACAGCACAGGAAAAAAAAAAAAAAAACTAACTCAAAGGATGATGTCCCACAGAATTCACTTGGTCTCTCCCTCCTGTTTCATCCTTGTCCCTTTTCGGAAGTCTCCTTGTCTGACTTCAGTAGTCGAGGACTAGAACGTGGTTATAGGTTAGCTAGAGCATCCTGGGTGGCTCAGTGGTAAAGAATCCACTGGCCAATGCAGGAGATGTGGGTCTGATCCCTGGGTCAGGAAGATGCCCTGGCGAAGGAAATGGCAACCCACTCCGGTATTCTTGTCTGAAGAACCCCATGGACAGGGGAGCCTGGTGGGCTAGAGTCCCCGGGGTTGCAAAGAGTCGGACACAACTTAGCGGCTAAATCAACAACAGCATAAAGTAAACAGCATCCGAACTTACTGGAAAAGAGCCTATGCACCACTTCAAGCCTCCATCAGTCAGCATGAGCCAGATTTAGCTACAGTAACAAGCAGACCCAAATCTCAGTGGTTTAACACCACAAGATTTTATTTCTCAATCATGTGTTTCCCCGGGTTAGCCTAACTCTACTCCATAGAGCCACTCAGGCACCAGGCTGTTGGAAGCCCACCAACTGGAATGTGAGCCCCCTCATTTGCCACCGCTGGGAAAGAGAGAGGAGAAAAACGCTCCATTTCTAAAGCTCTCAGCAAGTAAAGGGCTCCCCTGGTGGCTCACTGGTAACTAACTTGCCTGCCAGTGCAGGAGATGCAGGTTCGAGCCCCGAGTCAGGAAGAAAGATCCCCTCGAGAAGGAAAGAGCAACACTCTCCAGTATTCTTGCCTAGGAAATCCCATGAACAGATGGCCTACAGTCCATGGGCCGCCAAAGAGTCGGATACGACTGAAGGACTAACAACAACAGCAAGCCGCATGGTCCCTGCCAGCTCCAAGGGGTCTGGGGAATGTGGCTTTCCAAACATCCAGGAAGGACAGGAGAGCCTGTCTTTGAAGAGTAACAGTGACTAACACTTTCAGTTTTTAGTAATGGCAGCCACAGTAGCCGCAGCATCTCCACTGGAGTCATAACCTTGTCTCACGCGGTGGACCCTGCCCATGCGCGGGAGACATTCATAAACCCGAAGTTGCCCTAAAGGACCTTCTCTTTCTTTCTTTCCTTTCCACAACAAAATGAAATATCTCCTATCTTCGTGGAGCCACGGAACACACCCTCCATTTGTTCCAGGATACAACAGTGCTTGGTCAACTGGCACTGGGTAAAATCAAAGGATATTGGTGCTTCGAGGGGCCTCCAGGATCATTAAGGCTTGAGTTTTATTGGGAGCAGTTGAGGACAGAAAGATCCAGAAATAGATGGAACAAATCCAGAATTAAACTTTTATTCATCCCTTTTAACAAACATTTTTGAGCGCCTGCTACATCCCAGGAACTAAGTTTTAAAAATAGGGAGACAGAAATATATGAGACTAGCCTTGTCCTCAAAAGGCCCTTGGAAGCAAGGTGGAGGAGATATTGACATGGGAGCAAATAAATGGCAGTGAGCAGCACTGTGCGTGTGCATATGTGTGTGTGTGTGTGTATGCATGTGTGCATGTGTCTGTACAAGAGAGAAAGAGAGACTGATTCTAGGTCCCATGTTGGACAAAAGAAGAGGAAGAAGAGGATGCCTCTACCCTGCATGGCGAAGGTCAGAGGTCTGAAGTTTAGCAGAGGTCATAGAGGTCAAGGTTAGTAGAGGTCATAGAGGTCAGAGGTCTGAAGATTAGCAGAAGCTCGTTAGGTGGGAGTGGGCCAGCAGTCCGGGCACAGAGGATGGTGTGATCAAAGGCAATTTCTGCACCAGTTATTATACCCAGGTCTCTAGCGTGACATCTGACATTCCCTACCCCCCACCCCAGGGTCCAGCGCAGTGCCTGATACACAATAGGCATTCAATAAGCACCTGTGAACGTGCGCGCGTGCTCAGTCGCTCAGCCGTGTCTGACTCTTTGCGACCCCAAAGACCTCTTTGGAGCCCACCAGGCTTCTCTGTCCATGAGATTCTCCAGGCAAGAATACTGGAGTGGGTTGCCATGCCCTCTTCCAGGGGATCTTCCCGACCCAGGGATCGAACCTGCATCTCTTATGTCTCCTGCATTGGCAGGGGGGATCTTTACCATTAGCGCCACCTGGGGTATATCTCATGTTTATCCAGAACATCGTGACTCTGGTGTTGTAGCCTCAGGATAAAGGGTGTGAAATCTCGTGACTCTAGCGTTCCTTACAGACCGGATGGACGGTCTTCCCCCACCCCCATGTCCTCCGCCTGTCTTCTGTCTGTGCAAAAACTTTAGCCAAAGATTAAGTTTTATCAGAGCTGTGAGAAGATGCAGAAACAAAGGGACATGGACCAATAATAACAGTTTAATCAATAAACAAAGTCAAGGACCTTTAGTTCCTCTTCATGAGCTACGGATAATATGCTGAGTCATGTCCTGTGACCTGTCTTACAGATATTGAACTCCCCACCGGGTGGACAAGCTAACTACCTCGATGACCAGACTGTAGCCCTGACATAAGCTGCCACAATTCCAAGGACTGGCCTCAAAGAAATGGGAAGAAACTGACCCTGGAACTGAAGGTTAACTTCAGTTGACTTGAAACATGACGATGACGCTGATCAGACCACCACATGACCAACTTCAAGACGACCAGCAGAGTTGACTGTGCTGTTTCTGCACGTAGCCCCCTCCCTCTGCCTATTTAAAGCTCTTGCCCACTGACAGGCAATGACGGGGTGGGGAGGGAGCCAGCCTGTGGACAAGAGTCCATCCTCCCCCGGTTGCCAGCAGCCAAAATAAAGCAAACTTTCCTTTCCACCAAACTTGCCTCTTTTTTGGCTTTTAAGCTGCAAGCAGCCAGCCCCCACTGTTGGTAACCACTTATTCTGCAAGTGGATTCTCAGGTGTCCCGGGCCCATGAGGCTGGGGGAAGGAGGCACCCCAAAGTGCTGGTCTGGGCATTTCACAGCATTCGGCCTCCCCAGTCTCCACGTCTCCAATCTAGAAACTCAGCATGAAAAGCACTCATGCGTTTTCCTCCTGCTGAAGGGTGATTCATTGACTCTCACCTCTGCTAGCCTGTTAAGCCTTTTGTATCCGTGTTAGCTACAGTTTAACACAGAATGTGTTGCTTAAACAGTACTGCAGTTGTGATGCAGAGAGGGGGGAAACGCAATTCGATCACATTTAGTTTGTTTTAGCTGCTGAAGATAAAAGGAAATCATTTTCATACCCGACTTTTTATATTTCTGTAAATTACTCTGATCAGGAATCAAACCCAGTTATTTCCTTGGTTTCCCTTATGGCTCAGCAGTAAGGAATCTGGCTTCAGTGCAGGAGACACAGGAGACATGGGATCAATCCCTGGGTCGGGAAGATCCCCTGGAGAAGGAAATGGTGACATGCTCCAGTATTCTTGCCTGGGAAATCCCATGGACAGGAGCCTGGTGGGGCTACAGTCCCTGGGGTTGTGAAGAGATGGACACGACTGAGTGACTAAAGAGCAGCATTAGCCGCATTAATCCTAACCAACCTGCAGCCCAGGTAGACAACTCATAGATGGTTTACTGAACAAATAAATGATGTCCTTCTCTGATGTTCTTTCCCCCCCACATTTAAATTTCCCTTCCTCTTGTCTCCCTCTCACCTTCATCAAAATCAACCTAAAACCATGACTTGTTATGAAACTTGAATTCAAGACACCTTCTCCAGCATCTTGGAGCTCCAGTCATTGGGAAGCGGAAGCTGGAGGCCTTGTCTTTTCACAGGCTTGGCTTATTCCATGAAATGTTCTTTACAAGGGATGATTTTAGTACCATCCTTATCACCAGCCCACTTCCGCTCTGAGGCTCCTCCATCTCTGCAATGATTTTACAACATTTTTCTAATTAACGTGGGGCCCACGAGGGCTCACAGATACACTTGTTTTTGTGTAGTTCCTTTTCCTGAGTTTTCAGAATTAAGCCCCTCTTGGAGTTCCAGCCTTCAAAGGGGAGAGATTACTTTCCATTCAGTGAGAGAATAAAGGTTAATCAGCAAATGGGTCTTGTGAATGAAGAAGATACTCGTGGGAGAAAGGAAAACAGAATCCGCGAAATAGAGAGTACATTTCTAGATTGATGAGCTCCTGCACTTGTGAGCCCCAGAGAAAAAGGCAATGTCAGAAGTCCTTTCTGACTGTGTATGAGAGATTTGGCAATTGTCATTAAATAACATTAAGGGCTAAAGGAAGGAATTAGGTGTCTGTTACATGCCACACGAGGTAGAAGCTTATAGATCTTTTTTTAATTTTATTGTTGGAGTATAATTGCTTTACAATGTTGCGTTAGTTCTGCTGTACAATGAAGTGAGTCCGCAATGTGCATACGTAATTCCCCTGGCTCTTGAGCCTCCTTCCTGTCTCCCCCACCCCACCCAGCAGGTCATCACAGAACACCAGGCTGAGCTCCAGTGCGGTATAACAGGTTCCCACTAGCTCTCTATTTTACACATGGCAGTGTATATATGTTCATATTACTCTCTCAACTTGCTCCACCCTCTCTTTTCCGCCCTGTGTCCACAAGTTCGTTCTCTACATACAGATGTTCAAGGGGTCACAAAGAGCCGGACACAGCTTAGAGACTGAACAACAACCCTGAGAATCTCTGCACCCTAGCAATGGGGTAGGGATCTCCACGAGGTTAATTTCATACTGGTTCCTTTTCTCTAAGAACTGTCCCCATTATACAGAGCGAAGTAAGCCAGAAAGATCAAGACCATTACAGTATACTAACACATATATATGGAATTTAGAAAGATGGTAACGATAACCCTATATGCAAAACAGAAAAAGAGACTCAGATGTATAGAACAGACTTGTGGACTCTGGGAGAAGGCGAGGGTGGGATGTTTCAAGAGAACAGCATCGAAACATGTATATTATCTAGGGTGAAACAGATCACCAGCCCAGGTTGGGTGCATGAGACAAGTGCTCGGGCCTGGTGCACTGGGAAGACCCAGAGGGATCAGGTGGAGAGGGAGGTGGGAGGGGGGACCGGGATGGGGAATACATGTAAATCCATGGCTAATTCATTTCAATGTATGACAAAAACTACTGTAATGATATAAAGTAATTAGCCTCCAACTAATAAAAATAAATGAAAAAAAAAAAAAAAAAGAACTGTCTCCCACCTCCAAGGTGAGTTGCTGGGAGCCCTGTCTGTAGCATGTGACCCTGATCATTATCATACCCTCATCATTATCCTACAAGGGACACAGAGTGGGCCAAATGGGTTCTCTACCCCAGACATCTGGAATTTGGATCAGGAGACAGCCACATGGCAGAAGCTGGGGGAGTGGCCGTCTTCTGCCGGCGCGAGCATAGAGAACAAGCAAAAGCTCATCTTGGGAGAAGCAAGAGACCAGTACCTAGGGAGAGGCAGAACAGCTCCCAGGGAGACAGTCCTGCTGGGCCCTTGTGCGTTGAGTGCCTGACCTCAGACCTTGAAGTATCCTTGCTGAACAGGAGTTCAAGAGATTTCCTGGGATCCTTCAGCATTCAGTAGCATTATCTGGATGGAAATGTTAGGGAAACACTGACCCAAACCACCTGCCCTGGCCAGGTAAAATAACAGTCACTTGCATGAGTTATCTTACAACAGGAGGTCCTGTAAGGAACATAGAACTCACAAGATACCACCTCGTGGAAGAACTTGGGAAAGGTCAGAAGGAGAGAGGAGACGCCAGTTCATATGTCCTACCACCCTTCTGGAATCCTTCCTGCTGGAATCTGTTTTGGCTTAGTGAGGCACGAGCCACCAGAAAGGACCCTGTCATAGTGATGATGAGAGATAACTCAGCGACTGATCCCACCCCATAAAACCCGAGACTGTGAGCCATGTGGCAAAGAAGATCTCCTGGGCTCCCTGCCCTCCTGCTCTCCACTCGGGCGCCCCTTCCTAGTAAAGTCTCTTGCTTTGCCAGCACGTGTGTCTCCTCGGACAGCTCATTTCCTAGTGTTAAAACAAAAGCCCACTCTCGGGCCTTGGAAGGGGTCCCCCTTCCTGCAACAGAAAGTGATAGAATTCAAACCAATGTAAGCAAAACGATGCGAGTAACTGATTTACATGCCAATAACTAGAGAGAAGGAGGTGACTTTAGGCACAACTGCACCCAGAGAGGAAACAAAGCTGCGATCTCCATCACTCACTCATCTGCCATCTTTCCAATCCCTATATCCCTGTGTGGGCTTCATGCTTTTTTCCAATAGACAGGTTTGTCTCACATGGTAGGAAACAGGCTGCAAGCAATGATGCCCCATCATTTTAGCTCCAGAACCCTTCCTCCCACTTCATATCAAAAAATGCAGGGAAAGTCTTTAGACCAGAATTGGAAATATGCTCTCCCATCCACCCACCACCAGTCTCTGTTAGCAGGGAAATGACTTACCGTGATTGGCTTGGCATGGGTCACCTGACCGATTTCTATGGCAATGGGAGTAAGGTCTATGATTGACAGCCCCATCGGAGTCACCTGATGGAAAGAGAAAAAATAGAAGAGGAGACAATGAGTGGACAACAGCAGATATTAATGCCTCTTCCAAGAAATGGCTTTTCTTCCCTTGTTTAAGCAGTTCAGTTCAGTCGCTCAGTCGCATCCGACTTTACGACATGACCCCATGAATTTAAGCTCTCCTAGGTGACTTTATCCCTAGTCATCAAGTTATCTTAACTGGGCATGGCTGTAAAATTAAATCAGGAGGAATCTTGGGATAGAACTGTTCTATTAGTGACTCTACTAAGTCAATATCCTGGTTGTAACTTTATTGGAATTTTCATATTTTTCAAGTTTTCCATTAGGGGGGAAATAGGGTAAAGGATGCATGGTATCTCTCTATTATTTCTTAAAATTGAATGGGAATCCAAAATGATCTCAAAAAAAAAAAAAAAACTAGAATGCAAAGTAAAATGAAATTTGAACAAAGACCCTGCTGCCAAAATTAAATTCAAGCAGAGACTGGACTCTTAACGGAATCAAATGGAAAACAATTCATGGGCAACAGAACACCACAAATCTTCAGAAAAGCCAGATCCACTTTCTCCTAGATCTTTATTTTAATGACCAAAAAAAAAAAAAAAAAAAAAAAAATGAAGTCCCAACAGGCTCCTTTCATAGCAGCATCAATTCACATCCACACAGTAATAATTAGAGCGAAAGGTTCAAGAACATCCTAAAGGCCACAGTTCACATGCCATAAGACATGCCAGAATGTGATAATCAGCTCAGAATTAGCACTAATTCTTCATACGTTCCTAAGCACATCAAATATTAAAATACAATTAGGCACCAGGTAAGAGCCTAAAAGTTTTGTCATTAACTTTAAACTGGGTCAAGAAACCAACCAAAAGAAAAAAGTTAAAGGTTGATAACGAGGATCAGTTTTTCCTTCTTAAATCCGGGGGCAGGGGGAGTAACAATCTAGCAGCAAGCAAAGACGTTGACTTTGACTTCCCTGATGGCTAAGTGGTAAAGAATCTGACTGCCTATGCAGGAGACCTGGGTTCAATCGCTGGGTCGGGAAGATTCCCTGGAGAAAGAAATGGCAACCCACTCCAGTATTTTTGCCTAGAGAATCCTATGGACAGAGGAGCCTGGTGGGCTATAGTCCACGGGGTCGCAAAGAGTCGGACACAACTTAGCAACTGAGAAACAACAACAAAGACGTTGAAGGACTTCACAGGAGGGGCCCGTGGTAAAGACCTGCCTGCCAGGGCAGGAGACACAAAAGATGCAGGTTAGATCCCCGGGTGGGGATGATCCCCTGCAGGAGGACATTGCAATCCACTTCAGTGTTCTTTGCTGGAGAATCCTGTGGACAGAGGAGCCTGGCAGACTACAGTCCATGGAATCACAAAGAGTTGGACATGACTGAACAACTTAGCATGCATGCAGACAAAGACTTTGAAACCTGAATCTTGTATTCAAATTTTTATTATCTCCTGGACAAGTAACTTCTATGAATCTCATCTATAAAATGGACATCCTAGTGACCCTTATCATAGATCTACCGTGGGTGCACCTATGGCAACCCACTCCAGTGTTCTGCTTGGAAAATTCCATGGACAGAGAAGCCTGGAAGGCTACAGTCCATGGGTCACAAAGAGTTGGACACAATTGAGCAACTGAGAATATATATATATATACACGCACACACACATATATACACATACATATATTTTATTTTTTATAGATGCATACATATTTTTCTATATATAAATATTTGGCATGCAGCAGGTCTTCAGAGAATGGTTAGTTTTTCTTCCACTGGGAAACAGCACAAAAAGGCTCGTGGTGTGATAAATGTGTTTTCATAAAACATAAAAACTGGAATTATACTTCCAATTTAATTAGGAAAAAATGTTAAATGTTCCTATGGCAGATATTCAAACATATGACACAAAATATTATGATAGCATTGGGTCTTCTCCTCTTGAAAGGGAATGAAGGAGAGGATGCCAGTAAGAAAAATTAAGAGCCAATAAATCTTTCCAGAGCCTTTCACAGCCATACAATTGGCCAGCAGAAGGGTTCTTAAATGAATAGCCCCTTAAGAAATTAAACAGCTGATGGATGATGCAAACATCTTTGTGGCTGGCTTATTTACAAGGGGAGAGAGACACAGAGAGGACTTCTACATACTTCCCTTGTCCCCTAATTTTATTGAAAACACTGCAAACGAAGCAACGGCACGGCCATTCGTGGGAGCTGGGTTGCTGCCTCTCCACCATGAATTAGTAAAGAAAAAAAAGAAAAGGAGGTGTTATCCACAAACCATTTCAACTTCTTGCAGCTTTGTACTATAAGAAATATAACAAGCAACAATATAATAAAGAAACTATTTGATGCATTATCCATTCTACCCTTCTCCTTACTAATAAAGTCTTAACTTTATTCCGACTGGCCATCTGCCTGGTTAAAAACTACATTTCCCAGGCTCCCTTGAGGGTGGAGTGACCATGTGATACAGTCTAGCCAATAACTGGCAAGCAGAAGTAACCAGGTGCGTGTGTTCATTATCTCTTGCTGGATAACAAATTACCCTCAAAACAGCAACTTGAAACAAAGACCATTTATTATCTCACTTTCTGTGCGTCAGGGATCTGGCAGCAGCTTAGCTGGATGCTTCTGGCTCAGCCTTTCATGAGGTCACTGGTAAGCTGAATATATTCATAAATATTCATATCTGTCCTGAAGCTAGAAATTATTCTACCCACTTTACAGATGAAGAAACTGAGATTCAGAGGTGACTTACCTAACTAATAAGTTGTAGGAGCTGGATTCTAATTCAGGTCTGACTGCAGTCTCCCTTCTGCTACACCAGACAGTTGATTTGGGATTGAAATAAGTATTTATCAATAATAACAATAATTGCTATTTATTGAGCCCCCATTCTGGGTCCAACAATTTACTGGCTTATCATTTCATTTAATCCTAACTACAATTCTGTGAAGTAAGCACTCTTTTTTTAAAATTATATTTATTTATTTTTAATTGATTGATGATTGCTTTACAATATTGGTTTGATTTCTGCCATATATCAACATGAATTAGCCACAGGTGTACATGTTCCCTTCCTCTTGAACCTCCCTCTCACCTCCCCTCTCTCCCACCCCTCTAGGTTGTTACAGTGCCCTGCTTTGAGTTCCCTGAGTCACAGCAAATTTCCATTGGCTTTTACCCTCGTTTTGCCAATGGGTAAACAGAGGCTCAGACAGGTTAAGTATATTAGCCAAATCCTCATGGCTCTGCAGGACTGCAGGCAGGATTGGATCCAGGTCCATTAGAGGCTCATGGACCAGGGCCCATGTGACCCTCATGCCAGGATTTGGGATGTGGCAGCCAGAGACGGACAAGAGGAGGTGACTGGCTGCTTAGCACGCAAGTTACACACTAGTTCGCTCTTTGTTCCTGGTAATGATCTGTTTACTGAGGACCAGAGCAAGAAATCAAGATGCCCAATCCAGTCCTAGTGAGAAATCATCAAGACCACACCTGAGGAGGACTCCCCTGGTGGCCCAGTGGCTAAGATTCTGTGCTCTCAATTCAGGGCATCCAGGTTCGATCCCTGGTTAGGGAACTAGATCCAACATGCTGCAACGAAGATCAAAGATCCCACATGCCGCAGCTAAGACCCAGCACAGCCAAATAAATAAATAAAATAAAAATAACTATTTTTTTAAAAAGACCACATCTGAGAAGTTTAGTGTGTGTTATGAGCTAGGGAAGGAGCTCATCTGTCAAGAGTCTCTTTTTTGGCTGGTATCGGCTGCTCCGAGATTTGACCCATGGCTGACTTCCCATGTCTAAGCAGGAGACAGAAATAGATCACTGAGGACACCAAAGAAACAGGTGGATTCAGCGCCTCTAAATGGGCATTTTAAAGTAGGCACTTTAACAGAATTTGTGACTTTTTATTTTCAAGTCCACCCTTTTTCCTATGGTTTACTGATAGCCTGTTGGGAAGAATTTCCAATCGTGTGTCCATTCCAATGCACTATAGACTGCCGAGGTGGGGTAGAGACTCAGCTCACATATCCAAGGGCAGGCTCTTCAACCCAGGCCAGACAATCCCAATCCCTGAAGCCAAAGGGCATCTTGGGCGGCCAGGTTCAGAAGTCAGCAGGAGTGTCTCGTGTGCCTACACTGTGGTCACTTCTCTGCAGCCTCTGAAGCATCCTTGGTTCCCACCTATGTCTCCACTTGTTCCCCTAATTCTATAAGGCCCTGCATCCTTCAAAAAGTTACTCTCTTTGCTTAATTCAGAAAGTATTTCCGATGCTGGCCTCTAAGAGAGCTTGTTGATAGAACATTAAAGTCAAATAGCACACTTCCTCCTTTTGGGGAGCCAGCACCCTCATGACCCCACTGCCCCTCCCGTGTACTGAATGAGTGGATGAGTGTGCTTTCCAAGACTCTTTCTAGTTTCAAAAAATAGAAACCAATCCAAGCAAGAGTAAACACCAAAACACAACCAGAACACTTATTATAAGGGTACAGTAGTGAATCATGGGTACTGATGGATGGCAAGTCTTTGAAAGCTGGCCTCACCTGTTCGGTGAATTTCACTCAATGATTTGGTTTGGTTCCATCTCCTCCAGGAAGTCCTCCTTGACTTTTTTTCTGTCTCTGTCATTCCTTGGATACTTCTCTGTGCATTTGAGAAAGCATAAGATCTGTTATCTCGTATGCATATGTATGTATAAGTTTGTGTGTGTGTCTGTGTGTCTATGTGTCTGTGTATATCCTCTTCATAGATCACAGCCTTGTCATGCCGAAGGGGCTTTTGTAACTCAGTGAAGCTATGAGCCATGTCGTGCAGGGTGACCCAAGATGGATGGGTAGTAGTGGAAGAGTTCTGACAAAACATGGTCCACTGGAGGAGGGAAAGGCAAACCACTCCAGTATTCTTGCTGTGAGAACGGTATGAAAAGGCAAAAAAAGATGACACCAGAAGATGATCCCTCTCAGGTCGGTAGGTGTCCAATGTGCTACTGGAGAAGTGCGGAGAAATAGCTCCAGAAAGAATGAGTGGCTGGGCCAAAGCAGAAATGATGCTCAGCTGTGGATGTGTCTGGTGGTGATGGTAAAGTTCCAGTGCTGTAAAGAACAATATTGCATGCATGTTTATGTGCATACTGTATATGTGTGCATGTCTGTATGATTACATGTACATTGTGCATATGTGTGCATGTGTGTATATGTCTGTATATGTGTGTATGTGTATTGTGGGGGAGAATAATTGTCTATCATTCAGATTACCCTGCTACTCTCCAGTTTCTCAAGTGAAGATTTTCAGGGCTGTGACATACGTGGACGGGTTATAAAGCCCGCAAAGTGTGGAGAAGGAAAGACGCAGGGATGTCTGACAGCATACAGCAGGGAGATCCGGCTCAGTCTAAGAGGTGAAGGAGCCTTCTAGGTGGGGGTGACCCCCTGCCCCAAAGTTTGGAACACCAAGTAAGAGGCGGAGGGGAGGCCATGGTGTCACAGAGGAGACGGATGACGGAAAGACCAGGATGACAGCAAGAGAGAGGACCGCACGTCTCCGCCTTAAGCACCGTGGTGAGGCTGGAGGCCAGGCGCAGAGGGGAACATGGTGAGGAGTCGGCTTGGGAAGGGACGTCGGTGTCACTGGGGAAAGTGGCCACTGCCCTGGGACCTGCGTTCATTTGCCCACTGAGGGGTAGCGCGCTCACGTTTGCATTTTAGAGAGTTTGTCCTGCCTCCCTTTCAGAGCCAGTGTCAGCAGATCAAGTGTACGGGGACCCGGGGAACGTATGATCCTTTGGGACCCAGACTTGCAACCACAGAAGCAAGGCAAGGAGTGCGCCCCCTGCAGGCAGAGGGTTCTGAGACAGGTCTGATGCTCCTGCTGCCAAGTTCAGTTCGGTTCACTCGCTCAGTCGTGTCCGACTCTTTGGGACCCCATGAACTGCAGCACGCCAGGCCTTCCTGTCCATCACCAACTCCCGGGCTTACTCAAACTCACCTCCATTGAGTCGGTGATGCCACCCAACCATCTCATCCTCTGCCATCCCCTTCTCCTCCCGCCTTCAATCTTTCCCAGCATCAAGGTCTTTTCAAATGAGTCAGCTCTTCACATCAGGTGGCCAAAGCACTGGAGTTTCAGCTTCAGCATCAGTCCTTCCAATGAACACCCAGGACTGATCTCCTTTAGGATCTGTTGGATCTGGTTGGATCTGGTTGGATCTCCTTGCTGTTCAAGCGACTCCGTGATCTGGGAGGAAGGGGCCAGAGAGTTGTGGGGGGCGTCTAGGATAGGGGAGGGGTGCAGGACCTGGGGGTCGAGAGGAACGGGTGGGGGAGAGGCCGGGCCCCAAGTGTTCGGGGAAGGGGGCCAAGGGCCCAGAGGGTCCTGGGAAGAGCGGGGACCCCCAGGGAGGCGTCCAGGACTGGAGGGTTAGGGGGAGGGGGCGGAGAGCCTAGAGTGGTCAAGGGAAAGAGAGGAGCCCTACCGGAAGGAGAGGGTCCGGACTCGGGAGATCTAGGGGCGGAGGGCCGAGGGGGAGGGGCCGGGGTCTGGCGAAGGCCGGGCGGGCGGCTCCCTCCCAGCTCCCGGGCCCACACCGACGGGGAGATGTTGCAGCCAGGTCAGTGGAAAAAAAAAAAAGAGTCTTCTCCAACACCACAGTTCAAAAGCATCAATTCTTCGGTGCTCAGCTTTGTTTATAGTCCAACTCTCATGTCCATACATGACTACTGGAAAAACCATACCTTTGACTAGATGGACCTTTGCTGGCAAAGAAAAGTCTCTGCTTTTTAATATGCTGTCTAGGTTGGTTATAACTTTTCTTCCAAGGAGTAAGCGCCTTTTAATTTCACGGCTACAGTCACCATCCGCAGTTTTGATTTTGGAGCCCAACAAAATAAACTCTGTCATTGTTTCCACTGTTTCCCCATCTAGTTGCCTGCTGCCAAAGCGCTTAGCAAATGTCTGCTTTTATCAGAAGCAAGCCGGCCTTGTCCAGAGAGCTCAGGACTAGTCCTGGCCCTCCTGGGAGAACACAAATGCTAAAGCTGTAATTGCTCTTTTCTGAGCCTCCCTCATTAGGGACAGGAATGGTCAGCATCTCTCCTCAGCTGCTGCTGGTCTCCCAGGGACAATTCTAGGAAGCCTGCCTGCTCCTCCACTGCTGGAAAAGGCTCCCAGAGGCTGCTGGGTTTCGTTGCGCCTCTAACCCTCTGTATCTGCCCACAACGCAAGCCAAGGGGGGGCCCCTTGGCTGCCCAGCCCCAGACCTCAGGTTCTCAACTATTTCCTTTCATCTTGAATGGCATGTGTGAACCGAAGACAGTGGCAGGATATATGGGTGGTGGGGTGGGCGGGTGGGGGGGGGTGTAGACAGCAAGTAGTAAAACATATAGAAATGAGAGATGGAGCCCCTGGGGTCCAGTCCTGGCTCTGCCCTGAATTCGCTGAGAGACAGTAGGCAAGTTACGTCTCCTCTCTGTTGTCTCCTTTATAAAATGGGGTAACGATAGTACCAACCTGCAGGATTATTGTGCAAGGTAAGCCATACATAAGAGCACTCAGCAGTTGTGTGGCACTGAGTGATTAAATGCCCAATAAGTGTTAGCAATTGGTAGGACTTCTCTGGGGGTCCAGTGGTTAAGAATCTACCTTCCAACGCAGGAGATTCTTTCAAACCCTGGTGGGGGAACTAAGATCCCACATGGAGCAGGCCAATGAAACCCACGTGCCACAAATACCAAGCCCACCTGTTCCAGAAACCCCTGTGCTACAAGTAGAGAAGCCCACCAGCACTGCAACTAAGACTCGATGCCACCAAATAAATTTTTTAAAGCGTAAGCTGTTGGTAAACAGAGGGAAAATGGAGACAGAGGGAGAGAGGAGAGAGAGAAACTATATGGGAAATATATATATATTGCATTGGAGAAAAAATATTGTTTCTTCCAACACATCAGATGGTCACATGTTAATTCAGTGAGTACCTTGTGGGCATCCTAAGTCACTTCAGTCGTGTGATCCCATGTAGCCTGCCAGGCTCCTCTGTCCATGGGATTCTCCAGGCAAGAATACTGGAGTGGGTTGCCATTTCCTTCTCCAGGGGAATCCTCCCAATCCAGGGCTCAAATCTGAGTGTCTTATGTCTCTTGCCTTGGCAGCTGGGTTCTTTACCACTAGCGCCACCTGGGAAGTCCATTCAGGGCCTACTGTGTATACATGTGTTATTTAAGTTATCCTTCTAAACAACACCTGTGGACAAGTATTATTATTTCTGTCCTATCACATGAGCACACTGGAATGCAGACAGGTAAGGTGCCTGTCTCATAGCTCAGTGAGACTGGACTGGGAGTCCATGCCCTCCAGAGCTTGGCTGGTGCCATGATGCCTCAGGCAGAGAAACTGACACCTAGGCGGGTCTAACCCCTCAGCAGGGATATACTCTAACCCACTATTTTGTCCCCAGCATCCCTGAGCACTGGCTTGGCCATTGGTCCGTGAGTCCTCCCCCAAACCCCACCCCCAGACTGCGAGCCTCTAGAAGGCAGGAGACTGTGATGGTTCCATCTGGGATGCCCTGTGGACTGATACAGGGTAGTGACTGAATCGACACAACAGACTTGCATTGAAACAATTTCTTCAGAGTAAGAGCCAAACAACAACAGCCACCTGTCAATCTTCCAGTTTCCGTGGTGTAAATTCTCCTGCTGAGACCATATCAAGCTACTTGACTTGGGTCCTTACCAAGCACCAACTCTGTGCCTGGCTCTGAGCCAGTGACAGAGCAGGACCCAGAAGTCAAAACGGACATGATGTCCATCCTCAAGGGACCTAGTCATATGGTGGGGTGAAGTGAAGTTGCTCAGTCACGTACAACTCTGCGATCCCATTGACTGTAGTCTACCAGGCATCTCCATCCAGGGCATTTTCCAGGCAAGAGTACTGGAGTGGGTTGCCCTTTCCTTCTCCAGGGGATCTTCCCGACCCAGGGGTCCTTCCCGACCCAGGGGTCTAACCCAGTATCCACATGATGGGGTGAGGGGGGCCTTATTTGTAGCCTTTGCCAGTTTCCATGGTGTAAATGCTCCCATTGTGGCCATTTGAAGTTGTGCTGCGCTGAGTCGTTCAGTCGTGTCCGACTCTTTGTGACCACATGGACTGTAGCCCACCAGGCTCCTGTGTCCATGGGATTCTCCAGGCAAGAATACTGGAGTGGATTGCTGTGCCCTTCTCCAGGGGATCTTCCCAACTCAGGGATCAAACCCAGGCCTCCCATGTTGAAGCCAGATTCTTTACCATCTGAGCCACCAAGGAAGCCCAAGAACACTGGAGTGGGTAGCCTATCCCTTCTCCAGGGGATCTTCCTGACCCAGGAATTGAACCCAGGCCTCCTGCATTGCAGGCAGATTCCTTACCAGCTGAGCTCCTAGGGAAGCCTCGTTTGAAGCTGCCCATCACCAAAAATGGGGTCAGGAAGAACTGCTGGTTCCAGCACATCACCACTTTACAGGGGAGATAAACAATAAACAAGAAGTGAAGGGATTAAAACAATAATAACCAATTGGCCTATGAAGAAAATATGCGGGGCACTATGACAGAGAAATGCCACATCTCAGCTGAAAACTACACAGAGGACGCTCCACTTTTCGGAAAAGCCATAATGCAGTTTTTCAATCCAAATGATTCTCTGCTCTTTATCACAGAGACTTACTGGAACTGACAAATCCATTTTCCATCCTCCCTCCATGGGCCGCCTCCCCAGGCGGACCTTTTACCTGTGGACTCTGTCCGGGAGGCGAGATGATTCCTTCCCCGCAGGACTCGGCAGCCAAGGGAGGTTAAACTGATTATGGTTTCCCATTTCCCCCTCCTCCTCCTGCTCATGGGATAATGTCTTCCTCCCTGAAGTCCGCTGTCGTGGGACTCCCATTGAATCAAATCGATACTGTCACGTTGTAGAGTGATGTCAAACCCGAGAAGAGCTGGGTTTTCTTCCTCCACTTTTAACGCATATCACGTAGCCACGGGGCGCCAAAGAAATGCTTTGTATGATTTAATTTTATGTATTTACTAGCACTGGGAAATATCCCCGTTAGCCTTATTCTGTTCAGATTAATCCTAAATGAAGACTCAGAGAAACACTGAAAACGTTAATTTGTTTTAATTCCCGGTGAGAGTCACTGGCATGAGCGGTTACTCCTATGGATGCTGGCAGCACATCATCTGAGTTTTCATTCTGGCTCCACCGTCTGCTCATCTCCTGTGAAAGTGAAAGTCGCTTAGTTGTGTCCAACTCTTTACCCCATGGTCTATACAGTCCATGGAATTCTCCAGGCCAGAATACTGGAGTGGGTGGCCTTTCCCTTCTCCAGGGGATCTTCCCAACCCAGGGATTGAACCCAGGTCTCCCACCTTGCAGCAGATTCTTTACCAGCTGAGCCTCCAGGGAGACCCGAGAATACTGGAATGGGTAGTCTATCCCTTCTCCTGGGCATCTTCCTGACACAGGCATAGAACCAGGGTCTCCTGCCTTGCAGGCAGAGTCTTTACCAGCTGAGCTCCCAAGGAAGTCCCAATTATCCAATACTGGCATCCTTTTAAGAAGGAAATTTGGACGCAGACACCAACACACAAGGATAGATGCCATGTGACAAGAGAAGCAGAGATGGGAGTGAGTGATGGGTCCACAAGCTAATAGGAATCCTGAGGGTTTCCAGTGACACCAGAAACAAAGGAAAAGGGACGGATTCTCATTTAGAGGCTTGAGAGGGAACATGGCCCTGCCGACCCCTTATTTCAGACTTCCAAACTCCAGAACCGAGAGAAGATAAATTTCTGTTGCTTCAAGTCACCTCATCTCTGGTCATTTGCTGCAGCAGCCCCAGAAAACTCATACGGCATGTGAGTTAACATCATTTCATTGTCACGATCTGCACGTGTGACACACCCATTTGCTTCAAACGGGTGTGGACACACACAGTCACGCCTCCGACTCCCCCAAACACCCCCCACAACCTGGAGGCATGAATTCCTGACACCTAAGCTAATGTTTCCTTTTAACCTGCACGAAGCTATTTTTATTCCAACCTGCAGGCCTGGTTTTGTTGAGCTCCGATTAACGAGGTGGCTGAGCCCTTCCAGGAGGTCTCAACAGAATTGCATAATTAGTCTCCTGTGTTTGCTCACAAGAGAAAGTGAAAGTGAAAGCGGCTCAGTCCTTTCCGACTCATTGCAACCTGGTAGACTATACAGTCCATGGAATTCTCCAGGGCACAATACTGGAGTGGGTAGCCTTTCCCTTCTCCAGGGGATCTTCCCAACCCAGGGATCAAACCCATGTCTCCGAAGCCAGCATTAAACAGAGGCAGGAGCTCCAGCTCCTGCCTGGCATCCTCACTTAGAGGAGCAGCCTCTGGGATACCGGCATCCCTATGTGGGTGCCCTGGACCAGTGTCCAAGGGGAGAGTTCAGGCAATTGCATCATCAACAGATTGCCCCAGAAATACTGGGGCTCCTCAAAACCCCATCTTATTAACCCTCACGCACAGAGCTGCCCACACCTGGGTGTCTCGGGATTCCAATCACAGCTCATGCACCTTTGGAAAAGAGCGTTCTATCTAGTTTTTCCTTCCTCCCTGTGGTCCTGGAGTGGATGCTGGGGTGGGCGGTTTCTGGGGAGAGACCAGGATTCCCCAGCCTGGTTTACACTGGAAGATGGGAGAAAGGCTCAAGGTGTGCTGAGCGGGTGAGAAGAGTGACCGGAAGTAGGACCTTCCTGGAGCCTTCCCAGCACCCCTTTGGGAGAAAGCCTCTGCCATGTCCTCAACAACCACCCAATGCCTTCCAGGACTTCCCTGGTGGCCCAGTGGTTAAGAATCCACCTTCCAGTGTGAGGGATGTGGGTTCAATCCCTGGTCAGGGAACTAAGATCCCACATGCCATGGGCCAACTAAGCCTGTGCGCCACAAAGAAAGACCCACATGATGAAACTAAGATCTGTTGTGGCCAAAAATAAATAAATTTTAAAAATTTGGGGGGACTTCCCTGGTGGTCCAGTGGCTAAGACTCCTAGCTCCCCATGCAGGGGGCCTGGGTTTGATCCCTGATCAGGGAACTAGACTCCACAGGGAAGCTAAGACTTCTCACACCATAACTAAAGATTCAGCATGCCACAGTGAAGACCTCTGGCAGCCAAATAAATAAATAATAAATTTAACAAAAATTTTTAATGTGGGGAAAAAAAAAGATGCCTTCCAGACCTGGTTGATTCTTGATTAGATTTTCCAGAATTGGAGAGAGAAGGGACTTACTTGTTCATTTAGTAGGAAGTCTATATGGCTACATCTATCAGAGGCAGAAGAATCCACCCACTAAATCTGTTCACTTAGCAAATATTTATAGAGGATTGAGAGTGTTGGAGGGCCTGTCCTAGATACAGTGGACACACAATGAACTGGTTTATCCAGCTTTTGCTTTAGTTGGAAAGAAAAGCAATAAACAAGCCAATGATAGGATAGGACACAGCCTGATTACTGAGTGAGAAGGCTAGGGGAGGGAACAGGGTCATGGGAGGAATGGTTTAGATAAGCCAGATGGGAGGGTCTCCCTGAGAACCACAGACCTGGATAAATCGAGGCTGGGTCCCTGGAGATAGCTGGATGAAGACAATTCCAGTACCAGGGAATGGCCAGTGCAAGGATCCTGAGGAGAGAGCAGGGGGCATGTTTGGGGACCAGCAAGGAGGCCCCATGGCTGGTGAGGAATGAGGAGCAGAGAGACCAGGAGGGGGTGAGGTCCAGGAGCAGACAGAGACCAGACCGTGAAAAGCACACTCATCAGGGTCCGAGACAGTCCTGCAACGGGCAAGGGTGGGGGTCGTGGAGGAGGGGCAGAATGGATGGTTTCTGATGGTTCTTGAGATGACAGGATGTCAGGGCTCATGGATGCACACGGGAGGACTATGAAGAAGGACGAAGTAGTTAGTTCCCAGACACAGACAGGATATAGGAGGATATCAAGGAATTATCAACGGCTTAGATGTGATCATGATAGAGTAGTTATGTATTCTTCATCATTCTTACCTTTTAGAGATCCACACTGGAATCTTTATACATGAAATGATATAATTCCAGGATTAACTTCAAAATAATAGGGGAGGGGAAAACTTTGGCATTGAAGCAAGATGGGAGATATGCTGATCATTGCTGGAGCTGGGTGATGGGGTTGTGAGTTTGTGTTGCACTACTCGCTCTATTTCGGGGATCAGGAAGCCAGGGAGAGAGAAGGATCAGGTGAAGGTTGTCCTGTGGCAGAAATTCAAGCACTGGCCCCAGGCCTGAGACATCAGAGAGAAGGCCATATACCTCCCCTACTCTCTCCAAATGCTTCTACCCCATTCTCAGAGCCTTCACTGATCACAGCCTCCTTCACACGCACCCTAGGACCAACCACATAATTGTAGGAACCAGTGTAAAGCAAAAATGCAGGGCCTTTCTACAAAAATTATTTATTAAAAAAAAAAAACATTTATTTAATTGGCTGCACCGTCTTAGTTTCGGCATATGGAATCTTTTTTTTTTTTTTTTAGTTGTAGCATGTGAAATCCCTTGTAGCTCTGTTAGTAAAGAATCTACCTGCAGTGGGTCTGGAAGATCCTCTGGAGAAGGAATTGGCAACCCACTCCATATTCTTGCCTGGAGAATTCCCTGGACAGAGGAACCTGGCGGGCTACAGTCCATGGGGTCATGTGTCCTACTCAGGACACAACTTAGCGAATTAAGAGAGAGAGAGAGAGCATGTGAACTCTTAGTTGTGACGTGTAGGATCTAATTCCCTGACCAGGGATCAAACCTGGGGCCCCCTGCATTGAGAGCTCAGAGTCTCAGCCACTGGACCACCATGGAGGTCCCTCAAAAATTATTCAGAATTTCAAGATGGCACCAGCATAGCACTCCACTGACCCTTCTGAGACCAGGATGCTGCACAACACCTCCAAAAAGCCAGCCCCGCCCTCCCCTTCAAGGACCTGGAGAAGCCGTTCATAGGCGCCCATGTATGAAGTATCAGCATTGCTCGCCACCATGATGGAATGACTTCCTCTCTCCACCCATTTATTCAACAAACCTTTTCCCATGTGTTTCTGTTATGGGCAAAAACTACTGGGTGAGGGGGTGATGGCAGGGTTCCCCAGCCTCGGCACTATTGACACTAAGGAATGGATAATTCTTTCTTGTGGAGACTGTCCAAAGCCCTGTAACAGATTAGCATCCCTGGTTTCCACCCACTAGATGCCAGGAGTGCCCAACCCCCAGTTATGATGGCCAAAGATGTCTCCATGCCTGGTGAATAAACATCCCCCATGGACAAAATCAACACCCCCGCCCCCTGCTGAGGACCCTGGTTACAATCATTTTAAAACTTTGGAGGAGCCCATGACCAACTCTTCCTTCATTGAAACTTTCATGCTCATATTTTAAATTATTTGTCAGGCATTTGAATAATGTCTGTCGCCCCCAGACAGACTTTAGTTTCCAAGAAAATGGAACTCTTATGCATGTTTGCTCTCAGCTGCATCTCCATTTCCTAGCACCATTCCCCTGATGTGGCCGGAGCTCCACAAATATTTGCTGAATGAAGAATACTGGAGAGAGAGGCAGATGTCAGAAACAGTCAAGTGTCTCAACATGGAAAGAGAAAATAAATGAAGTGCCGAGGGGGGAGCATGCATTATACAGGAGGGAGGGATTTACTCCTGGGAGAGGGAAGCTCTGGGCTATTGTTGTTTGGTTAGTTGCTAAGTCGTGCCTGACTCTCTGTGGCCCCATGGACTGTAGCCCGCCAGGCTCCTCTGTCCCTGGGATTCCCCAGGCAAGAATACTGGAGAAGGGTTGCCATTTCCTTCTCCAGGGGATCTTCCAAACCCAGGGCTGGCACTCACATCTCCTGCATCTCCTTCATTGACAGGCAGATTCTTTACCACTGAGCCACCAGAGAAACCCAGGGCTTCGGGGATCTACACGAAAAGACTGAGCAAAACGTTTAAGAACAAATAGAGATTAGGCTGGTGGACTAAACGGGTGTGTGTTCCGACAGCAGGAACACATCTGCAAATGAGAGATGAGGGAATTCTCTGGCAGTCCAGTGATTAAGACTCCGTACTACAATGGCAGAGAGCACAGGTTCGATCCCTGGTGAGGCAACTAAGATTCCCGCGTGTTGTGTGGCCAGAAAAACAAGGACAGCGGTAAGACACAGTAGATGAACACAGGGAGGGGCCCACGAGGGGGGAAGGAGTGGGCTGGAGAGTGGACAGGAACATCCAGCCTACGGGGGGGCCTTGAATGCTGTGCCAAAGTGCTTGAACTCTGCCCGTGCTGAGCATCCAGAGAAGGTATTTAAGAGCTCTGTGTTTGCAGAGAAACCCCTCTGGCCATCAGTCACAGGTAGAACAGATTGAGAAGGCGAGCTGTAAGCCAGCAGGCAGCCTGGAGACTCAGTTTCATGAGACGCCAGAACCAGGGCACTGTCACTCTACCACCTGCCCAGGCCGTGAGGTCCTAGAGCTGCTGTCTTTACCATTAGCCGATCGCTGAGGTGTAGGTGCTTGGAGCAGCAGTTGCAGTATTCCGATCCAGGAAGCAAGAACTTCTTGCCATACACTGACAGTGGCCACAGGTTGTTGGAAAACTCTCCAGATTCATCTGATCCAATGACTAGACAGAGGAAACAGGTCTAGGATGCCGTGGGAAGGAGGTGGGGGGAGAGGTGGTCAGGCTGAGGTTTTCCAGGGATGGATGCTAATGAGTCGCGGTGACCATTCCATGTCTAAGCAGCTGCCCTTTGGGGAACAGTCTCTGAAGGGAGGAAGGGAGTGGGTTACAAGCCTCATTTTCCCCGAAACAGCTATGACATTGAGTTCAGTTACTCCTTTAAAAGGTGGCGATCTGTCATCTGAGGCTGTGGAAGATGCTGCTTGTAGGTCTCCGGCAACCTCAAAGAAAATCCGAGGCGGGGAAATGTCAGGCGGGGACGTGATGATGTTTTCTTTCACTTTGGTTTGTTTTGTTTCCCCCAGAGAGCTGTTGCCAGTGGAGAGCTTTGTTCTGCATGAGCCACGATCGCTCCACCAAGGCAGGAGTGAGGGTACTTCTTGCTTGGGGCAACCCATTTGAGAAAAGCTGGCAGGGTGACAGGAAGGGATCACAGAATTTGACCAGCGGTGTTCTTTATAACACTTCCCAGGTGGCGCTAGGGGTAAAGAGGTAAGACACGGGTTCAATCCCTGGGTTGGGAAGATCCCCTGGAGGAGGTCATGGCAACCCACTCTAGTATTCTTGCCTGGAGGATTCCAAGGACAGAGGAGTCTGGCAGGCTATAGTCCAAAGGGTCGCAAACAGTCGGACATGACTCAAGTGACTTAGCACACACGCCTGCCTGTCCTTGATATGGGTGGGGTGGAGGGAGGCAGTACCATGAAATAAGAGTCATCCATGGACCATGCAACAGTACACGTTTGTTATAACATCCACCTCTGTTTGTCCAGCATAAGCTTACTGGTGCCAGGCCCTGGAATAAACACCTTACTGTATTGCTTTGCTGGGCTGCTGTTGAGACTGGGAGCTTTAAACAACAGAAATGTCATTGTCCCACAGTTGTGGAGGCTGACGTCCAAGATTGAGGGTTGGTTCCTTCTGAGGCCTCCCTCCTTGGCTTGCAGACAGCCATCTTCCCCCTGCATCTTCACATTGCCTTCCCTCTGCTGTGTCCGTATCCTGGTTTCCTTTTCTTCTTAAGAGGACCCAGTCATACCGGGTTAGTGCATGCATGCAAGCATGAGTGCGTGCTAAGTCGCTTCAGTCATGTCTGACTGTTTGTGACCCTATAGACTGTAGCCTGCCAGGCTCCTCTGTCTAAGGGATTCTCCAAGCAAGAATATTGGAGTGGGTTGCCATGCCCTTCTCCAGGGGATCATCCAGGCCCAGAGACTGAAGCCCCGTCTCTTTAGTCTCCTGCATTGGCAGGGGGGTTCTTCTACCACTTGCGTCACCTGGGAAGCCCAGGGCTGACCCCAATGACCTTGTTGTAACTTGACCACCTCTGTAAAGAGCCCATCTCCAAATAAGGTCCCATGCTGGGCCCTGGGGTCTAGAACTTCAATGTATGAATTTGGGGGGGACACAATGCAGTCTATAACACCCCCTTATTTAATCCTTTTAACAACAGCAAGAGGAAATTAAAGAGTTTAGAAATGAGTAAACTGGGGCTCAGAGGGGCTGTGATGTTGGCCTTAGATCATGCCAGCTTCTTTGCTTTATTTTTCTGTATCTGCACACTGCACATATGATGTGTTTATCATATGTTACACACACACACTACACATATGACTTGGTTATCATATGTTAGACACACGCCCCCGAGAAGGCAATGGCACCGCACTCCAGTGTTCTTGCCTGGAGAATCCCAGGGACAGAGGAGCCTGGTGGGCTGCCATCTATGGGGTTGCACAGAGTTGGACACGACTGAAGCGACTTAGCAGCGGCAGCAGCAGCAGACACACGCACACACACTAGAATTTAAGCCCCATGAGGGCAGATTTTATCCATTTCGTCCACTGTCTCTAACATGTTGCACAGTGATGGGTTATAGAAGGAGCTCAATAAATATGTACTGGATGTTGACATTGCACTTAAAACTCTCAACGCCTCCCCTCAGCCTGTCTTACCCTATACCACTCAGCCCCACCTCTGCCTCCCCCCTCATCCTCTGGTACTGCCCCACCTCGCACTCTGCTCCACAGTCCCAGGCCCCTCAGTTCAGTTCAGTTCAGTCGCTCAGTTGTGTCTGACTCTTTGCGACCCGATGGACTGCAGCACGCCAGGCTTCCCTGTCCATCACCAACTCCCAGGCCCCTCACTGCTCCTCAAGCACACGAAGAGCATTCTGACCTCAGGACCTTTGCACCTGCTGCCTGAGCATTCTCATCCCCTGCTACCCTCCCTTCATTCAGGTCTCCAGTTGAAAGTCATGTTATCAGAGCAGCCTTCCTGGACCCCTAAATCTAAACAGTTCCCCCACTCTACCCCTAATTCCTCCCCTTTCCTGTTCTATCCAGACACTTATCTCTCCCTAACTCTATGGATTCTTTTTTTTTTTTTTTTTTGCCTGTGGGATCTTAGTTCCCCAACAAGGGATTGAACATGCATGCTCTGCATTGGAACTCAGATTTTTAACCACTGGACCACCAAGGAAGCCCCCAACTCTATGGACTATATTCATATATGCATTTATCATGTTTCTTCTTCCACTTTTCACAAGAGATACTAAAGTACCAAGCTTGCAGTATTTCTCATAGTAAAGTACAAGGTGCTACGACTCCAAAATACCCCAGACGGGGCCTCTCCCCTTGTTATCTTGCTTCCATAAGTGATGTCAGGGGACAGAGCATCTGAGCCCTCCTGGGGACCGTTTGGGCCACCCCTTCAACATATTGTTAGTGTGGTCACATAGAAAGCGGCCCGGCGTCCTCTTGCTGCTTCTGCAGGACTGCCCGAAGGCCTGCAGCAGCTCCAGCCACACTGGGCTATGCAGCCAAGGTTGCCAGATCTTTGGGTCTGGTTTTCTTCAGTTTCAAGTCTGGATTTTCATGTGGAATCTTCTCATTTTTAATGCCGAACATATACCCTGCAGGGCCTGCAGGACAGAAATCAGCTGAAAAGGAGAGCTGCCGTCTGCTCTGAAAGTGGCATGAACGCTTCCGTTCACTTCAAGCCTCACCCAGGACGGTCCACTCATTTGCCTTACCCATTCGGCCTCTGACAGTATTTGTCTTTTCAGCTCTTGATTTAAGAGTCTTTGTCAGGACTTCCCTGGTGGTCCAGTGGTTAATAATCTGCCTACCAGTGCAGGGGACACTGGTTCCGTCCCTAGTCCACAAAGATCCCACATGCCACAGAGCAACTAAGCCCATGTGCCACAACAACTGAAGGCTATGTGCTCTAGAGCCTCTGCTCTGAAACAAGAGGCTACTGTAAAGAGCAGGCTGTGCACCTCAACTGCAACAAAGAGGAGTCCCTGCTCACCACAACTAGAGAAACTCCAAGTTTCTCTAGCAGCAACAAAGACCCAGCACAGCCAAAAACAAGTAAATAAATATTTTTTTTTTAAAAAAAGAGTTAGCCACTGCTAAGATAAACATGAGCTAGCTGTATAAAGTAGCTGCCACCAATATACTGAAACAGAAAAAAAATTTTTTCTAAGACTTAAATTTATCTTGGGTTGCATCAATAGAGATCTATCACTCAGGGAAAGGGAGGTGATAGTCCAAGTCTGGTTTTCACACCTGGAGTCAAGGCCACTATTTCAAAGAGATAAAGACTATTGGAACTTGTTTATGGGAAGACTGATGAACTTTTTTCTAAGATTTTTTTTAAGATTTATTTATTTTATCTTTTGGCTGTGCTGGGTCTTCATTGCTGCATGTGAGCTTTCTCTAGTTATGGTGGGGCAGGGCTACTCTTCGTTGGGGTGAATGGGCCTCTCATTGCAGTGGCTTCTCTTGGGGAGAACAGTCTCTAAGAAGCTTAGCTGCTCAGCATCATGTGGAATCTTCCCGCACCAGGAATCGAATCATTGCATTGCAAGGAGGATTCTTAACCACTAGACCACCAAGGGAGCCCTGTCTTTATTCTATTAGGTTAAAGAAAAATTCAGGGGTATAAGCGCTATCTTCAGATGTCCGAGCAGCACTCATGTGGAAGAAAGACAAGAGTTATTTTGTGAGGCTACTGGGGGAACTCTGGAGAAGGAAATGGCAACCCACTCCAGTATTCTTGCCTGGAAAATCCCATGGACAGAGGAGCCTAGTAGGCTACAGTCCATGGGGATGCAAAGAGTTAGACACAACTGAGCAACTTCACTTCACTCACTTCATACTTTATTACTGGAGAAGGAAATGGCAACCCCCGCCCTCCCCACCCCCCACCCTGCGCCACCAGTGTTCTTGCCTGGAGAATCCCATGGACAGAGGAGCCTGGTGGGCCATGGCCCCTGGGAGTCAGACACTACTGAAGTGGCTGAGCACTGGGGGAGCTCAATTAGGCCCAGTAGGTGGGAGACACAGAGGAATAAATTTCACATCAGCAATTTAAAAATTGAATTTTCTCCTTGTCAGAGCTGAACTGCAACAGAATGAGAAGTCATGACTTGCTTGTCACTGGCAGTATTCAGACCACGTCTGGACACCATCTAATGGGTATATTGTAAACATGATTCAGGCATCAGAAATAAGGTTGAGAGGAAAGGGAGGGAAGGAGAAGAAAGGAAAGAACAGAGACTGGGGAGGAATGGATGGATTCACTGAGTACCTCCTATGTGCCTGGCATTCTGTCTACAGCTTAAAGATCTTCCCTCCTCTTCCAGGATTTAAACTCTGGATCAAACCTTTTCCCACTTGGTCACACTTAATCCACAATCTCAGGTAAAAGCGTGCCCCACGTAGCCCATAAAATTACAAATGCAGATTATACACAAATTCCAATGGGGCTGCAGTTAGGTTTCTTTCAGAAAGAGGAATAGGAAGCAGAGTGGAAAACAGGTCCAAAAAGTCACCTCGGCCTCACCCCCCTCTCCACTTCCTCCCAGGACCGCGGGGAAATGATTGCTCACTTGCAAGCAGGGCTGGCAGAGACACAGCCGGAATACTCCATCACGGCAGCATGCACTCCTTCCCTCACTCCGATCCGGAGCTTCATTAATGGGGAAAAAATTGTCTTGTTTTGTAAGACAAGCTTGACAGCTGTTCATTGTCTGTCGGTGAGAAGAGGTAATGAGAATTACTTGGCAATTGAGTGTTAACTAAAACAATTACAGCATAACAAGAGGTCCCCAAGATTCATGGGGAGAAAATTGTATCTTGCCCATCCTACTGTGCATCTCACTCCATCCCCAGGGGAGAGCTCAGCCTCAGATCATGAATTATAAAAAGGAAAAGGACCACTGCAATCCATCTCCTTGCAACTGTTTCACTGCCCTACGAATTGCTGCCAATAGGATCCCTGAAAAAATGAATCTCAGACATCACTCCCTGCTTCCATCTCCCCCAAAACACTTAAGATTAAGCCCAAACGCATCCATCTGTCCATGAAGACGTTCATAATGTGTCTCCTGCCAACTTCACCATCTTCATCTCCAGCCTCAGTCCACTAGGCCACCACTGGTTTAATGGGCATCTGTCTTAGTTTGAATTCCCACAAAACAGACCCCGACAAGGATCTGGGCATAAGTAGTTGATCTGGTAAGTGATCCCAGGAAGTGAAGGGAAGGAGTGAGAGAGAGGGAGAAGGGGAAAGACCCAGCATAGGACGGGCCAATGAGCAGGTTACAGCACTGGTCCCTGGTGGTCCAGTGACTAAGACTCCACGCTCCCAAAGCAGGGGGCCCAGGTTCAATCCTGGTCAAGGAACTAGATCCCACATGCTGCAACTAAGAGGTCCCTTGCTGCAACGAAGATTGAAGATCTCCTTTGCCACAGCAAACACCTGGCGCAGTCAAGCAAATAAATAAATATTTTTTAAAATGAGCAGGTTACCCTCTGGGCCACAGAGCATGATGGGGCTGGAGACCACGGCAGGCTGCGAGACATGCCTTCGAGTCATCCCATCGGAGGACAAGGAAGCTGGGGTATTTATCCATGGTATCCATGCCTTGAGTTTCCCCGGTGGCTCAGATAGTAAAGAATCTGCCTGCAATGCAGGAGACCCAGATTCAATCCCTGGGTCAGGAAGATCCCCTGGAGAAGGGAATGGCGACCCACTCCAGTGTTCTTGCCTGGAGAATCCCATGGACAGAGGAGCCTGGCAGGCCACAGTCCATGGCATCACAAGAGTTGGATGACTAAGAGTTGGATGACTTAGCAATTGAGCAGCAGCAGCTACTCCATTTAACAAAGTAATCTGCAAAGACTCTATTTTCAATAAGGTCTCACTCTGAGGTTCTATATGGTCACGAATTGAGGGGAGTACTATTCAACCCAGTACCTCCACCAACTCCCTTCACTGCTTATCCAGGCAATGACACCAGCCCAACGGTGCAGTTCCATCCAGCTCATCCACTTCATGTGTCTGGACTGACCTCTTTCAACTCAGGGCATCCAGCTTTCTCCCACCTCAGCCCCTCGCTCATGCTGTTCCCTCTGCCTGCAACACTCTTCCTCCCAATATCTCCCTAGTTAATTTCCATTATTTTTCAGATCTGTAGTAATCTCCTTTTAGATACAAGTAACAGAAACCCAATTCATATTAACTTAGCCACCCACGAATGTGGGAAACACATCAATTGCTGTAAAAGAGCAGGCTTCAGGCAAGGCTGGATCTGGGGTTTCAATGTATGCCACCAGCGCTTGGGCTTTCTCCATATCTTAGACAGCCTTTCTCCATGTGAATGCAGGATGGTTGTCAGAAGCCCCAGACTCACATGGTTATGGGTGTAACTGTAACCAGAAATGGGGTTCAACTGCTCACCATTTAGAGGCCAATAAGGAGGTCAGGTGGGTGGAAAGGAAAGTTTGCTTTATTGGGGATGCTGGCAACTTTTGGAGAGAGTGGCTGACAGTTCAAAGGCTGACTTCCTCAGGGAAAGTCAGCTTTTATAGGCAGAGGGAGGGGCTACATGTAGAAACAGCACAGTCAGCTCTGACCATCATCTTGAAATTGGTCATGGGTGGTCTGACCAGCATCATCTTGATTGTTTTAAGTACAGTTAATCTTCAGTTCCAGGGTCAGTTTGTTTACATTTCTTGAGGCCAGTTCTCAGAATTGTGGCAGCTTATGTCACGGCTACCGTCTGGTCATCAGGAGTTAACTTCTTCCACTTGGTGAGGTTTCAGTATCTATGAGACAGCCCAAGGGATATGGCTCAGAATATAATCTATAGCCCTTGAAGAGGAGCTAAAGGTCCTTGATTATACTTATTGACTAAACTAGTATAATTTGGTCTTGTATTGTTCTCCGCTGTTTCTGCATGCTCTCACTTCTTTGATTAAACTTATTCTTGGGCTGAAGTTTTTCCACAGACAAAAGGCAGGTGGAGGACAAGGGGGACAAGTGCTAGAGGGCCCAGCTCTGTCTCAGAGCCACGCTGGGAACAGAGCATCCCCCCTGTTGGCTCTGGATGAGGGGCCCAGGACAGATTCTGGTTTCCCTCTGACCGTGTGCCTGCCTCTGAACCATTGCTGTGGCTACAAGAGTAAAGTATTCTGATTGACCAGGTCCAGGTCTCATGCCCACGTCTCAGCCTAGGGAACAACCACATCCAGTCCACATGGAATGAATGGGTTTTCCCAAAAGCAGCTCTGTTATCAAAGAAAGGTTGAAGGCCAAGCAATAATAGCAGATATCAACCAAAAAGTCTCCAATTGTATGTTATTTCCCCTAACTCTCCCTTCTTACCCCCAAATTAGCCCTATGTCAGTCTCCCCTTGAAATGAAAAGACACTTGTTTCATGGAAGGAAAGTTATGACAAACCTAGATAGCGTATGAAAAAGCAAAAACATCACTTTGCCAAAAAAGATCCGTATAGTCAAAGCTATGGTTTTTCCAGTGGGCATGTGAGAGTTGGATCATAAAGAAGGCTGAGCACCAAAGAATTGATGCTTTCAAACTGTGGTGCTGGAGAATACTTTTGAGGGTCCCTTGGACTGCAAGGAGATTAAACTAGTCAATCCTAAAGGAAATCAACCCTGAATATTCACTGGACTCAGGCTGAAGCTCCAATACTTTGGCCACCAGATACGAAGAACTAACTCACTGGAAAAGACCCTGATGCTGGGAAAGACTGACGGCAAGAAGGGAAGGGGGCAACAGAGGATGAGATGGTTGGATGGCATCACCAACTCAACAGACATGAGTTTGAGCAAACTCCAGGAGATGGTGAAAGACAGAGAAGCCTGGCGTGTTGCAGTCCACAGGGTCACAAAGAGTTGGAAGCGACTGAGCGACTGAACAATGACAAGACTGTCCCCACTGAGGTTTGACCCCCAGTACCTGCCTGCCTCTTCTTGTTGCTTGGTCTGGCTGAGTATAAACATCAGAGTCTTAGCAGCTGAAAGAGCCAGGTTCAAATCGAAATTCTACTTAACACTTCAGTGGTTGCAGGCAAGATTCTTAAAGGCAAGGAGACTCCACTTCTGCGTTGCTTTTAAGAAACTGTTTTTTTCTACCTTCACCTTTTGTGATGATACTGTATTTTATAACTCCCTATAAAGCCTTCTATAAGCCTTCCTAAAACGTGGCGGGGTATAAATAAAATGTATCTGCAAAATAGAGATAATATTTACCATGCAAGGTTGCTGGGAGGATTAGTGATAATGTAGGCAATGCACCTGGCAGCCAGGAGCTTCTATTGTCATTATTACCATTATTTGGGGGGAGGCTGAATCTCAGTGCATGCCTCCTCAGACATCAAGCAGGAAGCCAATTTCCTTGAAAATAAAGGTTACAGATGTGAAAGGCTTATCCAAAAATAAATAAATTGTCTCTAAGAAGGACAAATCCAGGGGTATCATCAGGTCACAGGAAAGGCCCCATGCTGGTCTAGTTTGACCCCCAGGATGGTCAGTAAGTTGGGCTTTTAAAAAAAAAGCTCAAAATATGTGAAGCAAAACTGATAGAACTGCAAGTAAAAATAGAAAATTTAAACTATAGACAGAGATTCTCTCAAAAATTAATATAACAGGTAGAAGGAAATTAATAAGCATATAGAAGACTTGAATAATACTGTCAACTTGGCTTAATTAACATTTACGGGAAAACTGGGTAGCTATTCACCCTCAAGAGAAGTTGGATGAACACATCACACTATATACAAAAATTCACTCAAAATGGATTACAGACTAAATGTAAAATCTAAAACTATAAAAATTTTAGAAGAAAGTTAGTAGAATCTAGCTTTATCCTTAAAAAAATAAAATAAAATCTTTGTAACTTTGGGTTGGGCAAATATTTCTTAGATACAACACCAAAAGCATGATCCATAAAAGAAAAAATATTTGATGACTAGTATGTAGTTTGTCAAATTTTTTAATCCTGACTCTTCAAAAGACATTACTGAAGAAACAGATTCACAGACATAGAGAACAGGTTTGTGGTTGCCAGGGGGGTGGGGGAGGGAAGGATTGGGAGTTTGGGATCAGCAGATGCAAACTATTATATACAGAATGGATCAACAACAGGGTCCTACCGCAGAGCACAGGGACTATATTCAATATCCTGTGATAAAGCATAATGGGAAAGAATACGAAAAAGAATGTGTGTGTGTTTATGTGTGTGTGTCTATATGCATAACTGAATCAGTTTGCCGTACAGCAGAAATTAACACATTATAAATCAACTACATTTCCATTTTTTTTTAAGTTAGAAAAAGAGACCCTGTTAAGAACATGAAAAGACCAGCCACAGTAGAAAATATATTTGATCATGGACTTCTGTCCAGATTATACAAAGAACTCTCAAAGCTCAAAACTAAGAAAAATAAACAATCCACTTTGAAAAATAAGCCAAATGTTTGAACTGACATTTTAATAAAGAACATATATAGCTGCACACACCCCCTCACCATACACAAACATAAACTCAGAATGCCTTAAAGACTAAACGTAAAAAACGATGCCATAAAACTCCTAGAAGAGACCACAGGCAAGACATTCTCTGACATAAATTGTTTTCTTAGGTCAGTCTCCCAAATCATAAAAACAAAAAGAAAAAACAAACAGGACCTAATCAAACGTACAAGACAAGCTCTTGTGCAGTAAAAGGAACTAGAAACAGAATGAAAAGACAACCTGCAGAATGGGAGAAAATATTTGCAAACGATAAGACCAACAAGGGCTTAATTTCAAAATATATAAACAGCTGATACAACTCAATGACAAAAAATGAACAACCCAATTGAAAAATGGGCAGAAGGCCTAAATAGACATTTCTCCAAAGAAGAAATACAAATGACCACTAGGCACATGAAAAGACGCTCAACATTGCTAATAATTAGAGAAATGCCAATCAAAAGTGAGGTACCAACTCACACCAGTCAGGACGGCCATCAATAAAAACTCTACCAAAAAAACAAATGCTGGTGAGGATGTGGAGAAAAGGAAGCCCTCCTACACTGTTGGTGGGAAAGTAAGTTGGTACAGCCTCAATGGAAAACAGTATGGAGATCCCTCAGAAAAGTAAAAATAAAATTACCACTGTTGTTGTTCAGTCGTTCAGTTGTGTCCAACTCTTTGTGACCCCATGGACTGCAGCACGCCAGGCTTCCCTGTCCTTCACCATCTCCTGGAGTTTGTTCAAACTCATGTCCATTGTATGATCCAGCCATCTCACTCCTGTGCATATATCCAGACAAAACTCTAATTCAAATACATACATTCACCACAATGTTCAGAGCAGCACTATTTATAATAGCCAAGACGTGGGAACAATCTAAATGTCCACTGACAGATGAATGGATAAAGAAGATGTGGTACACGAATAAAATGGAATACTGAAAGGTTGTTGCTGAATCATGCAAAGACACCTGGGTTCTTGACCTCCAGAGGAGAAGAATTCAATCTGGGGCCAGAGACAAGGCTTGATCCCTCAGAGCTTTTGTGTAATAAAGTTTTATTAAAGTATAAAGGAGATAGAGAAGGCTTCTGACATAGGCAACATAAGGGGGTAGAAAGAGTACCCCCTTGCTAGTGTTAGCAATGGAGTTATAAAATCTCCAATGAATCCAAAGAACGTCTGGAGGTTGTAAAGACCTCACCAGACCTACTCCCATAATTTACATTTTAAGATAACAGAATTAGCCAGAAGGTTTAATCCAGAGACTGTCCTCACGCAGAATACATTATTGTTATATGATCCTAAGGAATGTAGAGGAACAAAAAAGTTTGTCCTTTCTTCCTCCTTGAGAATTCCAGACCCCTTTCTTCTTGGGGACCCCTAGACTTCTTATCAACCTGCCTAGAAAATGACTCTCTCAAAACTACTCATCCATAAAAAAGAATGAAATAATGCCATTTGCAGCAACCTGGACGCAACTAGAGATTATCATACTAAGTGAAGTAAGTCAGAAAGAGAAAGAAAAATACCAGGTGACATCACTTATATGTGGAACCTTAAGTACGGTACAAATGGACCTATCTACGAACAGAAACAGGCTCAAGGACACAGAGAACAGACTTGTGTTTGCCAAAGGGGAGGAGGTTTGGTGAGGGATGGAGTGGGAGGTTGGGGATAGCAGATGTAAGCTATGATACCCAGGATGGAAAAAAAAAGAATATATATGGATGCACATGAAATGATGCTCCATATCATTAGTCGTTAGGAAAATGCAAATTAAAACCACAAGATATTGCTATTAGACTGGCTAAAATTTAAAAGATTGACCATACCAAGCGCTGACAAGAATGCAGAGGAACTGGAACTCTCATACACTGTTGGTGAGTTTAAAATGCTACAACAACTCTGAAAAACAGTTTCTCGGTGTCTTAAAATTCAGATATGCAGCTAACAGATGATTCGGCCCATTCTATTCCCAGGTTACTCACGAGAAATGAAAACATACAACCATCCAAAGAATGTACACAAACGTAAATAGCAGCTTTACCTATAACAGCCAAAATCTAGATGTCCATCAATCGGCTATTTAGTGCACGCACGTTCAGCTGTGTCCAACTCTGTGCAACTCCATGGACTGTAGCCCACTAGGCTCCTCCGTCCATGGGATTCTCCAGGCAAGAAGACTGGAATGGGTCGCTATGCCCTCCTCCAGGAGATCTTCCTGACCCAGGGATCGGAACTTGCATCTCCTGTGTCTCCCACATGGGCAAGCAGATCCTTTACCCTTGTACCACCTGGGAAGCCCAATAGGTAAATGGATAAACTAATCATGGTACATCCATGCTATGAAAGACCATTCAGCAACAAAAAGAATGAACTATTGTTATACTCACCAGCAGGGCTGAATCTCAAAATAATTATGCTGAGTAAAAAAATTCAGGCAAAATAGAGTACTTACTCTCTGATGTGTGTGTCCATGCTCAGAGGACCACAGCTCATGGGGTGGCAAAAAGAGTCAGACACGACTTAGGGACTAACCAACAACCATCTTTTGAATAAAAGCCATTCTAACAGGTGTGAGGTGATAGCTCATTTGATTTGTACTTCCCTGATGATGAGTGATGTTGAGAATCTTTTCAGATACGTGTTGGCCATCTGTAAGTCTTCATTAGGAAAATGTCTATTCAGGTCCTTTGCCCAGTTTTTAATTGGAATATTTTGATTTTTCGGCTATTGAGTTGTATGAGTTCCTTACACATTGTTACCAACCCCTTGTCAGGCATATGGCTACAGACACTGTCTCTTAATTTTTGCTTTGCTTTAGCTTCACTTGTTACTTCATCACACTAGACTCCAGCCCACTGTGTGCTTTAAATATGGGCAGTTTATTTTTGGTCGGTTACACCTGTCCATTAAAAAGATACATAGTGTGAGAGCTGCAAGTTAAGTTTTATTTGGGGCAAAATGAGGGCCGCAGCCCAAAAGACAGCACCTCAGATAACTCAGAGAAACTGCTCCAAAGAGGTAGTGGGGGGAAGGTCAATACAGAAGATTTTGGTGATGGGGGAGTTCAACGCAATCACGGGCTTACTTTACAAGAGGCTTTCCACTAGTCACAAGGAGCCGGTGCCATCAGGAAGAGACTTAGTGCTTTTCTAGATATGAAGAGATGCAAAGACTGGGATCATGAAATCAGTGCTTGAAAATATCTATCTACAGGTCCGATTTCACCAGTTTCCCTGGAGCAGGGTGCCTCACTCTCCACCCTGAACTCCGTCAGGGGTGTTGAGGGTAACAGTTGCAAGCAGTAGAGGGTTCAGGCAGAGGCAGGTGCGACTGCCCTCGGCAAGTGCCCATTTGTAGCTGACACACCCCATAAAGCAATTGACAAAAGTCCCCTCGCAAAAGCTGTACCCTTGGGACTTGCGCATTCTACGTACTAAACTTACATCTCAATAAACAGAAAGTCGTAGAAATCAAGCCTACAAGAGTTCAGAGAACACACCACCTCTGAGTTTCTCTTGAAAACACAGAAAAGGTTCACAATGAAATGTATTCAAATAAGAAATGAATCAATAGAGCTCAAGAAAGGACACTTCTGGGATCAAGCATAGAGTTGTTTAAAACTAAAGCTAAAGAACAGTGAGAATTACAGAATCTAATTCCAACATGATGACCTTGAAAATGTAAGCACATATTTTAGTGATAGTCAGTCAGTCGTGTCCAACTGTTTGCAACCCCATGGACTATAGCCTGCCAAACTCTTCTGTCTATGGAATTCTCCAGGCAAGAATACTGGAGTGGGTTGCCATTTCCTTCTCCAACCTTGATAAAGTGAAACAAGTTGCTGAAAAACAAAGATACTAGCCATGAAATGAGTCCATAATTTTCCTCTTCACTTTAGAGGAATGACTTTGGGATGAGAATTATTTCTGGGAAGGGATTTGCTGTCTAAGCTGTAACAATTTCTTCAAATTCCATTTCCATTTAATTTTCTTCAGGTAAAAGTTAAAGTAATTATTTTTGTTATGAATAAGATGAAGAGCAGGCTCTCACTTAGCAGAATAATTTCTATCTATCTTTGCACTGACCTCCCTTTCCTGATGTCTGTGTGTATACGTAGAGAGATGCCTAGAATGATAGTCACTAAATATTAATTATGTTTTTCTAGAGAAAGTGAAACAAGGTAAGTTGTTTTTCTTCTGTATATTTCTCCAATGGCTTGAATTTTTATAAAATGGGTGCAACATTTTATATATTTATAAAATATATATTTATATAAAAAACAATATATTTTACATAAATAATGAAGTTATTGATCTTATTTAACAGAACAACAACAAAAAAAACCACCAAAAAAAAAGTTGCAGCTGTGACATCAGACAGAGATGTATTCCCATCGCATCACAGCTGGACCACTGACTCCTGGTGGAAATGCAGATGTCTTTCATCTCTAAGTGCCTCGGTATTCTCATCTATAAAATGGATGTAACAAAGACACTGAATCCTTTAGGTTGAAAGGGGATGGTGTGTGAGGTGCTAATCACAGAACCCAAGGGGCATGTCCACTAGCCAGTGGAATCCTAGCTGGAAATGAAGTCAAAAACCCCACAATGGTCTTAAATCTAAGTCATAGCGTTGGAATTAGATTCTGTAATTCTCACTGTTGTTTAGCTTTAGTTTCATGAGCTTCACATGAGCCATGAATTGTATTGGAGGAGCAATGGGCAACATAAGTGAAAGTGAAAAGAGAAAGTGTTAGCTGTGACCCCACTGGACTGTAGCTCACCAGGCTCCTCTGTCCATGGAATTCTCCAGGCCAGAATACTGGAGTGAGTAGCCATTCCCTTCTCCAGGAGATCTTCCCAACTCAGGGATCAAACCCAGATCTCCTGCACTGCAGGCGGATTCTTGACCTTTTGAGCCACCGGGGAAGCAATATTCAACTGAGACCAACACCATCTTCAGAACTGCATTCCATTCCATCCGTGCGGGGGTGCCAGAGATGAAGATCCCGGTTTCCTCCCGGTTCTTATATATCGGACCATTAGTACAGCATCTGGAGTTGTCACTTCAAGCTGGGGTGTTATTGAAGAGAAATCTGACAGGTTCCCACCACGGGTGACTGGCCTCGACATATGGAGGTATTTTTAGCAACTGATCTCCAAACACAGCCAGCTGTTTCCTTGATGTTCACAATGGGACATCTCCTTGCAGTTCGCCCCAGTACCCACCTTGGGTCCCCAGAACAGCCTGGAGAAGAAGTGACAATCACATGGCAATACTTTAGACCACTTCCATAATCCTGACTTTGGAGCATCTGATTTTTATTCATCTCCGTAGAGGCATCTTGTTGCCTTAGCAGGTAGATATATTTCAGGAAAGTGATTTTGTAAAGTAAATCCAACTTTTTCATAGACTTTTCTCATACAATTGTAGATAGATTTGCCCTGGAGACAAAACAACAACAAAAAAAAAGCAATTCAATATTGAAAAAAAATACCACAGTGGCCAAGTCTCAGGCTTTTTGTTGGTGGTGTTGCTAGAACAGATGATTTTTGGAGAGTTTTCAGAGCTTTGCAGCACTTCGCATGAAATCTCTTTTCTCTCATGCCAGGCCTTCTTCGGGAAACAATATGATCTCCCAGATCACATAATCTCCTGAAAACTCCATTTTCAAAATTTGAAGTTCAGCTCTATTTCTTCATTTATATGAAAATTGCTTGCTCTACCAGAAGCACACTGTGCCGATAGGGACCACTTTATAAAAACGTGCTCCAGTCCCCCCAACTTTCCGGTGTGTGTGAAAAAAAAAGGTTCTAGGGTCGTTGTCAATTCCATGTGCTCAAACTTTCATAAAACTGGTTTCCTTAAATGTAGGAATATACGTACCTGAAAATGTCAGTAAGAAATTCAATGGAAGCTTAATCAACAGACTCACAGACTTAGAGAATGTACTTATGGTTGGCAGGAAGGAAGAATGGAGGGAAGGAATAGTTAAGGAGCTTGGGATCACATCTACACACTGCTCTATTTAAAATGGGTAACCAACAAGGTCCTACTTTATAGCACAGGGAATTCTGCTCACTGTTATATGGCAGTCTGGATTGGAGGGGGGTTTGGGTGAGAATGGATCCATGTATATGTATAGCTGAGTCTCTTTGCTATCCACCTGAAACTACCACAACATTGTTAATCGGTTATTTGTTCAGACACTAAGTCATGTCCGGTTCATTGTAATCCCAAGACTGCAACACACCAGGCTTCCCTGTCCTTCACTATTTCCTGGAATTTGCTCAAATTCATGTTCATTGAGTTGGTGATGCTATCTAACCATCTCATCCTCTATTGTCCCCTTCTCCTCCTGCCTTCAATCTTTCCCAGCATCAGGATCTTTTCCAAAGAGTCAGCTCTTCATATCACGTGGCCAAAGGACTGGAGTTTCAGCTTCAGCATCAGTCCTTCCAATGAATATTCAGGGTTGATTTCCTTTAGGATTGACTGGTTTGATCTCCTTGCAGTCCAAGGAACTCTCAAGAGTCTTCTCCAACACCACAGTTTAAAAACATCAGTTCTTCAGCGCTCAGCCTTCTTTATGGTCCAACTCTCACATCCATACGTGACTACTGGAAAACCATAGCTTTGACTATAGGGACCTTTGTTGACAAAGTTATATCATTACTTTTTAATATATTGTCTAGGTTAATAAGCTATAATCCAATATAAAATAAAAGTTTAAAAAAAGCTTAATCAAGTCAAACACCATAACATCAGGCATACAAAGAGCGGCCACAGCCCAGAGCTGGGCATATCAAGAGAAGCCTTGTACAGAAACTCTCCAAGGAGAGAAGGGAAATGAGCAGCTTCCAGTCACCCAAATTCCACAAACAACGCAATCACAGGGGTCCTCAGGGCGTCCCTGTGGCAGGTGGCATGGTGAACAGGACGAGACAGAAAGGATGAACTCATGAACACGAAGCTTTGAACCCTGTTTCAGGAAAGCTAAAGCGGTTATAGATGGAAGATACCAACTTCTGGTGGAGCTGAATCACAAAAATGAATGATGCCATGGGGTGTGCTCTGGAGGAGGGCAGGGCATCCCACTCCAGTGTTCTTGCCTGGAGAATCCCATGGACAGAGGAGCCTGGGGGGCCACAGTCCACGGGGTCGCACGGAGTGGGACCCTACTCAGGCAGCTTACTTCTCACTCGTACAGGCAGGGGGTGTGCTACAAGGAAGAAGGCTTCCCCAGTGGCTCACAGGGTAAAGAATCCGCCTGCAAGACAGGAGACCCAGGTTCGATCCCTGCGTCAGGAAGATCCCCTGGAGGAGGGAATGGCTACCCACTCCAGTGTTCTTGCCTAGAGGATTCCATGGACAGAGGAGCCTGGCTACAGCCCATGGAGTCTCAAAGAGGCAGCCACGACTGAGCTACTAACACTTTCACAAGGAAGGAAGTCTTCTTGGCCCCCTAAATATCCCCATCCAGGGACCACAATATTTACAATTCCACCTCTCAAGAGGCAGGGAGGAGACAGGCATCCGACAGCACAAAGGATCTCCGGAAAAGAGAAAGCTAGGAGGCAGAGGGGGGACCATCAGTTATCCAGTGCCGCTGGACATCCTGACTTGATCCTTGATTCGCTGCAAATGAAAGCAGTCTCCATTTCTCCAGCCGAGACGATCTCTTTGAGGCGCACCCCGAGTGTCACCCAAAAATACACGCACCTCCGCTCTGCTGCTGGGTCAGCCGCCTTTCCATCTTGCTCTCCGCCTTCCTCAAACTTCGCCCAGTTCTTTGAACCGCGTATATCAGCTGCACAAACCATTCCCTCGGCGAAAGGTTCGCCCCTACGCCCTAGTTCGCGTCCCTTCTCCGCGCATCCTTCTAGATCGCACTTCCCGCCACCAAAGAGAAACAGCCGGACCTTAGTTGAAGCAGCGAAAGCGGAGTTTATTCAATAACTACAGACAGTAGGAAAAAGAGCAGGCCTCCATCCGGATTTGTGCAGAGATGAGCGGATCTCTAAAGGGAGAATGAGGGAGTGGAAGGAGGAGTGGAAGGATCTTGCAGAGACAGGGACATGAAAAGTCACACAAAAAAATAGGAGGGAGGGATGTGCGTGTGTTAGTCTCTCAGTATGTCCGACTCTTTGCGATCCATGGACTGCAGCCCGCCAGGCTCCTCTGTCCATGGAATTCTCTGTGGGTAGCCATTCCCTTCTCCAGGAGATCTTCCCCACCTGGGGATGGAACCCAGGTTTCTGGCATTTCAAGCAAATTCTTTACCATCTGAACCATCTGGGTTTGCTAACTGGTGCTGCTGGAAATTAGGCTCCAAGCCTCCCAAAGAGGCAGGGGTCCCGTATTCAGAAGTTGGCTGGAACAACCAGTTCTGTGGACATCTTTACATTTTCTTCGGAAGCAGTTTAAGGAAGACTAGATTCATCCCAGGGTGCAGCCATGAACTGTTAGAAAAACTATGGTGGTGCTGGTTCAAGTCGAAGGTCAAGTTTGTTCAAGTTCACGGTCAGTATTGAGGCCTCATGTGGAAGGACTCAGAGGAGCCACTCTAACGTGGTCAGGAAAGGTCTTTGTTCCCCACCTCCCCTGGGTTAAGCACCCCCCCAAAATCAGCGCTCTGCTCCCCTCCAGTACTGTTTCCCCTTCCAAGAGGGCCCCTGAGCCTGGCAGGCTCTGCACTAGACCTTGAGCTCTGCAGGAGAGGTGAGGCACCGGGTCTTGTTCATTATTCAGTTCCCCCACTGCCTGGTCTGTTGAGATGTTTGATCATTTCTCCTGAACACACACCATGGAGGACACACATGAAATAAACGAGTATTCCCCAGAGTGGCTGCCGGGGTTTCCCTCCCCTCCTCCCCACACCCAGTCAGCCGTCCACTTCATCCGCTGGTCCTTTCTCTGTGACAACATCTAGATGCAATTGTCCCTGCCTGGGCAAATCTAGGCCAAGGATGTACATTGGGAGGATGACGGCTTTCTTTTTCCCCTCTTTAGCTGAGATGTAAACATTGTGGTGAAAGTGTCTGATGAGATCCAAGAGGGCCCAAAGCTCAAGCAACAGAGGGGGACCTTCTGCATCGTCAGGGTCCCTGAGAAGCTCACAGGGCAGACAAAGAAATGGTGGGAAGCAGCATCATATGTCTGGGTGAGAAGAAGGACCTCACTGCCATTCTCAGGAGCCAGCGCTGAGGGATTTAAAGCCCCTGAGAGGGTTGGGGCTGGGAGGAGGGGGTCCCAGCCGGGGGACAGCGCAGGTGGGACCAGGAGTGTAGATGGGGCTGCCCCCAAACCCGGGCTCAGCTGTCACTCTGTCATTCACTGTAAAGGCGTCCCTCTCGCTCAACCTCTGTGTCCTTCACTGTTAAAATCAACATTTAGGGAGCCCAACAGTTATGAAGCGGGGTGGCTGAGAAAACGATAAGGAAAAACAGAAAACACTCAGCATGGTGACCTGTCACCTACCCTCCCAACCTTCCTTCTGCTTCTGTCTCTTGACACATATCCAGACCCAGATCCCCAATTCTGCCTCCCTAGAGTGTAGGGGAACCCATCTGACCTTTTCCTAAGAGAAGGACAGAAAGAAAAGAAAAAAATGCAGAAAAAGAAAGATATATTTACTGTCTCTTCACTGCTTTTAAAATAGAACAAGCTTATTTGTAGCAGTTTTTTAAAATATAATAAAGAAGAGACTTCCACAGCGGTCCCGTGGTTAAGACTCCGTGCTCCCAATGCAGGGGACCTGGGTTCGATCACTGGTCAGGGAACCAGATCCCACATGCTGCATCTGAGAGTTTGCTTTGCCACAGCTGAAAGTTCCCTCCTGCTTCCAAGGTGTGGTGCCAGAGAAACTAAAGATCACAAGTGACCCAACCAAGACCTGGCACAGCCAAATAAATAAACAAATATTTAAAAAAAAAGAAGAAGAAGAAGAAGAAGTTGAATTTGTTTTTAAAAAAAGACCCAGTTCAGACACCCCTTCCCTGATTTCCTTCTGCCTCTGAGTCTTATAGCCCATATATCAGCCCTATAATAACAGATTTCACGGTAGGCTGACTGCCAAGGCTTGAAACCCAGCCCCACAGCTTCCAAGGTCTGACTCTTTGAGTGAGTTACTTAAACTTTGTAATTGTATTCTAAACTGTGTGAAGGGGATGATAGTAATAACCCCCATCTCATTGAGTGCTGATGAGGATTAGTTGAATTAATGCATGTAAAGCACTTAGTGCAGTGCCTGGAAAATTGTAAGCTTTCATTAAATGATGACAATAAGAACCACGATGATGATGGTGATGGTGATTAAGAATTCATTAGACTGAGCTCCTGAGGACAGGAACCAGCATCTTAATCATGAATGCAGGACCCTGTCTATGGGGATTCTCCAGGCTAAAATACTGGATGGGTCACCATGCTCTCCTCTGGGGGATCTTCCCAACCCAGGGATCAAACCCAAGTCTCCCACATTGCAGGTGGCTTCTTTACCATCAGAGCCTCCAGGGAAGCCCTGTTACATACATCCAAGTGCCTAAAATAGCACCTCTCAAGAGAAGACATTAAATATTTGTTGAATCATTGGACAAATAAGTTAATGAACTTGTCTCTTCCTCTCCAATGCCCAGCCTCAAGTAGGTGCTCAATCAATGTCAGTTGACTTATTGAATAAGTTCATACATGACCACCCTCATGGTTGTCTCTGAAGCCCCCAAAACTCTTTACAATCTCTGCTCTCATCCTGGCAGCCTCTTGTCAAAAAGGGTGCAGACTTTTACCTCCTGACAAGGCAATTTGAAGGGCTTCCCTGTATCTCAGCTGGTAAAGAAGCTCCTGCAATGCAGGAGACCTGGGTTCGATCCCTGGGTTGGGAAGATTCCCCTGGAGAAGGAAAAGGCTACCCACTCCAGTATTCTGGCCTGGAGAATTCCATGGACTGTATAGTCCATGGAGTCACAAAGAGTCGGACACGACTGAGTGACTTTCACTTCACTTCAAACAACAGCCCAGGTTTCTGGGGATTTCCAGGGACCCAGCCATGGAGAGCACCCTGACTTTAATAAGCACCCTTGAGTTTGGCTGGGTTCCTTCTGTGAGACACCAGTAATTAATTTGGTGCTCTTTGGCCTTCTAATAAATTTTCAATAGGAATAAAAGCAACTTTGACTTCCCTTCAGGCCTATAAATAATTCATCCCCATTTGTGTGTCACTGACTCTCATTTAGTAGGAACTGTACAAAGGTCGGGGCCAAATAAAAGTCTCTTCAATGTTTGTGGATAATGTCAAAGAGTATTTTTAGGGCAAATGGTGTTCAGAGAAGAGACGAAGAGAAACACTGAGTTAATTGTGTTCAAGTGCAGATATTCTCGGATGGGTAAGTGTGGGTTCCCTGACAGCCCCCAAGCTAGAGAGCTCCTGACTGCATTGCTGACTTGGAGGGAGGTTAATGAGGACCATGCTGCCCTTAAAACGGAATGGTGCAGCTTAAGCTTTTTCCAGATCCAGAAGTGGTGCCAGAACAATTTTCATCCCAGTTCTTAAGCCTGCAGATTCTAGCAGGACTTAAAATAATGAAAAAATAAAAATAAAAAAAAGCTTCTTCCTGCCTATGAATTAAATGCAGCAATTAACTACCAGGAGAGTGAGATCATGGTCTTTGAAGCCACACAGCCAAATATTTTCAGCTCTGTCACTTTCTAGTTATGGGATTTCAGGCAAAGTCCCTGAGCCCGCTAAGCCTCAGTTTCTCTGTCCATAAAATGGGTATTTTTGGATATCCCTATATGAAAGGGTCATCATGAAAACTAACACAAATAATCCAAATATGAAGATTGGCACAAAGTCAGTGTGCCAAGTATCTTAAAATTAGATTCTCCTTTAAGTATGTTTTAGGTTGTGGTTTCCAATGGCTGTTCTTCCAAATACATGATTGTGTTTTGATGTGTCAAAGATTTCTCAACAATTTTGGTTTGCCAATGCCGCTCTTTCTCCTTTTCCAGTTTGTTGCTTTATATATATTTTCATTTATATTCTCTGTCTTCCTCTCCCTCTCTCTTGTCGATTCATAGTCATTTGGGCCGCAGGAGAGGCAGCTGAGTGTGCTCATTCTTTATCTTGGTGTCACTCCTTGAAGTCCATTATCCAGGGAGGCAGAGTCCCACAAGGGCTCCTCACCTGAGGAGTACCAAATCCCATGCTTAGAAAGAATATCAAGGGCAAGACATCCATTTTGCAAGTGAGGATGCTGAGGTTCAGAAAAGGGACATAATGTCCTTAAGAAAATGCAGCTAAATAACCAACAAAATTCTGAAAAGCAATTATCCTTCAGTTAAAAAATAAAGTTTAAAAAGCAACTATCCTTCAACTAAAAATAAATTTAAAAAAAAAGAAAATGAAGCTAATGCAGGAGTTCTTAACCTGAAGTCCGCAGACCCTCAAGTTGTCCTGAATAGAATTTAGGGAGTCTGCGAACTTGAATGGGAACAAATTAGAAAAAGGTTTTCAATAACCTCTAGCTGAAAGTTTTTATTTCCTTCAACTGAATGTAGCCAACCAAGCACAATAGTATTTACCTTATTCTGACTTTGTCACCAAAGGAATCCACAGATATTTTCCCATTGCGATACAAGTGTTGAAGTCATGGAAAAATACTATTTTAGATCGGCAGAATTCTGAAATATCGATAGTTATTAGATCTGCCAATAGTTCTAGTTATATTTAATGCACTAATAAAGAAATGTGTGTATTATTCTACACACATATATGTATTTTTTAAATGTCTTGCCAGCAATAAACTGTAATTCTGATTATTCTATTTTATGCATTTAGAAAAAAAATTTTTGAGGGAACATCTGTGTATTCACCCCACCTCCCTTTGGTTCATCCAAAGGTCTAAGCAACTAAATGAATGGCAAAGCTGCCATCCAAATGTGTCTGCTGGAAACTTCGAGGGCAAGGCCCTTCCCTAGGGCAGGCTAGAACCTTATCTCCAGGCATATGCTGCACTTCCTGGTCTTCCACCATTCCTCCACATTATTATTCAGACCACGTAGGAGAGGAGGAGGAAAAGGAGATGAAAGAAAAGGAAAAAAAACCTGAATCCTGATGATACACCTTACAACCGACCCAGTTTTCAAAAACTCCATTTCCCGGGCACAAAGGATTGGAGACACCAAGAGTTTGGTCCAAAGCCACACAGCTAGTCCAAAGAGTCAGACACAACTGAAGGACTCAACACACACAGCTAATGAAAAGCATATCCAGATCTCAAGGCCAGAACCCAGACCACCGTCCTGTGCTCCATGGCCCCTGAGAGCCACGCCCACCTCCACCAGCCCACGTCTCCTTCCTTAGCAACCACACTCACGTGTGTGCATCTAAACTATATTGTCTTTACCCAAGCTAATTTCTACTGTGTAGTCCTTGCTTTTCCAAAACTAGGTAGAAGTTTTGTGGCGATGTCATCATGTCAAGAGGATCCCATCTATATGACCTGGGCAGGAACCTCCTTTGTTAGCTGGGGATTGCATCAGTTAGGGTAGGCTAGGTGACGCTGCCATAACAAATGACCCCAGTAGCCCAAGGCCTTGACATTAACAAGTATTTGTATCTCATTCATCTTGTAAATGCACTGCGGCCAGCACAGAGCTCTGTTCCACATCCCTTCTCTCTGGGACCCAGGCTACTGGAACAGCCGCAGTCTGAGACATGCTTTGGCAGAGGAAAAAAGAGAATACAGCCCTTAAATCTCCTGCTTGGAAGTGACTCATGTCACTTCTGCTCCCATTTAATTGGCCAAAGGAGGTCAAAAGTATGACATCATTGAGAAAAGGAAGCCTTATTCTCCTCCAGGGAGAAGAAATGAATAGTCCAGTGAATAATTCAACTAGCATAAGAGAAGAGCCCATAAAAAGGTGCTGCCTTCTGACTACAATCTCAAAACATCTGCAGGTTTGACCTCTGATGCATCAATCACGTATTTACAAAACTGACCCTTGCTACGTCTAATTGCATGCATCATAGTCTTAGCCCTTGTTAAGATGATAGATTGCCTTTTAAAATCATTGAAAAGGTGTAGATTTAAAGAATGTGTTTAAAGGGAAAATTATTCCATCCTGTTCCCTTCTCCATGGAGTTCCGGCACTGCCTCCAAGACGCTGACACTCCTTGAGCGTAGTTTCTGTTTTCCCAACCACAGCCAAGGACACACAATGGGTATTCAACCCACACACAGCCCCTTGCCCTGAAATGCTGCCGACGAGTGAAGCCGGTTGTCTCCTCAGCCAACACTGGGAACAGCAAGGCAGCCTGCAAACACTCTTCTGAAAGCCTGTTCACTAATGAAGGGGCTGTGCCGGGCTAATACTTGTCCCCTCTGAATTTAAATGTCACGTACAGAGAGAGAGTGCTGAGGTAGCAAGATGGATTAGCAGAGGGAACGAAGGAGCTGTGTCACCAGAATGGTTTTCTTCTTGCCCCTTGATTGATGAGAAGGAGGCCAGGCTCACTTTATCTCCAACAGGGCATGTTGGAGAAGTGTTAATGATGTCATCAGATGATGGATTTTCTCATACCTTCACCCACTGAACCATGCCAGGCCGATCAAGCCCCACGCAAAGTGGAGAGCTCAACTTCAGGAACGATCTCCTTATAATCAACTTGCAGAGACAACACCATGTAATGGGGTGATGAGGCTACATGATGGAATAGAGGCAAGTCTAGCCCACAGGGGTGTGTGTGTGTGTGTGTGTGTGTGTGTGTGTGTGTGTGTACTAAGCTCACACGTAGTTTCTTTTTGGGTTGGGGGGGTTGCTAGTTTTCCCATTTCTTATATATTTTTTAGATACTTATTTATTTAACCGTGTTGGGTCTTAGTTCCAGCATGCAGGATCTTTTGTGTGGAGCACGGGCTCTCCAGCTGTGGCAACAGGTCCCAGAGCAGGGCTCAGTAAATGCAGCGCACGGGTTCAATTCCCCGACCAGGGGTCGAACCTGTGTCTCCTGCGTTGCAAAGTGGATTCTTAACCACTGGACCCCCAGGGGAGTGCCCCAGCATTTTATAATGAAAATTTTCAAGTACACAGCCACCACCAATTCATTAACATTTTACTAAGCTTGATGTATCACATATCTTCCCACCCATCCCTCCATTAATCCATCTTATTCTTACGTTCATCTCAAATTGCAGACATCCATATGTTAATATTTTCTCCTAAATACTTCAGGATGATTGCCATTAACTAGAGTTCAATATGTGTTAATAGGTTTTGGTATGCAATTTACATACATTGAAATATATACTTTTTCAAGTGTCCATTCACTGTGCTTTGCTTAGTCACTCAGTCATGTCTGACTCTTTGCGACCCCATGGACCCAGGCTCCTCTGTCCACCGGATTCTCCAGGTAAGAATACTGGAGTAGGTTGCCTTTCCCTTTTCCAGGGGATCTTCCCAACCCAGGGATCAAACCCAGGTCTTCTGCATTGCAGGCAGATTCTTTACCATCTGAACCACCAGGGAAGCCCAAGAATACTGGAGTGGGTAGCCCATCCCTTCTCCAGGGGATCTTCCCAACCCAGGGATTAAACCCAGGTGTCCTGCATTATAGGCAGATTCTTTACCAGCTGAGCTACCAGGGAAACCCATTCACTAGGTTTTTTTAAATTTATTTATTTTAATTAGAGGATAATTGCTTTACAATACTGTGTTAGTTTCTCCCATACATCAACATGAATCAGCCATAGGTATACATATGTCTCTTCCCTCTTGAACCTGATTTTGACAAATGCATGCATCAGTTTAATCCAAACCCTGTGAAAATATAGAATGTTACTACCATGCCTGAAAGGGTACTCACTCCATTACTAGTTAATCCCTGCCCTCACCATGGGTTAATTTTACTTGGCATAGAATTTCAAATAATGGATGTATGCCGAACACATTCTTTTGTGTCTGGCTTCTTGTACTCAGCACAGATTATCTGAGATTCATTCATATCTTGTATGTGAATCAGTAATTCTTTCCCTTCCCTTACTGAGTCAATTTTGGTTGAATCAATATCTCTATTTGTTTAATACCCTGTCTAACAGGAATCTTTTAGAATTAAGTACTGAGTTTTAAAGGACATACTTTGATTTTCATAATTTGTTGACACCTAAAAATTAGGAGATTTCACCTGAAGATCTGAATTTCTGGTTCCTTTTGGGAATCTGAAGATTGGACAATGCTCAGCTCACCCTTCTCCATAGCAACAGTGGCCTGGCCTGAGGGATGGTGCCAACTTTAGACATGACATGTGAGCTCTCATTTGCCACAGCCCGCACCACTCCCTATTGTGCCCCATCTGAGTAACCGTGTCATCAGCCTGCCCCGAAAGGTATATGATTTTCCAACTCCTGTTAATAACTACCAATAGTTCCACAGTGATTATGTAGTGAATTAATAAAGGAGACAATAAATGAACATAGGGTATTTCATTAGTTATGTTGTGCCAAAGATTCTGCAATAGAGACTGGATAAATGTCCTAGCTTTGAAATGATACAAATGAACTTACAAAACAGAAACAGACTCACTGAACTTAGAGAATGAATTTATGGTTGCCAGGGTAAAGAATGAGGGGAATGGATATTTAGGGAGTTTGGGATGGACATGTACACACTGCTATGTTTAAAATGGATAACCAACAAGGGCCTACTGTATAGCACAGGGAACTCTGCTCCAAGTTAAATGGCAGCCTGGATAGGAGGGAAGCTTTGAGGGAGAATGGATGCATGTATATGTATAGCTGAGTCGCTTTGCTATGCACCTGAAACTATCACAACATTGTTATCAGCTATACTCCAAAACAAAATGAAAAGCTTTTAAAAAATTTTTTAAAGTCCTAGCTTTGGAATCAGTTCTGTCTAGGCCTAAACCCCTCCTCTATTTCATACTGTCTCATAAGTTTCACTCCCCTTCACATTCTTCTTATGTAATATAGGGATAAATGTGCTATTAAATAATTTATGAGTTGCTGGAAAAATCAGTGAACTAACATTTAAAGTGTTTAGCACCACCAGGATAGTAGTTTATAATCATCGATATTATCATGGTTATCATCAACCAGTCCTCCACAAGAGGGGAGGTCAACTCACTTTTAATGCCATCTTTCCAGTGCAGCAATTTGAAGCCTCTGAATCTTGAGAGAGTATGATTGTGGCTAATGATAGAGAGGAATTTCCTGGTCCTCATACCCTGCTTTCTAATTAGCCAGCATCTCAAGCCTGCGTTTATGTTTGAGTTGAAGCCATTGTAAAAGTCTAGAATGCAGTCAAAAGAGCAGGAACTTCCTTTCTGTGATTTAAGAGGACCTGGGACAAAAAGCACTAGAGACCACCACAGACCAAATAAGATACCCCAAAGAGGGGGAGAATTACAGAAGAAAGGATCTAAAAATAGACTCCAGTACATACATGATGCTAATATAATGGCATTGCATTCATATCAGCAGGAGAAAGACAGATGACTCCGTAAATGGTAACAACTGGAAAACTGTCTGGAGACATACAAAGTCGAATTCTTATTTCATACCTTTGCACTAAAACAAATTCCAGATGGAGCCAAGATTTAAACATAAAATTATGGAACCAGTAAAATACTAAGAGAAAAAAAATGGGGGATTTTTTAAATAAACTCTTGATGACCAGAAAACATTAAGGACTACTTAAAATTCAGAATCCATATAGTCAAAAAGGCATATGTGAATAAATACAATAAGCAATTTCTGCCTTTAAAAACCACAAAGTTTAAAAAGATACAACAAACTGGGAACCAAAGGAAAAGGTCATTTCCCAAATATAAAGAAATTATAGAAATCTAGTAAATAAATTGGAGAAGGCAATGGCACCCCACTCCAGTACTCTCGCCTGGAAACTCCCATGGACGGAGGAGCCTGGTAGGCTGCAGTCCATGGGGTCGCTAAGGGTCGGACATGACTGAGCGACTTCACTTTCACTTTTCACTTTCATGCGTTGGAGAAGGAAATGGCAACCCGCTCCAGTGTTCTTGCCTGGAGAATCCCAGGGACAACGGAGCCCGGTGGGCTGCCGTCTATGGGGTCGCACAGAGTCGGACACGACTGAAGCGACTTAGCAGCAGCAGCAGCAGTAAATAAATAAATCTAGTAATAAAAAGACTTAAAACTCAGTAGAAAAACGGACCAAGAGTTCATTTAAAAATAAAATATGAATGGTTCTTAAACATATTAAAATATAGTCACTCATGCTAGCTATAAGATAAATGTGAATTTATTATTTTTTTAAAAACACTTTTTTAATAGGTATGTTTGATTTTTTCCCTTTTTTTTTTGGATGTATAGCATGCAGGGTCTTAGTTCCCAGACCAGGGATTGAACCTGTGCCCCCTGCAGTGGAAGTGCAGGGTCTTAACCACTGGCCCACCAGAGGAGTCCCACATAAATGCTAATTTAATATTTTTAAAACATTTAATTGGCAAAAATCTGGATATCTGATTAAAAAACTGTCATTGAGATTGTGGCGAAACAGTCATTTTCACAATTGCTGATAAACTTCTATGAAACAAAATTTGGCCCCAACTTTTTTCTGTTTTTTCACTATAGATATACAAGAAGGTTAGTTAACACATCACATAATTATAACTTTTTGTGTGTGGTGAGAATATTTAAGATCTACCCTTTTAGCAACTTTCATATATATATATATCACATTTTCTTTATCCATTTATCCACCAATGGACACAGATTGTTTCCTTATCTTGGCTATTGTGAATAATGCTGCAATGAACTTGGGTGTTTAGAATACATCCTCAAAATAATGACTTCATTTCCTTTGGATATATACCCAGAAGTGGCATTGCTGGAGCATCTAGTAGTTCTATTTTTAATTTCTTGAGGACCTCCCACCATATTATCTTCATTCTGGCTGAACCAGTTGACATTCCCATCAACAAAGGCACAAACTTTTTAAATTAAAATTCCACATATTTTCCACTGGAAAAAGTTATATTTGGACCTGTGTGAAACGCTGTAAATACAAAGATTATTTGCAATATTGCTTGCAATAGCAAAACAGTGAAGACCATCTAAAAACTATAAATAAGTTATTAGTAAGATAGATTATGGTATCGATACATGCTTAAAACGGAATACTGCTTTTGTAGCAAAAGAGAACGATCTCCAAGACATATTGTTGAAACTGACCAGGAGCGGGGTGGGGCAGGTACAGAATGGTGACCAGTCAGCTGGTGTCAGGGGTAGTGGGGAATAAACAGATACAGCATAATGCAGAGGATGTAAGTGCCCAGAACATATTGAAAAGGGCTCGCAAGAAACCGATATCGGGACATCCCTGGTGGTCCAGTGGTTAAGAATCCAGCTGGCATTGGGGGGAACTTGGGTTCAATCCCTGGTCAGGGAACTGAGATCTCACAGGGCGAGGAGCAGTTAAACCCATGAACCGAAACTACTGATACCTCACCACAACTAGACAGTCTGTGCCACCTGAAAGATGTGGCGTGATGCCATTAAGACCCGATGCAGCCAAGTTAATGAACTAAATATTTTTCTCAAAAAGAAACCAGTACCAATAGTTGACCCTAGAGAAGAGAACTGCTGAAGCAGCAAACCCTTTTATACCATGTGCATGTATTATCCATCCCTTTTTTCTTATTATTTTAAAGGTATCACAGGGAATTCCCAGTGGTCAGAACTTGGTGTTCTCACTCCCAGGGCCCCAGGTTCAATCCCGGGGAACTAAGATCTCACAAGCAGTGAGGCACAGCCAAATGCGATTGCCCTCTCTGCGTCATTTAAAGAGGCATGACGATTTTAGCCAATTATGACAAAGAATAAGCAAGCCTCGTGCAAATGGCCCCTTATAACTTGGGGATTCTAGGAATTTCCTGAAATACATCAGCACTAGCTGATTTCACTGCACTCAAGATGACAGAAGTATTGCTATTAGATCTGTAGAAGCGCAACAGGCTTTTGAACTTCAAGTCCCCCCGGGTAGCAGAGAGCAGAGGGAGGCTCTCGGGGTCATCCAGCGCTCTGCCATCACCTTGGGAACATGCAGAGCCCCCTTCCTCCCTGCACTGAGGACCACCCAGTTCCCAGGGGCCATCTCGCACACAGGGATGGAGAACAGAATGTGGTTCTTAACATAAATGGAATTCGGAGTTATTTTCAAAGCTAGAACACATTCAAACTGTAATGTGAAGGCATTTTTAGCTTCCAAATGGTACCTGACATTTCAGGGTTTACTATCTGCCAAGCCTTTATATGCATTATCTCTTCTAATTCTCAGTAAGACATGGGAGGGGTCGGGTAGAGGGGGGTTCTGTCATTATTTTCCATTTACAGGTGAGGGAACTGAAGCTCCAAGATGTTTACCCAAGGTCACCATGCAAGACCTTAACCCAGGCAATCTGACTCCAGAAATCCAGAAAGCCTCTTCTATGCCCACCTTACACTGCTCTTCAAATCACAAAGCCTCACCTCTCACCTGCCAGCATCCTCCACACACATGAATATGCCTTTTGCTGTGATTTCTACTAGAACTTTAGATGCAGTAGTGGGTATAATAATGATCTCCTAAAGATGTCCACACCCTAATTTCCAGAACCTTTGAATGTATCATTTTGCTGTTGTTATCCAGTTGCTAAGTCCTGTCTGACTCTTTGTGATCCCATGGACTGCAGCACGCCAGGCTCCCCTGTCCTTTACTATCTCCTGGAGTTTGCTCAGATTCATGTGCATTGAGTCGGTGATGCTATCCTACCATCTTACCCTCTGCCGCCCCCTTTTCCTTTTGCCTTCAGTCTTCCTGAGCATCAGGGTCTTTTCCAGTGGGTCAGTTCTTCACTTCAGGTGGCCAAAGGATTGGAGCTTCAGCTTCACATCACTCCTTCCAATGAACATTCCAATAAATTGATTTCCTTTAGGACTGAATGGTTTGATCTCTTTGTAGTCTCTCAAGGAGAGACTCTCAAGAGTTTTCTCCAGCACCACAATTCAAAAGAACTGATTGTGCAGCATTCAGTCTTCTTTATGGTCCAACTTTTGCATCTGTACATGACAACTGGAAAAACCATAGCTTTGACTTTTGTCAGCAAGGTGATGCCTCTGCTTTTTGACAAGCTGTCTAGGTTTGTCATAGCTTTCCTTCCAAGGAGCGATGTTACCTGGCCAAGGGGAGTTAAGATAGCAGGTGAAATTAAGGTTGCTAATCAGCTGATCTTAAAATTGGGAGGGGGGCTTATCTTGGGTTATCAAGATGGGTCCATTGTAACCAAAAAGATCCTTAAATGTGAAAGAGGAGACAGGAGTTCAGAGTATGTCAATGAAAAAGACTCAGCTGCCCATTGGTGACTCTGAAGATGCAGGGGGGACCATGAGCCAAGGCTGCTTCGAGGAGATGAAAAAACCAGAAAACAGACTTTTTCCACTGGGCCTCAGAAAGGAATGCATGCCTGCTGAAAACTTGATTTTGTCCCACTGAGAGCTTTCTCAACTTCTGACTTCCTGGATCTATAAGATAATAAATTTGAGCTTGGCTACTGACCACTTGAACTGTGGCTGGTGTGACTGATTTAATTTAATTTTAATTAATTTATGTAGCCACCCAGGTGGACCATATTGGACTACAAAGCTTGAGGGAACTATACGGTGGGCAGGTTCTTGAGGAAGATCCCCCTCTTGTAAAATGACTTCCCCCTCCTCTCTGTTCTCCAGATGCCACTTAGGTCTCCAAGCAGCAAGATCAGAGTGAGCCCTGCAAACAGAAGAGATAAAGTACAGTGGCCAGTAGCTGAGAGTCTGTGACAACCATGCCCCAGCTTTATAACCTGGTTCATCAGTCAGGGGTCTCCAGAAAAACAGAACCAATAGGATACACATAGAGATACACAGGGTTGAGTATTCAACCCTGAATACTGATCGGAAGGACTGATGCTAAAGCTGAACCTCCAATTCTTTGGCCACCTGATGCCAAGAGCTAACTCATTGGAAAAGACCCTGATGCTGGGAAAGATTGAAGGCAAAGATAGAAGAGGGTGGCAGAGGACAAGATAGTTGGATGGCATCACTGACTCATTGGACATGAACTTGGGCAAACTCTGGGAGATAATGAGGGACAAGGAGGCCTGGCATGCTGCAGTCCATGGGGTCGGACTCGACTTTGCTACTGAACAACAGCAACAGCAAAGAGATACACAGAAAGAGGTTCGTCATAAGAAACTGGCCTGTGGGATTAGAGTCTGAGAAGTTGCACGACCTCCTTCCTATCTGAAAGCTGGAGCCCCAGGAGAACCCGTGGTATAGTTCCAGCCCAAACCCCAAAACCTGAGAGCCAGGGAAGCCAGCAGTGTGTGTTCCAGCCCAAATCCAGAGGCAGGAGGGCGAGACTCGCTGATGTCCAAGGACAGGAGACAGACGTCCCAACTCAAGCGGAGAGAGCAGATTTGCCCTTCTTCCGCCTTTTTGTTCTATTCGGGTCCTCGACAGATTGGATGAGGCCCGCCCACGTTGGTGAGGGCGATCTTTCTACAGTCTACTGATTCAGATGCCACTCTCTTCCAGAAACACCCTCACAGACACACCCAGAAATAACACGCTACCGGCTCTCTGAGCATCCCTGAGCCTGGTCAGGCTGACACCTAAAAGTAGCCATCACACTTGGAGCAGGTGACAACCGTCTCAGAATGAGATGGTCCATATAAAAGCCCTTCCACCCAGCAGGCTGTCAATCCAGGTTATGCACTGGTGGGAAGGTTACTGTTCTCCTTCACAATGCTTCTGTCTTCCCCTGTTGGATGGTGGGCTGCGGAACTGAACTCTGATTCATCCTGGTTTCTTTCTCACCCCCACTGGCATCCAGCACAAAGCCTGGCACGCAGGAAAGAAAAGGAGCAAGACCCTATGGTCCTTGTCCCACTTCTCGCAGATGTCCTTGCCTGCCTTTTGTCTATAGAAAACTTGAGTCGAAGAATAAGTTTAATCAGAGATATGAGAAATACAGAAACAAAGGAAAGCAGTCAAAGGAGACCAAATAATAATAATGTAGGATTATTAATGCATGACATTAAACATAGTCAAGGACCTTTGGTTCCTTCTCAAGGACTATAGATAATATTCTGAGCCATATCCTGTGAGCTGCCTTATAGACACCGAAATACCAGGTGGAAGAAGTTAACTACATAATGACTAGACAGCAGCTATGACATAAGCTGTCACATTGCCGAGAACTGGCATCAAGGAAATGGGAATAAATGGACCCTGGAACTGAAGATTAACTGTATGTAAAACAATCAAAATGCTGCTGGTCAGACCACTGATGACCAATTTGAAGATGACTGTTAGAGGCGTCTGTGCTGTTTTCTGCATATGGCCCCCCTTCCCCAGTTGCCTGCATCTGAAATAAAGCAAAGTTCCCTTTGCACCAACCTGGTCTGTTTACTGACTTTTGAGAGGTGAGCAGCCAGACCCCATACACTTTCAGTACCAGTAGGTCCTCAGTTCAAGTATTTGAGTGGGATTGAGCCCATTTAAGCCTCAGTACCTTTAAATGCTTAATGTTGTATGTGTGGTTTTAGGTATTTAAAGATGTTGAGATTGAGTGCGGGGATGCTTTCCTGTAGCTAAGAGTGTGCTGGGGGGATGGGTGGTTTCAAAGGCACCCAGAAACTCTCCTTCTCTCTTTACTATCCCCCACACTCCAAAAGTTACCTCTCCTACAAGTCCGTGTCTGTAATATCTTTACCCCAAAAAAATGATTTGAGGCTTTTACTCCACAAAGATTCAAAATACCAAAGAAAGGATGAATTGACTTAAATTCAATCTCAACAGGGAAGCAGGGTTGGCAGGAACCTTAGAGGTTGTTCTGTGATTCTGAACCTTGTTGCAGGTTAGGATCTCGAGAGCAACTTTTAGAAATTACTGGTGGCTGAGTGGTAGAAAATCCACCTGCAATGCGGGAGACGTGGGTTCGATCCCTGAGTCATGAAGATCCTCTGGAGAAGGAAATTGCAACCCACTCCGGTATTCTTGCCTGGGAAATCCCAGGGACAGAGGAGCCTGGTGGGCTACAGTCCATGGGGTCAGAAAGAATCAGACACGACTTAGTGACTAACTGACAAGCAAGAACAAAATGGGATGAGAATCCCTAGGGGTGGGTCTGGCATCCATTTTTTAAAGCTCCTGAATATGCTACCAGGAGATAAGGACCACTGCATTGCCTTATATTTTTGTGAGGGTAAATGTATCTAACATGACATTAATGATGAATGCTTTAAAGTTGACAGTTCAGTGGCTTTTAGTACATTCACAGTGTTTTGCAAGCACCGTCGCTATGTAGTTCCAGGATACTTCCAGTACCCCAAAACAAAGCCCACGTCCACTGAGCAGGCACTCCCGGTACCCTCTTCCCCAGTTCCTGGAAATGGCTCATCTAGTTTCTGTGTCTATGGGTTTACCTAATCCAGACATCCCATAGAAATCACACATGTGTGGCCTCTGTGTCTGGCTCTGTGTCACAGAGCATCTTGTTTTCAAGCTTCATCCATGTTGTCACATGAATCAGTACTTCATTCCTTTCAGTGGTTGACTGATATCGCATGGTACAGATGGACCATGTCTGTTTATCCATTAATCCATCAATAGATACGTGGGTTGTCTGTAGTCACCCTTCTAAAAGATAGGGACATGAAGGACTTCCCTCATGGACCAGTGGCTAAGATTCCATGCTCCCAATGCAGAGGGCCTGGGTTCAATCCCGGGTCAGGGAACTAGATCCCACACATTGCTACTAAGAGTTTGCATGCCACAACTAAAGATCCCTCATGCTTTCAATCTGCGGTGCTGGAGAAGACTCTTGAGAGTCCCCTGGAAGGCAAGGAGATCAAACCAGTCAATCCTAAAGGAAATTAACCCTGAATATTCATTGGAAGGACTGATGCTGAAACTCCAATCTTTGGCCACCCGATGTGAAGAGCTGACTCATTGGAAAAGACCCTGATGCTGGGAAAGACTGAGGGCAGGAGGAGAAGCAGGTGGCAAAGGATGAGATGGTTGGATGGCATCACTGACTCAATGGGCATGAATTTAAGCAAATTCCAGGAGACAGTGAAGGACAAGGAAGGCCGGCGTGCTACAGTCCACGGGGTCACAAAGATTCAGACACGACTTTGTGACTGAACAACAACAACACTGAACACCATAGATGAGGCGGCTAAGACAACAGACAATTACTTCTTATAGTTCTGGAAGTAGGGAAGTCCAAGATCAAGGCTCCAGCAGATCGGGTGTCTGGTGTGGGATTCCTCCTGCTTTGCAGGTCGCTGTCTTCTGATTGTGTGCTCACATGGCAGGAAAAGAGAGAAAGAAGACTCTTATCCCACCATGGGGCCTCCACTCTCATGACCGAACAGCCTCCCCAAGGCCCACGTCCCAGAACTATCACATTAGAGCTTTAAGATATGAATTGGCGGGGAGGTGGATCACAGACATTGGGTCCATAGCAGAGGCAACCCCTGCCCATCTCAGCACAGCTTCCTTCTCTGTCTCCTCTCTGAGTTGGTTGCTAAGAGGAATGGACTTGCTATGGCCACGCTTCTTTCACTCAGATCGATAGATCGCTCTCAGTCTCAGCTCCACGGTTCTGATGATCCATGGGCCCCCTCCCTCTCCCCATAAAAACCTCAGAAAGTTAATTCAGGGCAGATAGGAACTGGTCAGTCTTCAGCCATTTTCCATCTTGGAGACCTCCAAAAATAGCTAAACTCTAATGCATATTTCAGGTTAGACTTGTTTATTCTCCCTCTTTCTGAGCCAGCAAGCTAATTTCCCCAGAGGGGGAAGGAAAGCAAAGGCGGCTGCCAGAAAACAGAAAAATCAGCTTGAGCTTCTCCCTTGATTGCCCGCAGGAACAATGCCTCCTATCTCAATGCTCTCAGCGAGGCCCCAAGAGCAGAGCCTTTCTTCTCTGTGGGCAAGAGGTTTGAATATGCCCAACCACAAAGCCCCAGTGGATGCCAGACCCTGGGCACAGGCTTCCAGACCTTCTCAGCTTGCAAAGCGAGAAGCAGGAGGCAGCAGCTGAATGCCAGCCGTAGTCCTTTCTCAATAGCCAGATAGGAAAAAAATAATAAGGATTACTGTGGTTTAAATTCCAAACTGAGGAAGCACCCTGATTGACCAGGTGTCCGCACAGCCAGAGCCAAGGATGGAGTGACGGGGGGCTGGTCTTGGGCACAGTGTGCTCCGTTGCTAAGTCGTGTCTGATTCTTTGTGACCCCAGGGACTGTGGCCCATCAGGCTCCTCTGTCCATGGGATTTCCCAGGCAAGGATACTGGAGGTGGGTTGCCATTTCCTCCTCCAGGGGATCTTCCTGACCCAGAGATCGAACCGCGTCTCTTGCATCTCCTGCATTGGCATGTGGAATCTTTACCACTGGGCCACCTGGGAAGCCCCCTTCTACACTTGATTTTAGCCCAAAAGACTGAGACACAAGTATGAGCAGAAAAATGCTACTATTTGACTGTATTACTATAACAGAAGCTCAACTATGTTCAACCAGAATAAAGGGTGGTGAAACACAAGCAAGAAGCCTTGATTTCTCCATCTATTCATTGTTAGCCATTTGTAAATGATCTGAAGGCGGAAAGGGTTGTAGGCTCAGAAATCTGCAGATTTTCCTTCTGCTAGAGGAGCTATTTGGGTAAGGACTGCCCTGCCAATTCCCCCCAGGTCCTTCCAGCCTGAGGCCATTTACAGCTCTGATGGAACACTCATTCTTCTTGGGTCTACAAGGATTGCATGACTCCAGAAACAATGAGACAGTGAGAAAGTTATCAGTGGTCTTCACCTTGGCACTTCATAAAGACCTGGGGTGGGGCTGGCAGTCTCAGTCTCTCTCTCCCAACTGCAGAAAAATCAAGAAGCTAAACTCAGCATCCAGGACTTGCAGAAAGAAGGGTATTCAATGATCTAGACAGCCATACCAAATCATCACCTTTGGGTTTGATTGAAACTAACACACAACTTTTCCTTCAGAGTCTCGTGAAATTCACAAGGTTGATAAAGTGACCTAAGCCACCAGGATCTGGAGCTGTCTTTCTTTTCTCTAGAGACATTCTGGAAGGTATGATCCCCGAGGAGAGGCATTCCAGGACCTTAAAGATAGGAGCAAAAACCAGGGTAGTCTGATTCTAAATGGATTATTCCTTTCTGGATTCTTATTGTCAAACATACACTACATGCCTAACATTGTACCAGCCATATCCTCACGGGTAGATTCCACATGGAAGGAACTAATGCTCCACTTTTGGCAAAACCTCATAATTTAGGCAGGTTTTACATTTTTAGTTTTAATTTACACATGAAGAAAATTAAGCTCGGAATGTTCAAATGACCTGGCCAAAGTGACTTAGGTGATATGTGATGCGATCCATGTTCTAATCCACATCCAAAGCTCAAAGAACCCTTTCCACTTCACTGTTCTAGAAGACATGGAAATTCAAGGAAAGCCACAGCACCATGCTCAATGTGGCTCCACAAAGTCTTTTCTTTTTACAGTTCTGTTCATCACCACCTGGTGCAAAAAGAAAGCTTTTGCTTTTCTCTCTCCTGTCTCTCCTCTGCCTGAAAAAACTCATTTGCATTAGGTCTTAAACAATGCTGCTGGCTCATTTCTCATAGGAAACAGTGGAAGATAGGGATTAGCTTTTTCTGGAGCCTGCCAATGTCTAAATCAAAACTTTTCCTCCAGTAATAGGCGGTCAGGATGGACCCTGTCCAATTCTTTTTTACTTCCAGGACAGTTGGTGTCTGTTCCTCCCATCCTGCTTTTCTAAACAGCTTCCTCTTAGAAAAAGGATGACACCTATGTGTTTCTTTTCTCCTTTATCTGTGGCAGACATTTCTAATCAATCCTGACATTCCATTTCACTGATCCTCACCTGGACCTCAATCTTCTCTGTTTAGTTAAATTCCAGGCATCAGCTACCAAGCCAAAGAAGTCAATTTCCCATCCTTTTCCTATAGCAACACTTCATCTGTGTTTCCAAACCAGCCTTCTCCACTGGAAGGATACTACTATACCTATCCCCATAAATCTGCTGAATGCCAGGCTCATGTTAGGAAAGCCACTTCCTATAATAGAATCTCAGTGTGGAGTACTCTGTTAAACTATTTAACCTGACAATTACACATTAAATACAAACAGAATTTGTCCCTATGTGAATTCATAACGAGTTCATTCCGTGTGACTTCACCTAAATGCTTGAATTTCCAGTGAACGCTTGAGGACAATTTCAAAACATCTCATGAGATAAAAAGGCAATCCCCCAGGGCATTCTGGAAGTGAAGGTACCAATTATGGGTTAAACTAAAAGTGTGAGTCTGACTCTCCCCACCACACATGTCTGCACGGAGCATCAGTAAGCTAAGTGATGCGGCAGAGTACACGCGCTCCAAAGCCAAGGGCAGATGTGGCTGCATTATTTATAGTTTGTGTTCGGCATTCCTCGTAGGCAGATGCACCCACACACCACCACCCATGTGGGGGCTGCCTGCCTCCGTCTTCCAACTGCAATAAGAAAACAAAACTCCCACAATCAGACCTTGTCACTATCACTTAGATGAGACCCAGAGCCACAGCTCCTGGAGGCAGAGAACACAGACTTGGAAAGGGTTGCAGTAAGACTTAGCACCATCAAAACCCACCCAACACAGGCCACCATGAGCAAGAAGGAGGAGAAGAAAGCCATTCAACACACCCCCTCTTCTATGTGCGTTCTACTCAGTAAATTGTGTGCTGGTTTTTTTTCTTTTCTTTGCCTCTAGGGAGTTATAATCAAGCTGTAAGTTTGCATATGGCCTCGGTTTAGCCACATATGTTCAAAGGAAAGATAAACTCTCAAGGAAAAATCATACTTCTCAAAAGCAAAAGCTTACTTGAGATGTAAATGTTGCTTCGATCCTAGTGGAAAGAATTCTTCTGACTCAAGACTGGAATTCAGTCTGTTCCTCCACGTGGCCTGGGTACCAACACGCTCCATCCCCGGGCCCCAGGCAGACATCACCAATCAATCCTGACTCTCTTTCACTCCGAGGTGAGAAGTAGCCTTGGAACTGCCCTCCACACAGGGCTCCAGGAAGCCACGATCAGCCATGAGAGCTGGCATGTAAGATAAAAGCTGTTTGCCAGTCTACCCTCTACAATACATGGATGTGGCTGCCAGGGGTTCGCCTTTGACTGCTATGAACCACATATAATCCCTCTTCCTACTTCCAGACTGTCTATCACTCTCCTTGGCTACTTCCCAACACCCAAGCACCAGATGTGGACCATCGATAGAGGGACCCGGATCATTCTTGCTTTTTCCAAGCTCATCCTCAAATCCATCCAGCCTCCTCCTATTCTACTGATAAGATCTCCCCTACCCCTAGGCCCTGGGCTTCCCAGGTAGCACTACTGGTAAAGAATCCACCAGCCAATGTAGAGATGCAAAGACGAGGATTTGATCACAGGGTTGGGAAGATCCCCTGGAGGAGGAATGGCAACCCCACTTCAGTATTCTTGCCTGGAAAATTCCGTGGACAGAGGAGCCTGGCGGGCTACAGTCCATGGGGTCATAGACACACACATCCCTAGCCTAAATGTTTTTCCGTAGTCCTCTGGTCCCTTGGAATCCTTACATTAACCCTCTCCAAATATCTCCTCAGACCCCTGGCAACCCAAGCCCTCCTTGACTTGCCCTAGCATCCTTGGAAAGAACTCTGTTGACAAAGTCAGTCCATTCTAGAAACTCAGTGATGACAACTGCAGTTCAGTTTTTGTGAAGAATCCTCACATCCATGATCTCAGGGGATAATTCAAATCCTCTTGGGATGGCAGGTATTTAAGGCTCATGACAACAAACAGAAACAGGCCTCAATCTTGTCTGTGCCAGTGACCAGCCTGGGTGACTTTCAGCACATCCCTTCACTCTCTGAGCCTTGACTTCCTATCTGCAGGCAGAACCTACCTCCCAGGGATGTTGTGAAGATCAATGAGATAACACTCTCCAGGTGCTTATCACAATGTCTGGTAATCAGAACATGATGGCTGTAGTGGTTTTTATTTAATAGATCCTTTCTCAGATTTGGGTTCTGAGAAGGAGACTCTAAGATAAGGATCTGAATGCAAACAATGTATTTGTGAGGCGATCCCAGGAAGCACCAGAAGGAGAGGAGACAGGTAAGGAAAGCAAATCAATGAAAAGGGTGTTTTGAGTAGGTCTCCATTGTGTGCAGCTGGGGCTTCACCCCATCAAGACTCTAGGATATGCTGTAGGACATGCTCCCAGAGTTATCCCATCCAAGAGGCATTTATGTACCAACTATGCTGAAGATTGAAAAAATCTTACATTGTTTTCATTATACTTTTCTCTCTGCTTCTACCTTTGCCTTCCCCAAACCAAGTCAGTCACAGTGTTTGGCTTTTGTGTTTTGGGGTTTTTTTTTTTTTGTAATATTTTATTCGGTTGTGAGAGTTGGGCCATAAAGAAGACTGAGCACCAAAGAATTGATGCTTTTGAATTGTGGTGCTGGAGAAGACTCTTGAGAGTCCCTTGGACTGTAAGGAGATCAAACCAGTCAATCCTAAAGGAAATCAACCCTGAATATTCATTGGAAGGACTAATGCTGAAGCTGAAGCGCCAATCCTTTGGCTATCTGATGCGAAGAGCCGACTCACTGGAAAGCACCCTGATGCTGGGAAAGACTGAAGGCAAAAGGAGGAGGGAACGACAGAGGATGAGATGGTTGAATGGCATCCCCAACTCAATGGACATGAATTTGAGCAAACTCAAGGAGATGGTGAAGGACAGGGGAGCCTGGCGTGCTACAGTCCATGGGGTCACAAACAGTTGGACACAGCTTAGGGACTAGACAACAACAACCTGTTCCTATTGGTTGAGGGTTGCTCCTAACAGTGTTAGCTCCCCAGAACTCCTGACTTGCCTTGCACACAGGACAAGCAAGCTCTTAAGCTTGGGGGAAGCCCTCGGGCAGAGCTGTGGGCCCCCCGCAGACAGAAGCTGCTGTCTGGAAGAGTGAATGGCGGGGATACCGGATGAGTGGGGCGCCAAAGCCTCTGCCCCTGACACGCAGGTCACACAGACAGTGAGTGGCAGTGCAGCAGGAAAGAAGTATTGTTTCAGGTTCAAAGTGTAGCTCACCACTCGCTCAGACATGATATGATGGTGTTGATACCTACCTGGTAATGATTTATAGGGAGTGAGTCGTATGGTGTAGGAAACTACCTCACACAAACAGGATGCTCAAGAAATGTGATGCTAACAAAACTTCTCAATGACATGTCCCTTTCCCATGACCTCAGCTTTCTGCCACTAGAACAGGTAGCCTCCCTGCAAGCAGTGAAACCTGTTTTCTCCATCCATCCACCTATCCATCTATCTGCCTACCCATCCATCCACCTATCCATCCATCCACTCCCCTACCCATCCATCCACCCTCCTACCCATTCATCCATCCACCCATCCATCTACCTATCCATCCATCCACCCACTCATCCATCCATCCATCCATCTATTCATCTATAAATCCATCCATCTAACTATCCATCCACCCACCCACTCATCCATCCATCCACCTACCCATCCATCCATCCACCCACCTACCCATCCATCCATCCATCCATCCATCCACCCACCAACCCATCCATCCATCCATCCATCCATCCACCCACCAACCCATCCATCCATCCATCCATCTATCCATCCATCCATCCAGCTGTCCATCCATCCATCCATCCATCTAACAGCTACTGAATACCACCAGGATATAACCCTTATACAGGAGATGGAGATACCCAAGAGAATAGACATGGTTCTGGCCCTCCTCCTGGATGCAGACAAGCAGTCAAAGGAGCAGTAAAGGACCATGGGTGATGTAGAAGCAGTTTCTACAGCCTTGCTTCTCAAACTTTCCTGTGCCTGGGAAAGACCCGGGGAGTATTACTAAAACACAGTTTCTGATTCAGGGTCTGGAATGTGGCTTCAGATTCGATGCTTCCACATACTCTCAACTGATTCTGAAGCTGCAGTTTGAGCAGAGAAACTGAAGAATTCATTGGGGAAGCAAAAGAGGAATTCATTCATTCATTCACTGCTTATTCATCAGGTTATCTAGATATTGCTTCCCTCTGCTTCTGGAAAGAGGAGGAAGCTATGACGTTCATGAGCTGGAAAGGATGGCTCCAAATTATTTAATCCAGATGCATAGGAAGGTGACTCCCTTACCATCCCCAAATAAGAGCCATCCAGGGTCTTCATGAAGAGGTAGAAACACTCTGTCCTCCCTGAATAACTGAGTGGCCAAGAAATTTTTCCATGGCCACAGATCTTGCATGAGAGTGAGCAGAGGAAACTATAAAATGAACACACCTCCTGCCAGCCTTGAGTAATTTCTTGCTTGCACCTGTGGGACCTGAATCAGAATGCAAACTCAGTACAAAGTGGGCATGCATTGAGACTACAGCAACTGAATATCTAAACTGGGTAATGAGAGGAGCAGACTTCACCATCCAGATTTCCAATCGATCCCCTATATTTTTTTTCCAGAAAAACTTTCCAGGTCCTTCCCTTTAAAAAAAAAAAAATCCATCTAATTAAGCCTAAAAGAGCTAGCTGGAAATACATGCAAATGGGGTTAGATGTTATTCAAAGTTCCTTAAACTTAAACTCAAAGATAATAAAAGGAGCAGAGAATCTGCTCTGATCAGGCTGCAGAGACTTCCGGGGCCAATTAATATTTTCCATAAGCAGTGTGTGTATTTTTATTATACATTTTCATCCTAGAAAAGTATGATATAATTTCTGGGAGAAGAGAGGATAAAATCAAGAATCCTGTACTCTTAGAATAAATCTCCTCCTTTTGTTTTTGCTCAAATTAGCTTCAATAGGTTTCTGTATCTTGCAACTAGAAGACTTGATTAAAAGACGGGTATCTGGATGGTATGGGCCAGGCAACATTCCTGGCTCAATGGATCATTGTTAATAACTGAACGTGCAATACTGTAACCCCAGAGAAGGTAATTATGTGAAGTTTTCGGTATCAACAAGGTACAAAGGAGGCCTTCCCTCACGCCAATATCTTACTCTGCTGATACTGCTCAGCCTCCGGCAAAAGAAAGATTACAAATTCAGCACTAACAAAAGGTGAGGACAAATTGATGTTTGGAAAGATCTCTGAATCCAAAGATGTGAGTCTAGGTTTTAGTCTCTGCTCCAATACCCAATGACCAATAAATGACATTCATAAATGACTCCATCCTCAGTTTTTCACATCCTAACCTGGATCTGGAGTAGAAATGTGTTGACTGCCTATTCAGCCCTCTCCCTAACAGCATCAGCATGCTTTAGGGGAAATTGACTCCAAGCCAATCAGCATTTTTAGAGCACCTGCCCCTGCCTGAACCACTGTCGCTGGCTCAGGAGTGAGCACGTGATTTCTGTAGGTGCAACTGAGGTGAACCTTCGGCTTCCTCTTGGAATGTGGAAACAAAAATGTTCTTTCTGCTCCGTGGATGTGAATGAGAAAGCATAAAGCATCGTTTGTTGTAACCATATTGCAATCAAGGAAGAAGCCAGCTTGAGAATGAATCTGACTTGCAAAATAACTGGAAAAAAAAAAAAAAACACTGACAGAGAAATTAAGCCATAGTAATGATCACGCAGCACCCAAAACTGTTTCTTCTTCTGGATATTTCAGTTCTATGTCAGTAAATTCCCTTTATTTCTGTGTCCATTGGAGCTGAGTTTTCTGTTCCTTGAAAATGAATGCATCCATCTGTGGATTCCCAATTTTTTAAAGTGCCCTTATGGCTCAGCTGGTAAAGAATCTGCCTGCAATGCAGGAGACCCGGGTTCGATCCCTGGGTTGGGAAGATCCCCTGGAGAAGGGAATGGCTACCCACTCTAGTAGTCTTGCCTAGAGAACTCCCTGGACAGAGGAGCCTGGCGGGCTACAGTCCACGGGGCCGCAAAGAGCCAGACACGACTGAGGGACTAACACTGGTAACTATACAGCATAGGATGGTTTGTAACACCTGGACCAAAAGTCCTATGATTTATATGAAAGGACTTTGAAAATCCTAAGATTCTTTAAAAAGGTAAGGGAAGATTGCTATTGCCCTGAAGACATCTGGAAGGAAAAGAGTTAATCTTTCCCCAGAGACCCAAAAGACAATTTAGTTAAATGTAATGAAAGAGGCAGAATGAAGGATTCATTTTGATAACAATTGGCTTTGAGAAGCAAAAGCCAATTATTCAAAGCTTACCGTTTATTTATTTGGTTCTGTTTAAGAGGATCCAGCAGGCTGAGCAGGATTTGCCCTAACTGGATTGGTTCAGAGAGAGTTAGGAAGCAGCAGATTCACTCTCAGGAAAATTCCACCTCAGATTCAAGGTGGGGGAGGTGATGAAGAGTTGGATCTCGTGAGAGTCCCCCCCAGGGGGGACCCATCACCCATGCTGTTCAAGGAAGCTCTGGTCTGAGGATAGTGCAGAAAGAGCCAGTGAGGGTCAGCTTGCAGTTGGTCATCCTGTCAGTGGAAAGGACTCTGATTCAAATCCACACTCAGTCACTAACCCTGACTGACCGTGAACCTCTCCAAGCCTCAGTTTCTTCATCTGCAGAATGGGAATGATAGCACCTGCTCTGAGTCACATCATGGGATGTGTTAGTAGGAGGTGGGTGCAATTCCATCCTTCTTGCCATTCTTTGGGAAAGGAAAAAGGGAGGCAGGACCTAAAAAAAATTCATGGAAGAAGTAAAGGATGCAGATGACAATTGCAAGGATTTGGGGGGGGGGATTTTTAATTTATTTATTTTTGGCTAGTCCGGGTCTTTGTTGCTGTGCCTAGGTTTTCTCCAGTTGTGGCGGGCGAGGGCTTCTCACTGCGGTGGCTTTTCTTGCTACGGAGCACGGGCTCAGGGGCACAGGCGTCAGCCCTGGTGCTCGGGCTTCGTTGCTCCACAGCAGGAGGAATCTTCCCAGACCAGGGGTCAAACCTGCGTCCCTCGCATTGACAGATGGGTTCTTATCCACTGGGCCATCAGGGAAGTCCCAACTGGTGTGCGTTTTACATTATGCCTTTGACAAAAACTTTTGCCAATACCTCTTATCAAACGTCATATAGGCATTTGACAGTCGTTTCCCAAAAAGCCATTGAGTTCCTATAATATGCCAGATACTGGGTGCAAACAGAAATAAGACAGAAGAGACCCCCATCCTCATTGATCTTACGTTCCAAAAAGGAAGAGACAAGGAATACACAGACACACAAATAAAAATACTATCTCATCTCTGGAAACTATCCTTGCTCAAAGCTCATCTCTGAAAGATGAATTTAATATTAACACACAACCCTATTCGCCTTACTGACATCTCAGTCCTCTGCTTCTTTCTCCCTACTTCCTAACTCCTTCTAACATACCAGATAATTTATCCACACATATATTGCATATTCTCTGTCCCTCCTGGGAGAAGGTAAGCTCCATGAAGGCAAGAATAACTGAATTTCTTGTTTTCACCATTGAAGCTCAAGTTCCTAGAAAAATCCCTGACACATAGTATGTGCTCAATAAGTATTTATTGACTGCAGAGTGCTACAGAAAAATAATGCAGGGCAACGGAAGGGAGAGTGATGGGCCAGAGGTGGGACTGGGGGCTTCATTTAGACAGAAATCCAAAAAGGCTTCTCTGAGGAGGTGTCCCTTCAATGGCAAGCTGTATGGTGAGACATGAGCAGCAGATATAAAGATCTTGGGAAAGCATCCCAGGCAGTGAGCATGGTGTATACAAATGCCCTGAAGCAGGCAGAGCTTGTGTGTTGGAAGGCTAGAAACCCAAAGAGGCTGAGGAAGGAGGGTGAGGGGACAGTGGTGAGAATCAGGGCTCGGGGTGAGAGGTACAGGGTGGATATGAACTTCGAATCCTGCTACTTAAACACTCTACAAGTCCTCCACTGAATTGAAAAGAGTTATAAGCCACAGAGACTTCCCTGGTGGTCCAGTAGCTAAGACTCCAAGCTTCCAATGCAAGGGGCCTGGGTTTGATCCCTGGTTGCAGAAGTAAATCCCACATGCCACAGCTAAAGATCCCCCGGGCCCCAACTAAGACCTGGGCCGGCCAAATAGATAAATATTCTTAAAAAGAGTTATAAGGTATGAACATGCTTATCAAAGTGCCTGGACTGTAAAGAGGAGGTTCTTTGATAAATATTTATTGATCCAATTGACTGTCCTTTTTGCAGTGGCCAGTTGGCTGAAGAATCAAAGGATACGTAGACTTTCAAAGAAATTACCAAGGTGGGTTATGACAGTCTCCATCTTCTCATAGCTTCAGGGCTGTTGTGGAGGAAAGGGAACAGAACTATTTCATGTAGAAGGGAAGCCCAGTGGGTAGAGCCCCATGGGGAGAGAATCCCTGCACAATATGAGATGAACTTCGTCACAAACACCACGGTGGTGAAATTGGGGTAGTGAGTTTCCCATCACTGGAAGAGTTCGAGCTAAGGTTGAACTTCCACTTGGTAGGAATGGAAGGTAGAAGGAACCCAGGCACTGAGAAGACTAGATAACCTCCCAGGCATGCAACTTGATGACTGTCATAACCTCTTAATCTTGCCATCTAAACACACTAGTGTTTGATCTCGTCTTTGTTTACAAACCCCATCAGTAAAGTCCTCACAGAACGCGTCTACTAATAAGGTAGCAAAGGCTAGAATGCATAATAAGGGATGAATGCACCCATCCTTTGTTCAATAATACAATATTTTTCTTGAATAATGCATGAGCGGCTTTTCATTGCAGAAATGAGAGAATCTATAATCCCACTGCGCATCAAGTGAATGTTTTTAAACATTTATAAATGAGAGGCAAAGACAGGGGTAAGAAGCTTAAGGACAGCAGAAACGTGGGCAGCTGAGAACCAGCGCTGGTGGGGGGCTTCCATTCAATCCCCTATTGATGTGGTCCCCAAGATAATGCAAGCAGACAGGAACCCAGGTTAAGACACCCACTCTACAAGGCTTTCCCCAGGCCATGTTGATTTCCAGTCTCCAAAGAAAACTGGAAGGGGACTGTTGAGGATCAGCCTTCAAGTTCAGCACTTCGCCCCCAGATCATTTTAAACTCATGCCTGCGTCTGAGTGGTGGTAATCCCACAGGGAGAACAGCAGAGATGCAGTGCTTGCTTGACGGCCACTTATTTGCTAGTATTGGAACACGGATCCAGCACTCAGCTGAAAGACTACACTTCCCAGGCTCCCTTGCCAGGTGGGGTCACGTGACCACACGCTGGCCAATGAGGTGCAAACAGATACCAATTAGGGAATGGAGATAGGGGACTTCCAGGAAGGCTCTTTAAATGAAGTTGATTCCCCCGAGACATGACCCACCCACCACCCACCGCCCGTTTTGCTCTTTCCATCCTTCCCTTTTCCTGTTGCCACAGGAAGAGATCACTCTGATGGATGGTGGGGGGTCAACCCCAACCTAACCCCATGGAGACAGGGCATTGCCCAAACAAGAAGAATGGTTGTTTAACCATTCTTTAACCAGAGAAACTCAGCTCTGTCTTGCTCTGTAATAACCAACTCTAACCATACGCCTCTCTCTAGATCTCTAGAGACACATCCCCTCTGTGTGGCCAAGCCACGAAGACACAGAGAAGGTGAGGATGGATCTGTTTGAATTTATAAATGAGATGGGGAAGAACATTCCAGAAGGTGGCCACAAGGCATGGAGGTGGGCAAGTGTGATGCTGAAGACTCACCCTGCCTGCTCCTGAGAGGAAGTGGAGGGCAAGGAGGCCAGATTGGGGACTGTCTCTAATACAGAAGAGCTTCACACCTCTCCTTAACCATTTCTCATGCTAATGCCACTGCCGTCCCACCTGAAAGCACTGGGCCACTTTAATCTTCTCTGTTCGGAGAGGAAGATGAGAGGTGACTTTGTGGTTATCCTTTGGCCTCCCAGGCCAATGGAGAGTGATGCTTTTTATTTTGACTATTCCTCTTAGTGATCTGTTTGTGGTCCATCTCAGAAGATGTTAGCAAGATGGGCAAAGTAGCAGGCGGAAATGAAAGGAAGGAAGGAAAGAAAAGAAAGAGAAAGAAGAAAGGAAAGAAAGAAAGAAGGGAGGGAAGAAAGAGAGAAAGAAAAGAGAAGTAAAGAAGAAAAAAGAGAAAAAAGTTGGGAGGGAGGGAGAGAGGAAGGAAGAAAAAGACATAACAACTGTAATAACATGTAAGCCCTAAGCTAAGCACTTGTCTGACTCGCATTTCGTTTATTCCTTATGACAATGCTACGGGGAAAGCAGGACTATTCTAGCTCTTTTATTGCTGAGAAAACAGCCTCTGAGCAGCTACGGATTAACCGAGAGTATACAGGTGAGGCTACAAAGCTGGACTGCAAACTCAGCTCTGCCTCGCTCTGCAATAACCAGTTCTCCTAGCCACATGCCTCTCTCTAGATCTTTAACTTCTGTGTGTGACCAGAATACCTACGTAGGAGAAGAGAAACAAGAAGATTGTTGGGTTGGCCAGAGAGAGGAGACCACACACTCCCCCATGAGCCAGATGTTATTATCAATCCAGACTTGCCGATTTCCTGCTCTCTACTACCCTGCCTCTCTGAATCAATGTTTATGGTCCCATTTTGCAGATGAGAAAACTGATGCCAGATAGCATTAAGCCACGTGGAGTGTGTCTCCAGCTCCATTATTCTCTTTTCTGCATCCCAGCTGTTCCCCACACTGGCTGAGTGCACCTGACCTGACTCCCAAAGGCATGAGTGGTGTTTGCTCTCTGCCTGGCGGTTCCCAAGGGTGAGTTGGAGGCCAGGTGCTTGGAGCAAAGGCGCACACAGAGTGATCAGCCTGGAGCCAGGGAGGCTTCTGTGCTGAAGAGGAAGTCCGTCCCCGGCTGGCTTTGTGAGTCATGATGCTGCAGTGGGAGGCGGCGCTCTGGGAAGCAGGGCCCCCTTAGCGCTGGGAAGCTGCAGCCGGTGCCTTGAGGACAGGATGCAGAGCAAGCTTCCCAGGTGGCTCAGTGGCAAAGAATCCGCCTGCCAATGCAGCAGACACAAGAGATGCAGTTTTGATCCTTGGGTCAGGAAGATTCCCCTGGAGGAGGACCTGGCAACCCACTCCAGAATTCTTGCCTGGAAAAATCCCATGAAAATAGGAGCCTGGCAGGCTACAGTCCATGGGGTCACAGAGTTGGACATGACTGAAGTGACTTAGCACGCACGCATAGCATCCACTGAGCCCACTCTTCAGCTGACAGAATGAGGCAGGTGCTTTGTTATTTAACCCTCTCAGCCCATCGAATGAAGGTGATGTCATGCCCATTTAACAGGTGGAGAAACTGAGACCATCTGACTTGTTTATGATCACATGCTAAGTCACTTCAGTTGTGTCTGACTCTTTGTGACCCTATGGACTATAGCCCGCCAGACTCCTCTGTCCATGGGATTCTCCAGGCAAGAATACTAGAGGGGGTTGCCATGTCCTCCTCTTGGGGATCTTCCCAACCCAGGGATCGAATCCACATCTCTTACATCTCCTGTATTAGCAGGCGAGTTCTTTACCACCAGCTCCACCTGGGAAGCCCCGTTTATGATCACACAGCTATGAAACAGCAGAGTCAGGATTCAAACTCAGGTCTGTCTACAGTCAACACCTTCCTCTCTCTCTCTCTCTCTCTCTCTCTCTCTCTCTCTCTCTCTCTCTCTCTCTCTTTCTCTCTGCCCGCATCATCACACTGGAGGAGTTAGTGAGTTACCATCCAAACACAGTGCTGGCTACCTCCAAGGTACTTACTAAGAATTACTTGGCTTAAGTATCCGAGGAAATTTCCACATCTGTGTTTCCTGGGTAAAACACCTTGAAAAGAAAGTGATAGTCACTCAGTCGTGTCCAACTCTTTGTGACCCCATAGACTGAAGTCTGCCAGGCTCTTCTGTCCGTGGGATTTTTCCAGGCAAGAATACTAGAATGAGTTGCCATTCCCTTCTCCAGGGGACCTTCCCGAACCAGGGATCGAACCCGGGTCTCCTGCACTGTAGGCGGATTCTTTACCATCTGAACCACCAGAGGGTACAATAAATTTCTGTTCCCAAAGCACTTTCACATGTCTTGGAGGCTGGCTACTCAAAGCAGCAACCAGGAGCCAACAGCACTGGCCTCACCAGCTACTTGTTAGACAGACATGCAGAGTCTTGGGCCCCACCCTAGACCCACTCGCTCAGAGTCTGCCTTGTCACAAGAGCCCGTGTGACTCACGGGCATGAACTTAGAACCCTGGATCCAATCAGCCAAGGAGGATATCCTTGTTATAACCAGAGCCTTAGGGACCTCCCATGTGGTCCAGTAGTTAAGAACCTGCCTGCCAATACAGGGCACAAGGGTTCCATCCCTGGGCTGGGGAGATTCCACATGCTGTGGAGCAACTGAGTCCATGCGTCACAGCTACTGAACCCGGGCTCTAAAGACCACAAGCCACAACCACTGAGGCCACGTGCCCCAACTGCTGACACCCGTGTGCCTAGAGCCCGTTCTCTGCAACAAGAGAAGCCGCCGCAATGAGAAGCTTGCACACCGCAATTAAAGAGTAGCCCCCACTCTCCACAACTAGAGAAAGTCCATGAGCGGCAATGAAGACACAAGTGTTAATTGCACGCAGTCGTGTCTGACTTTCTGCCACCCCATGGACTGTAGCCCGCCAGGCTCCAACGTCCGTGGGATCCTCCAGGCAAGAATACTGGAGTGGGTCACCATTCCACCCCTCACTGCCCTGCTGAGCATCCATTTCATTACGTAATTGGCTCCCCTCTTTAAGACCAAGCTCCCGTTCACATCTGCCAAGTGGAAGGAAGCTAAATCATGGAAGGACAATCAATGAGTCTCGTTAGCCATCAATGAAATGAAACAAAGGCTGGCCGGCACTCAGGACACAGTGACAGGAGGCTCTCCCATGAGACAGGCAGGGGTTTGGTCATTAGAAAGAACTTCCACATTTCAGGATGGGGTCGTGTATAATGCATGTATCATAGCAACGCAGAGGGCTGCATCAGCATTTCCCCCTCGGAGCCTGCTTTTTCCAGGGATTATAATGAACCCAGCATGTGGCAAAGCAAATGTCCCTGTCCTTCACTGCAGACGGTCCCTGGGGATCAACGACTTAAGGATGTTTATCTGCAGAGTATGGATGAGGAGTATTTTTCCCCATTTTAGTCTTTTTCTGTTTGCAAATGGAAAAGAATAACTCAGGGAACATTTTAAGTGGAGCGAGAAGATTTGTGAGTGATTTTAGAGTTTTACTGCTGCTCGGAAATCAGTCACAGGACTTTCAGGGTTTATGACGCTGACTTGGCTGTGGGTCAGGCAATGCATTTTCAGCTTCAGACTGAATCCAAGAAAGGAAACACCAGCGATGAGCCTCACGCTTTATTTTCATAACTATAGTCAACCTTCCCAATGATGCCCCCATTTTGCAGATGAGGAAACCAAGGATTCGAGAGGATAAATAATTTTCCCCAAGGTCACACAGCTAATGTGCTGGTATATTCAGTCAGGTCAGTTTGACTCTGAAGCCCAAGTCTTTCCCCTTTGCCCCACAGGGCCTTGTGCTTCTGAAGTGCTTATCAACTTCTGGTTTAATTAATTTTCCCATGTATATTCAAAATGTATCAGTGCAAGAATAGGAGACAGTCTTTGTTTCTTTGCCCAGCTATATTATCTATTGAGTGCCTCCTGGTGCCAAATCCTGGAAGGGCCTTTTTCTACAAGCTCATAAATCCAGAGACAATAAGTACCTGCACCTGGGTGCCTCCTCCCTTCCATCACCTGTGGCAGACAGCCACAATCGACCAAGTCATTCTTTTCCTCTGTACCCAGACACAGCCTCAGAATCTTTCTTAACACCATGCTACAGGAAGCAACTGACAAACCAACCAGAATTAGTATAAGAGGCTTAACCAGATGTGCTGGAGCTGGTTCATAGCCACTCATAAGAGCAAACTATGGGTATCCCTTCCCAATTCAATAACTGGACTTCCTCCATCTGTTTATTCAGGACTCAGAAGTTTGTTTAAGGTTGGGATTTTTGCTCAGATTTTAGCAGCCCCTCGTACACAGTATGACTAGTGAATATCATTTCTACATCACAACTCTTTTATCGACAAACACTTATGAACACCTACTAATAAATCCAGTAATGCGCATTATGACCAGGGTCTATCAGGTATGGTGGGGGGAGGGGGAGGCAAATAAAGCCTAATAATGCCTAACATCAGAGAAGCAGCTGCTATGTGTCACCTACTGTTCCAAGTGCGTGCATGCCTTCATGTGTGCTCAGTCATGTCCTACTCTTTGCTACCACATGGACTGCAGCCCACCAGGCTCCTCTGTCCATGGGATTCTCCAGGCAACAATTCTGTTCCAAGTACTCATACACTTATCTCATGTAATCCTCAATATCACTGTAAGGGGATGCTATTATCACCATTCCATTCTTCAGAAGAAAGACTGATGCACAGAGAAGGAAGAACACTGCCCTAGAACACATAGCAAGTGAGAGGCAGAGGAGAATGTATTTAGATACCTGGCTTTAGAGTGCACGCTCTTAACCACTAGACAGAAGAGGGGTTGCCTGAGCTGGGTTTTGAGGGATGAGTAGGAGTTCGTTTGATCAAGAAAGGGAACGTGGAAAACTTCTGAGCTGAGAAAAGTGCATGTCCACTTGGGGACACTCCTGATACTTTGAATAAAGGCGAGAAGGGAACGGATGCTGAGCATTCAGACCGCAGCAATCCTGATTCCAGCAGACACTACATACCATGTCACATGTACCAGGCACTGCTTTATGTGATGTGTATGCTTGCTTACTGACCAGCACCACAATGCTGGCAGGGCTCTGTGTATTTCCTCACCTTACAGTCCACCAAGGACCACTGGAAACGCACCTGCAGTTAGAAGGTGGAGCTGATGGGCTCACTGCAGTGAGAGGACACACACCATGGGGAAACATGAGGTACCTTGGTAAGGATTTCTTACAGGATTTGGGCTCATGTTGGTTGATTTGGTGATGACTTTAAGGAAGTGGGGCTTTATTCTGGATTGGCCGTATCGGGAAGTGAAAGCAATTCTATTATAATTTTTTAAAGACCCATCAGAAGGTGGCAGAAATGAACCGAGGCTTAAGCTGATTGGTCAAGAAACAGCAAGCTCTCAGGTCAGCCAGGATAAGGAATGGTTTGGTCGTTTGGGGGGTCTGGACAACGTTTGTGTTTTGTCTGTGCCTAGACAGGATTACAAAGTGTAATTTGTAATCTTATTTTTGTCTTGATATGTTAGAGTTAAGAGGGTCCTTCTCGTGTTGTTGTGGGTTTTGTTTTTTTTTTTTGGTAATTCATTCCCTTATTTTACGGAGATGTAACTGACACATAACATCATGTGAGTTTAAGATGTACAGCAGTGCTGGTGTGATACTTGTATATGTTGCAAGATGATTGTCCCTGGAGTGTGAGCTCACTCCTCGACCAGGTTTCGTAATGATCATCTCTTCTTTGTAGTGAGAACAATTAAGATCTGGTCTCTTAGCAACTGTGCAGTTTACAATACAGTGTTGTTGGCTGTAATCCCTGGGCTGTGTGTTAGACCTCCAACCCTTATGTATCCACTAGTTGCAAGTCTGTATTCTCAAACAGCATCTCCCCAGTTCCCTCATTCCCTAGCATTTGCTAACCACCATTCTACTGTCTGTTTTCATAGGTTCAGTCCAGATCCCACATGCCACAGGGCAACTGGGACAACTAGACCCAACAGAGCCATTTTAAAAAAAAATTCAAAGGTGTTCTATAATATTAGGAACTCATTTCAAAATATTTTCATAATCCAAATGGTTGAAAAAAATCTTATACTATTTTTCTTTTACTTTTCTCTCTGTTTCTACCGTTGCCTTCCCCAAACCAAGTCAAATCATAGTGATTTTTTTGGTAATATTTTATTTGGACGTAAGAGCTGGACCATAAAGAAGGCGGAGGGCCAAAGAATTTATGCTTTCAAATTGTGGTGCTGGAGAAGACTCTTGAGAGTCCCCTGGACAGCAAGGAGATCAAACCAGTCAATCCTAAAGGAAATCAACACTGAATTTTCATTGGAAGGACTGATGCTAGAGCCAAAGCTCCAATACTTTGGCCTCCTGATGTGAAGAGCTAACTCACTGGAAAAGACTCTGATGCTGGGAAAGATTAAAGGCAAAAGGAGAAAGGGGCAACAGAGAATGAGATGGTTAGATAGCATCACCAGCTCAATGGACATGTATCTGAGCAAACTCCAGGAGATAGTGAAGGACAGAGGAGCCTGGCGTGCTGTAGTCCAAGGGGTTGCAAAGAGTTAGACAGGACTTACAGGCTGAACAACAATTTTTAAGAAGGAAGCCTTGATGGCAGCCTGACGTTGACAAACTGCCCTCCTGCTTTTCCAAAGATTCCCAGAGCTCGCATTTTCCACACTTACACGATTCAACGAGGAATCCCATAATGTGTAAATCTTGGCATTCTTACCGCTCCATCAAAGAAACAAAGTATTAAGTGCAGATACATTTCCTTAAACGTTGGTGTCTTCATTTCCATTTGTTCCAGATGTGACAGCCGATCTCTTATGTTGTCAGGTCCCTCTGAGGATGACTGATCCCATCTCTCCAGGGAGGCCACTGTGTCGGGCGTGGGGGAGTCACAGAGATTCCAGGGAGAGGGCATGGAGAATCAGTGTGATTATAATTATCATGATTATAATGGCTTTCTTCGGTGTCATCCCCTAGTCTTCCTCAGCTCCCTGTCTCCCTTCCCCTATCCTGCTCGAGACTGCTGCAGCCAAATTCAGCAAAACCCCATTTTCTTTTTTTTAAATGTTGAAAAGTTATATTATGTCTAGGTTTTTATTTTACCCTGGGGTATGGCTGATTAACAATGTTGTGACAGTTTCAGGTGGACAGCAAAGGGATTCAACCACACATATACGTGTATCCACTCTCCCCCAAGAGGGTTTCCCAGGTGGCACTAGTGGTAAAGAACCCGCCTTCCAATGCAGGAGACATAAGAGACCCATGGGTTTGATCTCTGGGTCGGGAAGATCCCCTGGAGGAGGGCATGGCAACCCACTCCAGTATTCTTGCCTGGAGAATGCCATGGACAGAGGACCCTGGCAGGCTACAGTCCATGGGGTCACAAGGCTAAGGCGACTTAGTAGACACATGCATTTCCCCCAAACTCCCCTCCCGTGTAGGCTGCCACACAACATCGAGCAGCATTCCCTGTGCCATACAGTAGGTCCTTGCGGATTATCCAGTTTAAATATAGCAAAGTGTGAACGTCATCTCAGACTCCCTAACCATCCTTTCCCATCCTTTCCCACCCACCCACCCCTGCAACCAAAAATTCATTCTCTAAGTCTGTGAGTCCATTTCTGCAAAACCCATTTTCTTCCTGCTGCTTTCCTGCCTACAGAGATGGATCCCCAAGGTCTGTCCCACCGGGAGAGAGACCTAAACGGCTGACAGGGAGACACGGCCACAGTAAAGCATCCAGAGAAAAAGAAGAAGGCGAATGAAGATTCAAAACATAATAACAGAGCCAGACTCCCGCCTTCAAGGCTCTGCATCGTCCCCTCCAGGTTGTGTGACCTTGAGCAGGTCATCCAGCCTCTTGGAGCTTCAGTCTTACCACCTCTAAGAGGGAGGTGACAGTGCCTGCCTTACAGCGCTTAAAGGACCCCACGTGGCATCTGGAACACGGCCAGCATTCACTCAACACCAGCTCCCCTTTTCAACTGACCAAAGGCCAAAGCACAGGTCGCTCCAACCGAGAAGCAAACACAGACTGTATAATTAATCTTCACCGCTACATGTCAGCAGCCCACGACTCCAGTCTGGTTGACCTCCTGCCTGTAAACAGGCGACTCACTCAGGGCAGATGAGCAGCTTTGTGATGCGGTAAGATGGCCTATCTCCTGCTACGACCCTCAGGAAGGCCAGGTCACAACAGAGAGCCATAGATGTTTGCTGCAAGATGCCCTGATCACCTAAGAGTTCCTATTCAGGGCTCTTTCCTGGTGGTCCAGGGGTTAAGACTCCACCTTGCAATGCAGAGGACACTGGTTCAATCCCTGGCCTGGGAAGACCCCCACATGCCGTGGGGCAACTGAACCTGTTCACCACAATTACTGTGCCCATGGGCCCAAGAGCCTCTGCTCCCCAGAACTAGAGAAAGCCCGGGCGCAGCAATGAAGACCCAGCACAGCCAAAAAGAAAATAATTAAAATTTAAAAAGAGTTCCCATGCACTATAGTATCATGGTTAGGAGTCACCTCGCCATGTTCAAATCCCAACCCTGCCATTTACAACCTGTAGAACTATAGGCAAGTCACATGGTTTCTCTGAGCCCTCATGGGTCAAATGAGGGTAAGAGGGTAAGCACATAGTTAGTGAAGTGAAGTCGCTCAGTCGTGTCCGACTCTTCACGACCCCATGGACTGCAGCCCACCAGGCTCCTCTGCCCATGGGATTTTCCAGGCAAGAGTACTGGAGTGGGGTGCCATTCCCTTCTCCAAAGTACATCGTTAGAGCTATGCTAATAAGGTAGCCACAAGTCACCTCCGGCTCTTTATATTTTAACTCATTAAAATTAAAGAAAACTTAAACTTTGTCTTTCTGTCGCAAGAGCCATGTCTAAGTGCTTGATGGCTATGTGTGGTTAGTGTCTACTCTATTGGCGAGCACAGGTAACAGATAAGAAAGATAAAAATGTCTTCATCATGGCAGGAAGTTCTGGTGGGCAGCACAGTCTTGGGTTATTGTGAGGATGAAGTGAACTGGTGAACATATGGTGCTTAGCACATGCCTGGCAGATAGGAAGTGCTTGATAACAACCGAGCTAGGGAGTTATTAGATCATTAAATCATCTCTAAGGGAAGTGGCATTGTTCCCACTTAGCAGATGACAAAGCTGAGGCTCAGAGAAATGAAAATAACTTGTTCAAGTTTTTGCAGCCAGTAAGCAGTAAAGCTAGGCTTAAACCCTGATGTGTGTGATTTCAAAAACAGGTATGTTGGGACCTCCCTGGTGCTCCAGAGGCTGAGACTCTGTGATCCCAATTCAGGGGCCCAGGTCTGATCCCAGGTCAGGGAATTAGATCCCACAAGCCACAACTAAGAGTTCAACATGCCATAACTAAAGAGCACACATACTGTGATGAAGAGCTCACGTGCCACAACTAAGACCCACCTAGCCGAATAAATACTAATTTTTTTAAAACCTGGAGTTCCCTAAGGAAAAACAAACCAAACAGGTGTATTTTCCATGTGGCAAATGATTTCTGCTCAGTAGGAAGAGAGACTGAAAGGTGGCAGTAACGCAAGATGCAACAAAAACCATAGCTGAATACTCAGAATCCAAGAGAAGACAGTCCACTCGGCCTCAGGAAAGAGAAACCCAACACCACTCCCCTCCCCAAGAAGTTCGGCTTCAGTAATAAAACCTTGTGGTCCCATGGATTGTAGCCCACCAGGCTCCTCTGCCCATGGGATTCTCCAGGCAAGAATACTTAAGTGGGTTGCCATGTCTTTCTCCAAAAGATCTTCCTGACCCACGGATCAAACCCAGGTCTCCCACATTACAGGCAGATTCTTTACTATCTGAGCCGTCAGGGAAGCCCAATAAAACCTTGAGTTGGTCTCAATCCCCTCTCTAGGTCTCAGCTTTCTCTTCTTTCTAGTCATAAAGAATGCTGAGCACCGAAGAGCTGATGCTTTCCAATCGTGGTGCTGGAGAAAACTCTTGAGAGTCCCTTGAACAGCAAGGAGATCAAACCAGTAAATCCTAAAGGAAATCAACCCTGAATATTCATTGGAAGGACTGATGCTGAAGCCAAAACTTCAGCCCTTTGGCCACTTGATGCAAAGAACCGACTGATTGGAAAAGACCGTGATCCTGGGAAAGATTGAAGGCAAAAGAAGAGGGTGGCAGGGGATGCGATGGTTAGAGAGCATCACTGACTCAATGGACATGAACTTGAGCAAACTCTAGGAGACAGTGAAGGGCAGGGAAGCCTGGTGTGCTGCAGTCCATGGGGTTGCAAAGAGTCAGACACGACTTAGTGACTGAAGAACAAGTTGCTTAGAGGACAAAAGTGGAGAAACCCATTTCCAACCAGAGTAGGTGTTCAAGAAAGGGGTTTTTTTAATCTGTAGAGTGTTAAGGACCACCTTGGTCCTGGTCCTACTGGAATGAGCCTCCTTGCCTTTTTGACTGTCTATAAGAATCAAAATGTGGTCAGGTCTGCATTCTCCAAGGAACAGAATAGCTCACTTCCTCTCGGAGCATGGCCCTTTAATTTGTTAATCTTTGTAAATCAAGGTTTCCAAGCTTTGCAAAGATGCGGAACCATCCCAGCACTCTACAGAAACAATCAATTCCTTGATTAAAATCTGACAGCTTAATTAATTAGTGCTTAATAGCTCAACCTTAATTATACTCGACACCATTATTTGATAATATTCATAGATTTCCTGCATGGCTGCTCACACATGCCTTTTACTAACTGATTACAAATGCCTGAACTTGACCTCCATCCCCGGAAAGCGGGAAAGCGGCTGAACTTCAGTAACACCCGTGCTGACCTCCCCAAGGCCAGCTCCCTGACCAGAATTCTCTGATAAGAAAATTCTTGGAGAATCCAATGCTAGGAAAGATTGAGGACAGGAGGAGAAGGGGGCGACGGAGGATAAGGTGAATGGACGGCATCACTGACTCAGTGAACATGAGTCTGAGCAAACTCCGGGATATGGTGAAGGACAGGGAAGCCGGGCATGCTGCAGTCCCTGGGGTTGAAAAGAGCCTGACATGACTTAGCAACTGAACAACAAAAACTTATTTTTAATCAAGAGAGTGGGTTAGTTTCTAAATGAGCTGAGTGAGAGTTGCTGAAATTCTTCAGACGTGATGGGAGAGTTTTGAGTGATACCACAGAAGCAAAGGAAAAAATATAAGCCTCGAAGCCATAATGCTCTGGACTTGAATATTAGGGGTTTTCTGGGTTTTTTTTTTCTTTTTTTTTTTTTGCTTGTTTCTTTTTCTGTTTTGGATGCACCACACAGCTGGTAGGATCTCAGTTCGTAGAACAGGGGTTGAATCCTGGCCACAGCAATGAAAGCCCAGAAATCCTAACCACTAGGCCACCAGGGAACTAACTCCCTAAATCTTCAGTGCTTTTGAGCTGCGTGATCTTAGTTGAGTTTCTTCACCTCTCTGAGCCTCCATTTTGTAAAATCTTTGTGAAATGAGCCTCTTCATTTATCAAATGGGAATACTAATGCCTATTCCTCAGGATGTTGACATGAAGTTTAAGGGGATGGGAAAGTGCCTGCCACATAGTAGGTGCTCAGTAAAAGTCACAGAGGAAGTTAGCACCAGCTACAGAGCTCTGTTTGTCCATTTGCCCACGGAGGTCACTCACTGGGAGGAGGGGGTGGGATTTCTGGATTGGGAGGCTTCCGAGCAGTGAGCAAACAGCAGGGCCTGCCAGAGGTGATAACACCACGAGATTCTGCCAGATAAGCCAGCCTTTCCGTGGACATGTCTTTGTGCAGGGTGACACAAAACCTTCCCAGAAGTTTCCAGAACTACTTCAAGAGCTGTGGCCTGGCCCAGAAGGGGAAGCATAACCCTTGTGTTAAGAGGCTAAGCCTCCAGGCTTGGATTTGTGTCCAACGGCATTAAGCAAGTCCCTCATCACCCAGTGACTCAGTTTTCTTATTTGTGAAAGCCACCAGCTCCATTTTTCCAAACACCTGCTCCCACTATAGAACCACTTGGAATGCATATTTAAATTAAAATACAATATATAGTATATATGATAAACACATATATACACACATACCAGGTAGTCACTATTTTGACACAAGAACTTTTTATACACACCGTTAAGTCCTCTACTGTATATAAAAAATGTATATATTCTAATCCCAAAGAAAGGCAAGGCCAAAGAATGTTCAAACTACCACACAATCGCACTCATGTCACATGCTAGTGAGGTAATGCTCAAAATTCTCCAAGCCAGGCTTCAATAATACATGGACTGTGAACTTCCAGATGTTGAAGATGGATTTAGAAAAGGCAGACAAACTAGAGATCAAATGGCCAACATCTGTTGGATCATAGAAAAAGCAAGAGAATTCGAGAAAAACATCTATTTCTGGTTTATTGACTATGCCAGAGACTTTGACTGTGTGGATCACAACACACTGTGGAAAATTCTTAAAAGAGACGGGAATACCAGACTACCTCACCTGACTCCTGAGAAATCTGCATGCAGGTCAAGAAGCAACAGTTAGAACCAGACATGGAATGATGGACTGGTTCCAAATTGGGAAAGGAGTATGTCAAGGCTGTATATTGTCACCCTGCTTATTTAACCTAAATGCAGAGTACACTGTGCGAAATGCTGGACTGGATGAAGCACAAGCTGGAATCAAGATTGCCAGGAGAAATATCAATAACCTCAGATATGCAGATGACACCACCCTTATGGCAGAAAGAGAAGAGGAGCTAAAGAGCCTCTTAATGAAAGTGAAAGAGGAGAGTGAAAAAGTTGACTTAAAACTCAACATTCAAAAAATGAAGATCATGGCATCTGGTCCCATCACTTCATGGCAAATAGATGGGGAAACAATGGAAACAATGACAGACTTCATTTTCTTGGGCTCCAAAATCACTGCAGATGGTGATTACAGCCATGAAATTAAAAGACGCTTACTCCTTGGAAGAAAAACTGACAAACTGAGAGAGTGGATTAAAAAGCAGAAACATCACTTTGCCGACAAAAGTCTGCATAGTCAAAGCATTGTTTTTTCCAGTGGTCATGTATGGACGTGAGAGTTGGACCATAAAGGAAGCTGAGTACCAAAGAATTGATGCTTTTGAACTGTGGTGTTGGAGAAGTCTCTTGAGAGTCCCTTGGACTGCAAGGAGATCTAACCAGTCCATCCTAAAGGAGATCAGTCTACTTTGGCCACCTGATGAGAAGAATTGACTCTGGAAAAGACCTTGATCCTGGGAAAGATTGAAGGCAGGAGGAGAAGGGGATGACAGAGGATGAGATGATTAGATCGCATCACCAACTCTGTGGACATGAATTTGAGCAAGCTCCAGGAGTTGGTGATGAACAGGGAAGCCTGGGGTGCTGCAGTCCATGGGGTTGCAAAGAGTCAGACACGACTGAGTGATTGATCTGAGCTGATGTCCTCTACATATGAATGAGTTCCATTCCCAGAGTGCATTCGTTAAGTCCAACGAAGTTAGCCTAGGCCCCCAGCTAACACAATCAGCTATGTAGTACTGTACTGTAACAGGTTTCTAATACTTTTCACACAAATAATACATAAAGAAACAAAGGTTTTTTTTTAATTTTAATCTTGCAATACCTTGAGAAGTTCAACAGTAAAGTTCAACAGCTGGCATACAGGGGTTGGCATCGAGTGAACAGATAAAAAGAATTTCTGACTGGAGGAGGGAGAAGAGTTGGGAGATGGTAGAGCTGAAGGGTGGTCAGCAATAGGAGATGGAGGGCAAGCTCCAATTTCACTACACTTGACACTGATGGAACGTGCAGTCTCATCTTTGAAAGTTCACAACGTGGAGGTTCAGGTGTAGGGGAATTACTATACTGATTTCTGGACCTCAGCCCCAAAGACATCAATTCCATGTGTCTGAAGGGATTTCCAATAGTCGGTTCTTTTAATTTTCCAAGGAATTCTGATGGGCAGCCAGATTGGGGCTCAAACAGGGTTGTCAACCTTGTTTCTCATCCAAATGGAAATCTTGGGTGGTTCTTTGCCTGAATCAGGAGACCTGTGATAATCCTCATCTTTCCTTCAGCTCACAGAATCTGCCAAGTGAGTGAGATGTGGAGATAAGCTAAGATGCTGGAAAAGGCAGGGAAGGATTTACCCACAATCCCCCACTCCCTGGGCTCTGTGATGACAACGCTTTAGATCCCCGTTGCTGTTTCTAATTACCCTCAATGTTAACCGTACTAATCACTGACACGATGGAAAATCCATCCCACACACTGGCCATTTGCAGCCATTCGACTGCCCTCATCAGTAGGGGATTTTTGTTTTTCCCAATATTATTTCACATTAATCTTCAAAAGCATTTTTGCTAGATTTTTTTCCCATTATTTTCCCAGCATGGACCTAATAGCGACCAAGAAGCACTTTCAAAATCCCATTAACTTTATCTACTGTAAATTCTCACAATATCACAATTGCCCAAGGTCTCTTTTCTTCTGGAGTTAACCTTGGGGAGCTTTTAGATGTTCTTTGGGGCATGCACAGAGGGCCAGGGAAATCTTTCATTTCTACATCCTTGGAGAGCTGAGCACGCTTGGCTAAGTAAGGAGCAGCTCGCTCCTAATTTGTTTCTCCAGGTGCATACTGATTGTCTGTTGTATCTCACAAGTGCATGCCAACCTCCAGCAACAAGGGGTGCTGAGGGTTTTTGTTTAAGATTCAACTGTGAGCAGCTCGAGTGCTTACACAATTTTTTTTTTAATCGCTTACCTGTGGCTCCTCCAGACATCTGAGTTAAATCCACTGTATACGGAAAAGTCATTGCCTGTTAGACAATACAGGACTAGAGACTTCTAGCAGTCCAGTGGCTGGGACTCCATGCTTCCATGGCAGGGGGCGGGCGAGCGTTCAATCCCTGGTTGGGAAACTAAGATCCCACATGCTGTGTGGTGCAGCAAAAGCCAAAAATAAAACCAAATTAAATTAAAGAAAAATACAGGACCAATTTTTCTTGCTCTGCTGGGTGTCTTCAAGATTCCCAAGAGGTTAAGCTTGGAGAAGTTTCCAAGGTGAGATGCTCATTTGAAATTGGACAGATTCAGTGGCCACTCTGGTTATGTATTAATGGCAAACCTGTCCAAGTCTGCATTTCCAATATATTTTTGTGCTGGTTAAATCAGCACTCAGGGGCATCTAATATTGCTTCCCCTCCCACCTTTCAGCATTCTCTGTATTTACGGGGAAGTCTTCTATGCTGTATGTTGAAGAGTACCATTGTTCTGAGTACCATCTCTAATGCCTAGAGGTTTATGTGTGTGCTTAGTCACTCGGTCGTGTCTGGCTCTTTGAGGCCCCATGGACTGCGGCCCACCAGGCTCCTCTGTCCATGGGGGTTCTCCAGGCAAGAATACTGGAGTGGGTTGCCATTCCCTCCTCCAGGGGATCTTCCCAACCCAGGGATCGAAGCCAGGTCTCCCACATTGCAGGCAGATTCTTTACCATCTGAGCCACCAGGGAAGCCTGGATGTTTGTAGTTCTTTGAGTTGAATGAAGGTTTTTAAGTGATAATTATCAGGAGCAATGTTCCATTTTAAGAACATAAAAAGAACATAAAGACTCTAAGGGCATTAGTGGGAAGCTGCCGTGTAGCCCAGGGAGCTCATTTCAGTGCTCTGTGATGACCCAGATGGGTGGGATGGGCTTCCAGGTGGCACAGTAGTAAAGAATCTGCCTGCCAACGCAGGAGACCCAAGAGATGTGGGTTTGATCCCTGGGTCAGGAAGATCCCCTGGAGAAGGAAATGGCAACCCGCTCTTGCCTGGAAAATTCCATGGACAGAGGAGCCTGGCAGGCTACAGTCCATGGGGTCCCGAAGAGTCCAAAGCTACTGAGCACATGGAGAGGAGGGAAGTCTTAAGAGGGAGGGGATACACATGTGTTTATAGCTGGGTCACGCTGCTGTACAGCAGAAAGTAACGCAAAGTAAAGCCATCATCCTCCAACTTAAAAAGATGGTTAAGATGGTAACATATTATGCAGATTTCCCACAATAAAAAAATGCTTTAAAAAAAAAAGAATCTGCTCAGAAGGAAAAAAAAATGATTCTAAGGGCAAGCATATTTGATTGGGGAGGAATCCCTTGGATGCTATTAATAGTTTCTCCCTCTTTCCTGTGAATACCCCATGGCTAACTGTGATGGCTGGGTTGTCAAGGTGATGAGAGGAATTTAGCAAATATGTCACAGTGAGAAAGCATAGCCTATCCCCCTGGGGCAACTGGAAGGCATTAAGAGGACAGTAAGCTTCCTAAGATTTTGCCAAACAGATGGGATTGCTATTTTGTTTCATCACCTAGGGACCCCAGGGAGGCCTCGGCTACGGGTACAGGGGCAGGAATCAGGGCCAGCAGCCACCTGCAGGGATGTGTGCACTTTTGAAGCAGAGCAAAGCAGATGTTGATGGCACACCAGGCTGCACCAGCAGGAAACGAGCAACGGGACAGATGTCGGGAATCAGAGAGGACACAAGAGATGCGACAGGACCTGGGAATCCTCCTCTTCCAATCAAGACTGGGGCAGCCAGGGGATTCTTGGATCCTGAGCCAGGCCTGCCTTGTGCAACACGGCTCAGGTCAGGGCGAAATGACAAACCACCCCACTTTGCCAGGACAGACTGATTTCTGAGGACACAGGGGTTTCCATTTTATTTTTTAATTAATTAATTCATTTTAATTGGAGGATAATTACTTTACAATGTGGTGACAGTTTCTGCCACACATCAACATGAATCAGTCACAGGTATACATGTGTTCCACCCCACCCCCATCCTGAACGCCCCCTCCCACAGGGGTTTCCATTTTAAAACCAGAAAACCAGGACGAGTGGGTCTTCCTAGGTGTACCTAGGAGACAGTCTGACATTGTTTATAAACCCTTGACTTTATTTTTTAACTTTTAAAATGTTCTTATTATTTTTGGCTGCACATTATTAATAATGTTCTTATTATTATTTTGGACCTTTGTGGCTCTGCCTGGCCTTTCTCTAGTTGCAGCGGCTCAGGCTTCCCGTTGAGGGGCTTCTCTTGTTGCCGAGGAGGTGTTCCAGGGCACAAGGGCCCATAGTTGCAGCTCTCAGGCTCAACAGTTGAGGTGCATAGGCTGAGCCATCCCACAGCTTGTGGGGTCTTAGTTCTCCGACCAAGGATCAAACCCATGTCCTCCGCATTGGCAGGCACATTCTTAAGCACCAGACCATCAGGGAAAATCCCAAGCATTGACTTTAAAATCAGACAGACCTGGGTTTGAACCCCACCTGTGCTAGCTCAGTGAACTTGGGTAGGCTACTCCCCTCCCCTTGTCTGTAATGTGGGGATGATCAAGGTACTTCCATCACAGGAAAGTAGTAAGATAAATCAATATCAGTTCAATCACTCAGTCATGTCTGACTCTTTGTGAACCCATGGGCTGCAGCACACCAGGCTTCCCTGTCCATCACCAACTCCTGGAGCTTGCTCAAACTCATGTCTATCCAGTCAATGATATCATCCAAAAATCTCATCCTCTGTCATCCCCTTCTCCTCCTGCCTTCCATCTTTCCCAGCATCAGGGTCTTTTCCAATGAGTCGGCTCTCCGCATCAGGTGGCCAAAGTATTGGACTTTCAGCTTCAGCATCGGTCCTTCCAATAAATATTCAGGACTGATTTCCTTTAGGATTGACTGATCTCCTTGCTGTCCAAGAGACTCTCAAGAGTCTTCTCTAACACCACAGTTCAAAAGCATCAATTCTTCAGTGTTCACAAAAAAGCCAAAAAATGAATGCAAATGCAATGCACAGATTCAGGGACAAAGAAAGTTTTCTCTACCCTTCTAGATTCTTCTGGCTGATCTAATAATTAAATTGACAGAGAATATGAAACAAAAGTTTAATAACATGTATACATGGGAGAGACCCAGAGAACTGAGTAACTCGCTATCTCCAGCTATAGACCAAAGAGGATGTTGAGGGAATTCCCTGGCGGTCTAAGAGTTAAGATTCCGTGCTTCCGTGCTTTCACTGCTGAGGGCCTGGGTTTGATTCCTAGTCAGGGAACTAAGATCCCCCAAACCACACAGTACAACCAAAAATAATTTTTTAAAAAGAGGACGTTGCGGGGTAGAGGTTTAGGACTTCAGAGAAGAGGAAGGCAGTCAACATGGAGCTGAAAAAGCAAATGAAGCAAATGTTTGGCAAACAAAGGGGACACAGAGAGGATTTTTTTTTTTTTTTTTTGCTGTACTAGGTGTTCTTGCTGCTCAGGCTTTTCTCTAGTTGCAGTGAGCGGGAGCTACTCTCTAACTGCGGTGCACGAACTTACTGTGGCGGCTTCTCGTCCTGCAGCACAGGCTCGACGGCACAGGCTTCAGCAGCTGCATCACACGGGCTCCGTTGTTCTGGCTCCCAGACTCTAGAGCACAAGCGCAATCACTGTGAGGCTTAGCTGCTCCCCAGCATGTGGGATCTTCCTGGATCAGGGATCGAACTTACATCTCTTGCGTTGGCAGGTGGATTCTTTACCACTGAGCCACCAGGGAAGCCCACACTGAGAGGAGTTTTAACAGACTTTGCCGGTTTCCTCCCTGTCTACACAGCTAGTTCACACTACGGTGATCTCCCGTGATGCTCCCTTCCTGGAACAGGTCCTCTGTCTACACTCTTTTAAGCAGTTAGAGGGTCAAAGGTTCTTCCTGAGTCTTTTGGAACACTGATTGTTTTCAGCACAAAATAATACTCAAAGAGACATTTTGGGAAAGCAAACTGTACTCCCCTATATTATTAATGGCATAAAGCCTAGACAGATTTTATTTTCTCAGGCTCCGAAATCACTGCAGATAGTGACTGCAGCTGTGAAATTAAAAAACGCTTGCTCCCTGGAAGGAAAGCCGTGACAAACCTAGAAAGCATATCAAAAAGCAGAGACATCCCTTTGCTGACAAAGCTCTGTATAGTCAAAGCTATGGTTTTTCCAGTAGTCATGTACAGATGTGAGAGTTGGACCATAAAAATGGTTGAGCGCCGAAGAATTAATGCTTTTAAATTGTGTTGCTCGGAAAGACTCTTGAGAGTACCCTGGACAACAAGGAGATTAAACCAGTCAATCTTAAAGAAAATCAACCCTGAATATTCTTTGGAAAGACTGATGCTGAATCTGAAGCTCCAATCCTTTGGCCACCTGATATGAAGAACTGACTCACTGAAAAAAGGCCCTGATGTTGGGAAAGATTGAGGGCAGGAGGAGAAGGGGATGACAGAGGATTGTTGGACGGCATCACTGACTCAATAGACATGAGTCTGAGCAAATACCGGGAGATAGTGAATGATCGAGGAGCCTGGTGTGCTGCAGTTCATGGGTTCGCCAAGAGTCGGACACGACTTAGCTGCTAAGCAACAAAAACAAAGTGTAGAGCTGAGTAAGCCTCCAGGGCACGTTTATTCTCATCATTTGAAGAAATGAGCAGCAAGTGTGCAGTCTGAATGCCTACCGAGCTCGAAGGGAGGAATCAAGCCCAGGTATGAGATGCAGCCAGAGAGAGACGAGGAAATCAAAGGGTCCTGAATGAATGCAAATCTGTGCTGAGAATGGTCCGCCTGGAGATCCAAGTTTATACAGGGAAGGGGAGAAGAATTTGTCACCCTAAAATATGCCTCTCCAGCATCAGGATAACTTCAGGCTAATTACTTTTGAGCAGCAGCGACCAGAGGATCTCTGAGAACCCAGTAGTAGAAGCGACCGAGATTTACATTGATAAGGGAAATCTCCACTTGGAAGGCTGTCTCCCTCTCTGGACCACAGGAAGCATGACTAAATCTCTGGAAAATCTTATCAGCGGAGAGACCAACTGACTTAAATCTGCATTGCGTCTGTACCTTTGTTTACTGTGCTTTTCCTGGTCACCTCCCAGACCTGCTCCCTCAACATATTCTTTTGTCTTCAGCTGGAGACATTTAAGGTGATGACTTGGACCATTTCAAGGAGTGACTCAGTTCCCCTGGGTCTCTCTCATGTACTGTCTGCGGTGCTTAGTCGACTCAGTCGAGTCCAGCTCTTTGCGACGCCACAGACCACAGCCCACCAGGCTCCTCTGTCCATGGGATTTTCCAGGCAAGAATACTGGAGTGGGTTGCCATGCCTTCTCATGTATACATGTTATTAAACTTTTGTTTCTTTCTCTCCTGTTAATATCTGTTATTACAGGGGGATCTCAGGGCTTCCCAGGTGATACAGTGGTAAAGAATGCGCCTGCCAAGGCAGAAGCTGCGGGAGACTCGGATTTGATCCCTGGGTCGGGAAGATCCCAGGAGAAGGAAACGGTTACCCGCTCCAGTTGTCTTGCTGGAGAATCCTAGAGACAGAAGAGCCTGCCGAGGGGTCACAAAGAATGAGACAGGACTGAGCAACTGAGACTGCATGCACAACAGAATCTTGGCCAAGAATTTAGAAGAGTGGGGGGAAAGTTTTTCTTTCCCTCAAAACAGGTTACACTAAGTTCCGTTAATGAATGTTCACGAAATTCCTCCTAAGTTCCAGGACTGAGCGCCTATTGCAACAGGCTGATTGCACTGACTGCCCCAGTTAAGGGTCCCCCTGTTTGCACATCTTTCTATGTGACTTCACAGCTTCTCCTAACAAGAGGTAGAGTCTTTTCCCTGGTGGTCCCGTGGTTGAGAATTCGCCTGCCAATTCAGAGCACAGGGTTTGATGTCCGGTTCGGGAAGATTCCACAAGCCTCAGAGCAACTAAGCCTGCAGGCCACAACTACTGAGCCTGTGCCCCAGAGTCCAGGAGCCTCAACTACTGAGCCGATGCTCTGCAACAAGAGAGACCGCCCTGAGAAGCCCGCGCACAGCACCTGGAGACTAGCCCCCACTCGTTGCAGCTAGGGAAAGTCTGTGCATAGCAATAAGGACCCAGTGCAACCAAAAAAAGAGAGAGAGGGAGAGAGGTGGAGTCTTATTTCCCCACCAGTTAATCCAGGCTGGCCCCAGCACCTGATCTGGCCAATAGAATGCAGTGGAGCAGAATCCTAGTTCCTAGTAGAGGCATTAAGAGGCTTTGTAGTTTCAAATGTCTTGCTTCCACTGTGAGAACAAGCCCACACTAGTCTTCTGGAGGCTGGGAAATCACGTGAAAAGAACCAAGAGGCATCAGCCAATAGTCAGGCAACCTCCAGTAAAAGCCACCAAGATGACCCTCAGCTGCCCACAGGCAGAGAATAGAGCCCCACTGGGAGCCAAAGAACATCCCCCCACAAATAGCCAACACACAGGCTCATGAGCAAACACAAATGTTTATAGATTTTAAGCCATTTCGTTTTGAGATGGTTTGTTACACAGCTATATCTATCTGATACTCTTACCAAGTAAACGCTGTTTCGGATAGATTATTTTTATCTGTGCAACTAAGAATTTCTAATTCTCTTTGTCCTAAAAGGTTTTGTGGCAGGAAGGAAACAAGAAGGACTTGCCTGAGGTCACTCATCTGGTTAGTTCCAGAGCCAGAATTGAAATGAGTTCCATTTAATTCAAAATCCATCTCTTTATGTCCTTCACTCCATGCTGCCTAAGACGATGCCAAATCTGCCAACACCCAAGATTGTTTCTATATTTCAGGAGAGCTAACAGGACAGGCCTGGCCATCAGTTACCGAAGCCAGACTCCCCGAAGTCCAGGCCAACACAATAGGATCATAGCCCAATAGGAAATTAGCACCCCATGAAGGCTGGGCAGAATATTAAACCTCATAAAAGACACTACAATGTTGAGAACAATGAGAGATGTGGGAGTCAGCAGAGCTGGAATTGCCAGCACAAGATTTATGGAAGATAAACAAAATCCATTTGATCAAATGGGAGATGAAATTGCGGAGCGCAGCAGAGCAGTTCCAATAAGAGGTAAATTGACACTCTCTAAAATCTGTTAAATAGGATGGCGGGAAGTCGGGGCTCTCTGAATACACATTTCCTTGTTGTTGTAAGTCATTATATACACAAACACAGATAGACACACACACATACAGAGGCAGAAATAATTGTGAACTGTACAACAAAAACACACATGCAAAGGCATAAATATTCACAGAGACATGCACACCCTCTTATGCATGAGTGCCTGCGTTTATACACATGCAAAAGCATTCACCTGTGTGCACCCATGCATCTTCACCCTCACCGCCCCAGACAGGCAGAGGGGAATACCTGTCTACTGGGAGAAGGTCTGTCCCCCCAGGATTTGTCCTGAATTAGAGCATTTCACCTGCAAATCCTGCCAAGGAAGAACCTTCCAGGTGATCCTTAGAGTCCCCTTCCCAGCAAGAAAGCTCAGCCCTCCCTAGCCCCGGGGCCAGTCCTGACCTTGGCTAGAAAGGATTTAAAGAACCCTGGGAGTGGACTATCATGGTGGTCCAGTGGTTAAGAATCCGCTTGCCAATGCAGGGGACATGGGTTCGATCCCTGGTCGGGGAAGATTCCATATGCCACGAGCAACTAAGACCCTGTGCCCGAACACTTGAGCCTGCGCCCTAGAGCCCGTGCTCCACAACAAGAGAAGCCACTGCAATGAGAAGCCTGTGCACTGCAACTAGAGAGTAGCCTCCACTCATTGCAACTAGAGAAAGCCTGCTTGCAGCAACGAAGACCCAGTGCACCCAAAAATAAATAAATACTCTTAAAAATAAAGAGCCCTGGGGTGAACTATATTCAATATTCTGTGATAAACTATAAGGGAAAGACTATGAAAAAGAATACATGTAAATGTGTAGCTGAATCACACTGCTTTACCGCAGAATCTAACACAACATTGTAAATCAACTAGACTTCAATAAAATAATTTTTTAAAAAAAATCCAGAGCCAACAGCAGGGACTAAATGTGAAGTCAGCACTTTGGGTTCCCTTTTGGAGAATTATGCCTGTGCCCTATCCTTGGGTTGAAATGGGTGTGAAAACATCAGCTTTGACATCAGGAAGACCAGTGTTCAAATCCCACCTCCACTACTTCCCAGCTGCACAAACTTGGGGCCAATTACATCAATACACGGAACTTCAATGTCCTCAGTTACAGAGTGGAGACAGTGACTCCTACCAAACAGGGATTTGAAAGGATTAAAGGTGAGCATGTTAGTGTTCACCTGACACATACTAGATATCTAGAATTGTTGGGAGAGGGAGTAGATATTTTCCAGGCCAAGTTCTCCATCCATGTACAGCCTTAGCTTTTTGTCCCCCAAGTACAACACAAACTTAGGCTACTTTGCATTTATATTCTATAACTTTTTATGTATCATTACTTGCATATTTTTTCCAAAATGATCCTTTTTCCTTTAATTCTCTCCATGTAAATGTCCTTGCTATGAACATGAGCTACTGTCTTCTGTCCTTGGGCATCATCTTTTCTGAGGGAAAAGATGTTTAAACCCATTGAACAAACCAATTTTCCTAAACTCAAATTCTCATTACACGTAAAATTTCAAAACTCCAATCCTCCTTCAAAAAAGAAGTTTAAAAGCTGCTGTCTCAAAGTCAGAACCAGACTTTGCTCTTAAGAGAAACCTGTGTTTTAAAGTGGTCCTTGAAAAAGCTAATTTTGAATTCTCATTTTAACATTCATACATTCAACATCACAGACATTTCTGAGCAATTACTATGTGCTAGGCCCCATGATCAGAAACCAGTTCACAAAAATACAGTGTGTGCTTGCTACGTCCAGTCAGTTGTGTTCAACTCTTTGCAACCCTATGAACTGTAGCCCACCAGGCTCCTCTGTCCATGGGATTCTCCAGGCAGGAATACTGGAGTGGATGGCCATTTCCTCCTCCAGGGTATCTTCCCAAACCAGGGATCAAACCTGCATCTACTGCGTTGGCAGGCAGATTCTTTGCCACTATGCCACCTGGGAAGCCCATGAAAGGTCATGGGCTAACTAAACATAATCCCTTTACAAAAGCCCAGTTTTAAATAGTATCACATTGCAAGTGGGACTTCCACTTCCATTGCAAGTGGGACTTCCTTGTGGTCTTAGCCACTCCCAATGCAGTGGATCTGGGTTTGATCCCTGGTCAGGGAACTAGATCTCAAATGCTGCAACTAAAGATCCTGCATGCCCCAATGAAGATGGAAGATGGCTGCATGCCGCAACTAAGACTTAGCACAGCCAAATAAATAAATAACTTTTTAAATTTTTAACTAAAAAAAATTTTAAAACACTTTCAAGTGAATGCTTCAACATATGAATTTGGGTAGGACATAAGCATTCAGACCCTTGACAGAACAGGAGAAAGAGGATGAAGAGCTACCCCTTGCTTCTATGAAAGCAAGCTCTTGTTGGAGACAGCTTTTAGAGGACTAGCGCAGAGGAAAACCCAGGGGGAAGGCAGCTACCTTTTATGATTTTTGGCACCAGCAGACCCGAGATCCATCATCAGCCTCCCCAGGGGCAAGTCTGTTGCTTTCTTAATTTTGACAATGGCTGTGAACTTCACTTTGGTGTGGAGGTGCGGGGGATAGAAGAAGAATTTCAGGGGCACCGCAGAGACCCTGTGAAAACAGAATGCATGGCCATTATCACCATCTTGTCCCTACTGTTCCTTGCAGATCTCCTGTGTCCAAGAGGTTTATATGAGCTATTGCCTCTCAACTTCACAGATCCCAAGTGGCACTAGTGGTAAAGAACTCACCTGCCAATGCAGGCGACGTAAGACACGTGGGTTCGATCCCTGGGTCAGGGAAGACCCCTGGAAGAGGGCTCGGCGAACCACTCCAGTAGACCCACTCTGGTATTCTTGCCTGGAGAATCCCATGGACAGAGGAGCCTGGTGATCATCGCATCGCAGAGAGTCAGATGTGACTTAGCGCACAATATACAAAGCTTATATTTACAGAGGGTTTGCTGGGTCCCTAGGGCTGCACAAGGCGCCATGATGCCTGTGTTTGCTTTTTTTTTTCAGATTCTTCTGATGTGGACAATTTTTAAAGTCTTTATTGAATTTGTTACAATATTGTATCTGTCTTTTTTTTTTTTTTTTGGTTTTTTGGCCATGAGGCATGTGGTATCTTTGCTCCCTGACTAGGGATCAAACCTGCACCCCCTACCTTAGAAGGTAGTCTTAACCATTGGACCCCCGGGGAAGTCCCAAAACATGTTTCTAAAACAACCACCCAAGGCAGGAACTGGTATTATCTGCCTTCCCCCCTGGGCAAGGGAACAGAATGTTAACCAGATTAAGTGACTTCTCCCCAGGCTAGTTGGCCATGGAGCTGGGTTTCTCAGCCCCAGCACCACTGACTTTTAGTGCTGGGTCCCTCTCTGCTGTCACGGGGTGTCCCAGCCACTGTAGGACCTTGAACAGCATCGCTAGCCCTGACTCACTAGATGCCGGCAGCATCTTTCCCAAGCTGTGACAACCGAAAATATTTCCAAACATGGCCAAATGTCCCCCGGGGAAAGAGAGTACAAAATCACCCCAGGTTGAGAGTCAGGGCAGCAAAGATCTGAATCCAAGCCGGCTGTCTCCAGAGGCAGCTCCTCTAACTGTTACAAGGCACAACTTTTTCCTGTTCGTCTCCAATCTTCTCCAGAAACAGAGGTTCCCAGAGGGAAGTCCATCCCCGCCATCACACATCAAGTGTAGGGCCCAGGGGATGCGAAGCCAGGTGTGACCCTAAACTGAGCCTCGTCCCAGTCCCTGGGGACTTCCCTGGTGGTCCAGTGGCTAAGACTTCGTGCGGCCAGTGCAGGGGGCCCGGGTTCTATCCCTGGTTGGGGAAATAGACCCCACATGCCACAACTAAGATCCAGTGCAGACACTCCCTTCAAGAGGGCACACACGAGTGTGTATGCTAGTCACTCAGTCATGTCCAACTCTTTGTGACCCTATGGACTGTATCCCACCAGGCTCCTCTGTCCGTGGGATTCTCCAGGCAAGAATACTGGAGTGGGTTGCCATTCCCTCCTCCAGGGGATCATCCCAACCCAGGGATCGAACTCGAGATTCTTGTGTCTCCTGTGTTCCAGATGGCTTCTTTATCTGCTGAGTGGCAGAGAAGCCAGTTCAAGCAGAGGATGGCAGGGGAACACGTGTGTACCTGTGGCTGATTCATGCTGTTGTATAGCAGAAGCCAACACATTATAAAGCAATTATCATCCAATTAAAAATAAATCATCCAATAAAATGCTTTAAAAATGAATAATTTTTTGAGAAAAGGGAACCCTGATGCCTGTGTCAAATCCTAGGCTCGAATCTGGGCAGGAACTAGGAAGGAATCACTGCCCCAGTCGTGTCCCAAACCACATGGCTTGGATCCAAACCTGGGTCTGCTGGCTCCAAACACAGAGCAGGTGACACTCAGCTCAGCTGCCCCACCTCACAGCAGCTTCCTCCCCTCCGGAGTCCCATCCCCTTCCCTAGCCAGTTATAGCCAAGTTTCACATGTGGCGATTTTGCAAATGTCCTTGTTTCTTGTTCAATGGCTGATTCCAATGGCCAATACCATCTGGATGGTAGAAGAGAGAGTCCATGTGACTTCCGAGATTCAAGGGCAGCAGGCTGGAAATTCCAGTGCTCAGCTGGATTTTGAGCTGTGCTGGGCAGGACAAAATCTATGGCTTATCAGACATCCTCCCCTCACCCCCACCCCGACCCCCTGATGTGACTAAAGAGGGAACCCTGCTTGACATTTCAGTTAGCTCTTTAATTACGCAGAAAGCAGAGCCTTCAGAAGTCGGTCAATCTGAAAGAGAAGAAAGAAACGAGTCTGGCTTCTAATCGATGGCTGTTCCAGTCTCTTTCATCAAAGGCTTGATCTGTCATTTTCTATTGTCTGGAGTTAATGAGTCAGTTTGAATTAGGCCTTCCATGGCTCCCTGGGATAAAGGGAATTTGCTTAACTCTGGGGACTGCTCTATCCTTGATAGCATCGCTCTGTATGTTTCTCAGCTTATAACTATGCAGTTGCCATTTACTGCGCGTCAGCCATGAGTCAGACAGAATCAAGGATTCTGTCTCTCTTAGCTCTTCTGATCGTCAAGTCAACTCAGGTGAGGTTCTTTATGCCTCCTGGTCCTGCCACTTCCCAACCTGAAGGACTGGGTCCTTCCTTCCCTGTCCTTTTTTTCTCATCTATAAAGCAGGGATCGTAACAGTTGTAAAGATCCAAGGAGTAATTTTTGTAAAGTGCTCGAATGGTGCCTGGCACATATAACTGCCCATAAATGTTTGTTCTGTTTATGACTGTCCCTTTTTTACAAGCAAGGAGATCGAGGTTGACGAGGGTTAAGGAACCAGGCTGAGGCTCAGAAGCTGGCAGCAAGGGAGCCGGGACTTAACCCTGGCCCACCTGGCTCTAAAGCTGAGTTCTTACCACGGCACCATGAGGAAGCGGGGGGGATAAAGGAGCCATGCAATGTGCGTGCCAAAGAAGTGGGAGCCACAGAACTGGCCCCACACAAAAGCCCAGAGCAGGGAGTTTCCTGGCAATGCAGGGGACGTGGGTTGGACCCCTGGGGTGGGAACTAAGATCCCACATGCCTCGGGGTGACTAAGCCCATGTGCCACAACTAGAGAGTCAGTGCACCACAATGAAAGATTTCACATGACACAGTGATGATCTCGCATGCCACAGCTAAGACCCGATGCAGTCAAACACATCATTTTTTTAAAAAGCCAAGAGCAGATCTCGAGCAAATGTGCTGCACTCAACTGGGACGGTTCAACCCAGAAGAGGGAGCCCCCACCGCAGGGTCAGGGTGACCACAAGGGCTGTCACAGCAGCTCTTCATACCCCCAAATAAAGTCCAAACCCTAGTTTGGCTTGAAGGCTCTCGTGGACCCTTTCATCTTCCTGGATTCACCCTCAAGTCCTCCACACCTTCCAACCACCCCCCACTCCCAGACACACACACTGTACCAGTGTCTGTCCTCATACCCACCAGTCTTTCAAGCTTCATGTTTGTTTATACATCCTCTCCATTCCATCTGAAATGCCTTCCTCTTCCCCATCCCCTGAAACTCAGCTCAAGAGTCACCTCCTCCTGGAAGCCTTCCATGACCACCACCCCCCACCCCCAGCTGGGCTAGCCACCTTCAGGGAGTCACCGCAAGTGCTCCTTCCTTCTCTTTCCAGGTTACGATTGCCCTGTAATTACGATTCCAGAAGCAATTGTCTGTCTCTCTCACAGACCCTGAAACTCCTCCAAGGCCCAGCCCAGGGGCCAGCCCATAGTGGGTGCTCAGAAAATGTTTGTGGATGAATGAATGAATGAGTTTTTCTGAGATGGGGAGCCAACTGGATGCCATTCTCTGTGAAAGTGTTGCTGCTGTTTAGTCACTAAGTCATGTCTGACTCTTGTGACCACTCGGACCGTGGCCCACCAGGCTCTTCTGGAGTGGGTTGCCATTTCCTTCTCCAAGGGATCGTCCCAACCTGGGGATCAAACCTGGGTCTCCTGCTTTGCAGGCAGATTCTTTACCATCTGAGCTACCAGGGAAGACCCTCTGTGAAAGTGAGATTTCACTAATTTTGTGGATCCACATAGATCATAAACCCCACTAATGTAGTCTTCCAGGGAAATAGACTGGCATAGAGTAGGTGCACTCAACCATCTCCACAGACAATGAGCTCCCCAAGACTGGCAGTATCCCAGCAGAAAGGATACTTCTTGGGGAAATCATAGTTAATTTGTGAATCACCTAAGGGACAGATAATATTCTCATGCTATTGGTCTGTCTTGATTGACACTAAATCTTCTGAGATAACCTTAAGGATGATGATGATGATGATGATGGTGTTGATGATGGTGATGGTGGTAGTGTTGATGACAATGATGATGGTGATAGTGGTGATGTTGATGACGATGACAGTGATGATAATGTTGGTAAAGGTGTTGATAGTGGTGATGATGATGGTAGTGATGGTGGTGGTGATGATGAGGGTAATGTTGGTGGTGGTGATGATGATGATGGTGGTGATGGTAATGGTGGTGGTGATGATGGTGATTGTAGCCATAATTCAGAAGGCACCAATATGTACCATGCACTGAGGTTGGTCCTTTAAATAAAGAGCAATTGCCAGCCCTGCATGCATATATAATGCACAACTGCAAATGTCTACAAAAGTTGAATAATCATTTCCTATGTTGAGGGAAGGAAAGGTAATCTTTGTGTACAATCTTTAACCTCGCTCTTTGGATGAAACCTTCAACCATATGCCTCTGGCATTTTCATACACATTCTTCCATTTTATTATTTTCTTTCATAACCAAGTGAAGATAGTAAGCAAAGCCCAGAGCTCTTCCAGCTAAAGATCTGCTGTGCTAAATGGTTTTTGTGATTTTATCTTCTTTTTTTCCCTCCTTTTGGTTCAGTTGTATTTAGTTTATGAGACTCGTGTTCCTTCAGTGGGATCAGCACTTTTTCTTTCTGCTTGGTTTTATACAGTAATCACAAAAAATGCAATAAAATATTAAAGTCTTTGGCACAAACTGCTGTGTGGATGAAGGTAGAGACCCTCTTTGAGAGGAACTGCCTACCAAGAGGCATCATCACACGGATGTCAAGATGGATTTGCCTCGGCTGATGTTCTAAATCCCAAACTCACATGGAAGAAATAGTGCACAAGCTTTAGTGTAAATGCCTCCAAAGCACAGTTTGTCACAAAAATGGATACAAGAAAATCAGAACTTCCAGTATTGTTCTTATATCCATTTGTCTGATAGGATATTGTAACTCAGAGCAGTCAAGTAAGTCACTCAATATCACACAGGCAAGGAGAAGCAGAACCAGGATGTGAGGAATTTAGCACCTGTGTTTATCAACTGTTGATGATGTTTACTGAGCACTTAGTATGCACTAAATACTGTTGCAAGCACTGTCAGTCTTTAACTCAATCATTACGACACCCCTAGAACAAGTGTTCCCATCTTACAGATGGATAAACTAAGGTGCAGAGAGACTGAGCAACTCACTGTGGTCACCCCACGACAGGTAGTGAAACCAGACCTTGAACCTGAGTCTTCAAGCCTCTTTCTCTCTTAAGGTTTCTTGAGGAGCATCCTCAAGCCAAACTCTCAGCAGAGACCCTGAACATAAAGCACTCCCATGTTGCAGAAGAAGGACCTAAGACATGGCCAAGAGGGGAACTCCGTGCCCTGGGACAGGGTTCACTGAAGGAGCTGGTGCTTTCCTGCAGGGAAGCGGCTCCACCATCAAAGGCTTGTGTATCAGAAGTCAACCTTGCAGTTCAAGGACATCTGAGCCAGGGCCAGTGCAGCTTTGCTAAGGAGTATTGCTCCGAGAACTGCTTCTCCTGCACGTCGCCTTGTCATGACAAGCTGTCAGGTCTCAAAGAGCTGAAACAGGAACTTAATTTAATGCTACAGAAAGCAATGCTGTGTGGGTCTCTCTAGGCTCAACTCTAATAGCGTTTGTGCTTTTCCCATTAAAGCACCAAAATGCAAACCACTTGACCTCTCAGTGCAGGAAAAGGAACGAGGGCTTGGAAGTCAGATCTTGGATCAAGTTGGGGTTCTGCCAGTGACTCACTGTGTAATCAGGGCCAAATGACTCAACCTCTCTGAGCCTCAGGCTTCTTTGTACATTGAGAGTGAAGAATCAGGGTTTTTCAAAGTACCCTGCTGCCTCCAACATCCTGGCCTCCTGTGCCACACACTAAAGGAAATATACCTTATGAACTGGCCTGAGCTTCTGTCAATTACGGTTCAGACCTACGTGTTGTTGTTGGTCAGTCACTAAGTCATGCCCACCTCTTTGTAACCCCATGAACTGCAGAACACCAGGCTTCCCTGTCCTTCACTATCTCCCGGAGTTTGCTCAAATTCATGTCCATTGAGTCAGTGATGGCTATCTAACCATCTTAGCCTCTGTTGCCCCCATCTCCTCCTGCCTTCAGCCTTTCACAGCATCAAGGTCTTTTCCAGTGAGTCAGCTCTTTGCATCAGGTGACCAAAGTATTGGAGCTTTGGCTTCAGCATCAGTCCTTCCAATGAATGTTTAGGGTTGATTTTCTTTAGGATTGACTGATTTGATCTCTTTGCTATCCAAGGGACTCTTAAGAGTCTTTTCCAGCACCACAATTTGAAAGCATCAATTCTTTGGTGCTCAGACTTATTTATGATCCAGATCACACATCTGTACATGACTACTGGAAAAACCATAGTTTTGACTATACAGGCCTTTGTTGGCAAAGTGATGCCTGTGCTTTTTAACATGCTGTCTAGATTGGTCATAGCTTTCCTTTCAAGGAGCAAGTGTCTTTTAATTTCATGGCTACAGTCACTGTCTGCAGTGATTTTGGAGCCCAAGGAAATAAAATCTGTCACTGTTTTCACTTTTTCCCCTTCTATTTGCCATGAAGTGATAGGACCAGATGCCATGATCTTAGTTTTTTGAATGGAGTTTTAAGCCAGGCTTTTCCCTCTCATCTTTCACCCTCATCAAGAAGTTCTTTAGTTCATCTTCACTTTCTGCCATTAGAGTGGTATCATCTGCTATTATTCATAGATGCCACTTTTTGAATACCCTCAGTTCAGTTCAGTTCAGTTGCTCAGTCATGTCTGACTCTTTGTGACCCCATGAATCACAGCACGCCAGGCCTCCCTGTCCATCACCAACTCCCAGAGCTTACTCAAACTCATGCCCATCAAGTCAGTGATGCCATCCAGCCATCTCATCCTCTGTCGTCCCCTTCTCCTCCTGCCCCCAATCCCTCCCAGCATCAGGGTCTTTTCCAATACTACATGCTAATCATTTACTCACCATGAAAATCCTGGTAGATAGATATTACTTAGGCCCATGGGAAAAATAAAGAAACTGAAGCTCAATAAGTCCCATATGCCCAAGGACACATGCTATCTATGTGGTACATACAGGTCTAGACCCCAAGATTTTGAGACTCAAAGTTTGTGCTCTTTCTGCCACTTCTCCCTGTAATCTCAGATCTTGGTCTGCCAAATGAAAGCTTAAGAACAGCCTATCAACATAAAAAATATTCACTACCTAAAAGTTGAGAGTTATGTTTTATTTGGTGGGAATTTTTAGGACATTAAGCCCAGGAGACAGCACCTCAAGTGACCCTGAGAGAACTACTCCAAGGAGGCGAGAGGAGGAGCCAGGTTATATATAGAAGTGTTGCAACAAAGGGCAGGTAGTCTGCACATCAAAAGATTACTGTTAATTAAAAAAAAAAACAGATAACCCAAGTTAAGGAATTTAGCACTCTTCTATATGTGGGAGATGTAAGAGAATGGCTCACTGGAATCATTCCTTTGATAGGCACCTCAGTTATCTGGGGCCACGATCCTGTGCTTTCACATCCTGAGCTTCCTCGGGGCTCACCGTAGGGAGTGGCCACAGTCTGACGGCTGCTAGACGGCAAGTATTCTTCTCCTTCCCCAGCTCCCTTAGGGCTCACTGGCTCATGCTGGACATTTGCAATCGCTGATGACTCTGACATTCCTGTTTACTGATATGGCAGGAAATATTCCAGGTTTCAAGCTCATATGTTTCATATGCATTCAACAGGTCTCCACTGAGCATCTGTTGTGGGCCAGGTGCCATGTGCTACATTAGAGACACAGCAATGGTAGAGATGAACCAGGATCCTTGGGTTCACAGGGGCTCAATCAATCTGCTCAAACCAGTCAATCCTAAAGGAAAGCAACCCTGAATATTCATTGGAAGGACTGATGCTGAAGCTGAAGCTCCAATACTCTGGCCACCTGATGCAAAGAGCTGACTCATTAGAAAAGACCGTGATGCTGGGAAAGATTGAGGGCAGGAGAAGAAACAGGCAACAGAGATAAGATGGTTGGATGGCATCACTGATTCAATGGACATGAGTTTGAGCAAACTCTGGGAGATAGTGAAGGACAGGGAAGCCTGGTGTGCTGCAGTGCATGGGGTCGCAAAGAGTTGGACACAGCTGAACGAATGAACAACAACAATCTATCTCATAAGGGTGTAGGGGGAGTGGTGGAACAATGCAGTTCTAATAAGATACAATCGTGGTTTGAATGTGAATGAGATGTTGGCAGATACACGCGGGAAGAATTCATTTCCATTCCCATAAAAGAAGACTCTTGGTGGGTGGTGGTAAACATGTCCCTGGGTGGAGCCGGAGAAAGTAGTGCTCAAGCCACATCCTAGATTTACTGCAAAATGGAAAACAGTACTGACTGTGAAAGTGCTGAAGATCTAAAACTGAAATTGAATCACGAACACAAATCATGTCTGAGTTTCAGAGAAGTTTGAAGTTTGCATAAAATTTATCCAGAAGATGAGATGAGGAAGAAGGGGAAAAATGCATATGTTTACACATTAGTCCAGAGTACCTGGGTCAGGAAGATCCCCTGGAGGAGGAAATGGCAACCCACTCCAGTATTCTTGCCTGGAGAATCCCATGGACAGAGAAGCAAAACAGTCGGACACAACTGAGTGACTGAGCACACACACCAGGAAGTACTTATTTCAAAAGAGTGTCGACCTAGAAGTGAATATTTTGAACACTTATTTTTTTGAATATTTTACTCATTTCCAACAAACACTTATTATATTGGGAAAAGGGAATAAACAAGACTCGACACTAAAGACTCCTGGGAATGGATGGGGGTGGGACATGGATGTTGTAATAATAATACAACACTATAATGTTGTAAGGGCTGTGGGCTCCAAAAGAAAGAAGTAATTTGTCCCTGCCTAGCAATTCATTCCTACAAGCTTTCCTGGAAGGAAAGATGAACAAAATGGGTCTCAAGGGTGGACAAAAGGGTGTGAGGACCACAAGAGAAAGGGTAATCAGACAAAGGGAATCAGAGATGCAAAGATAGGGAAGCATGTTTAGAAATTACAGAGAGGGTCAGGATGGTACTGTGGATGGTGCAAAGATGGGAATAAAACTGGGTGTACCAGCATTAGCAGAAAAGATCATAAAAGGACTTGAAGGTCACACTCTAAAATTTAGACATCAGAGAGTCATCAAGATCGTTTATTACACAGCGGATAAAGGCCATTTTTATTCTTAGGATGATCTATCTATTCACAGCTGGATGAATGGGTGGGGTAGAAAAAGACGGGTGGCAGGAAAACGGACCTTGAAGGCTGAGTTCAGACGAGGTATGATGAACCGAGTTCTTGGCAGCAGGAATAAAAAGGAAGCTTTGATTTAAGCGACTTTTCTAACATTGAAACCACAGAATTGGGCAAAAGAGGATGAGGACTTAATGTGAACACCTTGTCTGTAAATCCAAGGAGAGCGGTCAGATAAGGAGTTTATCAACTGGCAAATTAAGGTTTGTATTTCTACTATCTAAAAAGACTTTGTTTTGCACACTACATAAGGCATCATACAGTCATTCAAGAAACATTTGCTAAGTGCCTACTATGCACCAGGTCTCAAAATTTAAAGCAAATCACAATAACCCTCATACCAAGCACAGCACTAATAAATGTTTGACGTGGGTTATCCCAGTAAACCTTCTGAAGGAGGTACAAACAGGATTCCCATTTTAAAGAGGAGAAAGCTGGTTACTAGTGAAGTAACTTGATAATAAATGTGACAGCCAAGGACTTCCCTGGTGGCCCAGTGGTTAAGACTCCATGCTTCCAGTGCAAGGGGCACAGGTTCAATCCCTGGTCAGAGAACTAAGATCCCATATGCAGTACGGCCAAAAAAACACATTCCAAAGAAAGAATATTACCAGGAAATATGACAGCCAGCATTCAAACCACGGTTTGTTTCTCCTCGAGGTCCACATCTATACCATCTTCCAGGGACAGAACCTGATGGGCCACAGTCCATGGGGGTCACAAAGAGTTGGACACGACTGAGCGACTAACACTTTCACTTTTAATACTATTTTCTACCAAAGGAAAAAACCATTTTCTAGAAAGCAAAGCACACTGCTTAATGCTGATTTACAAGGACCTGGTAGAGAGAGGGAGGAGGGGAAGGAGAAGGCAAAGAAATAGAAGAGAAAGGGAGAGAGCAGCGGGGAGGAGGGAGCAGTACAGTGTCTTAGCTGGTATTACACTCGAGCATGTGGAAGACAGAAACACAAACACAATACAGTGTTTGATCCTCTCCCGCCCCAACACCCATGAGCACAGAGCTTTGGTAAAGAAGCAACCATTAATCGTCCCAGTTCCACGCCAACGTCTGCTGTGGTTTAGTTTCCATTTCCTGGGTGGCTCAAACAGTAAAGAATCTGCCTGCAATGCGGGAAACCTGGGTTGGATCCCAGGGTCAGGAAGACTCCCTGGATAAGGGCATGGCAACCCACTCCAGTATTCTTGCCTGGAGAATCCCATGGACAGAGGAGCCTGGTGGGCTACAGTCCATGGAGTCACAAAGAGTCGGACATGACTGAGCGACTTGTAACACGTTTACTTTTCTATTCTGCAGTTTAAACCTTTTGGGATGGGGTTGGGGCCGGAGGGCGGTGGGGGGGACACTTGCCGTGGGGCCTGCCTCCTGGACTAGCCCTCAGGCTGCCTGGGGGCCCCTCCCAAGTCAAGGGAAAAGGATGGCCAAGGAAGTGCTGTGGGTCCCACTCAGGGAGCGCCTAGCACACCAGATGCCTGCTTAGTTGGGAGTGCTGGGTCTTTTAAAATAAGGCAAAATAGAACAAGGTGCTAAAAACCTGCCATGGTGCACCAGGTCCTGCTCCTACAAGATCCTTCTCTATCTTGCCCCATTCACCTGGCCAACCCCTACGGAGGCCCCCCAGCCCCTCACGCTAGGGCTCACCTTCCCCAGACACTTGCAACTCCTTCCACCTTCAAGCTTCTTTGCATACAATCCTGTGCCTGGGGGGCACTCCTCACCATGCCCCACTCCCCAGCCTTTGCACCCTGCCCCCTCCATTCACCTGTCAGGTCTCAGACCACACGTCACCTCCTCCAGGCAGTCCTCTCCACTGCCCAAGCCTGGGTGGGGACTCTCCTCTGAATAGTGGGTTTACCCTCCTCACTATTTCATCATTGTCTAGTTCCTCATGTGTCTCTCCCACTACAGAGATCAGTGACTAAAGCTGGGAGCCAATTCTGTTTGGATAAATGAAGTTTTCTTGGAACACAACTATGCCCACTCTTAGACATTATTATCTAAGACAGCTTTTGAACTTCAACAGCAGAAACGAACAGTGGCCGCAGAGATCATATGGCCAGTGAAGCCTAAAAAATCTATTATCTGACTCCTTGTGGAAAAAGTTTGCTGTACCTTGTTTCAGACCGTGAGTTTTTCTAAAGGCAAGATTCCTGTCTGGTTCATTAGTGTATGACCACCAGCAACCAGTGCCAAGCCTGGAAGACAGAAGAAGCTCAATGAATATTTGACGGATATTGAGTGGGTCAGGGCTTCCCTGGTGGCTCAGCTGGTAAAGAATCTGCCTTCAAAGCTGGAGACCTGGGTTCGATCCCTGGGTTGGGAGGATCCCCTGGAGGAGGGCATGGCAACCCACTTCAGTATTCCTTCCTGGAGAATCCCATGGACAGAGGAGCCTGGTGGGGCTACAGCCCATAGGGTTGCAAAGAGTCAGACACGACTAAAGTGACTGAGCCTGCACCCACTTAAAGTGGGTCTAAGTGCGGAGCTCTGAGACCATGTGACGATGCTGGCATAAAAAGATACGCAGCAGCAAGGCGGTACCAAACACTAAGACAGTCTGTTGTCTGAAGCACAATCAGCCCAGAAACACACATACACTCTCACATCCTTCCAGCCTCCAAGCAAAATGAATAGCTGGTAGCTGGGATGCTGGGTTCTCACTTGCAGGAGATACACACAGACAGGTTTGATGAAGGTAACTTCCTGCATTGCACGTCTATCATTTTCCCTTGAGTGGCCTTTTTTTCCCCTCCAATGTTTTGAACACGAACAATCAGCTGTTGAATTAAACCTGAATCTCATCAGTCTAGAAATTTGAATTGAATAATTCAGACTTTCCTGAGACTTGGAAGATAGGGGGAAGGAAGCTTATATTATCTCTAGAGGATAAGCATGACCTCAGCTCCTCAAGTCGACAGCATCCCAAGAAATAAACCCTCACCCCACCTGTCCAGCCAATAAACCAAAGCTCCTCTTTCAGGAACTAACACCTGCTTGAAGTCTTCTCCGATCCACCTCTCTAAGCAGTGTCTCCCTCTTCCAAACTGTAATGACACTTTGCTCCTCCCTGTATTAACACTCACTTCTCAGACTCACCTGCCGTTCTGTAGACAGCATTGGGACTATGAACTTCCTGAAAAGTTCATGCTCCTCTACATTCCTGGGCACGGAGTAGGTGCCTCATAAATATTTATGGAACAGCTGAAAAAAGAAATGAATAAGGCACAGGGGGAAAGGGGAGGTGGTTGAACCAAACGAGTGAATGCATGAATGGGTGGACCAGTGGGTAGGTGAATGCATGAGTATAGAAATGGATAGGTAGATGGATGGATGGATGGATGGATGAATGTGGATGGATGGATGGAGAGGTGGATGGATGGATGGATGGAAGGGAGGAGAGGTGAATGGATAAGTGGATGGATGGATGGATGGATGGATGGATGGATGGATGGGTGGTGGATGGATGGATGGAGAGGTGGATGGAGAGGTGGATGGATGGATGGATGGAAGGGAGGAGAGGTGAATGGATAAGTGGATGGATGGATGGATGGATGGATGGGTGGGTGGATGGAGAGGTGGATGGATGGATGGATGGAAGGGAGGAGAGGTGAATGGACAAAGTGGATGGATGGATGGATGGATGGATGGATGGGTGGTGGATGGATAGTTGGATGGATGGATGGATGGGTGGATGGACAGATTGGATTGGATTGGGCTGGGTTGTGTTTAAGTGACCAGGCTGAAGTTATGAAGGAAGTGAGTAATAACCTCAGAACTCTCAACAGCTAGCATCCTACAGAGGACTGTTCCCAGATGCCTCCACACCCACACCTCAGCTCCAGGTTTAATGGCTCCAAGCCCTAGAATGTTCCTTCCCAGCCCTCGCACTGAATCTCTCCATAATTTCCTCACTTCTCTTCTCTGGAGGCTGCCCCAGCTCTCCCTGACTCACTAACTCAACTTTGTCCAAGGATCCAAGAGGGGAAAAGGTTGTTTCTGGAATGTGAGCAAATGACTAGCTTCCAAGCCCCCCAGGAAGACTGGGGGAGGCTCCCTGCTCACCCATACTGGGTCTGATTAGAGAAGACACTTTTCTCCATGAATTACAGAGCCTGGCTCTCTCCTTCTGGAACAGAAGAGCTGCGCTGTGATGGAAAGGGACCGCTTTCAGGGACACGGCTGTGGGTTCTTCCTCTGAACCACCTGTTCCTCTAATCAGTTTTCAGTTCCAGACTCAACCGACCCAAAGCGGGAGTTGCCCTGAAAACCCAAAACTCTGGGGAACACGGATTGAAAACCTTTGCTCTGACAAGAGAGCACCACTTGGAAGACAGCAAAACAGAGGACCAGAGAGGGAAAGTGACCACCCACAGTCACCCCATGAAACAGGGGACTGGGAGCCAGAGCCCAGACTGCCTCCTTCGCAATCCATACACTTTGCCACTACATCACTTCAGCATATCAAATTTTGCATGATTTCCTTGGACATCCCTGGATGAGATTCAATACCATGTCCAAGGGAGGTGCCCTATTTCAAGCTCATTTAGCATTCAGCATCAGTTGGAGCTGATTAGAGTTCTGATTAGAATACTGAAATCATTTTTACTTCCAAGCTTTAGTAATTTAGTATCAGGTGAGTATTAGTCAATAGGGACTTAAAAGAAATTGTAAGCAAATCATAACAGAAAGGAAAGTTCACACACACACACACACACACACACACACACACACACAATCTTTCTTTCATTAGCTTTAATTAGGCTGACCCAGATTGATCTGGAAAAATTTTCCAGACTCAGGATGAATTTCTCTTTTATGACTGTGAAAATCATGAGGTATTTCAGAGAATGGGACTCCAGAGATAAATCAAGAGACGAGGCAGCTTCGAGCTCCTCCAGTGGCAGCAGGGAGACAAAGCCCTTGATTAAAGGCAGACACAACAGCCAAAGCCCGTAGTCTTGAGTCACACAAACATGCAATCTGGATCCCATTTCTGTCCGTCTCTTACTGTGTTACCTTGGTTGACTCACTTTCTCTGAGTCTCCACTTCCAACTCTGTCCACAAGCCCCATTTCACAGTTCATTCTTTACTAAGAAGCCAAGATTTTTTCAATAATCCAAAAATCAATCCAATAATTGATTTTCCATAAATCAATCTGATTAAAAGTCTTCAACAACATGCCATTTAACTTGGAACAAAACCAAGACTCCACAATGCATCCAACCTGATTTTGCATCATATGGTTGTATGTTATATGGCTACATGTAACAAAAATTTTGGTATGTTCATACAACCAAACAGGGGCATATTTTCTCACAGGACAAGAAGTCCAAGAGTGGTCCTTAGAAGATCCAAAATCCCCTTGGAAATCCAGTCTCCTTATACCTTCCTGTTCAGCCATCCTCAGATAACAGGAAGCCTCTTGGTCACAAGACAGCTGCTCCACCTCCAGGCTGTGTGTCCAAGTTCCAGGAAGGAAGGAGGAATAGAAACAAAGGAGAAAAGGCAAACGCCAGTTTGGTCTGTCCCTTTTTATCAGGAAAGTGATAACCACTCTTTAGATTGTGACTTGCAAGTCATTGGCCAGAACTATGTCACATCACAATGGTAGCCTCCAGGGAGCCTGGGAAAACAAGTCTTCTTAGATGTGCCTTTGCTTCTGATCAAAATCAGGGTTTTATTTATAAGGAAGAAAGGGGGTATTAAATATTGGGCAGGCAACCAGAAACACCTGCCAAATGGGTCCCATTCTCACAACATGCCTATGGTAGGCAGAATTCTACGCCAGCCCCTTGATGCTCAGAGCCTATGCAATCACCTCCTTTTGAGGATGAGTGGGACTCACCTTGGCCAATACAATAGAGCAACAGTGAAGAGGTTTTTGAGGTCCCAAATCCGTTGACTCTGACATCCCCAAAATGGAGATCACCTGGGTGGGCCTGGATTAATCAGGTGAAAGCCCCTAAAAAAAGGACTGGGATCTCCCTGAGCTGAGAGGTCCTCCTTGCTGGCTTGATGATGTGCATAGTTGTGCTGAGGAAGTCAGTAGGGCAAAGGGCTGCAGAAGGACTCTAAGAACTTCAGATTCTGGGACCCAAGAGCTGTCTCAGCCAACAGCCAGCAAAAAGTCAGGGTCCTCAGCCACACATCCCTAAGGAAATAGATGCTTCCAACAGGCTGAATGAGGCTGAAAGCAGATCCTTTCCCAGTTGAACCTTGAGATGCAAATGCCATCTAAGGACTTCCCTGGTGGTCCAGTGGTTAAGACTTTGCCTTTAGATGCAGGGGGTGCAGGTTCAATCCGAGCTTGGGGACCTAAGATCCCATGCACCTAGAGGCCAAAAAAACAAAATGTAAAACAGAAGCAATATTGTAACAAATTCAATAAAGACTTTTTAAATGGTCCACATCAAAAAAAAAAAAAAATCTTTAAAAGATGCCATCTGACTGTAGCCTGGTGAGACCCTGAGCAGGGTATCCTGTGATGAAATATCTGACCCTCTGTCTTCTACCAGATAATAAGCTGATGCTGCTTTAAACCACCGAGACTGTGACAATTTGTTACTAAGTAAGAGATAACTAGGGGCTCCCTTGGTGGTTCAATGGTTACAGGAAACAACTGCAATGAAGGAAATGTGGGTTCAATCCCTGGGTCAGGAAGATCCCCTGGAGAAGCAAATGGCAGCCCACTCCAGTATTCTTGCCTAGAGAATTCCATAGACAGAGAAGCCAGTGGAGTTACAGTCCATAGGGTTGCAAAAAGTCAGACACGACTTAGTGACTAAACAACAAGCAGAGGTAACGCACACGGCATTGAGCACCAGGGCCTCCTTCTGCTGCCCGGACATGAGGCCTCCTCCTCAGCTCAGGGCTTCACCTCCAACTCTTCATCTGACCTTCGCTGCTCTGTCTGCCTCACTCTCTGCAAAGGCAAGCACCTCCTCCTGCAAGTTCCAGCTCGAAACCCCTCCTTCGCGATGCCTCTCTTTCTCATTCCGTCTAACTCTCTCACTGCCTCACTCTGGTCCACTGACCCTTCTTGCTATTGTAATTGAGTCATTAAGTCGTGTCCGACTCTTTGCAATCCCATGGATGGTAGCCTGCCAGGCTCCTCTTCCATGGGGATTCTCCAGGCAAGAATATTGGAGTGGGTAGCCATGCCCTCCTCCAGGGGATCTTCCTGACCCAGGGATTGGACCCATGTCTTCTGCATTGGCAGGTGGGTTCTTTACCACCAAGCCACCAGGGAAGCCCCCAGTGACCCTACAACCACCTAACATTTTTATTTATTTGACTCCTTAAAACTATGGTCTCCTCCACTAGAATGTCAACTCCAGGAAAGAGGGGAGTTCACCTCTACGACATGTAGAACAAGTTCCAGACCTATGGGAAACTTGGAAGACAAAAATCATCCCCTCTCCATCCCCAGAGTCCTGATGAGGTTCTGAGGCTGCTGGAAAAGAGGATTCCCCAACCCACCTCAGCACAACGCACTTGTGACTGTTCCGTGAACACAGCCGAGGGCACTCCTGGCCTTCTGTCCTCCCACAGCCTTCCCTGGCTTCCACGTGTCCAGCTGGATGGTCATCCAGAGCCTCCATCCCTCAGCGGACCCCCCTCCCTCACTCACACACTCATCTTGTTCTAGCCAGAATTCAACTGTAAGTCACTGTCTCACAAGAGCTGGCAGGGGGCTTCCCTGGTGGACCTGTGTTTGGAAGTCCATCTGCCAATGCAGGGCACATGGTTTGGATCCCTGGTCCAGGAAGATTCCACTTGCTGTGGGTCAACCAAGCCCATGGGCTGCAACTACTGGACCCACACACTGCAACTACTGAAGCCTGCATTCCCTAGAGCCTATGCTCTGCAACAAGAGAAGGCAACGCCATGAGAAGCCCACACACCACAGCTAGAGAGTCGCTCCTGCTTGCCGCAACTAGAGGAAGGCTGAGAGCAGCAACAAAGGCCAGCACAGCCAAAAATAAATAAATATTAAAAAAAAAAAAAAACAGCTAGCAGGGAATTTTTGGCTAATGTCCAGTATATAGAAGATGTCCTAGAAATGCAAATACAGCTTCCTTGTCCATAGATGTCATCTTCTCTCTGTGTCCTCACAGGGCAGAAAGGGCGAGGAGGCTCTGTGAGGGAGTCTCTGTTATAAGGGCACTAATCTTATTCATGGGGGCTCCACCCTCATGACCTAATCCCCTCACAAAGCCCCCCACCTCCTAACACCCTCACACTGGTCTTTTGATAAGAATTTTGTGGGAACACATTCAGTCTATAGTGACACAACTCTATCTCGAGAACAAAGGCAAAATAAGGGCATTTTCAGGAGAACAAAAGCTAAAAGCTTTAATCACCAGTAGCCCAACTAAAACAGCTTCTAAAGGATGTAGTTCAGGAGGCATGAAAATAACCACAGACAGGAAGGTCTGAGATGCAAAAAGAAATGACACAGTGGGGTAGGAGGCAACATGAGTCAATCTGGAAAGTAATCATTTTCATGAAGTGAAATAACTACCTCATGAGGAGGTGTAATGGAAGACCGAAATCCTGGGCTACAAGAGCATGTTATCAGAGAGGTGACTCCACCAGCTATAAGCTCAGGTGGGGCAGGGAGGTGGCAACAGTCACGCTTTTGTGCACAATAAATTTCAAAGTTAGTTGTTTAAAGGGTAAAAATAGAGGCTAGAACTTTCATCCCAGGAGGAAGATAAAAAGTAATATGAAAAAAAGTCTTAGCTTATACAGACCAGAAAAGGAAAAAAAAATAATATTGGGTTGGCCAAAATGTTCATTCACGTTTTTCATTCCAACTTACAGAAAAACCCAAACATTTAGGCCAACCCAATATTTTAATTACATTATTATAATATTATGTATTATATAAGTTATATATTATAATATGCATCATTATGCTATGTAATAATTATAATTAGTAATTAAAGTATATAGTATATGTTATGTATAAATACATTTTAAATCAAATTATATATACATATGAAGCAGGACAAATCAAAGAAGCTAAAATCACAGAAACAAGTCCAAATATATTAATATTCACAATGAATGTAAGTGGAATAACCATCTCAATTAAAAAGATTCTCAGATTAGACTGGGAAAAAAATCCAGCTAACTGTTATTTATCCCCCCCTAAAAAAAGCTAAAACATAGAAAGACTGAAAATAAAGGCATGGACAGCAAAGATTCATCAGGCATATACTAGGAAAATAATGGTGGAGTAGCCGTATCATTTACTACCAGACAAACTGACCTCTATGCTAAAAAAAAAAAAGAGCAATTAGGGATGGAGAGGGTGACCCCAGCATGGTAAAACCTTCTATTCATCATGATGGCACAATGCTGAACACAGACAGCTCATCAAATAGCTTTACAAGATGCCTCCACCTCTGCCAGCGGCAGGAAGAAATGACCATTGGTGTCCAGGGCAGCCTTTGAACGCTGGGTCCCCAGTCTGCACAAAGGGTCCAAGCAAAGACAAGCCTTCCTCATCTCCTGGTTTTGAGTCATTCCTTTTCCAGAGAAAAAGACAGCTCAGAGTCAAAGCTGCTTCCCCACCAGCTTGAGAAGCAGGCGTGTTAAGAGGAGTCATTACTTTATGGTCTGGGGCAGAAACACACAGAATAAATGAGCCTTTCTCATTGGAAAGGCAGAAACCCTCACTTCAAGGAACCCAGTATTTCTCTGATTTTTCTTCTCTTAACACTTTCAGATCTACAGAATTTAGGCAAACAGCAACCTGAGTCAATCCTTTCATTTCAAAGACGGAGAGACAGAAAACCCAGAGAGGGGACGCGGTTTGCCCTAAGTCTACACAACTCATGCAGGCATCTCATCATTAATATTCACACAGGGACCCAAGAGAGATTTTGAAAACAAATGAATCTAAATGTTAAAATGGAAAATTCCTCCTGAATCCAGGGAAAAAAGCCTCGATCAAACAGCCCCGATAAATTAAAAAACTCACTCCAGTAAGTCAGCTTTGCCTCTGTAAAGGGCCGGCAAACAAGAAAGCCGGAGGTAGCCGTGCCCGGCATTGAAATGGCAGATAGCTGCTGACGCCGGTAATTCATCACGGAACTGAACGCATTACATATGGGAAGAGCAAGAATCTAATTCCAGCTCATTTCAATGAGAATTGATCTAAGAGTTCATTACACAAGGTAATTTTTACGAACACAACTTTGAACGTGTCTTCAAATGAGATTAAGAATCTCTCCCGAGAGCTGAGACCCGTAAGAGAAATTTGCATACAGATAACGTGACACTAAGTTGCAGATTCCATCTGTGATCACTTGAACAGGTCTGGTTGTTTTTCTGTTTGTTTCTCTGCTGTTGTTTTTAATGTTTGCTTAATGTTGCAGACGGAGGAGAGAGGGGGCTGGGGACACAGTATGTGTGCTGTGTGCTCAGCCGTGTCCGACTCTTGGGGACCCCGTGGTCTGTAGCCCGCCAGGCTCCTCTGTCCATGGGATTCTCCAGGCAGGAATACTGGAGTGGGTTGCTATTTCCTGCTCCAGGAGATCTTCCCCACCCAAGGAGGGAACCCTCACCTCTTTTGTCTATTGCATTGGCTACTGGACTCTACCACTAGCACCGCCTGGGAAGCCCTGGGAAAATAGTCTGATGTTATTTTCAAAAGGGATCTTAAATCTAACTTCATTTGTCTCTAAGAGCTGTGTGACCTTTGTCATATAACTCCACTTTCTGAATCTGGACTTCTTCATTGATGAAGAAGATCTCTATACCTCATTTGATAATTTAAAAAGGAAATGAATGTAAAGCACTTAGCGCCATTTAAAGATCTTGATGAAAGGTAGCTCTTAAAAGACGCTTCCAGACCAGAATTTACTATTCTGTGATATAAAGATAACAATACCTACATGGCCAGGTATGATCAAAAGAGTGAATGTGTGTGGAGAAAGGGAACCCTCCTACACTGCTGGTGGGAATGTAAGTGGGTGAAGCCACTACGGAAAACAGTATGGAGAGCCGTCAGAAAACTAAAACTAGAACTACCATATGATCCAGCAACCCCACTCCTGGGAGTACACCTGGACAAAACTCTAACTCAAAAGTAGACGTGCACCCCTGTGTTCATAGCAGCACTGTTCACAATAGCCCAAACATGGAAACACCCTAAATGTCCATCAACAGATGAACGGATCAAAAAGATGTGGAGCATACATGCAATGGAATACTACTCAGCCAGAAAAAAAGAACAAAACAACGCCATCTGCAGCGACACGGATGCAACCAGAGATTATCATCCTAAGTGAAGTAGGTCAGAAAGAAAAGACAAACACCATATGATGTCACTTGTGTGTGGGATCTAAAAGATGACAGCAGTGAGTATTTATGCAACAGTAACAGGCTGACAGACTCAGAGAACAGACTTGTGGTCGCCAAGGGGGCCCAGGGGTGGGAGAGGGCTGGATCAGAAGATGCAAACCATTTTACATACAATAGGATGGATAAGCAGCAAGGTCCTCCTGTATAGCACAGGGAACCATATTCAGTACCCTGTGATAAATCATAATGGAAAGAATACCAAAAAAGAATGTCTACATGAGTATAACTGGGGCTTCCCTGATAGCTCAATTGGTAAAGGATTCACCTGCAATGCAGGAGACCCTGGTTTGATTCCTGGGTTGGGAAGATTCCCTGGAGAAGGGAAAGGCTACCCACTGCAGTATTCTGGCCTGGAGAAGTCCATGGACTATATGGTCCATGGGGTTGCAAATAGTCAGACACGACCGAGTGACCTTCACTTTCATGAGTATAACTGAGTCACTTTACTGTAGAGCAGAGATTGGCACAACACTGTAAATCGACTACACTTCAATTTAAAAAAAAAAAACAAGACAATGTGTGTGGAATGCAATTACTGTTTGACCCAACCCCCACCCCTTTGGGTGGGCTTGAGTGAATGCCTCAAAGATCCAGACACTGACTGGTGTCAAATTGGTATCAGTAGTGGGGTTCAGATACCTGGACCAGAGACATATAAGTTCTCAAGCAAAAGAAATGATTCTTCCATCCCTCATTAAAGAGGCTCTCTGGACTCAATGAAGAGATCTCTTGCCGAATTCAGAAGTTCTCGACCTTAGCTCTTACTTAGGATCTTCAGGGGTGGGATGGGCTGCTTTTAAAAAACCCCAATACCCAAGTTGTCACCAAACCCAATTAAAATGGAATCCCTGGGCAGCGGACCCAGACATAAGTATCCTTATCAACACCCAGGTGATTCCAGGGAGCGGACAAGGTTGCGAACCACCAGACCTCATGGGAGAGGAGAGGGCCCTGGGGGTGCTAGTCATGTGGATGCATTTCTCCTGCACTTCGGCCCCAAAACCCACTGGCAGCTTGAAGGGTAACGTGATCAACAGACAAAACAGCTGGAGATTTTTCCCCACTTTCCAATAACAAGGTCACGGGGATTTCTGGAGGATGGGACTTTCTGGTTAGCAGAGAAGTTCAGAAAATTCTCTTTAGAAACTCACCTGGTGTTCCAGTGGCTACCCATCCAGCTTGCAATGCAAGGGACACAGGTTCGATCTCTGGCCCCGGAACTAAGATCCCACATGCCAGGGGGCAACTACCCCCGTGCACTGCGACTACTGAAGCCCAGGTACCCTAGGGTCCGTGCTCCACAACGAGAGAAGCCACCGCAAGGAGAAGCCCACGCACCACAACCGGAGAAGAGTCGCCACTCAGTGAAACTACAGACCGCCCACTTGCAGCAACGAAGACCCAGCGCAGCTAAAAAAGAAATCTTTTTAAAAATCTTAAAAAAAAAAAAAATAACACCTGGAACGACTGGGCCCTACCTCATCCCCTACATCAGTTTATTTGGTCCAGGGTTAGGCCCAGACATGAGCATTTTAAAATCCCCCCAAATGATTCCATGGCGAAGAGAGAGGTGAGCACCAATCCTTGAGACTCCAAGTGTGGGCCATGGACCAGCAGTGTTGGCCTTATCCAGAAATGCATAGTCTCAGGCTCCACCCCAGACCTATAGAATCAGTAGTCTAACATTCTAACAATGTTAACATTCTAACCATTCTAGCATTCTAATCACTGGGTGATTCCTCTGCACAGAAAAGTCTGAGAAGCCCTGATACATATAGCATTGGCCCAAAATGGGATTCCAGAAGTAGCTGGAAGCATGGGGGAGATGGAGTCTAGTCCCCAGAGTGAAAATCAGAAGCAGACCAGGGAGAGAGAAATCCTTCACTTACTCACATGAGCTGTAATTGTAACAGGGAAGCACAAAATCTGACTCCTTGTTGGATCTGTTCCTTTTTGGTTCTCCATTGCTTTTGTAACTATAATCACAGAAAGGATGCCGTCTACAGCCGTAAGCATCCATAATAGCCTGTCTGGGTGAAACCTGATGCCCCTGCCTGAAACTTAAAGTGTCTTTGTTCAGCTCAGAGGGAGACATTCTGACCCTGCCCACCTGTGAATGAATGCGGGAAGAAGAAATGAACACATCCCCTCCCTGAGGCTGGCCAAACCAGGAGATCCTCTGCAAGACGTATGGCCTTTTTACTTTACTTCCTCACCTTCTCTCTCTCTGTTCTATAAAAGAAACTGGCAACCAGACCCTGATAGGATGGTGTTCTAGGACTCTTCCTGCCAGCTGACTCGGACGTCCAGCTTTCGATGCTTGGACTCAATAACAAAATGAACTGTGTGGTGTGCCTAGCAGATACTGAGTGCTCAGAGCAGGTACCTGGCCTCAGGCTGTCAAGACACCAAAATAATAAGATGAGAAGCCTGGAGACGTTACTTTAAAGCTCTAGGGTGCTTCTGATGACAGCCTGGGCCAGCCACACGTGATTTCTCTGAGACAAAAACTTCATCCCTGCAGCCGCCAAGCCAGGCACAGACCGGATCCTCTGGAAACTTTCACTGAAGGACACTCCTGTTTTGGAACAGGGTCACCATAGGCAGAAACAGGCCAGGGCCCAGGAGCTGGAAGAGTCTGGAGGGTGTGTGTGAGGGACGTGCAGGCTGTGGTGCCCTTGGGCTGGATCTAGCACAGAGGTTGACAAACTTTTTCGGAAAAGGGCCAGATGGTAAATATTTTAGGCTGTGCTAGGTCTGTTGCAGCTACTCGATCCTGCCCTTGTGAAAACACGAAAGCAACACGGACAATCGGTAAACAAATGAACAACCAAACTTGGTCCACAACGATGGGCTGTGGGTGGATTCAACCCCCTCCGGGCTGTGGCGTGCCAGCCCCCGATCTGAGTGAGGACCAGGAGGAAAAAGCTGAGATGCAGCCACGAAGGTGGATCAGAGACTGGGAAGAGGCCACAGGAGGACTTGGCTTCCCAGCAAAGGAAGGGAGATCTTGACTCAGCTGTGAGGAGCTGGGGTGGGACTTTGGACCACAGAGTGAAACCATCGGAGGCCGGTATCCTGGCAGAGGTGTTTGAGATAAGATCAGGAGCCGGGGAGAGGGCTGATGACGAGAGACAAGGGCACTGGAGAAGGTCCCCAAGAGAGCCGAACGACAGAGAACCAGAGTGAGCGACTGCAGAGGAAGCCTAGCAGGGGTGGATGCTCTGGTGATGATCCACAGGGCTGAGGGTAGGGAGGGTGAGGGGCGAGTCACTGAGTCTGTTTCCTGTCGCTGGGGAGGATGCTGTGGCCTGAGCCGGGGGAGCCGGCGTGATCTGTGGGCGAGCAGGGAACTGGACCTGGGAGCCCAGGTGAGCGTGTGGCACACAGCCCGGACCCATTGCAGCCAGTCACCCACGCCAACCTGAGCACGCAGGCAGCTGGAGAAGACATTTGAGAAAAGGCTAGGCTTGCTGGGCCTGCCTGAGGGCTGGCAGGCTGAAAGGCAAATCTGTGAGATGGTGCTCACCCAGGGCTGGGGGTAAACTTAGCTCGCTGGGGGGTGAACCCCAGCACCTCAAGGGTGAACCTCAGCTCCCCAGGAGTGAACCCAGCTCCCCAGGGGTGAATCCCAGCTCCCCGAGAGTGAACCCCAGCCCAGCTCCCCAGGGGTGAACCCCAGCACCTGGAGGGTGAGCCCCAGTTTCCTGGAGGTGAATCCCAGCTTCCCAGGAGTGAATGCCAACACCTCAAGGGTGAGCTCCAGCTTCCTGAAAGTGAACCCCAGATCCCCAGGGCTGAACCCCAGCACCTCAAGGTTGAGCCCCAGCTTCCTGAGAGTGAACCCCAGCTCCTCAGGGATGAACCCCAGCACCTCAAGGTTGAGCCCCAGCTTCCTGAGGTGAACCTCATATCCCCCGGGGGTGAATCCCAGCTCCCTGGGGTAAGAAGGTATCTCAGAGCCACATCCTCTGACTTCGATGTGGCACAAAAGCCCTGGAGATGCTGTGAAGGAAGATAGCTGTTTGGTGGTTCAGAGCAGGGCAGAGACACCGTGTTTCTAACAAGCACCCGTGTTGCCCATGCTGCAGACCCAGGACCACACTCCGAGAAGCAAGGCCTCAGAACTCATTCCCACCTCCCCACCCCCGCCAACCTCGTCTCCCAAGCAAAGTGCGGTCAGGCCCTTTAAGTCGCTGTTTGTTGGGTGGCTAATCATAGGCCAGACGCCGGTGATACTGAGAAAAGAGCAAAAGCAGCAAAGATGGGAGTCCTTGTGATGAGAAATTCACATCTGTGACTCATCCATTCCTCGCTTTGGGCCAGAGGGGTTTCCACTAGTGGCCCGTCCCCCATATGATTTAATGACATGAATACCGGGTGCCAAACTCCGGAGCCAAAACTCCATCCCACCAGCTCAGAGAGGGAAGCAAGCGGTCCCTCAAAGCTGGACCATGAGTCCCAAGCCGGTGCACTCTCCCCAGATGGAGGCCAAACTTGTCCTGAAAAATTCTAAACTAAAGCGTTTTTCCATTACGATCGCTGGACGCAAGGCATAAGGAATGCCAAATCCAGTGGGCTGGGGGCTGGGACACCTGCGCTTAGACGATTCTGAGAAGAGATACCTCCGCAAAGCTCCTGAAATACAAATAAATCCCCCCCCCAAATAAAAGGGAGATAATTTAGTGGGGAATTTGGTGACCGGTGCGTATTTTACGGGAAATCTTTTTCGGAAGCGGCTCTTTGTCACGGTCCCGGGGGGCGCGGTCCCGGCAGCGCGTTGCCATGCTGCCACCTAGTGGTGATGGGGAGAGCTGCTGCGGAAGTCAAAGCGTCCAAACCCCCGAAGCGACTAGGGAGGCTGCATCCTGTTAACACCAGTCGGGGCGGTGGCTGTTTTTAGCTGGGTCTCTCCTTCTGTGCCACTTTCATCATGGAAACTGGCTCTCTAGACCCAAAAAAGCTGCGACGTGCTCTGCAAAAGCTGTTCGAGGGCCAATTTTAGCTACATTTCTTGGAATTTGGACTCCCAGGAGGGAGGAGGGACGTGTGGTTCCCAGGAAGTTGGGCATCTTTTTAGAACCTAGTACCTGGAGGCCAGTTCTGGCCATGAAAGCTGCGAGATCACAGATCCCCTTGGGTTCCAGCTTCTGCCAAGGAATATAAATTTTGGGGTAGGGGGATGGTTATCCCCAGCAGCTCGCTGAGTCCTAGGATCTTTACCATTAAGAGCTGTCTTCATTTGGACCATCTCACTGATGCCTCGAAATAACCCTAAGCAGAAGAGGAGAACCGAACCCATTTTACAGATGAGGAAGTTGAGGCTTGGAAAAGTCAAGTGATTTGGCCAAGATCATATAGCCAGTAACTAGCTAAGCCTTGATTTGAATTCTAGAGTCTGTCTGTTGACCTAGAAGTCAAACAAAGCAATGAGTCAAGAGTTGAAAGTCCTGAGCTGCTCCCCACTTTGCTGCCAACTCACTTGACCCTTGCGAACTGTAAAAGCCTATCAGTTTCCCTTTGTGGTCTACCCCAGCACCACAGAGAAGGAGTTTGAGGCTGTCTGTGATTGATTAGTGATGCCTGGCTCCGTTAGGGGCCCAAAGACTAAAGCACACTTAGCCTAGGGTTAGTCAATAGTGTTCTTGCCTGGAGAATCCCAGGGATGGGGGAGCCTAGGGGGTTGCCATCTACACAGGGTCGGACACGACTGAAGCGACTTAGCAACAGCAGCAGGCAATAGTGAGCCATTACGGATTTCTGAGCAAGGAGTGTTTTCGTGAGTCGACTCAGGCCACGGTGTGCAGAGTGGAGATGAGAGAGAGCAGAGAGCCTGGAATTCTATGTGGCAGCATTTTCTTCCAGATGCAGAACTGGGCAAAAGACAACCTCATAAAATATTTTTAGTGTCCTCCACTTCCTAAATGGTTGTTTTAACTTAAAAAAAAAAAAATCTCATTCAGGAGTTCTGAAGAACTCTATGAACCCGTTCTGCCCCCCCCCCCTCCACTATTCCTCATAATCTTGTTCTCATATGACTGGCTCATTAGAACAATTGGGGGTAGCAGATAGACTCAAGGAATAACTAGAATAAGCGAGAATGGTTTGGTAATCACTTGGTTCATTTTCAATGACCACTCGTGGTGCTTTAACATTGGATGTCTTCTCTGTGCTGTGTTTAGTTGCTCAGTCGTGTCTTACTCTTTGTGACTCCAGGCTCCTCTGTCCATGGGATTCTCCAGGCAAGCACACTGGAGTGGGCTGCCATGTCCTCCTCCAGGGGATCTTCCCGACCCAGGGATCGAATCCAGGTCTCCTGCACTGCGGGTGGCTTCTTTACCATCTGAGCCACAAGGGAAGTCTGAGAATACCAAAGTGGGTAGCCTATCCCTTCTCCAGGAGATCTTCCCAACTGAGGAATCGAACCGGGGTCTCCTGCATTGCAGGCAAATTCTTTACCAGCTGGGCTACCAGGGAAGCCCTTCTCTGAGGGGTGCCTAATTTGAAAGGTTGGGAGTGAGGTGGCCAGTAACCAGAGACAACCCCCAGACATCCTCACCATACCATCACCAGCTGATCAGCATCTCTGCGGGTCAGAGGACAATCTTAGGTGGCCAAGTCAGCTTCAAGGTATTAACATGATGGACTAAAATCACAAAACTGAGATGCTGGAATAAATCTTTATGCTTTCCTTTATCAACTGCTTAAAACATTTTTATTATGTGCCCCAGTACATTAGAGGGGGATAGGGTCCATCTTCCTGTTTCACATTGAATCCTCCCAGAGCATCCATTGTGGACCATGGGAACTGAAGTTTTCAGAAGCCCAGCATTGTCCCCTCCATTCCCCCTCTAGTAACAAAATCTACTCCCAACCACTGATGTGGACATAGGCCCCAATCCAGACCCAGCCCCTCCCACCCTATCGCTTCTAGGGGTGGGCACTGAGCTGAGCCAATCAGAAGCCTCCTTGAAGCCATTCTCTTGCCATCAACGTTGTTAAGCCGGCAGGATATGGAGTCAAACTTAGGGCCCCATGTTGCCCACTATGTGGACCAAACTGCGGGAGAAAATGAAGCCAGACACAGAGGAACTGGTCTGCAGGTCCAATCTCAAGACACCATAGTGTCTGCAGCTCCTCCTTCAAGTCCGTGAACTATCTGAGAATTCTTCTTGACCCCATGAATCAATGTATTTCCTCCACTGTCAGTTTCAACAGGGTTCATGTCACTTCCCATGTTCCGACGTGATTCACCGTCCCTGAATCTCTCTCTCCTTTTCTTGATCTCCTCTAGTGATGGGGGACTCACTGTCTTGATATAGCCCTTCTTCTTTGAAAGTACAGAAAGCTCTTTCATAGAAGAAGCCAAAATTTGTCTCACAGGGCACACACATATACATGTATACAGAGACACACAGATGTGTGCAAGCATATACACGTGGATGCACACATGCGATGACTTATAAACACATGTGTAACATACATTCATAAATGCACAGACCTGCATACATGTGCACATGTACATATACATGGAGAGGTATGTATGGCACACAGGTACATAGGCACATTAGTGCCACACATTTACACAATTACAAGCACATTTAGACACATACGGGGCTTCCTGGGCGGCTCAAACAGTAAAGACTCTGCCTGTAAAGCAGGAGATCTAGGTTTGATGCCTGGGTCAGGAAGATCCCCTGGAGATGGGAATAGCAACCCACTCCAGTATTCTTGCCTGGAGAATTCCACAGACAGAGGAGTCTGATGAGCTACAGTCCATGAGGTCACAAAGAGCCGGCATGACTGAGCAAATAACACACACACGTAGACACATACACATACATGTATACACAGCCATATGCATACACAGATATACAGATATAAACATACAATATACACCTGCATTACAGACACACTGATGCTTCTGCACATACACATACATACACACACATACATGCACAGAGGCGCACACATGTACACACTATACAAACACACACCCATACACGCATAGACATGTAGAAATACACACACGCATATACAGAGAGACACAGACATACACTCAGAGACACAGATACATACACACAGGGACACACGTCAGGGCTCCTTACATAAGTTGCTGAGGACAAAAGAACCCTCAGTTCACGTCACACGTCACCTGGAATGATGACCCCACACACATTTTGGCCCATTCTCCCTCCTCTACAGTTTTTAAATGATTCTCCCTGCAAATAAAAACCCTCACCTGTTTAAAAAAAAAAAAAAAACCTGGATATTTACTGCCCACCTCTCACCAACCTTCAGGGCTGGCACTGGCTTCTCCCATCACCATGGCAACCCTGCCACCACCACCCCCTACCCAGCACTTGCCATTCAAAAAATGTGTGCCCTTCAAACCTGTTCAAGAATGTCAAAATGACATCGATACCTTCCAGAGAGGTGACCCTAATTGTGAAGGCAGCTCCAAGGACTTCTTGAAGGGAGGGTGCAGCATGACTCTGCTGGCCACGGGGGTGAGTCACAGGAGAAGGCAGTGCTGCCAGTCCACGTGCCTTTGGAGTCTTGTGTTTTCACGCCGCAGGCAGTCCTGACAAATGCCTGGTTTACCCAACCGCTGCCTGGAAAAGCATATAATCGAGGTCTACTTTATGTGATGTCCCCGATCAGTTATAACATTTCACATCATAAAAATCAGCCTCAGAAATACATCCCTGATTGTTAACATGGTGCTCTTAAGAAATACAGGTGCTCAGAGGCTCAGAGAAGTTAAGTTAACAGCCTGAGGTCACACAGGAGAGCCAGGATTTGAATACAAGTCTGACCCCAAGGCGCCCACTGCATAACTCTCCCTTCCCACAGTTGGGTGGCTGGCCTTTCAGTCTAATGTAGGATCCTTAGCTTTTCCTTCATGTCCTTGAGAGGCCCTCACCCCAAACTCTAAGCTCCATGCTTCCAAACTGTTCATTCCCTGGGGCTGGGAGAGCAAAGCGCCTCCACCAGGTGGTTTAAACAGCAGGCACGCAAGGTCTCACAGTCCTGGAGGCCAGAAGTCCCAGTCAAGGGGCCGGCAGGGTAGGCGCCCTCTGGGGCTGCAATGAGGCGTCTGTCCTGTCTCCCCCCAGCACCCCCTGTCCGCAGGCCGCCGAGCTGGTCCTTGACTGTAGAAGCCTCTCCCGGGCTCGGCCCTGGCGTCACACGGCATGACTGTGCCCCAAGGGGCTCGGTAGCTGCCCAAGGCCTTTTGGGGGTCCCGGTCCAAGAGAGACTTTGGGAAGAGCCACCAGGAAGGGCCCAGCCAGCGGCAGACGGAGACCTGAGGACACTGACCCAGGGTCCCTGGGGTCGCCCCCAGGCTGAGAGGCCTCGGCCTGCAGGCGACTGAGGTGGGGGCGGCCTGGCTCCTCACCTCGCCTGGTGCCCGAGAGCGACGCCGGGGCTCAGGCCCGCTGGGCCTCAGGCTCACTCACCGCACGTGCACACACTCACACACATAGACACACTCACACACAGACACACACATACACATTCACACATATAGACTTACACACATACAGACTTACATACACATGCACACACACATGCACACATATACACACTCACATACATATACACACTCACACACAGACTTACACACACATATACACACTCACACAGACTTACACACTCACACACACATAGACACACACATATATACACACTCACAGACTTACACACACATAGACACACTCACACACATACACACAGACGTACACACACATATACACACTCACACACAGACTTACACACACATATACACACTCACACACAGACACAAACACACATACACACTCACACAGACACATACACATATACAAACACACATATACACACACCTACACATAAACACACTTACACAAATGCACTCAAAGAGAACATACACAAATCTACATTCACACACACACAGCTAACATGCATACACACAGGCATGTGCACGCACATACCTACACATGTACACATATAAACACATACACACATTCACATACACATATGTATACCTAAACACACACACACACACACACACACACACACACACACACACACCCCGTCCTCTGCCTGTGCTCTGCCAGCAATTCACAACCAAGATGCTGCATTCCAAGCAGTCGTGAGGTGTATTACCAAGTCATCTATTGCTAATAATGAATGCCAAATGTTGCAAATGTATGTACAAGTAGATTCAAGGTTATTCCTATGAAACATCGGATTCACTCACTGCATTCTGATTAGGCTCTTTCTGTGGGAGAGGAAAGGAGGGAATTTTTGATGGGAGCATGAGTAGGGATGTGTCCACACGTGATGGAATAGAAAGCCTGGGACAGCCTCTCTGAACCCCAAGTTCTGGGACAGCCTCTCTGGAGCCCAAGCCCTATGAGATACACACAGAAATGCCAAGTTCCCTTCTCCATGACAGACATAGATGCCTGAACTGGGGATGGCCTTGGAGGAGGAAAGGAGGTACTCCCGGCCCACAGAGATCCGGGAAGATTCCCAACCTCACCGGTGACCCTGAAATGCAAGTTGGGAAGAGGAAGCACCATTATTCACCATCCAGTTAACACACAATCACACAATGTTGCCTTTGACCCTCACCGCTACTGGCAAGGGTGGACAGTTAGAGAGAGGGATTCCCTCAAACATGGTGGAGAGGGGTGTAATTGATAGACCCATTTTGGAGGTTTTCTGGGATCTAGACGCAACCATCTTTCTGACCTCAATTCCTACTACTTCCCCCACTTGCTCTTTCTACCCTAAGACTTACTTGAACTCACCAGGTATGTCCCTGCCCCAGGGCCTTTGCACATGCAGTTCCCTCTGCCTGGAATGCTATTCCCCAGCTTTCTGTGTGGCTCATTCCCTTTAAGTCTTTGGTCTCCTGTCAGATGTGTCCCTAGCCACACATTAACTCCCAGACATGTACACACATTTTCTCTTCCTCTTCTTCCCACTTCCCACTTTCTCTCTAACCCTCTTCCCTACCTTCTGTTTTTCTGTAGCATTCACAAGTCACCAGATAATGCATGCTTTACATATTTTTGTTATCATCTGCCTCCTCCCAACACATTCCCATAAAGACTATCAGCTCCATGGGATGGAGCAGAGATTTTGTGATTTCATTGTTCTCTACTGTGTCCCCAAAGCTTGGAGTGAGCCGGGGCTTCATGGGCAATGTATATTTGTTGAAAGAATTAAGATCTCAAAAGCTGATAACCTTTGATTCCACTTTTAAGAAACCATCCGTATTCCTCTCCTGTTGCCGCACAACAAATTATCAACGAGACACTCACATGTCCGCTCCCTGTTCTATGGGTCAAGCTCAGCTGGGCATGGCGGGAGGCTCTGCTCAGACTGAAATCACCTCCCCTGTATTCATCTGCTGTATTCTTCTCTGGAACACAGGACCCTCTTCCACGCTAACTCCTGTTACCGGCAGGATCCAGTTCCTTGGTGTTATCGGACTGACATCCCTGATTCCTTGCTGGTTGTCAATCTTAGCACTCTCCCAGCTTCCGGAGGCCACCCGAATTCCTCTCCATGTAGACTTTCTGTCTTCAGGAGGACACAGCATGTCATATTATCTCACGCTTCAAATCCCAGAGGCTCTTTCTGCTTTAAACCTTATGCTTTCAAGAGCTCAGGTGGGACTTCCCTGATGGTCCAGGGTTAAGACTCCAGGCTTCCAATGCAGGGGTTGCTGGTTTGATCCCTGACTGGAGAACTAAGATCCCATATGCCATGTGGTGCAGAAAAAAAAAACAGAAAGATTCGTGTGATCAGACAATGCCCACCTGGATAATCTTCATGCCTGAAATTAACTGACTTGGGACTTTAGTTACATCTATAGCACCCTGAGCTCCGAAGAATTGATGCTTTTGAACTGTGGTGTTGGAGAAGACTCTTGAGAGTCCCTTGGACTGCAAGGAGAGCCAACCAGGCCATCCTAAAGGAGATCAGTTCCTGAATGTTCATTGGAAGGACTGATGCTGAAGCTGAAACTCCAATCCTTTGGCCACCTGATGTGAAGAGCTGACTCATTGGAAAAGACCTTGATGCTGGGAAAGATGGAAGGCAAGAGGAGAAGGGGACGACAGAGGATGAGATGGTTGGATGACATCAGTAACTCAATGGACATGAGTTTGAGTTAATTCCAGGAGTTGGTGATGGACAGGGAGGCCTGGGGTGCTGCAGTCCATGGGGTTGCAAGGAGTCGGACACGACTGAGCGACTGAACTGAACTGAACGGCATCCTTTCCAGCAATACCTAGATGAGTGTCTGAATACCCTGTGAACAGGAATCTTGGGATAAAACCTTTCTGTGCCTCTGTATCCTCTTCTGTAAGATGGAGATGCTAATAATAGTACTATCCCACAGGGACTGTCTGGATTCGTTAAGATAGTGCATTTAAAGTGCTCAGTACTGTGTTGGACCAGAAGGGGGGCTATTCAGAGGGGTTATCACCACCACTATTATTAGTGCTATTATTACCATCATCACCATCATCGTCATCATTACTGTTATTTCAGATGTGCCAGCGGGCTCTCTTTATTCTGCAGGATATGTGTCAGGATGCCAGAATGTGGCATTTCAGTACATGCAGATATGACCCTCTTTACTCTGCTGTAGATAGAGATATGGGATGTCTTGACTGTTATTTATACCGATAAGGCAAGTGGCACTGTCGGTTACATAGACAGCAATCAGGCGCCTTATGGCTATTTTAGGAAGGGTTTCTGGATGCTATGTACACAGTGAAGGAGATGTGTCTATTTACTCCACACAGACCTGGCAGGTTTGGGTTGGTTACATATGCTTGGCTTACATTGCTGGCATATACAGTGATGCAATCTCAGAAGAGACTGGGAAAGACTTGAGACTCAACAAGAGTGATGAGGGGGTTCCCTGGATACAGGACAGGCGGGTTGAAAACCAAGAATGTCCCAGGCAAACCAGGGCAAGTTGGTCAGCTACAACCGCAGATACAACCAGGGCTGGCACCCCCCAAGCACCACCCGTGCATACCCCCACACACATGACCACATAGGAGCATGGACTCTGGAGTCAGGCGGTCCAGGTTCAAATCCCAGCTCCAGCCCTTCCTGGTCATGGAACTTTGGCAAGGCCAGCTTCTCAGTCATAAACTGAAGCTAATAACAGAACCAACCTCAATGGTTGTGAAAATTAAATGAGTTAATAAATAGAAAGCGCTAAAAGTCGTGCCAGGCCCATAGTAAACACTCAATAAACCTTGGTGCTTATTGTTACGGCCATATCTGCCAGTGCCTCTATTATCTATTTAAATATTTCTTTATACCTGCACACTCTTAAAAGGTATGAAGTGTGTTTATTGTAAGAGGAAATCATACGTTCCTGCCCAAATTGGAAAGTCGGAGCTGTGAGCCATAAATAGAAGGTAGTTAGAAAGGCAAATGCGGAACTGCTCAGTGAGCAGCAGCTCCGGCTCCCCGGATGGAAACCCAGACGTTCTGGGCGAGCGGAGACGGGCCCGGAGACAGGGAGGGAGAAGATGAGGTCGAGGAAGCCTGAGGGCGGATTTGTGACAGGTCTGTGGACACCAGTCCAGATCCAGACACATCGCATGGCATCCCAGGGCCATCGAGAAAGAGCTCATAAGGAGACTTCTCTGGTAGTCCTGTGGCTAAGACGCTGCGCTCCCAGTACGGGGGGCCTGGGTTCGATCCCCATTCATGGAACTAGATCCCACGTGCTGCGGCTAAAATTCCCATGTGCCACAGCCATGATCAAAGATCCTGCAAAGATCTAAGCCCCGGTGCAGCCAAATCCATATTAGCGGGGTGGGGTAGGGGAGGGGTTTCAAGACAGAGGGGATGTATGTATACCTATGGCTGATCCGTGTTGATGTATGACAAAAACCATCACAATATTGTTAAGTAATTATCCTCTCGTTTAAAAAAAAGAAAACGACCCCTGAGGAAGCACGTGGCCTTTCACAAAGTAGATATCTAAAATACCTCTAGTTTGGACTTCTCTGGTGGCCCAGTGGTTAAGAATCCGCCTGCCAATGATCCCTGCCAATGAACTAACATCCCACACGCCACGGGGGCCACAACACCACAATGCAACCAGAGACGCCACCGCAATGAGAAGCCTGTGCACCACAACTGGAGAGGAGCCCCACTCCGCTGCAACTAGAGAAAGCCCGCACACAGCAACGAAGACCTGAGGGAGCAAAAATAAATAATTTTCCAATTTTTTAAAAATTTAAAATAAAGAAAATGCCTCTAGTCTGTTCTCACGTAAGCTGGTCCTCGGCAGACAGGTCAGGGTTGCTGTTAGGGTCCTTCCTGCACTGGCTCTGCCCCTGAGGACAAGGTCCACCACCTCTCTGAGTCTCACCATCTGCAAAATGGGCATCATGACGCCAGCCTCCCTGGGTCCCTAAGAGGATCCGGTGGGATAAACACCCTCTATGACTGTCAAAGGGTGAGATGGTTGGATGGCATCACCGACACGATGGACATGAGTTTAAGCAAGCTCCAGGAGTTGGTGATGGATAGGGAAGCCTGGCATGCTGCAGTCCATGGGGTCACAAAGTGTTGGACACGACTGAGCGACTGAACTGATGAGCGTCAAACCATTCCCAAAACGTTCGTGTTGACCATCTGGTCTTTTCAAACACCAAGAATCATCCCGTGGAAGCTTTTCATCACTTGGGTGCAAGCTATCTCGTCCCCCTAACCTCATTTGTCTGGAGGAGCCATGAAGGTTCATGTATAATCAGAGAGCTAGTTAGAATGCTGAGAATGAAGAGATGTTAATTTTACCATTTTTAAGTAATTGTTCTTTCTTGTGTGTGTGTTTTAATTTTTTATTTTTGGTACTTGAAAACCTGGGCTCCCACTTAAAAATACTTCAAATGTTGAGCTTGAATCACAGTATGAACCTCAAGTTACAGGCTCATAATACAATTAGAACAGCTACTTATTATCTCCCATTATTGAATAAGATGCTCCTTAATAGCTCTCCCTCTTCCTTCACAGTACCGTTCCCATGCTGAAAAATAAACATGAACACCGAGACCCAGGATGACTGAGCGCTGAACCTGACCTCAGAGTGGCCAGAGGCAGCACAGTGGACATGACCATATCCAGCCTGGGGTCACCTCTCTGATCCTCTTGATCCGGGAGCCCTCACCCACCAGGCCATGTAGCGACATCCGAGAATGAAAGGCTCCAAACATATTTTATCTGGTGTCATCCTCACCGCATCCTTGCAAACCGTGCACATTACCAGGATTCCCCCAGCCGCAGATAAAGAGACGGAGGGTCAGAGAGGTCCCTTCACTTGCCCGGCAGAGCCAGAACCATGAGGCAGTGTCAGAACCAGGATCCAGACCCCGCTCTCCACATTACCCATGTGGGTGACTGTGTGTGTGTGTCCCTTCCCACAAAAGAGGTACTCATCTGTGTCACCCCCTCCCCTCCTCCTGCTTTCCTGCCTCTTTTCTCCTCCCAGCGTGGGTGCTGAACGCAAGGAAGGGGGCCTCTCCTTAGGATGATGACAGATCGACTGTGCACGTCTATGTGCTCGGAGCTGCTACCCAGGAGGGCTGTGTCTGCTCCCTTCTGGGCTGAAACTGTCTTCGTGAAAGAGCTGGGAATCATATAAATAGCTCTGGTACATGCCATCAGCCGCCGTCAGGCTCTGATGTTACCTTCCCCTCCCCTGAGATGACTCAGGGACTCGGGGAACAAAAGGCCTCAAAGTGTAGGAGCGTCCGTCCCACGTCGGTGAGGATGCTGAGTCCGGAAATCATAGTCACCAGGGCTCGCTGCCTCTCACCCCTCAGCCCCAGCCTGGTCCACTGTTCCTGCTTCAGAGAGAAGCAGTCTGCAATGCCCGGCAAGGCCCGCTCCCCAGTGAACAGATGGGGAAACTGAGGTCCACAGAAACCGCATCCCCACACCTGGAGGCGAATGTTGGGGTATCAGCTGAAGCCAGGCTATGGTGCCGATGGTCTGGGTTAAACACTAGCCCAGATGTTGCTGCAAAGGGATAGTGTAGATGTGATGAACACGTAAAACCAGTCGACGACGCTGGGTGAAGGAGATTGCCCTCCGTAATGCAAGGGCTTCATCCAATCAGCTGAAGACTTCAAGAGCAAAAACTGAGGTTTTCTGGAGAAAAGGGAATCCTGCTTCAAGAATCCAGTACGAAGTTTTCAGCCCGAGTGTGCTGCTTGTTGGAGTTTTGCACTTGCCAGCTTCCACCATTGTGTGCACTCATTTCTTAAAATAAGAAAATACACATACTTAAAATGCATGTGTATTTAAATAAAGGTTTGTATTTTGGGGGCTTCTCTGGTGGCTCACATGGGGAAGAGTCTGCCTGCAATGCAAGAGACCCAGGTTCAGTCTCTGGGTCAGGAAGATCTTCTGGTGAAGGAAATGACAACCTACTCCAGTATTCTTGCCTGGAGAATCTCATGGACAAAAGAGCCTGGTGGTCTATAATCCACTGGGTCACAAAGAGTCAGACACAACTTAGCGACAGAACAACAACAACATAAAGTGTGTATTTATATTTATTTACATATTTAAATATATAAAAATATAAGTGTTAGTCACTCAATCATGTCTGACCCTTTGCGACCCCATGAACTGCAGCACGCCAGGTTTCCCTGTCCTTCGCCATCTCCCAGAGTTTGCTCATAAATAAAATGTATTTTTTACATATAAACAATTGGTTCTGTTTCTCTGGAAGACCCTAATAGCAGGTAAAGGCAGACGAAGCCTAAGAGGGTAGAGAGGACAGGAGGGTCTACATGGGTGAAGCATGTTTTATGCACCAGAAGCTCTTGCCCATGTGATCTTGTTAGCTTTACCCATCACCCAGAAAGGCAGTCTGCACCATTTCTCCAGATTCAGGGGACCCAAGTGACTTCCCTAGGGTCCCTGGCTGAGAATCAAACCTCTGCCTCCATCATTCATATTCTCCGCACACTACACTGTCAGCAGGAGGAGGGTACCTGAGAGTCTGGGCACATTATTCCTGTCCAGGAAGCCAAGAAGAATTCTTCCTCAAATTCTGCTATAAAAAGTCATTGGGGTCAGAAAAAAGTTGAGCTTTTCTTAAGCTGCAAAATCTAGAAAACCCAACTCAAGCTTTCTTGAACAACAAAGAGAACATCTTGGGACTTCCCTGGTGGTCCAGTGGCTGGGACTCCGAGCTCCCAATGCAGGGTGGTGGCGGTGGGGCGGGGGGGGGGAGGCTCGGTTCAAGTCCCTGGCCAGGGAACTGGATCCCACATGCCCCAACTAAGAGCTTGCATGTTGCAACTGAAGATCTTGCATGCCGCAAATAAAAGAACTCACATGCCACAACAAGGGGCTTCCCAGGTGGCACTAGTGGTAAAGAACCCGCCTGTCTGTGCAGGAGACGTAAGAGACGCAAGTTCGATCCCCGGGTCAGGAAGATCCCCTGGAGGAGGGCATGGCAACCCACTCCAGTATTCTTCCCTGGAGAATCCCATGGACAGAGGAGCCTGGTGGACTTCAGCCCACAGAGTCAGACACGACTTAGCACATATGCTGCAACGAAAATCTCGTGTGCCTCAACTGAGAGCCAGGGGAGTTAAATAAATAAATAGATGCGTTTTTTAAAAAATAAATAAATATAAAGGGAACATCTTGGTTCCTCTGAGGGAAACCCAGAAGTAGACTTTCACACACTGGCTGAGAACGAGGGTGCCAACTGCAACAACAGATAGAGTTCCCAAAGCACCTCCAGGTGGCAACGCTTTCCGGCTCTACACTGTGGCCCTGGAGGATTCTAGCTTTCATCACCTGAACTGTTAGCAGCTCCTACAGTCACAGAAACCACCCCCACCCCCCTCTAGTTCTGAGCCTTGGGATTCTGACTCACTGGCTTGGCTCTCTTCTCTCTTGCCTGAGCTAATGAAGATGCAACTTGATAATGGTGGTCAAGAAAGAGCCATACTGGCTAGGTTCAAACCCCAGCTCCATCACTTACCTGCTGGGGACCTTGGACAAAGCCTTCACCCCTCTGTGTCTCCATTTTTTCCATCTGTAAAATAAGGACAATAATTGTGCTGCCCTCAAAGCCTCGTGGTGGGGATTAAATGGATAAACACACACTTACAAAATGCTTAGGTAAGTAACTAGCACACAGTACAAAGGATGTGGAAGTGACTGTTAATTAAATTACTGGAGGGAATTCCCTGGCAGGCCCGTGGTTAGGATTCTGCAGTTTCACTGCCAAAGACCCAGGTTCAATCCCTGGTTGAGGAACTAAGATCCCACAAGCTGTGTGGCATGACCAAACAATAATAATAATAATAAAATTACTGGAGGAGGGGATTGAAATGTGCTAACTTGATGGGTGCACACCCTTAGATGGAACTGGGATCTGCCCCACCAGAGCCACAAGGATTAAAAGAGGCAGAGCATGACTCTCCGAGAGGAAATGAATGTGCTGTTAGCACAAAAAAGAGAAATGGAGGACAGAGAGGCCGAGACAGCAGCTGCCTAATAGCATGGCCCCAGTGAAACATCCGATTAGTTTCTTTCCTGTTGAGTACAAGCCTGAGGTCAAAACCACCTTAAATTGGAAAGATAAAAAATATCCTAATTACGTGCAAGAGTACAATGGAGCAGGTCGTTCTGTCCTGCTGTTACACCTGTCTTTGCATTTCTGCCCGCTGAAAATGAAACCCGCAAAAATCAGGCATATGAAACTTACCTTGGACTCAGTCACTCATTCAACAGACATTTAATGAGCCCTGGAGAAGGGTTTCCCTGAAACTAACAAGGCTTAAGCATCAGGGGCCCTCTCTTACTTACATGGGTCCCTTCCAAGGCCTTCCACCTAACGTGACGTTTGTAATTCTATATTCTGGTACCTAAAGAGGCCTCCACAACAGTAGGAGCTTTGGGCTCCACAAAATCTGAATTTGTCCCGCCTGAGCTCCTATGAAGTGGTAGATACTACAGGTAAGGGAGCCTCCCCGGTGATTCAGTGGTAACGAATCCGCCTGCCAATGCGAGACATGGGTTCAGTTCCTGGTCTGGGAAGATGCCCTGGAGAAGGAAATGGCAACCCACTTCCCATGGACAGAGGAGTCTGGCAGATTACAGTCCATTGGGTTGCAAAGAAATCATATACTACTTAGCAACTGAACAACTACACATACATGCAAGTGTGTGCTCAGTCATGTCAGACTCATTGCTTTTTTATGTGGTGTAGTCCGCGAGGCTCCTCTGGCCATAGGATTTTCCAGGCAAGAATACTGGAGTGGGCTGTCATTTCCTCCTCCAGGGGATCTTCCCTGCCCAGGGATCAAACTCGAGTCTCCAGCATCTCCTACATTGGCAGGAGGATTTTTCTTTTTTACCACTGAGCCACCTAGGAAGCCCCGGACTACAGGCACAGAAATGAATAAATGAGTCTGCCTTCAAAGAGCGCCCTCTACTGACGGAGACTGAGAATGAGCCCAAGGATGATTTCCCAGGAGAAATACTTGCTGGGTATTCATTCATTCAACACTGGAGGAGGAAATGACAACCCACTCCAGTATTCTTACCTGGAGAATCCCACGGACAGAGGAGCCTGGCGGGCTGTAGTCCACAGGGTCGCAAAGGATTGGGCACAACTGAAGCTACTTAGCACAGCACATTCCTCCAGTGAACCGTACGTATTGAGCATTCCAGGATGAGAAGGCAGGAAAAGACTCTGCTGTTAAGACGCTTATAATCAGTCAGTCAACACCAAAAAAATAGTTTCTTAGAATCAAAAGGATTAGGAAGAATGAGTGGAGGGGTACTTTAGGTCACTGGTCGGAGGAGGCTTCTTTGAAGACAGAAGCTGGCATGTAAATACGGAGATGCAGCAGCTGTGTGAGGAAGGCAGGACAGTTCCAAGCAGAAGGAACAGCAAATGTCAAGGCCCTGAGGAAGAGTGGCCTCAGTGACCGAAGGAAGAGCGAAAAGGCCAAGGCAGTCAGCACGAAGTGAGCCAACGGGGGACTAACAAGATGGGATCAAAGAGGTAGGAAGAGACTAGATTATGGAGGACTTTGCAGCCAGGTGAGGGGGTTGGCTGAGGACTTGCCTGGAAGCTCAGATGGTAGAGTCTGCCTGCAATGCAGGAAACCCCAGGTTCAGTCCCTAGGCCGGGAAGATCCCCCAGAGAAGGAAATAGCAATCGATTCCAGTATTCTCGCCTGGGAAATCCCATGGGCAGAGAAGCCTGGCAGGCCACAGTCCATGGGGTCGCAGATGTTGAAAGTGGAAGCCAGCAGGGTTTCAGGCAAGGGAGTGACGTGCTATCACTAACATTTACAAAAAGCGCTCTCTGGCTGCTGTGGATGGAGCCGATTGCTGAGTGAGCGCAAAGCCCAGTTCAGGGGCTTCTTCCTAACCAGCCGGCAAGCATCCTCAAAGTTTTACAACCTGCCGTTTTGTAACTGGTGGGGAAACAGGCTCTCCAGATGTTGTTGGCCAGAATGCAAAGGGCACAACTCCAGTGGAGGCGGCTTGACAATCTCCAGCAAAGTTAACATGTGTATTTATCCATTGACTGACAATCCCACTCCTAAAAATCTACCCCAGGACTTCCCTGGTGGTCCAGTGGTTAAGAATCTGCCTGCCAATGCAGGGGACACAGGTTCAAGACCTGGCCCAGGAAGAGTCCACATGCCCCAGGGCAACTAAGCCCGTGGACCACAACCACCGAGTCCGCTAGCCCTAGAGCCCATGCTCTGCAACAAGAGAAGCCACTGCAATGAGAAGCCCAGGCACAGCCATCAGAGAAAGTTCTCACAACCAAAAATAAAATATTTAAGATACAAATAAATAAATCTACCCCAAAATACACTGGCCAGAAGACAAAGAAGTGTGCATGAGGCGAATCACTGCAGTATCACTTGTGACGGCAGAAGACTGGGAACCACGTGTATTGGGGCATGAGCAGGGGCTGGATGAATTAATATTGAACATGGACGCAACACCACCCACTACTCAGCTGCCAGAGGAAGGTGGAATGAATGTGTTATAGTCTGCTACGGAAGGGTCCTCATGATGTACGATTAAATGAAAAAAAAATCAAGGTGGAGAAAACTGTGTTTATTATGTTGCCATATTGTGCTACCTCTTTCTTTTATGTATTTTTTTTTTGCCTCTTTCTTAAAGACGTGGAATATGAACATATTTTTTAATGGGAAAATAAATCAAAAATACGAATGGTTTGCTACCAGGGAAGGCAGGACACAGTTAAAATGGGGAAAGATAGAAGCTAGATTTCAATGAATAAATTGTGTAAATTTGACTTTATAACATTATAAATATTTTGCATACTACATTTTTTATTCTAATTTTAAAGTTAATTTTTTAGGACTTTCCTGGTGGTCCAGTGGTTAAGAATGACCTGCTAAGGACACAGGTTCGATCCCTGGATAGGGGACTGAGATTCCACGTGCCAACAGGCAACTAGAGAAAACCCATGTGCCACAACAAAGACACCCAGAGCCAACATTGCGCAAATTAAAAATAAATAAATAAAACTGATTTTTTAATTCCTAAAAATTGAAACAAAGCAGAATGAAACAAATGACATTCCTTGTACATTGAGTTAGAGGCATAACCACGTGGAAGGAAACTGTTCAAGTGACTTTCAAACATAGTAATTTTAAAACACCTCTAGTAAGATATATATTAAGGCCAAAAAAAGCACCTCAAACTGTTTTTATTAATTAAATCATTGATGGCAGTCTTGCTGTTGTTTTCCTGAAATAATTCTGCATGTGTTGCACAATAAAGCAAAAGAGTAATTATGTCAGTCCTTGGAGAATCAGGAATTTGGATATGGAAGAAAGACTTCGATGTAAGATTGAATAAATTAAGTAAAAACTTGACGGTCCTGAGTTTGAATGTGAAGTCTCAGTATAAACTCAAGATGTTTATTTTATTAAAAAAAAAAAAAAAGACACCTCTAGCACCCAGTCTGTGGTCTCTAAAGACCCTTCCCCTCCAAGGGAAGCCAGAGATCAGTGCATGAATGGCTGATTCCATGGTGGGGGCATAAAACAGCAAAGAACACAGGCAGAGAAGTAAGAAAAGGAGATTATAAATAGCTTCCAGTGAATATGTGGAAAACCACGAAAGTGACACCAAAGCCGAGAGAAGAAAGTGTTCTAGGAAGGTGAGAGTGCTGAAAGCTGCTGGAGTGAAAAGTAACGTGACAGCAAACTGACCGCTGAATCTGGCGATCTGGAGACCACCAGTGGCCGTGGCAAGTGCCGTCTGAATGCAACAGCACAGCCTGATTGGACAGGAGAGAATCCAAGGTATAAGCATCAAGGACACCAGCAAAACTAAAGGATTGTTCTGGAAACGTCTGATGAAATTTTTTAAAAATAATAGTGACACAGCCAAAGAAACGGACCCAAATCCTGCCATCTGCACACTCACCTCTAATAGGAACCTGGCATTTAGAAAAGGTAAGTGGGAAAGACAAGTTCTTTGCCTTATGCTCTTCATCAAAGTGCAGGCGTCATTTCTGCATGTGGAGATACTTAAGCACAGGAGCTTTATCCTGGCGGCCCTGACCCACATGAGTCAGTGAGCGCCCCACCTCTGAAGGTGATCGAGTTAAGGAAGAAAGGTCAGGGACTTTCCTGGTGGTCCAGTGGTTAAGACTTCATGCTTCCACTGTAGGCGATACGGGTTTGCTCCCCGGTCGGGGAATGAAGACCACACAGCATGGCAGAAATAAAGGGGAGAAAATGAAAGAAGGAAGATCATCCTTGAGGGCTGCTCAAGAGGTAATCCAGCCTCGGGTTTTGAACTAGGGCTCTGTGTACTGTGGACTCTCCAGAGATTACAGCCTAACAAACAACAGGAATTTAATAAGTGTTCCGGGAAGACCTATGGTGCTTCCCCGGTGTGCCGCCCATCTCCACCAGCTCCAAAATCAAGGTCCATGGTGTCTGCTTTGGGTAAAAAGACTCCCTATTTGGATTCCCATTCACGGAGCGTCTCTCCAGGTATTTCTCTCCACTGGCTTCCCCTCCGCTCCATCTGCCAGCGTCCTCTGCGCATTCTGCTGCCAGGATGAACCATCTAAAAAACAAGCAGAGAGGCCTTCTACTGACACCAGCAGCTGTACGCTGCAGCCCCGGGCCCGGGCGCAGACTCCGACCACGCAGCTTGCAAAGCAAGCCCAGAGCACATCTGTGCTTCCTTCTCCTGTTTACGCTCAGAGACGGAAAGGGAAAATGACCAGCTCTCAGGGTAGCCTCTGAATTAGCCAGGATTCTCCAGGGAAACAAAACTAATAGGATGTGTCCAAAAATATGGGAAGATTTATTATGAGGGATTGGCTCAGTTACAGAGGCTGAGAAGTCCCACGATCTACAGTCTGCAAGCAGGAGGCCCAGGAAAGCCAGTGGTGTAGTTCTCGTAGACTTAAGAATCAGGGGTCCGTGGAGTAAAGTTCTGGTCTGAGTCTCAAGGCCTTGGTTAATGGGTGTGATGGATCTCATTGTGGGGGTGAGTTGCAAAACTCAGTGAATTTGCTAAAAAAAAAAAACAATTGTCAAACTGTACACTTAGAATGGATAAAATATATGATATGCAAAATATACCTCGATTAATTTGTTGTTGCTGTTGTCAGTGTGAGGCAGCTTGCAGGATCTTATTTCCCCCAGAAACTGAACCCCGGCCACAGCAGTGAAAGCCCTGAGTCCTAACCACTGGACCACCAGGGAATTCCCAAGTTACTTTTTTAAATTATTAATTTATTTTAATTGGAGGCTAGTTAATTTATAATATTGTGGTGGTTTTAGCCATACATCTACACGAACCAGTCATGGGCGTACATGTGTCCCTCATCCTGAACCCCCTCCCACCTCCCTCCCCACCCCATCCCTCTGGGTTGTCCCAGAGCACCGCTTTGAGTTCCCTGCTTCATGCATCGAACTTGCACTGGTCATCTATTTTACATATGGTAATATACATGTTTCAATGCTATTCTCTCATACCATCCCATCCTCGCACAGACCTTCTCCCCCAGAGTGCAGAAGTCTTTTCTTTACATTGGTGTCTCATCTGCTGCCTTGCATAGAGGGTCATCATTACCATTCTTCTAAATTCCATATATATGTGTTAAATATACTGTATTGGTGTTTCTCTTTCTGACTTACTTCATTCCATATAATAGGCTCTAGTTTCATCCACCTCATTAGAAGTGACTCAAATGCATTCTTTTTTATAGCTGAGTAATGTTCCATTGAGTATATGAACCACAACTTCCTTATCCATTTGTCCCAAGTTATTTTTTTAAGTGTTGGTGCCAAGAGCCCCAGTGGATAAGCTAGAAGAAATTCAGAAGAATAGAAAAGAGATGCCCCTGGCAGAGGGAACAGTACCCATCAGCTCGGTGACAGCATCCCCAGGAGCAGTAGCAGCCCCAAATGTGAAGCCAACCTCCTGGTGAGTACACAGGAGTACCCTGAGGTCCCACTAAATGTTTAAAAGGGATTTGGGGCAAGATACCATCCTGTTTTATTATGTTGGTGGGAGAAGGCAAGTGGAGAGGACTGAGTCACCATGACAACCTGGATACCATTTGTTCCAGGTTTAGAGTAACTCAGACTCATACTTCTGCTTGAAAACTGGGGGGGAGGTAAACAATTGCCTGGGATATCAAGTGACCGTTTCTCTGAGATTGATTAGTGGTGACTGGCTGGAGCATTGTGTTGCAATTGATTAGTGATGTCTTCTACGGATACAGGCATAGGAGTATCACTATATATGCTATTCATTTGCCAACCCTGCTGATACAATCAGAATCACTGCCCTGGTACAAGAGAGAGGTGGCATAAGCCTGAGATACCTGGGGGATGAGGATAGCAGCATCCTGTCCTGGATCCAACAGAGCAGTAAATCCATGATACAAAGGGAGCATCTGTGGTCTATTAATGCCTCTGAAGCCTAGAAGGGAATCTTTTTCCCTTAGAGCTTTGCTCACACAAAGGAAGTGCTTTATTTTTTTCTATTTAATTTACTTCTCATTTTTGGCTGCATCAGGTCTCAGATGCAGCACTTGGGATTTTCAATCTGGCTTAGTTGCAGCTCGTGGGCTCTCTCTAGCTGTGATGCACTGGTTCCATAACTCATGGGCTCAGCAGTTTGTGGCACACAGGCTTAGTTGGCCCATGGTGTATGGGATCTTAGTTCCCCAACCAGGAATCAAACCTGTGTCCCTTACTATGCAAGGTGGATCTGCAACCACCAAACCAGCAAGGAAGTCCCAGAAGTTCTTTAAAAACAAGTGATTCACTAAAAACCAGAACTTTAGGAGCTCTATTGACACAGTTAAATTTCCAAATTCTCATTTCCATAAATGCAAGCAAAACTACAAAGCAATAAGTCTAGCCCCATTAATGCAGCTGGGAAATTTTTCCCCAACTCTTTATTTTTAAAATTTGTCATCTTATAGAAAATTTAACATAATAGGATAATGGGTACCTAGGTTCATCTAGATTTATCAGTCATTAACACTTTGCCACATTTGCTTACCTGTGTTTTGTTTCTTGCTGAACTATGTGAAAACAATTTGGAGCATTTCATTCCTGAACACTTCAGCATATATTTCCTAACAACAAGTACATTCTCCAACATATTCCATGTGTAATAACACCATTATCACAGCCAAGAGCTTCAATATTATACAATAATGTTACCTTATATGTGGCTCATATTAACATCCTCCTAGCAACCCCAGTGATATATTTTTAGTGATATCTCAGCAATACCACTTTTCTTTGTTTAATCCAGAATCCAATCAAGGGTCATGTATTTCACTTAGATGTCGTATCCCTTTAGTTTCTTTTAACCTAGAACAGCCCCACTGCCTTGTTTTACGTTCATGTCACTCACACTTTTTCAGAGTCCTGGCTAGTCATCTTGCAGAAGGACCTCATCTTTTGAAAGAGGCACAGCCCTTGAGAAGGGCTTTAGCATTTCTAATTCTCTGTCACATAAAGAACTCCTCCCCACCTTCTGTCTGTGATTATGAGATTTCAGTAAGCATCCTATGCATGGCTGAGTTCATTCTGATTCTTCAGTAAAGGATGGATTCAAGGCATCTATCTTTTCTCTATAGGTTCCCTTCATTAAACATGGTTGCCAACCACAAGGCAAGTTCCATTCAAAGACAAGTCAAGGTCATCTGGCTAGCTACCACCTACCCAAAGAGGAGACAACGTGCACCTAGGTTTGGGACTGTTGATACCATTTTGATGCCTTTCTAAAATAACCTTCTTGCTACTTTATTAATTCCAGCGATGTTTCATAACAGGTGACAGCTTTGCCCTTTAATTGTTGAGAGATCTTAATTTTGCACTGCTGTTTGCTGTTCAAAATGATTTACCTTGGTTCATAAACACTTGTATCTCAGGGACTTCCTGTAAAGTAAATTCATGAGCTGTGTGATGTGCGTGCATGCACACACACACACACACACACACACACACACACACACACCTCTAATTAAAGCAGTATCCCTGACATCAGACAGTTCATACCACTTTCACCATGTTAGGCAATATCTGTAATTACTTACTTAATATTTTTCTTTAAACCAACTGCTTTTCTTACCTCAATAAATAAGTAACTTTTCCAACGAGATCTTTTATCACTATTAATGGAAAAACTGGTGTAATAATTACCATAATCTGCCATAAAAAATAAATACCATGAAAATTGAGCTCCTGGGGTCCACGGAAGGCTCTGCACCTGAGGATTGTTCTGTCTTGTTTAAAAGGAAGATCAGGGACTTCCCTGGTGGTGCAGTGGATAGGAATCCATATACCAGTGCAGAGAACATGGGTTTGATCCATAGTCCGGGACAACTCCATGTGCCACAGAGCAACTAGGCCACCGAACCACAGCTACTGAGCCCGCATTCTAGAACCTGCGAGCCACAGCTACTGAGCCTGCACATCACAACTACTGAAGCCCGCAAGTTCTAGGGTCCACACTCTGCAACTAGTGAGCCCGAGTGCCACAAATACTGAAGCCCAAGCACCTGGAGCCTGTGCTCGGCAACAAGGGGAGCCCCCACAATGAGAAGCCCATGCACCGCAGTGAAGTGTGGTCCCCACTCGCCACAACTGCAGAAAAGCCCACACACAGTGAGGAAGACCCAGTGCAGCCAAAAATAAAGAGCCAACTAATTTTAAAATAAAAAAAAAAATAAATGGAAGATCAGTAACAAAGATATGATGCCAGACCAAGACGTCTGGCTTTGAATAATCAGAGGAATGAGAGGAAATGTGAAGAGAAGCAATTTTCCACAACAAGATTTGAAGTTATCAAATGCCAAGCCTAAAAATAAATAAATAAAATGCCAAGTCTAGAGACCACTTAGAATGACTTTTCATGCCCAAAGAATGGCACACACTCTTCACAGCAACATTATTTACAATAGCCAAGACATGGAAGCAACCTGAGTGTTGACAGGCATTATGTTGATATATGTGATGGAATACTACTCAGCCATAAAAAAGAATAAAATAATGCCATTTGCAGCAACATAAGTGGACCTAGAGATTATCAGACTGAGTGAAGCTAAGTTAGAGAAAGACAAATCGCATATAACTTACATGTGGAATCTAAAGTTTGACAGAATTCACTGGCAGTCCAATGGTTAGGATTCAGTGCTTTCATTGCCGAGAGCACAGGTTCAATCCCTGGCTGGGGAACCAAGATCCCACAAGCCATGGGGCACAGCCAAAAAATACACGTACACGTATACATATACATACATATCTCTGTGTGTGTGTATGTGTGTATATATATATAAGCACAAATGAATTTATCTATGAAATAAACCCACAGACATAGAGAACAGACTTTGTGGTTGCCTAGGAGGAGGGAGGTGGTGGAGGGATGGATTGGGAGTTTGGGATTAGCAGATGCAAGCTATTATATATAGGATGGACAAACAACAGGGTCCTACTGAATAGCACAGGGAACTATATTTAATATCTTGTGATAAATCATAATGGAAAAGAGTGTGAAAAACAATATCCATATATATGTAAACTGAAGGACTGTGTTGTACAGCAGAAATTAACATAACGTTGTCAACCAACTGTACTTGAATTTAAAAAAAAAATTTTTTTTAAAGAAAAGTATACCATCCAAATAGGGTGTTTTTATTAGTTTCTGTGGCTGCTATAACAAATTACTGGAAAGTGGGCAGCTTAATACCACAGAAATGTATTCTCTCACCATTCTAGAGGCCAGAAGTCCAAGGTCACGGTGTCACCAGGCTGGTCCCCTCCAAGGGCGGTGAGGAGGAATCTGCTCCACACTTATCCCTCCACATCTGGAGGCAGCTGTGATCTCAGTGGCCCTTGGCTGGAGGGTGCAGATGTACCATTCAAGTGGTTACCAAGTCCAAGCTCACTCTGCTCATGGCACAACAGGCCAGTAAATCAGGAGATGAAGTGTTGAGGCAAGGATTAGTGGCTTTATTCAGAAAGCTATCCGTGGAGATGGAGGAGTAGAGTCCCAGAGCACCAACTTACTGGGGTCTGGAGGCCAGTGTCTTTTATAGAACAGAGAGGAGGGGGAGGAGGTGAGGATGTAAAGTTAAGTAAAAAAAAAAAAAAAATGGCCTTAAGTCTTGCAAAATATCTTCTGGCTTGGCCAGTCTTAGGGAAGGGGATGTGCTCCTTCCCTCTTCCCACCATTCACAGGTGGACAGGATCAGAAGGTCTTCCTGTGAGCTAAACAAAGACACTTTAACTCTCAAGCAGAGGACGTAGGGATCCCCAAGGCAGGCCATTATGTATGCTTATGGCTAACAGCATCCTTTCCGTGATTATAGTAACAAAAGCAAAGGCAAGCAAAAGTTAACCTAAAAGAAACAGGGTCCAAAGTGGAGTCAGATTCGGTTCCTCCCTATTACATGTCCTCTCCCTCCATCCTCACATGGTGTTCTCACCTGTTATTGTCTCCTCTTTCAGATCCACTAGTTGTTGGATTGGAGCCAACCGGATCATCCAGGGTGATCTCATCTTGAGATCCTAATTCTATTGCACCTGCAAAGAACCTTTATCCAAATAAGGTCGGGCTCAGTGGTCCACATCTTAGGGGTGTGGGAGGGGGGAGCTGTCAATCAGCACACAGCAGGTTTCCAACACCATTACCCCCAGGCAGGAGCCACCAGCATCCCACACGAGGGACAACAGCTGACATTTACAAAGCGTAACCACGTGCCAGACACTGTGCAGAGTGATTGCCACCCATTAGCTCACTTATCCCCCTCGTAACGTGTTCCACTTCAGCCTAGAAAAATGTGGCCGTCATTTCCCAACCTGTAAGTGCCCACTGAACAATGACATGAGAGATAATAAGAGGGGGGCCATCGGAAAGGGGACGTAAGCATCACCCCTGCTCCTCCACGATCCATTCTTCTTTGATGATCCATAATTTTATCACTTTAAAAGTGGTAAGCAACAGAAAAAGAGGCATTGCTATTATATCTTCTCCAAGGCTTTCATTCTCCTGGGGAAGAGGTTTCAGAATTCGTGGAGTTTGCCCATAGCAGGGTAGGGAACAAGAACAAACAAATTTTTTTTTAAATTCCAAGCTTGGGGACTTTCAACAACTCTTGGAGCCATGTGGAAATAATAGTAGTATTCCTTGCAGAGTATTCTTTTTTAAGATTTATTTTTATTTATTTGGCTGTACCCAGTCTCAGTTGTGTCACCAAGGATCATCAATCTTCATTGCAGCAGGCCAGATCTTATACCTCCAGCATGTGAACTCTTAGTTGTAGCATGTGGGATCTAGTTCCAGGACGAGGGATCCAACTTGGGCCCCCTGCATTGAGAGGGTAACATCTTAGCCACTGGATCACCAGAAGTCCCCATGAAGTACTCTCATAAGCACTTTTTGTGCTCAATCAGGATGAGGTGGTTGGATAGCATCACTGATTCAATGGACATGAACTTGGGCAAACTCAGGGAGATGGTGTGGGACAGGGAATTCTGGCTTGCTGCAGTTCATGGGGTCGCAAAGAGTTGGACACGACTTGGTGACTGAACAACACTCGTCCATTTCAACACTATGAAACCTCGTAGGGTAGATACTAAAATTACTCCCCATTTTACAGATGAGGAAGCTGAGGCTCAGTGAGAGTAAGTAACTTCCTAGAAGTTTAGAGCTAGTAAAGAGCAGAGCCGGGGTTTAAACCCAGGAATTCTGGCTGCAGGAACTCGTCTGCCCCACTGGGCAGTTCCACAGCAGGGTACCAAGGAAGTTCTGAGCCATTAAGCTAGGAAGAAGTCACCAGAAGTCAAAAATTATTCTTTAAAAGCCCGTACACAGTCTATAAAGCAGTGGTTTTGTGAATACAACCATAAAGAGGCATTTCTGAAGTTTAAGCTAAAACATGATTTTGTGTCCCCGCCCATGGGGACAGTTGGCAATGTCTGGAGAACAGATTCAGTTGTCACTGTTGGAGGTTGGGGGGAGACGTCACCGGCGTCAAGTGGGAAGAGACCAGGGATACTGGTCAGCATCCAACAGCACAGGACGGCCTTGAGGCCGGAGGTAGACGCCCACCTCCACCCCCACGGTAAACCTACAGGAGATTCATTCCCTATGGACAGAACTTCCAAGACGAGAATAACAGGACAATTAAATCAGGAGGCTGGGCCCTGCCCAGACCACGTATTTCTCATTCCCAAAGTCAGGAGAACTCCCCGGCCACACATGCAGAGAAAAGCTCCTTGGAGGTCAAAGCGGGAATGATGTTAAGGGATGCTCTACCCACAGGCCTTTGCGGTAGAAACCATGTTGGTTAAGAGATGCGTGCACACATGTGGGAGGATTCTGAGCTATACCAAATATGGACTGTGAACCAGACAAATCAAAATGATTGGCCAAAGGAAACCGGAAGGAATGCCCCATAAAGGTCATTCAAACTACCACGAGGGTGTGGCTCAGTGACTGTCTAAGTCCGCCTGTGTGCCTATCCAACATGTAGGTTTTTTTTTTTTTTTTCTCTTAATAAATACTTGTTTCACTACTATGTATCTTCGTGGGAATTCTTTTCTGCATAGCGGAAGGGCCAAGATCCTTGTCATTGACCACTGGTCTAGGGGCTAGGATCTTGCGCTCTTACTGCCTCGACCCCGCCTCATAGAATTGGGGAGACTGAGCTGTAACCGAGCGGGGGATATGCACACACAGGCCAGGGCTGGAGCGGTCAGGGAGCACCCCTGCGCGCCTGACAGCTGATTTGAGGCTGCACACCCTAGGAGAGCCGGGCAGACGTGGGTCTCAGCTCCCAGGTGAGCAAATTCACGGAGAACCGAACACGCCAAGACCCAGCGCTGAGAGAGAAGCCAGCGAGTGAACCAGATGCGGCTGGGAACGCAGAACACTGCTTAGCAGCAGCCCTTGAGAACACATGATAACAAACACCCGCAGGGACCTCAGCAGGCACAGTTCTGGGCACCTCGTGTCTATCACTTGATTTTATCCTTACAGCAGCCCCACGGGCGCAGTTTTATTACAAACCACTTCTTCCAGCCCCTCCCCACAGTCTCCCGCCGACAGACCATTTTGGGAGAGCTGCCAAAGTTCCCACTATGTGGTCATCACAAAGATAAATATTGAAAGTTCTGGTTCCCCAAGATTTTCCTTCCCAACATGCATCTCTGGTGCCACCGAAAATATTTTGACATCTGCTGGTAGCCGGTTCTAACGAGTACCTTTTTTTTTTCTTCCTCCTGCTCTACACTAAAATAAAGCGTAAAGAGCAGATCTTGCTGGTTTGACTGGAAAGGCAGTGGGATAAAATGGTTAGAGCATAGCCTCTGGGCCAAACTGTGGCCAGAGTGTTAATCCCAGCTCTGCTGTGTGACCTCGGATAAGCAGCTTTGCCTCTCTGTGCCTGATTTCCCCCATGTGATATGATGGGGGCAAGTATTGTGTTGTCATGGGAATGAAATGACTTGATGTAATAAAGCAGAGCTCAGCAAACCTTTTGGTAAAGGCCAGATAACTATGCTCAGTTTTGCAGGCTGTTAGGTCTCCATCACAGCTAATCAATTCTGCCACCATAGTGTGAAAGCAGTTGCAGATAATATGTAAATGCAGGGATGTGTCTATGTTCCAATAAAACTTTATTTATAAAAACAAGCCAGGGGCCAGGATTTGGGTTATGGACCCACAGTTTGCTCACATCCCAACTGGACGCTTACTAGCTCTGTGACCTGATGCAAGTTACTTAACCTCTCTGATCCTTGACTTTCTCATCTGTAAACTAGAATAGCAGAACCTACCTCCTAGGACTAAAGGGAAGCTTAGCAAAATACTGTTTGCAAATCACTTAGCACAGAAACTAGCACATGGGAAAGACTTAGCAAAGATCAGCAGCTGTTATGACTAATAAAAACTGCTGCTTCACACTATTTACATAGCTAGGACATGAAAGCAACCTAGATGTCCATCAACAGATGAATGGATAAAGAAGCTGTGGTACAAATATACAATGCAATATTAGTCATAAAAAAGGAGTGCATTTGAGTCAGTTCTAATGAGGTGGATGAACCTAGAGCCTATTATACAGAGTGAAGTAAGTCAGAAAGAGAAAAAAAATTTCATATATTAACACATATATGTGGAATCTAGCAAGATAGTAGTCATGAACCTATTTTCAGGGCAGCAATAGAGACACAGACAACGAGAACAGACTTATGGACACGGAGAGGGGAGGAAGGAGAAGGTGGGATGTACGGAGAGAGTAACATGGAAACATATACACTAACATATGTATAACATATGTATTTATTTTAACATTTGTAAAATAGATACCCAATGGGAATTTGCTTTGTGACTCAGGGAACTCAAACCAGGGATCTGTAACCACCTAGAGGGGTAGGATGGGGTGGGAGGTGGGAGGGAGGCTCAAGTGGGACAGCTGGCCACCTGTGACTTTACGGAAGCATCAGCCCTTCCAATGAACATTCAGGCTTGATTTTGTTTAGGATTGACTTGTTTGATCTCCTTGCAGTCCAAGGGACTCTCAAGAGTCTTCTCCAGCACCACAGTGGTGGAGTGGAAAGGCCTAAGAGCCAGAGGGCTGATGCTGTAGTTTCCAGTCCAGGTCTGAAGGCCCAAGAACCTGGACAGGAATAGAGCAGAGTCCCAGCTCAACAGTCAGGGAGAGTGAACTCACCTTTCCTCCGCCTTTTGCTCTAGTCAGGCCCGCAGTGGAGTCACCCACACGGGGGAGCTGGGGGGGGGGGGGGGGCATCCGCTTTACAGAGTCCACTGGATTAAACGCTAATCTCTCTTCTGGAAACACCCTCACGGACACTCTCAGAAATCATGTTTTACCAGCTAGCTGGGCAACCAGTGACCCAGTCAAGTTGACGCCAAAAATGGACCACCACACACACACTAAGAGAAGTCAGAAAAACACATAAATGATATCATGTATATACAGACTCTTTATGGTCCAACTCCCACATTTGTACATGACTACTGGAAAAACCACAGTTTTGACTATACAGACCTTTGTCAGTAAAATAATGTGTCTGCTTTTTAATATGCTGTCTAGCTTTGTCATAGCTTTTCTATGACATTGGTTGGACCATAAAGAAGGCTGAGCATCAAAGACTTGTTGCTTTCAAACTGTGGTGTTGGAGAAGACTCCTAAGAGTCCCTTGGACATCAAGGAAATCAAACCAGTCAATCTTAAAGGAAATCAACCCTGAATATTCACCAGAAGGACTGATGCTGAAATTGAAGTTCCAATACTTTGGCCACCAGATGCAAAGAGCCGATTCATTGGAGAAGACCCTGATGCTGGGAAAGATCGAGGGCAGAAGGAGAAGGGGGCAATAGAGGATGAGATGACTGGATGGCATCACCGACTCAATGGACATGAATTTGAGCAAAGTCCAGGAGATAGTGAAGAATAAGGAAGCCTGGCAGGCTGCAGTTCGTGGGGTCACAAAGAGTCAGATGCAACCTAGCGACTGAAGAACAGCAATATGTTGACTCTCAAATATGACACAAATTACCTATCTGCAAAACAGAAACAGACTCACAGACATAGAGAACAGATCTGTGGTTGCAAGGGGTGAGGGGTGACGGAATGGGAGTTTGAGATTAACAGATGCAAACTAATATAGACAGGATGAGTAAACAACAAAGCCCTATGGTAGCACAGGTACCTATATTAAATATCCTGTTGCAAACCATAAAGGAAAAGAATATGAAAAAGAATATATACATGTATAACTGAAACACTCTGCTGTATAGCAGAGATTAACACAAATTGTAAATCAACTATACTTTGACTTAAAAAATTTTTTTAGTGAGCCATCACATAAGGATTGTAGCACATGTAATTTATTTGGGAGAGGACCCAAGATGCATGAGCAGGAGGAGAGGAAAATGAGACAGGGGAGGAGGGGAAGACAGCCAGGGATGCATTATGGAGCAAGATGCCCTGTGTGCAAACTGGAGCTGGGTACCACCAGGGAATGCTGGGCACATCTCAGAGTTTCCCATCTAAAGGGCAAGCAATCTGGGGGTATTCTTCCACCAAATCCCGGGCCATGTTGGCCAAGGGCTGCTTCCAGGGCCGTTAACTCCCTCACGCTTCCAGCCTCCCCCATGCACAGGCAGATCATACTGTCAGCCCCAAGGGCCCTTGAGATAGAGGCACGAGAAGGTGGAGGCACATGGAGATAGATGCTGAAGGGTAGGTAGGACACCCTTAGGCTATAAGGACACCTAGTGGTCAACTGGTCTACCTCCTCATAGTACAGAAGAGAAAAAGCCCTATTTTGGACTGATCACTGATTCCAGCAGCGTCAGCTCTGATTTCAAAGCCATATTTGCTCCATCTTAAAACACCATTGCCTATAGATGCACATTGGGTATAATAGCTTTTTCAGACTTAAAAAGAAAACTACATTAAATGCACACAAAAGGCATTCTATTTTCAGATATGTTAAGGTGTCTAAAAGATAGCATCTCAAACTCTAGACAATATGACTCTGTCCTTCTGTCTCCAGAAGATCGCTTGTACCCTTCTGACCCTCTGTCCCAGTTTGGGCTTGGAAAATAGAGTAATTTGGTTTGAAATCTGTTCTGGCTCTGAAGTTCTGCGGTTTTCTATTTCCTTGCAACATCTTTGTCATGGCAACACAATGCACATTTGCATTTCAGAAACTACCCCTGCCTACTGCACACCTTAAAACAAGAATCAAGATCCCACCTTATTTTAAAATTGTCAGCTTCAGTCCATTGTGTCCAGGTACCCTCCTGCAGGCAATAAAAGGAAGCACCATTCCCTGTTCACTGTGTCAGCCTCTTTCAAATGCACATTTATTAATTAGATGCATTAGGGGCTGGCTAATTGTGTTACAAGGAGAAGAAGGAGAACATTTATTAATGGACTGCTGCTCGTAGACGCTGTACCCATGGCTTCAGATGTACTATATCATGCAAGCCCTATAACCCCTCCACGAACAAAAGAAACTTAATCTCAGCAAGGTTATGTCACTCACCCAAGGTCACATAGCTGGCAAGGTGCAAATCTGAGATAATGCTGGTCAAATTGCCTACCACCCCACCAAGCATCTTGTCAAGACTTAATTAAGACAGACGAAAGGCAGGGATGGACAGAAAAGGTAGGGGAAGGAGAAAGAAAAAAAGGGGAGGGGATTTTGCTGGCTAAGTGGCTGGCTAAGACTCCATGCTCCCGATGCAGGGGAGCTGGGTTTGATCCCTGGTCAGGGAACTAGATCCCACATGCTGCAGCTAAGACCCAACACAGCCAAATAGATCAATATCTTTTAAAAAGGGAGAAGGATTCCATCCCTAAAAGATCAACCTTCCCCTGATGTTGGCCCACCTGACCTTGCTAAGAGATAAGGGCACACATACTTTGTTTTCTGACTCCCAAAGGCAGAGATTGGGTCACTCCAAGAAAAGAGGGAGAGGGACTTCTCCAGTGGTCCAGCAGTTAAGATTCCACCTTGCACTGCAGGGTACACAGGTTCAATCCCTGGTCGGGGAACTAAGATCCCACATGCCATGGAGTAATTGAACCCACACAGTGCAACTACTGAAGCCTGAGCACTCTGGAGACCACGTGCCATAATTAGAGAGTCCATGCTCCTCAACAAAAGATCCCGCATGATGCAACCAAGATTCCACATGTTGCAACCAATTTGACACAGCCAAATAAATAAATATTTTTTAAAAAGAGGGAGAAACTTTCCTATTCCTTTATTTTATCCATTTCTTCCCCCTCTTAAATATCCTCCTGCCTCCATTATGGAGCCAAACTCCTTGGCTGCAAGATTTATTTTGTTATCTGCTCTCAGGTCCATTTAATTCAGCATGTCATCTTTTATTAATATTTTCCTTTCTCCTTCACTCTGAAAAAGTTTTAGAGAATTGTTAAGTCTGAACTTTTTATAATCCGACATGAATTTCTCAGACTTTGTGTTTCCACTTTGGGATAATAAAATCTGTAACTATGTATTAAGCTCTGATGTCAGGCAAGCACTGTCTGCAATGACCAACCAAAGATGCTGCAGGCTGTGCCAAGCCCTAGGATCTGTGCAACCTTCTGTAATAATTCCACCATTAAAGATTCATTCCTTTGGCTATTCTAAAGTCATCTGTAAAATCAGATGATCCTGGGAGAAGTGACAAATACCCAATGGTTCTTAATCTTTTTATGTTTGAAGAATGTGGGGGGTAGAGGGAGGAAGGAAGGCTATAGACCATCTTCCTAGAAAAATGCAGACAGATGCAAAATCCTGCAAAACCCTCGGGTCACCCAGTGAGAATCCCTGCTTAAATTAGTTATTTGCTGATACCTTAGGAAGGGGGTTGAGAGGACTGGATTATCACACAGTGGCAGGAATGGAACCCAGCAAGGAAAGATGCTGCTAAGGAGAATTAGAGAGCTGGAAGGAACAGAGCTTAAGGGGTTAGAGGGCAAAAGGATGGGAAAGATGAGCTAAGTTTGTTGAGAGAGAATCCTGGGGTGAGGAGGAAGCAGTTCCAGAATCTGGAGACAAAAATTTGTGAGGAGAGGGCTATCGGGCAGGGGCTGTCTGCTATCGGCAGACCTTCCATCCACAGATGCAGTGGGGATAAAAGAGAGAAAGAGATGCAGCAAACCTAACTGACCCTACAAGGTGAGAACAAAGAGAATAAATATCTTGATGGCATCCCCCCACACACAAAGTTCTTGTTCCCATTTTAAGGATGAGCAAGTCGAGGCTCAAAGAGATAAAGTCACCTGTCCAAGGTCACACAGCTGGGAAATGGAAAAGCCAAGATTTGAACCCAGTTCTCCTCTCCCCAAGACCACAGCCCTGAGCCTTGCCCTCCTCCAGGGAATCTTCCCGACCCAGGGATCGAATCCATGTCTTGTAAGTCTCCTGCATTGGCAGGGGGTTCTTTACCACTAGCGCCACCCAGATGCTTTGTCTCTTTCTGCTAAAAAAATGTTGCATTTGAGAGGGAGGGCAAGAACCCTGGGCAATACCCGAGATTCAGCCCAAATGTCCTTAACAGCATGTGAGCAAAGGGATAAGGATGTTGTGTACATCCCACGGCACAATGCCTGGCCCTCAGCAACTAGTGCTCAATAAATATTTGCCGTTATTATTATTATTGCTTGTTAGTGCCAGTACTGCTGTTGCCGTTATTATTACTAATATTATTATTACCATAGGGATCACTGTGCTACCACACAGGACTGTTGAGATTAAATGATACAATCAGTCTAAAACACTTAGCACATAGTAGAAGCTCAGTAAATGACATCTCTGTTTACGATTACGATTTCTCCACAGACCTTAATGAAACAGCCAACGTTTTAAAAAGCGTGTCCAAGGAACTAAAAATGCATTTAGAAAATACATTGCCAATGTTTTCCCAGCCTAAACGAGTAGTCTAGCTCAGACTAGGAAAAAAAATTACACATTGTAAATCTCTGCTAATGAATCAGCAACCTAGGTAACCAAAGCAGAGACACTTGCGGCCAAAACAGCCATCGAATTTCTCCTCTCGTTTGCCAAGGAGTGGCCACTCTCAGGCAGGAAGTGGATGTAAAGATTCGTTCATTCATTCAAGGCAAATCAAAACTAAAATGAGGGGACTTCCTTAGTGGCTCACTAGTAAAGACTCTGCCTGCCAATGCAGGAGGCACGGGAAACGTGGGTGGCATCCTGGGTCAGGAAGATCCTCTGGAGGAGGGCGTGGCAACCCACTCCAGTATTTTTGCCATGAACAGAGGAGCCTGGCAGGCTACAGCCCATGGGGTCACAAAGAGCTGGACACGACTGAAGGGACTGAGCATGTACGTTGTAGCAGCAACAGAAAACTAATACACTCCCCGTGCTGCGATGGGGTCAAAGGGGAAAGTCCTGGAGGCTTAGAGCCCTGCAGAGAGTGAGGCTAGGACCACCTTGGGAGGGAAGAAGCCCCTTAAACACCCAGCCCTGTCGAGGTTTCAGATGCCCCCAGTCCCAGTTGCACCTGATCCACCACTGCAGCAGAAACCCCAGCCAGAAGCAACCAGCTGAGCCCAACCAGCCCACAGGAGTGAGGGACAGAACGATCAATTGACGTTTTAAGCTGCTAAGTTTTAGAAATAAATAACCCTAACCATCTGTTATGAGGATGCATTAGAGTTCGGGCCCTAAGGCATTTTGGAACAGTTAAGTGTTCCATAAACGTCAGCAAATGCACTTTTACTGCGATCATCTGCATTTGACAAATGGGGAACCTGGAGGTGACAGGCCATGCGGAGCGGGGATGCGCGCTCCAGCTGTGCCTCACTCGGGCCACCTCCTGCTCTTCCCACAGCTCTGGGCTGGCTCCTGACCCCCAAAGCCGGCTGGAAATGAAGGTGAGCTGCAATTTCTTCCATGGCAGCTGCTGCCAGGCTACCAGGCCAGTGCAAGCCTATGCCCATGTCTGGCACAGGCTTCTGCAGCCCGTGAACAGACTAAAGAGTTCATGCTCCCCCATCCTCCAGCCACGCAAGTCTCTGGCATCATTAGATTCTTGTTTCTTCTCCCAGGCGGTCTCAAGAAAGGTCAGCCCTGCCTCCCCCACCTCCCCAGGGGCTGTGACCCAAGAACCCAGCCCAGGAGGCTCCTCCTGTTCCAGGGCCAGCAGCATAGCCAGGACTGCTGGGCTATCCAGCTGCTGGCATTGGGCTCAGTGGACTGGAAGACTCATTTCCATGCATGGCAGCGTCCAGTTCCCTGAACTGAATAACAATGGCCAGGTCCCATCGGCCACCCTCCTGCTGGTGGAAGCTGGAAGGCCAAATGTGGAGCCCACACATAGTCCAGAGTCTAGCTGCCCCCGCTCAGCTTCGGGACTCAGGGTGAGCCACCCTGTCTCTGAAAGAAGCAGGGAAAGAATGTCATAAAGAGAGCTCGGTTTCCTCTCTCCCTTTCCTTCACCCTTCTCCTCTGATCTTTCTTTCCACCCTCATTTCTTCCCCTCTTCACTTTCTCTTATTCTTCTCTGGGGATTATCCACTCCCTTCAAGGAGGCGATACTTGTAAAGAACCCACCTGCCAATGCAGGAGATGTAAAAGAGATGTCGGTTCGATCCCTGGGTCGGGAAGATCCCCTGGAGGAGGGCATGGCAACCCGCTCCAGTATTCTTGCCTGGAGAATCCCATGGACAGAGGAGCTTGCCAGGCTCCTCAGTCACAAAGAGTCAGATATGAATGAAGCAACTTAGCATGCACACACGCCCTTAGAAACAGACACACACAGGCTTCCCTGGAGGTCCAGTGGTTGAGAATCTGCCTGGCAATGTCAGGGACGCCAGTTCGATCCCTGGATCAGGATGATTCCCCTGGAGAAGGAAATGGCAACTCACTCCGGTAGTCTTGCCTGGAGCATCCCCATGGACAGAGGAGCCTGGCAGGCTAAAATCCATGGGGTCAAAAAGAGTTGAACGACTAATACTCTTGACCTCTCACCCCACCCTTTAGGTCATCTCAGAGTGCCAGGCGGGGCTCCCTGTGTTATACAACAACTTCTCACCAGCTGTCTGCTACGCACGGTACACACGATACATAAATTGACTTTTGAGCACTCAGAAGGTCATGGCTGGGGTCCCATGACAGGCGACGCTCCCTCCGCAGACACTGTGGACACGGAGTTGGAGGTGAAGAGCCACAGAACTAGGACATCAGAACTCCCCTGGGCTCTGCTAGGTGACTGGATTCTCCTTCCTCCATCGTGGGAATGGAGAGAGTAGCATGGAAACACATACGCCACCACGTGTAAGACAGTGGGTAACTGGCTGTGCATCTCAGGAACTCAAACCTGGTCTGTTACCACCTAGAAGGGTAGGAAGAAGGTGGGAGGGCAGTTCAAGGGCAGAGGACATATGTGTGCCTATGGCTGATTCATGTTGACGTACGGCGGAAGCCAATGCAATAGTGTGGAGCACTTATCCTCCCACCAAAAATAAATTAAAAATCCCGTCATGGTCAAAGCTAGTGCTGGTAGGGAATCTATGAGACACCAGCTCTACAAACCATCTGCATCATCTCTTCATATCCACGTAAGGACAGGCTATTTTGTTTGTTTTTTGTGTTTTTTTGTCTGTGCTGGGTCCTAGTTGCAGCATCTTTTACTTGTGCCATAGGGTATCTTTAGTTGCATCATGTAAACTCTTTAGTTAAAGCATGTGTGATCTAGTTCCCTGTGCAAGCTTAGTCACTAAGTCTTGTCCAACTTTTTTCGATCCTAAGGACTGTAGCCTGCCAGGCTCCACTGACCATGAGATTTTCCAGGCAAGAATACTGGAGTGAGTTGCCATCTCCTTCTCCAAGGGATCTTCCTGACCAAGAATCAAACCTGGACCTCTTGCATTGGGAGTCTTAGCCACTGGACCACCAGGGCAGTCCTGGGACAGGGTCATTATTATGCCCATTTCAGAGATGAAGAACTGAGCGAAGGCAAAGTAATGTGTCTTGCCAATCACTGCACAACACCTTCTGTCATTCAGCACCTGTTAAGTAGGCACCTACTTAAGTAGGCACCTGCTAAGTAGGAACCTATGCCTTGGCCCATACTATGAACATAATAGGTACTCAGTAGTGCAGGAATAACCCAGGATGCAAACCACACCTGTTTCACACCAGACCCTCCCTTTTAGAGCCGGAACTCAATTAGTATCTGTTGAATGAACGAATTCCTTCCAAGTTTTCATTCCACAACTATTTCTTAGTTGCCAGTAAGTTCTGGCCGAGGGGAGCTGGAATGAAATAGCACAGGCAACCGGAGGCTCACCAACACCCAGCACTCCCCACACCAGTGGCCTGGAATTATGGAGACTGACAAGTCCCACAATCTGCCATCAAGCTAGAGGCCCAGAAAGCCAGTTGTTGTTCAGTCACTAAGTCATGTCCAACTCTTTGTGACCCCGTGGACTGCAGCACTTCAGGCTCCCCTGTCCCACATTATCGCTGGAGTTTGCTCAAACTCATGCCCATTGAGTCAGTGATGCCATCCAACCATCTCATCCTCTGCCGCCCCCTTCTCCTTTTGCCTTCAATCTTTCCCAGCATCGGGGTCTTTTCCAATGAGTCAGCTCTTTGCATCAGGTGGCCAAAGGATTGGAGCTTTAGCTTCAGCCCTTCCAATGAATATTCAGAACTGATTTCCATTAGGATTGACTGGTTTGCTCTACTTGCAGTCCAAGGGACTCTCAAGAGTCTTCTCTGGCACCACAGTTCAAAAGCATCGATTCTTTGGCATTCAGGCATCTTCATGGTCCAACTCTCACATCTATACATGACTACTGGAAAAACCATAGCTTTGACTATACAGACCTTTGTCGATAAAGTGATGTTCTCTGCTTTTTAATACGCTGTCTTGGCCAGCTCAAAACACACACCCACTTTGTTCTCTCTGTACTCTCCTCTCCCTTCTGCTTCTCCCTCTCCCCAATAATCTCCCCCAAATAATCTACCTGCAACCTACCTGTATCCTGCAACCTACCTGTATCCTGCAACCTACCTGTATTAGGACCCACTTTCAGGAATACCCAAACCAAGTCAGGCTGCTGTGATGGGACAGGGACAAACCAAGGGAGACTTGGGGCAAAGTGAGGGTGGGGGTGTTGCCTACTGTTGCCTACTGGCTCACTCACACACCAGCTCATCCATTCACTGGCTCACCTGATCACTCATTCATTCATTCACTCCCTCCCTGATCCCTGCCTTCATTCCTTCAGTGACAACAGAACCCATGGAAGGCTGAAAGGCAACTTTCTCATCTTGGTTTCTATTCTTATCACTGAGAACAAGTTCCCTTCTGTATGGGGTGCGAACTAGACAGCACACCTCCATTTTTATGCAGAAAGAATTCCATTTCACTTCCGAGACAATGGCAGTCCATTAAGCAGTCCATTAAGGAGCTGCAAGAGTAACCTAAAAGCACAGATTTCCCCAGGGGTCACCCTCCTGGGGAGACCCATGGGTTTGGAGGAATGCCTTAGCCCTGCATAGCGTGACCAACCTCAATTAAATAATCAAGCACAACCATTCTCTCACCAGCCTCCTTCTAGAGGGCCGGCTATTTCTTATGAGCGTGCGTTTCCTCCTTGAAAGACTATTGTTCACCTCATTTCAACTCAGAAATGTCTCGAAAATCTGAAAAGACATCTTGGAGGGATCAGAAAACCATAATGTTTCTCAGTTCACAGATTTGAGAGAAGTCGCTCAACTGATCTGTTCATTGTGTCCACCCTTGCTAACTTCTCCCATCTCCTCCACTAGCACCTGCGTGTGTGTGTACATGCCAAGTCGCTTCAGTTATCTCTGGCTCTTTGTGACCCCGTGGACCATATCCCACCAGCCTCCTCTGTCCATGGGATGCTCTAGGCAAGAATACTGGAGGGGGTTACCATTCTCTTCTCCAGGGGATCTTTCTGACCCAAGGATTGAACTCAAATCTCTTGTACTGCAGGTGGATCCTTACTGTCTGTGCCACCAGAGAAGCCCCTCTGCGGCACCAGGGAAATAGGTGCTAAATATTTATTAATTCACTCATTGGATCTGCAAAACAGTCTCATGAGGTATGTGCTATTATTGTCACCACATCTTTGGAATGAGAAAACTGAAACCCAGGTATGTCATTGGGCCAACACAGCAGGAAACTGGCATTTGAACTTGGAGCTTAAGGTCTTAGTCATTTCCTTGTATAACCACCCTACTTTTCCCATTGAGTTTTCAGAGCCTTAAAAGTAACAACCACCAAGGGCGGTTTACACTGGAGCTGTAAACAGTCAATGAGGTTCTGTGCTGGGAGTGGGGGAACCCAGCTTGAGGAACCAGTCCCACTTGAGTTTATTATATAATTAGAGGTGAGTCACCAGTTCCTCTGCTCCCCAGCAGATCAGGATGTGGCTCCAACTGAGGCGTCCGTTCTCATCCCCTACTTCTCTTTGCCTTCCTCACATTTCAGAATGGACCCACTGCCTCTGCTTTCCGGTGCTCACTTAACTCCTTGTGCTATGATGCTTCTGTCCTAGCAGTCCCTGTTGCCTGCAATGCTTTCCCCACCTTTCTTCATCTGAATTCATTCTTCAAGTCTCTACTTAGAGGTCATGTTGAGAACTATCAAGTGTCATAAGGGGCACTAATTTTCAAAGAGAATTGGAAGTGCATGTAGAGGTAGAAAACTGTAGTTGGTTGTTGTTTAGTCGCTAAGTCATGTCTGACTATTTTGCAACCCCATGGACTGTAGATCGCCAGGCTCCTCTGTCCATGGGAATTCTCCAGGCAAGAATACTGGAGCGGGTTGCCATGCCCTCCTCCAGGGGATCTTCCTGACCCAGGGATCAAACCCACCTCTCCTGCATTGGCAGGCAGACTCTTTAGCACGGAGTCACCAGGAAAGCCCAGAGGAAGAAAACAAGTGAATATTTTATCTCCACAAAGCAGAAAACTCTTGTTAGGACATGTATTTGTTTGGACTATCTATTGCAACCTAACCAGCCACTCCAAAATCTAGTAACTTAAAACAACAATGATTATTTAATACCTAGGGCTCCAAAATCACTGTGGGCAGTGACTGCAGCCATAAAACTAGAAGACACTTGCCCCTTGGAAGAAAAGCAATGACAAACCTAGACAGCATATTAAAAAGCAGAGACATAAAAAAAATAAAAAGCAAAGACATTACTTTGCCTACAAAGATCCATATAGTCAAGGCTATGGTTTTTCCAGTAGTCATGTACAGATGTGAGCTGGACAATAAAAAAGGTTGCGTGCCAAAGAACTGATGCCTTAGAACTATGGTGCTAAAGAAGACCCTTGAGAGTCCCTTGGACAGCAAGGAGATCAAACCAGTCAATCTTAAAGGAAATCAACTCTGAATATTCATTGGAAGGACTGATGCTGAAGCTCTAATACTTTGGCCACTTGATGCGAGGAGCCAACTCACTGGAAAAGATCCTGATGCTAGGAAAGATTGAAGGCAGGAGAAGGGGAGGGCAGAGGATGAGATGGTTGGATGGCATCACCGAGTCGATGGACATGAGTTTGAGCAGGCTCCAGGAGATGGTGAAGGACAGGGAAGCCTGGCGGGGTCACAAACAGTAGGACACGACTGAGCAACTAAACAACAAAAGGCTCAGTGGGTGTGGCTCATCTCTAGTCCGTGCAGCACC